>NC_045428.1:566187145-566787145 GCF_902635505.1 Sarcophilus harrisii | reverse complement strand
TGGACAAGCACAGTGTGTGTGTGTGTGTGTGTGTGTGTGTGTGTGTGTGTGTCCACCATGCTGGATGGGATCAGCTGGTGGGTTTTGATTTTCCCAGTTTAAGGATCATGGGGGATCATGGAATCTTAGAGCTGGATAAGATTCAATGTTCCCATTTTACAGAAGAGAAGAACTGAGATCCAGAATAGGGAAGTGACTTTCAAGATCACATCTCAATATAATAGCAGAGCCAGAACTTTGGATCACACGACCAAAGACTCTCAGAGTTGGAGAGGTCCTGAGAATTCACCTAACTTAATGTAGAATGAATGAATAAAGATCTCCTCGATGATATCCCCCAAGGATCATCATCCACAGAAACTTCTACTTGAATTCATCCACTGGTGGGGAGCACACTACCTCCCGAGGTCAGCCCTCTCTGGGACAATTCATTCTTAGGAAGCTTTTTCCCAGCATCAAGACTAAATTGTCCCTACCACTTGCCCCACTACAACCTCTCCTATCTTCTAGGTCTCCTATATTCTAGGTATTAGCCTTAGCTAATATCCAGCAGATCTTAACAGTGTGAGTCTGGTACTAGCCAGCCAGTTGCTTCCTCCCACAGTGAACTCACTGGATATCTCAGATTCTCTCCCTCTCTCTTATCTGTCTCTCTGTCTCTGTGTCTCTGTGTGTCTCTTTCTCTCTGTCTCTGTTTCTGTCTCTGTATCTGTCTCTGTATGTGTGTGTGTCTCTGTCTCTCTCTGTGTGTGTTTCTCTGTCTGTCTCTGTCTCTCTGTATGTGTCTCTCTTTTTGTCTCTCTGTGTCTGTGTCTGTGTGTGTGTGTGTCTCTCTCTCTCTCCGTGTGTTTCTCTCTCTGTCTCTGTGTGTGTGTTTCTCTGTCTCCCTGTCTGTCTGTGTATGTGTGTTTCTCTGTCTGTCTCTCTCCCTCTGTGTGTGTGTGTTTCTCTGTCTCTGTCTTTCTCTGTCTCTCTTTTTGTCTCTCTCTGTCTCTCTGTCTCTGGGTGTGTGTGTGTTTGTCTGTCTCTCTGTCTCTCTGTTTGTCTCTCTGTGTGTGTTTCTCTGTCTGTCTCTCTGTCTCTCTCTCTCTGTTTCTCTGTCTGTCTGTCTGTGTTTCTCTGTCTCTGTGTCTCTGTCTCTCTCTCTCTTTCTCTCTCTTTGTCTGTCTGTCTCTCTCTCTCTCTCTCTCTCTCTCTCTCTCTCTCTCTCTCTGTCGCTACATCCTGACTCTCACTTTACCATTAGCCCAGTGGATGAATGAACAGAAAGGTCCTACAAAAAACAATAACAAAAAATATCCCTTTAATAGCTGACTCTGTTCCCAGGCAGATTGCTACTTTATTGGGGGGAACCCCTAATTATGGACACAGCCTGTTTCCGGCCTCAAAGTGCTGAGTGCTCCCAGCTGATCCGGAGGAGAAAGCCAGTCAGTGTGAGGTTGGGGAGCCCTAGGAAGAGCTGGCTGGGGCGAGGCTGAAGCTTGCATCATTTCACTTTCTTCCTGATCCCCACTCCACCATATCTTTGCCCATCGTCCTGTGTCGTGCTGTCTGTGAGAGGAGTGTGTGAGGGAGTGTCTGTGGGGGCTCCTGTTCTGAAGCACTTGTTGAAGACCAAGCACTTACCAAGGTCCAAGGATTCCAGATCTGGCTGCTTTGAGTCTTGGGTTGCTGTAACTAGTAATGGGGTTTCTTGGCATGATTTTCAGATGGAGGAGCAATGCATGATAAGAAGTCAGCTCCACTTCTCTTTCTTTGGAAACCCCAGTTGGTGATGGGGTGATTATCTCCCCCATCTTAGAAATGAGGGAATTAAGGATCAATGCAGGAAAGTGACTTGTTCAGAACCATACAAGCAAGATGGAGCCCAGATTTGTACCACATTTCTTGACTCAGAGGCCAGTTGTCCTCCCACTAAACCAGATCCTTCCAGAGACAGGGATGGAGAGTCCAAATATTCAGAAAGGGGGAAACACATTGACTTATCTTAGAAGGTGGGGCTTAATTCCTTCTAATTGTCCTTCATTCTGTAGAAAGAGGAAGGATCTTGCTCTGTCTCTGCTCATCAGCACCCAGACTGTGCATGTACATTTATTTTTAGTCTCGGTGGCCCAGGGAGTAAACTTTTGTAGTCTGGTATTATCCCCTGGAACAAGAGAGAGGTTACTTGTCATGGGATCTTAGGATGGTGGGTCTAGAGTTGGGCTAGAGGTCATCTAGCCCAACTCTTTTTACAAATGAGTAAACTGAGACCCACTGAGGTTGTTTAACTTGCCTCCTTCCCCATCTTCCCCTCCCACATGTTATGGATATGGAAAACAGATCTAGAGAAAAAAAATCACAAATTCTCAGCTCTAGAAGTGGAAGCCAGGATGTTCTGCCCAACCCCTGCCCATCTATTCCAGTCCCCTCATTTTATAGGTATAGAAGAAACTGAGACTCAGATTAACTGGATTCCTCAAAAAGATGCAGGACATTAAGTGAGGGACAGGAAATGAATCCATATCCCTCAGCTCCAATTTTTGCCCATTGTCTCCTAAAGAGTTCTTGGGGAAGTTGAGAGTAGAGTTCCAATCTTCTGGAACAGGGCACTTTCTTTTGTATCACCAGTGGTTGCTCTGGGGATGCTGGTGGGGCAGGGGCCATTTTGGAAATGAACGAGTCCTAGTGATGCAGTGAATATTCCTTATTCCCATTTATCCCCAGTCCCATCATCCCCTACCCCTATTCCACAACCCAGATTTTGGTCAGAAAAGAGTTCCAGTGGAGCCAGGAGATACCATAAAGCATCATGGAGCTGAAGGTGTGGGGAAGGGGGTGAATATAATGGTCGGGATCTTCCCTAAAGTCCCTCTGTCAGAAGACTTCTCTGCTTCCTCGCCAGGACTCAGGAGGGCTATGCAGTGATTCATGTGAGAGAAGAAAGAGAAGTGGGGGACTCCTAGAGCACAGACCTGGACTGTCACCTAGGGATTTCTCCTTGGTGGGGATGCTTTGGAAGCCTATTCTGAGAATGTTGCAGGATGATGGTCATTGAGTTGCCCGTCATCTCCTAGGTGGTCAATAAAAGCATAAACACACTCACCTGACTCAGGGTCAGTCATTGGGCATCCAAAGGGGGTCTGGGAGTGGAAAACAAGAACCCAGCTCCCACCTCATTGGGGGGCAATAAAAGCATAGACACATTTACCTGACTCAGGGTCAGTCACTGGTGTGTCCCAAGGAGATTTGGGAGTGAGAAACAAGAACCTGGCAGTGTCCACCATGCTACTTCTCTTTTCCCACTCGCTATATCCCTACTTCCCAACCTTCTACTCAACCCTCTACTATCCCCGTTTGCAGAGAACAAAATCCATCATTTCCTTTACTACAGGTGAGAACCAGCAGCTTATTGCTGTCAATATCCTCACTGCCAGCAATAGTTAACATTTATATAGTGCTTTCAAATTTGCAAAGTCCCTTACAAACATCTGATTGGAGCTCCGTGATCCCATGAGGCAGCTACTACCATCATTATCCCAACTTTCCCAGTCAAATTATTTGTCCCATGATCCCACAGCCAGAATAAGCATTGGAGTCAGGATCTAAATACAAGTCTTCTTGACCCCAAATCAGGATCACAGGATCAGAGCCAGAAGACTCCTCAGAGGTCATCTTGTCCAACTCCCTCATTTTACAGGGAAACTAAGGCTGGGAGAAGCTGAGAGACTTATCTAAGATTAGGAGAGATACCAGGCTCTTGCAACTATGATTATCTTCACTTTATAAATAAGGAAAATGAGGCTCAAAGAAGCCAACTTGTCCAGGATCAGGTAGCTAGTAAATGGTTCACCTGATTTCCTGTCTTGTGTTTTTTTAATTAGACTCATAAGATCTAGACCTTAGAGACCTACACCAACCTACTAATTTGAGAAGAGTACAGGAGATGTGGGTGAAACTGAATTCTTGTCCTAACAGAGATTCGAACCCACCTCCGCAAATCTAGTACTCTTTCCACTCCACCGAGCTATCTACACAAGGGCACCACATCCATTGTGCTGAGGCTTTTCTTTCTCCCTCCCCCTTCCCATCCATTATCCACAAAGTGCCAAGCATGCAGCTTATCCCAAGGACCCTGGGCACATGCCCCATTACCCTCTAGGGGAGTCCCACCCTGTTGATGATTATCATGGGAGGAGTAGATCCTCCCTCTTCATCTTTTCCCAACCTCCATCTACTAATCTTCTCTATCTCAGAGGGGACCTAAGGTTTTTTTGTTTTGTTTTGTTTTGGGGCAACTTTTCTCCTCCCTGGCCCGAAGGGCTGGGCTATTTCTCTTGGGAGGCTGGGCACATACCCACATACACATCAGGGCTCCCTCCTGCCAAAAATAGAAGGGTGTATTGGGGGAAAATGCTGGATTTGGGATCATAGAACCCAGGTTCTGGCTCTTCCATCTCTTCTTTGGGTGGCTTTGAGTTAAATGCTTCACTTAGTTCTTTCTTCTATAAAATAAATGGAAAGGTGAAGGAGGGGAGATGTTGGACTAGTTGACTTCTGGGTTCCCTTCCAGCTCTGAATCCAATCCCCTGAATAGTCAAACACTCACATTTCCCCCTGATCTCCTCCATTGGGTGTCCCTTCCAGAGGGACAGATTTCAGCCCATCCAGTCCCTCCACAAAGTCTTCTCCCAATCCCTCCTTGTAGGGAGTGACCCTGCCTCCTGGAGGGACTGATCAGTGAAGCAATGGTACTGGCTGGGTCAGGAAGGCTTTGAGCACTGCCCTGGCAACAGATAATTACTCGTTACTTACTCTGTTCCCTTGTGTATAGTAAGTAAGACTTATGTGTGGGGACAAAAGAAGAAAAAAGGGCAGATTCCTTGTTTTTAAGAAACTTATGATGGAGGAAAGGTACAAGGTGAAAATAGAGTCAGCCAGTCAACAAGCATCTCTCAAGCATTTTTACCATTGCAGGCACTATGCTAAGTGCTGCTGATCCCAAGAAAGGTAGGTTCAACCAGACCACTGCCATTGCTGCTTCCCAACCCCCTCTCACCTGCCTCACCTGCTTGAAATCCCAACCTAAGATTTCTATTTCTGTAGTTTAAGGCTTTTAAAAAAATAAATAACATTTATTTTTTATTTTTGTACCACTTATTTTCCCCACTATAACCTCTTCTCCCCTGCCCCCAGAGAGCCTTATAACAAAGAAAAAGAGGGAAAAGTTTTATCAAAATTAGCCAACTCATCCAAAAAGTTTGATATTAGAATCAGTATTCCACACCCATTGTCTCCCTACCTCTTCAAAGAAGAGGTAGAAGTGTCTTTTCTTCCTTCTCCTCCTCCTCCTTCTCCTTCTCTTCCTTCTCCTCGCTTTTCTCCCTCCCTCCCTCCCTCCCTCTCTCCTTCCCTCTTTCCTTCCCTTTCTCCCTTACTCTTTCTCTCCCTTTCCCTCCTTCTCTCCCTTTCTCTTCTTCCTTCTCTCTCTTTCCCTCCTTCCCTCCCTCCCTCTCTTTCTTTCCCTCCTTCCCTCTCTCTTCCCTCCTTTCCTTCCCGTCTCTCTCAGTAATCATGGTTAAGTGACTCACCCAGGATCACACAACTAATATCTGAGCAATTTGAACTTGGTCCTCCTAACTCTAGGGTCAGTGCTCTGTCCCCTGCACCACCTAGCTGTTCCTTCTTCTACCTTTCTTTGGGGGAGAGGGTGTCAAGATTGGTCACTAAAATTTCATGGTATTTAGTTTCAATTGTTTTGTTATTGTTCTTTGTGTTTATATAGTCCCAATTCTTGTATATATTGTTTTCCTGATTCCGCTTAATGTGACCTTGCATCAGTTCATGTCTTCCTTGCTTCTCTGTATTCATTATTTTCACAATTTCTCTGGTACAGTAATAATCCACTGTCTTCACCCACTACAACTTGTTGAGACATTGATCAATGGGCTATTATAAAGTTCTGATTAAATTGTTCAAATTTAAATCTCCCAGAGAGGGACAGTAATCTGGATTATCCACCATTTGCACTTTAACATGAACTAATTTAGTTTTTCCTTTCCTTAGCATAGGTTTGGAGCACAGAGGGAGTGGTAAGGATACTAGGATCTGAGGTAATGTGAGGTGATGCTGGCAATGCTCCATCTGGCCAGCAAAGTGAGATTCCTAACCCGCAGGTCCAAGTACGAGGTCCCCACACTCAGTCACTTCCATCACTTCCAGGATCAAAGCCAAGACTTTGGTTAGGTATTCAGAGCTCTTTATAACCTAACCCTATCTTCCGTTTCCAGTTTTTCTACCTTCTACTCCACACAGATATACTCTGATCCATTAAAGCTGGCTTACTCACTGTTCCAACAAAAAGACTCATCTCTTATCTCTGGGCATTTTGTTGTCTCCCATGCCTGAGATGCTCTCCCTCCTCGGTTCTGACTCTTGGTGTCCCTTACTTCCTTCAGGTCCTAAGTACTAAAAATACCTTAGTAGATTAAGGAGTTTGGAAATTAATCATTTTAAGATTGTGGGAGAGAACTCCTGAGCCTTTGGGATTAATTCCAGGAACTCATTCCCTTCTAAATTAAAACCTCGCCTTCTATAAGAAACCTTTTCCAATCTCTCTTAATTCTAATGTCTTCCCTCCATCAATTATTTTCTGTTTCTCCTGTATATAACTTGTTCGTGCAGATTTGTTTGTTTGCTGTCTGCCCTTTTAGATTGTATTCTCCTTGAGGACAGAAACCAGTTTTGCCTTTCTTTGTATACCCAATCCTTAATAGGGTGGCTGGCACATAGTAGGTTCTTAATAGATGTTTCTTGATTGATTGATCTGAGGTGACTGGAGGAGGGGGAAAGAAGTACTAGGGCATGGGAAAGGGAGATTGAGGATGATGAAGACAAAAGTTCTCCTATTTCACAATTTTTTGAGAGGCAGATCTTGCCTACTGGCTAATGAGCAAATAAGCATTTATTAAGTTCTTACTATGTCCTAGGCACACATGCTAAGCAGTGGAGTTACAAAGAAAAGCAAAAACAAAGTCCCTGACTTCAAGGATCTTCTAATCTAATGGGACAGATAACATGCAAATAACCATATACATTCAAGACACAAATAGTATAAATAAAAGGTAATTTCTAAAAGATCTTGAGCAAGTCACTTTATCTTGTTTGCTTTAGTTTCCTAATCTGTGAAATGATCTGGAGGAGGAAATGGCAAACCATTTGGGTATCTTTATCTCAAAGGAAAAAGTCCCAAAGAAAGAAAAACTCAAAGAGGGTTCAAATGGGTTAGGATACCACTGAAATGAATGAACAACAATAAAAATCTCTGAGGGAAGGCACTAACTGGGGAGAGTGTGGGAATTGGGAAAGTGCCTTGCAGGTGGTTGAATTCTCCAAATTTGTACCGAGAGCCAGTAGCTTTTCTAGCCATTTGAAAGCATTTGCTTCTTACTTCTGCCCCTGGAATTGAGCAACCATTTTTGAGAAATTCATTTTGCACTTGAAAAAACAGAGATTGTTTAAACCGATTTAAGATTGAGCCAGATAAATTGTGAGCAGGGCCCTTGTATAAGTATCTGCCTGGTAGGGTCCTTGTATAAGTATCTGCCTGGTATAGTATAGTGGGAAAAAGGCTGGACTAGGAGGCAGGAGATTTGAATTCTAATCATAGCTATGCTACTAACTTGAATGTCTTGGGCAAGTCCCTTTCCTTTCCTAGTCCTCAGTTTTTTTCATCTATAAAAGGATAGGATTAGATTATAAAGTTCTTTAAGCACTGATATTCTATATTGTTAAGTTCCCCTAATCTATATCAATATTCTATGTTTTTTGATCCCTTCAAGCTCTACCACTCTAACAATCAACCAAGAAGATGCTAACAAGTACTACTAATGAAAAGGTAAAGAATTATGGCAATAAATGTAAAGTTCTATATTTGGGTCCAAAAATCAACTGCCCAAGCACAAGGGATGGGAGGAGAATGTTTGGCTAGTCAAGAATTGGATTATGCTGGGGTATGGCTTCAAAAAACCCAAAATGTGGGCTTGACAGTGTGATGTGACAACGAAAAGAGCTAAAATAAATCTAGCTACATAGAATAAACACAGGGAACAGAAAGGAGGGGAAAATGCAGGCCTGATACCCTCCGGCAATAGAGTTCTGGGCTACCATATTTGAGAAAAGATACTGACTAAATGGAACACATCTGGAGAAGGGTGGCCAGGATGGGGAGGGGACTGGGGAGCATCCCATATGAGGATCACTTAAAGGAACTCGGATGCTTAGACTTGGAAGACTGAGGGAGACTCACTTAATTGAAAAGTTTACTATAATTATTATTAAGCATTTATGTGCTTTGGTAGGTTAAAGGATAAAAGAATAAAAAAATAAAAATAAAAAACTCTGCTCTCCAGGAAGAGAACATGCACATATATGAATAGAAGATAGGATTCAGTGGGACCTAGCTGTACATACCAAATAAGATATAATTGAGGGAAAACGGACATTAATAGTTGGAGGAACACGATAACCGTCCTCAGTATTTGAAGGACTGTCATAGGGAAGATTTTGTCCTGGTTGACCCCAGAGGCCAAGGAGAGAGAATTAAGGATGCAGATTTAGGTTTAATGAATAAAGAACATTTTCTAAGGATCAGAGGTGTCCAAAATAGCCACCCTGGGGAGAGAGTGGGTTTGTTCTTCAGCAGGAGTCTGAGTGGCTGCCATAGCCAGCACGCGATAGAAAGGATTCCTGTTCGGGGACTGGTCGGACCAGAAGTCCCGAGGTCCCTTCTGACTCATAAATTTTGCGATTTGTGAATATCCCCACCGCTTGGACACGTGTCCCCCAGAAGCATCTGGTCCAAGGGAAAGCCAGCAGCCTTCCGGCTCCCCCAGTTCCACTGGTCCAGGGGCTCCCGACTTTCTGTGCCACACCCTACTTTCCCCCACCCCAGAAAAGTTCACCACCAGGTGAGACTCCAGTCAAGAGGCTCCTGCTGTGGGTATCTCTGGGCGGGTACCTGGTGCTCACTCCCTAAGGGGCATAATTAGCTCGCACAGGACAAGTGGTTCATATGTAAATGAAGAGCATCCTACGGCCAATTGTGAGCCGGAGCTCCTGGGAGGGCTAAGGCATGGACCAATGAACTACCACCTTTGAAAAATAAGAGGAGGGCTCCCGGCCCCCAACCTGGTCCTTTAAAAGACTCATGCTCGGCCAGAGCCTGGTGGGGTTTCATCATGTCCCTCCAGAGGATAGTCCGAGTGTCCCTGGAGCATCCCACCAGCGCAGTGTGTGTGGCCGGAGTGGAAACGCTGGTGGATATTTATGGGTAAGAGGACCAGGCTGGGCCAGGGAGGGTCTGGGAGCTGGAGGAGAGATGGGGACTGGTTTGCATCCTTCCCCCAGGAGCCTTCACCCCACATTGGGTCCCGCTGCTCCTGGGGGGAGAAGGGCGGGGACGTTGGAAATGAAGAGAAAGAGATGTGAGGATTCATCAGTCATTTCTCTGTGGTGTTTGGCATTTGGGGATAATGAGAAAAATTAATTCTCGGTTTAGCCGTTCTCATCCGGGCTGTGGTCTAGAACGGCGGCCAAACCACAGAATAATTGCATCTCGAGCAAGACCGGGAAGCGTTGAGTAATGTCAGCATCATAGGAAAACAGAATATCAGAGCGGAAAAGTTCCTTGTACCCTCAGAAGTCGGGACTAGTCTTTGAACTTAGAACTTAGAACAGAGCTGGGAGGGATAGTAGAACATAGACTGCTAACGCTGGATGGGGCTCTGGAACCCAGAAGATCAAAGAAGACCGAATCTTAGACCCCACCAAGCTCAACCCTGTCTTTGCTCACTGATCAGACTAAAGCTAAGAGGGAGGAGATGATTTCTGCAAGACCCCATGGCTCTTACTTAAGCGGGAAATGAGATCGTTGATTCTCAGCCTGGATCTCTTGCCATTATACCTTTCTGGAAATAGAATCAATTTTCTTAAAAACAAAATAAAATAAAATCTCGCAGACTTTTGAGAAGAATTGTCTTGTGAGTTACTGCCTGGAACTAGGGCAGAGGCAAGAATGATGATCCTGGGGTCTGAAAGTCCCAAAGAAGGGCAGGGATTGGCTCTGATGTGGGGGGTCCAAGTTAGGGACCTGCTGGGAGCAGAGCTTGTCCTGCTCCTGGGTCCGCTGTGAAGCTCTGGAGCCTTTTTCACAGATCAGAGGATCTTGTCACAAGATACAATCACAATCGTGGAGGGGTCTCCATTCCTGAGTGAAGACAGATGGGAATATATGTCCTGTCTCTCCTCCAATTGGCCTTTTAGAGTGCCAGGAAGAAGGGCACTCCATCTACCCCTAGGGAAAGTCTCTCCCATAGCTTCCGCCTGATCTGGCTCTTGGAAAATGAATGGAGAGGATGCTCCATCTACGTGTACAAGTATTTTTGTGCTCATTTTATAGATGAGGAGCCCGAGTCTCTGGCTCAGAGAAATATGGCATCCCTGAATCCTTTGAATTTGAAGGGAGGGCTTGGGAGCCCATCCAGTTTACCTTAACCATTCCTCAAGCACTTATTAGCTCAGAGACTCTGGACAAAGCAGTCTGGCCTTCAGTTTCTCGAATGCAAACTGAGGCTAATAAATCTTTCCTTGCAGGGGAAGATCAAAGGAGATAATGTGACACACTTTGCCAGCCTTAAAATGTCCCATAAATGTGGGCTGTTATTAGGGTTAATTTCTAGATGATCAGACTGAGGTCTTGAGAAGTATAGGGCAGGGCGCCAGGACTCAAACCCAGCTCAAGTCCAGTGCTCCTTCCAGTGTACCATGGTTCTCTCATTTCCTGCCCCTAGGGCTTCTGGGAGTAGGACTAGCTGCAGCTGGAAAGGAGGAGGGCTGACTGGCCACGGGATCTTGTGGGCAGTGATTTGGGTTGAGAGGGTGTGAGGAGCCTGCTTTGGGGAAGGGCTGGGTATTCTCCCTGGAGGTGTCCACAGAAAAGCATCTCTTGTGATGGCGGCTTCTTCCTGTTCTAGGAGCTAAAGTTGAGAGCAGGGGAAATAACCTTCACCGGCTTCTTCTGGAAGACAGGCTGGGTGGAACAACCAACAAAGTTCAGCAGAGGCAATCCATCATGGCAAGGGAAACCCTTGTTGGGAAGGAGGTTGAGGGTAGGAGACTTGAGGCTGTGCCCAAAGGCTCCTTACTCACTCGCTCCAGCTGCCTCCTTTCCATTCTTTTCACTGACTTGTGTCCTGGAAAGATATATTCTGGGGGTTGGTCATGGGGGCATCCTTGAGCAAGGAATCTCTTCAGGGGAGCCGAGGTTAGCTTAGAGGTCATCAAATGTCCATCTCTCTTTTACAAAAGTGGAAACTGAGGCACAGGGAGGAGAAAGATCGCTTTGGTAATATGTAGGGCACGTTATAATGGATATGTATTTCACATATGAGTTTCTAACTCAACAAGTTAGAGTCAGTGGGCATTTATGTACCTTTCTCTTTGCTGATTTTATTTGTAAAGTGGCAGGTCCTGAATTCAACTCCTTTTCTTCTGTGGGGTTTTTTTTTTTTCTGAGGCAAGTGACTTGCCCAGGGTCACACAGCCAGGAAGTATTAAGTGTCTGAGGTCACATTGGAACTCAAGTCCTCCCAACTTCAGGCTGGTGCTCCATCCACTGCGCCACCCAGCTGCCCCCTGGTTTCTCTTGCCATGTCACCAAGCTACTGACATGGGAGGGGACCTCTGTCTACCCATTTGTTCTCTTGTGCAAATCAGCTGAGGCAGGATTCAGCATAGTGTGGCAAGAAAAGCCCAATACTGGCAGTTAGGGAACTCTGAATCCCACTCTATGACTCATGAGACTGTCGGATGAAATGGTTATAGGGCTTATTAATCCTATAAAACCACTGCAGAAATTTCTTGGGCTTCAGAGGAAGGAAGAGTTTGCTTATGGAAGGAAGAGGGAAGAATGACCCTGAGAGAAGATCCCAATATAAGATTTGGGCAATAATGAATAATAATAATAGCTAATATTTATATAATGCTCACTATGTGCCAGGTTCTGTGCTAAGTACTTTACAATGATTATTTCATTTGATCTTCATAACAGCTCTGCAAAGTAGGTGCTGTTATTACCCCCATTTTACAGATGAGGAAACTGAGGTTAACATAGGTTCAGTGACTTGTCCTTGGTTAACTGTCTGAAACCAGATTTGAACTCGGGAGTCCAGCCCGAGCACTCCGCCCATTGTGTCACCCAGCTGTCTTCTATTGTTGTTGGGTTGTTTCAATCATTCTTAATGTTCTTGACCCCACTTGAGGTTTTCTTGGCAAATGGCTTCTCCATTTTTATAGCCCATTTTTCTCCAGCCCATTTTTATAGATGAAGAATGAAGATAAACAAGGTTAAATGACTTGCCCAGGGTCACACAGCTAGTAAGGGTCTGAGGAGGATTGGATTTATGAAGATGAGTTTTCTTAATTCCAAACCCAGTGCTCTATCCACTATGGCGCCCTCTAGCTGCCGGCCCTCCGGGTATCAGAGCACATTCTGAAAAGACTAAGAGCATGGAGCCTGGGAACTGTGGACTAGTGAGTTTGATGTTGGTTCCTGGCAAAACTTTGCGAAGTTTTAATAAGGGGATCGTTGACCGACATTTAGAAAAGGAATCAGTGATCACAAAGAACCAGCATGAGTTCATCACAAGCAGATGCCTACTTAATTTCCTTTTTTTAACAGGTTTTGATCAGGGGCTATAGATCAGGGTTTCTTAAACTTTCTCCACTCACAACCCTTTTTCACTGGAGACACTTTTACATATAGAGCTATAAAATAAATATACAAATCAAATATTTACTGATAAGAAATCATAATGAAAATTATTTTGAAATAATTCTTTGGGATACATGTGATTTCACCATTTATTAAAGAGGAAAGCAAATTTTCATATTGGATTGCTGGCTTATTTTCATATAAAGAATTAAATCTTGGTGCGGGCAGCTAGGTGGCTCAGTGGATAGAGCACCAGCCTGAAGTCAGGAGGATCTGAGTTCAAATCTGATCCCTTAACACTTCCTAGCTGTGTGACCCTGGGCAAGTCACTTAACCCCAATTGTCCCAGCCAAAAAAAAAAAATCTTGGTGGAATATTTGATATCTTTTACTATTGCCACATTTTTCACAGCCCCCACATTCAGTTATGCAATCCCATACAGAGTCGTGACCCACAGTTTAAGAAGCTTTGCTTTAAGGTTTCCAAAGTGTTTTATGTATCATCTCATTCGATTCCCATAATAACCCTAAGACCTAAAAGTTATTAATATTTCCTTTTATTTATTTGTTTGTTTATCGTGAGGCAATTGGGCTTAAGTGACTTGCCCAAGGTTATATATCTAGTAAGGGTTAAATTGGACTCTGGACCTCCTGACTCCAGGGCTGGTGGTCTATCCACTGTACTATCTAGCTGCCCCAAAATCCCCTTTTAACAAATAAGGAAAGTGAGACTAAGAGGGGTAAAGTTTCTAGGTTAGGATTACACAGCTAGCATAAGTAGCAGTTGAACTCAGATCCTGACTTCAGCTCCAGTGTTTTTCCACAGTGATACTTTTAAATATCTCTTTCCTCACAACAATCTTTGAACTGCTTAGAGCAGCATTTTTCATAGTTTTTGGTCTCAGAACCCTTTTTCCCCCTTAAAAATTATGGCCTCAGACACTTGACATTTCCCAGCTGTGTGACCTTGGGCAAGTCACTTACCAACCCAGTTGAAAACCCTAAAAAGCTTATGTTTATGTGGGTTATAGCTATTGATATTTACCATATTAGAAATGACAACATCTTAATATTATTATAGAAAATGATTTGACTTCAATAATCCTTCCAAAAGAGTCTTAGGGACCCCTAGGCTTCCCAGACTACATTTTGAGGACTGCTGACTTGGAGAATAATCAATGTGCTAAGAAAATGGAGGTGTAAGATGTGACTCAGTCCAACTCAGAATTCCCCATCTGAAGGCAGCTGTTTGCTGATTCCTGATTTCTCATCCCTAAAGAGTGCTTTCCAGAGAGCGTCCAGAACATGACCCTTTGGGGATGACTCAGTGGGATCTCAAAGCATTTTGTTTTAAAAAAAAAAAAAAAGGAAAGTATCATTATCCCCCTTTAAAGATGAGAAATTAGTCTCAGAGAGGTGACATGACTTGCCTGGGGTTACTCAGCTATTAAATCATGTAGCTACAGGACGCTAGAACTGCAAGGGGCCTTAGAACTCATCCAGTTCAATTCTTTTATTTTTCAGAGGAGGAAACCAAGGGCTATCCAAATGAAGTGACTTGCCCCAAATCAAAAGATAGGAAGTGATAGAGCTGAGACCTGAGCCTCTGTTTTCCCATAGTGCTTTTTCCCTTCCTTTTGACAAGAAGCTTCAGTCTGACTAGGGAGAGAAGGCTGGTCCACGGGAGATCATTGGAGAACAAGGAAGCATTAGATCGTGTTATAAAGATGGCTCAGGGCATTAAGACAGTTCAGCAACATCACTGTTGGCTGGGGATGGTCAGGAAAGGCTTCATGGGGAATGTGGGCTCGGGCTGGACCTTAATGGCTGAACACCAGCCTAGAATAGTAAAGGCACGGGAAAGGGGAGGAAGACCAGGGAGTCTCTTTCAAGGTCACTAATATCTTGGACAGTCTAGGGGAGGGGTGTGGGGAAGGGAGGGAGAAAAAAAATGGAACACGAGGTTTTACAAGGGTGAATGTTGAAAATTATTTATGCATGTGTTTTGAAAATAAAAAGTTTTATTAAAATAATATATAATAATAGAAGAGAAAAAATGAATATCTTAGAATCCATATCGTCCTGGTTGCTAAATCAGGGCTCTTTCTTGGTCTGTAAAGTGAGAGGGTTGAACTCAATGATCTTGTCTGACATCACCCAGTTAATAAATGGTCATGGGACTTTGAGTTGAAAGAAAATTTTGACATCCTAGGATGTCAACATCCAGACACAGAGCTATAAGTTGACTGGGAAGGTCATTGAATCCATATCCATTTTTACAAATAAAGAGGGTGGTAAAGAGTATCATATAGGAAGGAAGGAAGGAAGGAAGGAAGGAAGGAAGGAAGGAAGGAAGGGAAGGAAGGAAAGAAGGAAAGGAAGGAAAGGAAGGAAGGAAGAAAAGGAAGGAAGGAAGGGAAAGAAGGAAGGAAGGAAGGAAGGAAGGAAGGAAGGAAGGAAGGAAGGAAGGAAGGAAGGAAGGAAGGAAAGGAAGGAAAGGAAGGAAAGGAAGGAAAGGAAGGAAAGGAAGGAAGGAAGGAAGGAAAGGAAGGAAAGGAAGGAAGGAAGGAAGGAAAGAAGGAAGGAAGGAAAAGAAGGAAGGAAGGAAAAGAAGGAAGGAAGGAAAGGAAGGAAGGAAGGGAAGGAAGGAAGGAAGGAAGGAAGGAAGGGAAAGAAGGAAGGAAGGAAGGGAAAGAAGGAAGGAAGGAAGGGAAAGAAGGAAGGAAGGAAGGAAGGAAGGAAGGAAGGAAGGAAGGAAGGAAAATATTTATTAAATGCTTCAACTGTGCTAAGTACTTTATAAATATTATCTCATTTTTGTCTTCATGACAACCATGGGAGGGGCACTATTATTCTTCCCATTTTATCATTGAAGAAATTGAGGCAGGCAGACAGAGGTGAAGTCATCTGCCCAGGGTCATGAGGCTAGATTTGAACTCAGGGGTTCCTGACTCCAGGTTCAGTACACTCTCTATTGCACCACCTAGCTGGTGGAGGACTCAGAATTTGATTTCAACTCATAGGATCATAAATGGAGAACTGAGATGGACCTTAGATGTCATTTAATCCAACTGTCTTATTTTAAAGTAAAGGAAATTACAGTTTACAGAGGTGTTTTATGCTCAAGATCATGGAAATGTTAAATGGCATAAGGTGGACTTGAACCCAGTGCCCTTTGTACTGTACTATTCTGCCTCACACAGATGAGGAAACTGAGATGCAGAGAGGGAGGAACTAAGTCTCACAGCCAATAGGTAACAGCTCCTAGAATCTAAGTAGGTCCTTTGGTCTAAATCCAACTTCCTATTTATTATCCCACCTGTTCTCAATCAGTGTTTCTGGGCAATGGGCTCTACTGGAAAGAGCCCTGGACTTGGAGGCAAGAACTCAGTCTCAACTAAGCCCCTTACTAACAAATGCCAATTTGGGCAAGCCTCAGTTTCCTCATCTGTAAAATGGGGATAATAACCGTTTCATTACTTGACTTAATGGATTGTTGTGGAAACACTCTATGAAATATGATAATATGTACATGGTGTCTCATGATTAAGTAGGCACTTAATGAATACTTGACCTGTCACTCTGCAAATTATAAAGAATTATAGAAAAGTGGGCTATTTATTATCATTATTAATTTTGCACTTGAGAGTATAGGAATAAATGGACTTTTCCTTAAAATAATCAGCAGCATCTATTTAAAACCATCAGTAAGCATCATATGTAATGGAGACAAACTGCAACCATTCCCAATAAGATCTGGAGTGAAACAAGGTTGCCCACTATCACCATTACTACTTAATATTGTATTAGAAACACTAGCTATAGCAATAAGAGCTGAGAAAAAGATTAAAGGAATAAGAATAGGCAATGAGGAAACCAAATTATCACTCTTTGCCGGTGACATGATGGTATACTTAGAGAACCCCAGAGATTCTGCTAAAAAGTTATTAGAAATAATCCACAACTTTAGCAAAGTTGCTGGTTATAAAATAAACCCACACAAATCATTATTAATTTTGACATGTAGATATTTTTTGGTGCTGGGGTGATACGGACCAGAAGAATTCTTTCAGATCCTACAGAACTGGAAAGGTTCACTCCTTGCCTTGATCTTAGAGAATCCCTAATTGTCTAGGGCTCAGTCTCTCTCTTAAAATGATTTTATATTTGTTTTGCATATACCTTGTATTTATTTTTCTGTGGGTGTGCTGTCTCTTTTAAAAGAAAAAGCTTGCTAAGGGCAAAAATCGTTTCTTGTTCTTTTTTTTAAAAAAGACTTTTATTATTATTGTTGTTCTCATACTATGGACCTGAGAGGAGGCTTGAGTTGAAATTCTGAGTCCCTGCATGACTACGTTGGAGTCTCTAGGTCTAATAGGGTATAAGCCGGGACAAGTAAAATCCAATTTTAACATTCACAGAGGGGGAGGAAAGACAGGAAAAGTGAAGCAGAAGGTAATAATTGCTTGCTTTTATATAGCATGTTACACAGACATTCTCTTCTTTGATCCTTAAAATAGTCCTATGAGATTAGTGCTGTTATTACTTCCGTTTTACAGAAGGGGAAACTGTGGTTGCTGAAGAATTCCCTTTCAAACATCTCTCTGATAAGCAGACACCTGTTCTCTGCCTGAATACTTCCAATAGTGGGAAACCCAGGATCTCTGGAGGCAGATCACTCTACTCTGGAGCAGTTCACACATGAGCAGTTCTCATCACGAGGAAGTTTTCCCCAACATGGGAGGCAGCTAGCTCATTGCATCCTCGCTGCCCCTTTGTTGCTAGTTCTGCCCCTCTGGGGCCAAAGGAGGTTTCTTCCACAGATCACTGTCCTGCCTTTGATCTCCCATAGTGCTAATTAATAATAACACTCCCTTGATTTTTATGTAGCATTTTGTTTTTATAGCTTCCAAGAAGCTTTTCCTCTTAGCAACTTTGTGGGGAAGACAGAGTAGAGATTATTAGTTCCATTTTACAGAGAACAAGATTGAGGCCCAGGAAAAGAGAGGAACTTGCCAAAAGTTATGAGATGAATAGGTTGGGGGGCCACCATTCAGGTCCCCTAACCAAGAGCCAGGAAGATTTGAATTTGAACCTTCACTTCAAAACTTAAAGGCCATGTGACTCTGATTCAAGGAGGGATTTTCTATTACGCTGATTCTCCATCTATCTATCCTAGCTATTTATCTATCTATCTACCTCTATTTATCTATCTATCTGTCTGCCTACCTATCCATCCATCCATCATCTAACTAGCTATCTATTCATTTATCATTTATCTATCCCTTCATCTCTCTCTGTCTCTGTTTCTCTCTCTCTCTCTCTCTCTCTTTCTCTCTCTCTTTCTCTCTCTCTCTGTCTCTCTCTCTCTGTCTTTGTCTCTCTCTCTGGCTCTCTCTCTTTCTCTCTCTCTTTCTCTTTCTCTCTCTCTCAGCTTGTGATTTCTTCTTTTATTTCATTCACTATAATTTAATTCGTTTTTCAATGCCTGTTTTATGTACTGTGTTAGGAACTGAGACTATTCAAAGCTTAAATAAAAAAGACTTGGTAACTGCTTCATGGAGTTCACAGTCTAGCTAAGATGTAAGACACATAAAAGTAGCTATCATAATAATAACGTGGGAGGCAGTCTTTGCACAATGGTTGGTGGAGGAGGAAGGAAGAAGAGAACGAGTATTTATTGAACACCATTTGATGTTAATAATAATCCTGACCATACTGTTCCGTCATTTTAGTGGAGTCCAACTCTTCATGACCCCATTTGGGGTTTCCTTGGCAGAGATATTGGAGCATTTGCTATTTCCTTCACCAGTTCATTTTACAGATGAAGAAACTGTGGCAAACAAGGTTAGGTGATTTGCCCGGGGTCACACAGCTAGGAAGTGTCTCAGGCCAGATTTGTACCCAGGTCTTCCTGATTTCAGGTCTAACGCTCTATTCATTACACCATGTAGCTACCTCAGAGTTAGGAATACCCGAATCCAAGTCCCATTTCTAGCCACGCTGGTTGTGCAATCGGCTGTGCAAATTGTTCCGGGCAATGCTCTCATTCAGCTCGGTCAACAAGGTGTTATTGTGTGTCAGTCACTGTTGTAAGTGCTGGGGAAACAATACTGAAGTGATACAGTGTCTGCTGTTGCACAGCTTGGTGTATTTGTTGTTGTTTGTCCTTCATTCTCCAAGAAAACCATGACATCAGAGAGACCATAATATGCAAGTGAATTAGACTGAAGTGAGGGAAGACAGAGATATAGAGAACGAGAGACAGAGAAAGAGACAGACAGAGAGACAGACAGAGAGACAGAGACACAGAGAGACAGAGAGACAGAGAGAGACAGAGACACAGAGAGGGACAGATAGAGAGAGACAAAGAGAGAGAGAGAGAGAGAGAGAGAGAGAGAGAGAGAGGAGAAGAGAAGAAGAAGAAGAAGAAGAAGAAGAAGAAGAAGAAGAAGAAGAAGAAGAAGAAGAAGAAGAAGAAGAAGAAAAAGAAGAAAAAGACAGAGACAGAAACAGACAGAGAGAGAAGAGGGAGACAGACAGACAGACAGAGAGAGACAGAGACACAGAGAGAGACAGATAGAGAGAGACAAAGAGAGAGAGAGAAGGAGGAGGAGGAGAAGAAGAAGAAGAAGAAGAAGAAGAAGAAGAAGAAGAAGAAGAAGAAGAAGAAGAAGAAAGACAGAGACAGAAACAGACAGAGAGAGAAGAGGGAGACAAACAGAGACAGAGATAGAGAGAGACAGAGACACAGAAAGAAAGTAAGAGAGACAGAGAAACACACAAACATAGAGAGAGACAGAGAGAAACATAGAAAGTCTGTTAATGATATAGTGGGAAGAACAACTGGATTTGCAGCCAGGGAGATTTGAGTTTAAATTCTGACTCAGAAACTTAAAAGCTGTGTGTTGCTAGGCTCTTGACCTCTCTGAGCCTTGGTTCTCTCACTTGTAAAATGGAGGAGTCTGACTGTATGGCCTCCAAGGTCCCTCCCAGTTCTACCTCTAGGATGCTATGAATCCCTGCTTTGGCATTTAAGGACTGTGTGGTCTTGGGCAAGCTCTGGCCCCTCTCTGAACCTCAGTTTTTCTTCTGTGAAAAGGGGCCAATAATACACATTCCCTACTTCATCCTGGGCTGTTGCGAGGGATGCATTCTGTGCACCTGGAGATTCCATAGAAATGGGCGTTATGATTATGAGGGAGTCATGAGCCGCACAAATACCTATAATACAAGATGGTATTGGATGTACAAGATAGCTGGCTCCCCAGGGAGATTCTGTTGCCCCAAGGGCAGAGCCGGGAGCAGGGAGAGGGAAGGAGAGGCTGCACGGGGGCAGCTTTAAGCTTGTTTCAGTCCAGAATTCCTAACCATGGGGCTCTCCGGTAGCTCTCCTTACTGTGTCAGGACACAAAGAAAAGTGCATGTTGAACCTGTTCTCAGAGACTCCCAGTGGGAGGGTGAGAGAACGTGTAAATAACCAGAGACTTGTTGGATGTGCAGAGCCAGCAGAGGAACGATTAGCAGGAGAGGGTTAGGAAAGTCCTGTGGGAGAGGAGACCTGACAGAAGCTGGGGAAGTTCGAGGCAGGGAGGAGAGGGGAGAGTGTCTGGCACGGGGGACAGCTGGGGAAACTTCCTGGAGTTGAGAAAGGGAGAGTCCTGTTTGAGGGACAGCCAGGAGCCAATGCCATTGGGCGCAAGAGGGTTAGGGTGGCAGGAGAGTAGGGGTGAGGGAAGCAAGCTTTGGATGGGTACTTGTTTGTTGGGACGGTTGGAGAGAAGATCAAGTAGGAATTAGGTTCAAGACCACTGAGATCCCTTCCAGTCCTAATCTTGTCTCTCCCTTCATTTGTCTGATCCAAAAGGATCAGCAAAGTTGCCTGGCTATGTGAAGGCAAGAGATCACAGGGCACTTGTCCATTCTGGAAATTATAGCCCAGAGAGAACTAAAATCCCTCCCTTCCCCCTTCAGCAGGTATATGCTCTAGAAGTACAGGGAGTCCACACGGAGGTATTATTGTTTAGCCTTCAAATTATAGGGATCCTGCCTGACGAAACCTTCTGCTTCTTTTTTATTTTTTCAAGTCACTTTGGGATCCCTCTCAGCCATCCTGGTGAACCAAGGAGTCAGCTCATCTTTAGGGTGAGACATCAGGAACAAACCCAGTGGAGGCGATCAGTTCCAGAGAGATTTGCCATCTGTTCAGGGAGAATTAGCGTCTCTGGTAGGAGGGCTGCTTGTCCACATTCAGCACCCACCTTCACGCAACTCTCACCTGTGGCTCCAAGAAACTATAGGGTGTGCCCTGTGGCCACACGCCAGGAAGCCATCTGGGCACATGGGCTAAATCAGCTCGAGGGGAACCAACGGGTCTCACACCTGTTGGTGAATTAGGGGGATGTTTATCCAAGCATAGGAAGACTTTCCTGGCAGAATGGGTAGTGGGTGAAGACACCAAGGTCATTCACTGCGTCTGGGCCATCCCCTCTTGACTTTTGTCCTGCCATGGGACTTCGATGACTCTGGAAGCGTGAGATTAATGACTTCAGGCAACACTGGCTCCTTCAAGTCTAATTCACTGGAAAGTCAAGACACCCCTAGGATGTCACTGATTCTCTTTGAAAATGAAAATACTATGTGCCCTTTGAGCATCTCACACCCTACTTACCATTCCGATGCTTACTATAATCCTGTCACACAGTAGGAGCTTAATAAATGCTATTTGGCTGACTGACAAATTATGTCCCTGAGAGAGATATCTGGGAATACCCTCTCCCCACCCTAGGGAGAGGAGATGCAGGGCTCAATCCTCTGGGTACTGTTGCTGCTCTGTTCTTCTGGCCTAGCTGGCTTCTAACCCGCACTCACTCTCAGAATATTTTTTCAACTGAATCAGAAAAAATGTCATTCCAACCATGATGCTTCCTAGTTGTGTAACTCCATATAACACTCTACTTATCATAGGCTCATAGAGCTAGAAAAGGGATCTTAGAAGTCAACAAATACATTTTACAGATGAAAAAACTGAGGTTGAAATAAGTGACTTTCTCAGGATCCCACAGTGCCTGAGGGAGGATTTGAATTCCAGGTTCTGATGCTCTATTCACTGTTCTCTTTACGAACTTTACACTTTATCAAGCCTTAGTTTCTTTCTTGCCAAAATGAAGATAAATAAATGTATCCTGAGAATAGTACATAACTGTTTATATGTTGGTTCCCCCATTCTATTGTGAATTCCTTGAGAACAGGGGCTGTATTTTGCCTTTCTCTGTATTCCCAGAGCTTAGCACAGAACCTGGCACAGTCAATGCTAACAGATGAGCAATGATTGACTGTCTAACTGAATAGAGTTGTTCCAGGATGTCTGTAAATCGTAGAGCACTATTGAAAAGAAAGTCATTGTAACTACCCAAAGTAAGCCAGGCCCTTTACCACCAATGGGTTCCTTTAAACACCCCAAAATCCTTGTTTAGCAACTCCAGGTTTGCAGGAAAGTCTCCAGTTTACAACCCAAAGAATCTTTCATTTTCTCTTTCTACCTTCCAGTGGCCTCAGTTTCCACATGAAAGGGGTTGTATTCAGTGACAATCAAGTTTCTTTCCAACTCTAGGTCTATGCTCTTATAGATTATATATATTCCATTCTCTCTAGGAGGCACATTAAAGAACAGTTGGATTCAAATTTACTTAAAATCAACTCTGATGGACATGGCTCTTTTCAACAATGAGATGATTAAGGCCAGTTCCAATGATCTTGTGATAAAGAGAGCCATGTGCATCCAGAGAGAGGACTGTGGGAACTGAGTGTGGATCACAATGTAGCATTTTCAGTCTTTTTGTAGTTGTTTGCTTGCATTTTATTTTCTTTGTCATTTTCCCCCCTTTTTGATCTGATTTTTCTTATGCAACAAGATAATTGTATAAATATGTATGCATATATCGGATTTAACATATTTTACCATGTTTAACATAGATTGGATTACTTGCCATCTAGGAGAGGGGGTGGGGAGAAAGGAGGGAAAAATTAGAACACAAGGTTTTTCAAGGGTCAGTGTTGAAAAATTATCCTTGCATATGTTTTGAAAATTAAAAAAAAACTTCAATAAAAAGACTAAATATATATATATAATTCACTTAAAGAAAAGGAAAATGGTTATGATCTATTAAATGTCAAACAGAGGAGCTTTAATTTTATTTTATTGTCAATTGGCTTGATTTTTGTCCTGCCATTGGATTTTGAAGACTTGAAGACTGGAAGACTTTACATAGCCCTGCCTCACTTAAATCCAATTCATAAGCAAGTCAAGTGTTATCATTGATCCTTTTTGAGAATAAAGGAAGAACAACAGAAGTTTCAATTTATCTCAGAGATACTAGGGAGCTACCAGTGGTTATTGAGTCACAGAATGATGTGGTTAGATCTATACTTTAGGAGAGTCACTTTGTTGTTGACTATTTAGGGAATGCACTGGAGTAAGAAGAGGCTTGAAGAAGGAAGACCAGGTAGGAAAATATTGAAATGAGACTTGAATAGGATATTTCCTTGAAGTAGCTATTCGGGAGAAAGAAGACATATATAAGAGATGTTGAGAAGACAGAAATAATAGTATCTGACAAATGATTGGATATGTGATGAGTAAGAGGGACGAGATAAGGAAGATACCAAAAGTACAAAATTGGATGACTTGAAAGGATGGGGATGTCGTTGTTCTTTGTCCTTGATGCTAATAGGAAAGTTAAAGGAAAGTGTGAGAGAGGAGTAGGATTTGGAAGTAAAAATATGAGTTCTCTTCCCCAAGATTTTGGGGAATCAGTGGATCAGTAGATCCAAGAGAGATCAGTGGATCCAAGAGAGCTGATGAGATCACCAAGAAAGAGAGTGCAGAGCGAGAAGAGAAAATGACCCAGGGCAAAATCTTGTGGACACCCACGGTTAGGGAGAGTGATATGAATGATGAACCAGCAAAAGAATTTTGAGGAGCCATTAGACAGGTAAGAAAAAAACCAGGAAAAAACATATCATGGAAACCCAGAGGGAAGAGAGATAGATATAGTGGTTTAGTTCCTCATTGTCCTTCTAGACTATTGAAGTAATCTCCCAATTCATCTCCTTTTTGTACTTTCTTCTCTCTCCAATTCATCCTTCACGTAGCTTCCATAACAATGATAACAATAATAATACAAATTAGCATTTTTATGCTTTACAAACTTACTTCATTTCACTTTCCTTTACATGTTTCACATTACAGTCAAACTAGTTTATTGTATGTTATGTTCCTCAAATTCCCCACGCCTCTTCCTATTTCCATGTCCCTACATACATTGTCCTTCTTGAATGACTGGGATGCATATTCTATTACTTCCAATACTTAGAATCTTTAACTTTCCTTCCAGCTGTGAGTTCTCATTTCTAATTTGGGTGATGAATCCCCTATGCATTCACTTCATTCTCTTCAGATGACTTTCTTTTTTCCTTCCCATCTAAACCATTTCTCTTCTTGTTGACATAATTTGTTATTGAGAACCTACATTTATCCTGGGAGGTCTTCTCCTCTAGAATTGTAGTTCACAAGTTCTTAAATTTTCTTTAAGCTCTTTGGGAATTTGCTTTATCAAAGCTAGACGCATGCCAGATAATTCCCATCTTCCCTCTCTTTCTTTCTTTATGATGTGGTCACTTCCCCAAGATTCCTATTATTTCTTCTCTAGCAACCAGTTCCTATGGATAAGAATCCGATCTAGAGTAGAGCTTCCCCTTGTTGGTTCCTCCACCTTTTGAAAGCCCAAGTTATCATTGACAGGTCAAGAAATTATTTCCTCTTTAGCAATTTGGGCAAAGAGTAAATCCTATCTAGATATTAAAAGTCTCCTATCATAGTTCTATGCCCAGCTTATAATCTAATTCTCAAACTCCTCATCTATTTTCTCCCTCTGTCCAGGTGGATTGTAGTTTACTCATATGACAAGATAGCTTCTGTATTTGTCTTCATCATTGGAGAAACTAACTAGATAGCATCAGTCATCTCTTGTTTCACAAATGTAGGTGGATATAACTAATTAACATTTCTCAATTCTAGGAAAAGAAGGAACTTTAAACCTACATGGTTCCTCCTGACTCATCCAATGCTCACTCTTTCCACCATCTCAACTTAGAAAGCCTCTAATCTTTCCTCCAATTGGAAATCAGATTACCTAATTTTGTCTCCTGGTTTGTATACTGTTCATCGTTTTCCTTTAATTAATTGTTTTCGATTCTTAAAAATCTCTCATTCTGTATTCAGAATCTTTGAACATACTAGAGAGTTCATTGATCCACTTATCAAGGCTGCTTTGCTAATAAATTACATAGCTCAGAATGTATTTCCGCAGTTATTACAAATCATCCTTCACATGAGCTCTGAAGTCCTTTTCAACTCTATGATTCTATGATTTTGTGATTCCATGATTGCCTTTAAGTATTTTAAGGGCCACCTCATAGAAATAAAATTTAACTTGCCCCACTTGGGCCCAGAGAGAAAAACAAGAAGCATTGGGTGGAAGCTATATAAGGAAGAACTTTTGTTTTGATCTATGGGGAAAATTTCCAAATAATGAGAGCTGCCCCCAAATGGGGCAGGTTCCTTGTCCAAGTAGAGGATGGACAACTTCTTGCTAGGGATGTTCTATATTCGATGTAAAGCCTTTCTAGACCCCCTCTTCTCAGTGGGTAGTGTCAGTCTCCCCCACATTATCCTCTATAATTTTTTATATTGCTACTTATCGCCTTCCCCTTTAGCTAGACTGTAAACAACCTAAGGGCAGGAGTTCTTTCATTCTTGTTTTTGTAACCCCAGCAATGATGCCTTGTATCACTAAGCCCTTAATAAATGCCTGTGGATGGATTGATGGCTGTTGCTGGGAGGATTTCTGTTCAGTGCATCTTGACTTGAGCATTCCCTAAGATTTTGTCATCTCTGGAATCCAAAGCAACTCAGAAGCCAAGAAGCTCTTCATCACCTGCCCTCATTCTCTGTCTTTCTCAGGTCTGTGCCAGAGGGCACCGAGACATTCGAAGTCTATGGCACTCCAGGCGTGGACATCTACATCTCCCCGAACATGAAGGCTTCCAGGGAACGGGCCGACACCAGGAGGTGGCACTTCAACAGGGGGCTTGAGATCATTGTGGTCATGAACTCTCCGAGCAACGATGTGAATGACAGTCACGTAAGTGTGTCTCTTGTACCAAAGGATTCAGGGTGAATACTCAAATGATTCCCTCTGAAGTAACTCAGTCACTGGGTG
Organism: Sarcophilus harrisii; assembly: GCF_902635505.1. Lineage (NCBI taxonomy): Eukaryota > Metazoa > Chordata > Mammalia > Dasyuromorphia > Dasyuridae > Sarcophilus > Sarcophilus harrisii. The sequence continues at coordinate 566,761,112 of NC_045428.1, read as the reverse complement.
AGCTACTTCCTCTCTGGGTTCTTTTCTTTTTCTCCTTGGTAAAATGAAGGAGCCGGAGTCCATTAATTCCAATGTCCTGCACTCTCTGGCATCTCCCGGGTCTCCCCTTCCATGATCTTATCCCAATTCTTTGGGTTTCCTTCCCCTCAAGAACCACTTTTTAACCTCCCGTTACCTATGTGCCAAGGACCCTAGTCTGGGGTCTCCCAGAATCCACCTTTCCTTCTCACTTCTGAATCCCAGTGCTGAATCATCCCTTGATTTTGATAACTATGGCAGTGACCCGATCCTGCCCTTGGATTGGGGATGGATGGGGCAGCCATGGATAATTCCATGTTTGGGGTCAGTTTCATTGCTGGGATTCAGTAAATAGGAACAGTAATTATAGATTTATGAGCGTGTCTAGGTATAAAGGGTCTATTTCCTCATTATGTGGGGAAAGTTTTGATTTTACTTAAGCGGGTCAAAGCCAGAAATCTGAAGACCTGAGAAATAAATCCTCAAATGGGGACTATCTGTAGAAAATGGTTGTGACATTACAATTTGAACACTAGGCATGAGTGTTGCTGCTTTACAAAATTTTGTTCTTTCTCTTTGTTGTTATTCTTTACAAAACTAGAGAAACACAGAATCAAAAAACTTAGCATTAGAGCATGGTGTGTCAGAGCTGGGAGGGCCCTTAGAACCCAGGAGATCAGAGCTGGGAGGGCCCTTAGAACCCAGGAGGTCAGAGCTGGGAGGGCCCTTAGAACCCAGGAGGTCAGAGCTGGGAGGGCCCTTAGAACCTGGGATGTCAGAACTAGGAAGGAGCTTAGAACACAGGCTGTTAGACCTGAGGGGATCCTTAGAACATAGAATTTTAGGACTGGAAGGGCACATAGAGACCATTTCCCCCTTTTGTTCAGTTATTCCAGTTGTGGCTGACTCTTCATGATGACATTTAGACTTTTCTTGGTATGTGGTTTCTTTCATTCTATAAATAAGTAAACCGAGGCTCAAGATGGGACAGTGTTTTCTTCAGCTCATACAAATAGTGTCAGAGTTGAACTAAAACTTAAGACCTCATAAAGTCATTGTAAACCATGCCCTATATGACTTGAAGCCAGGGCTAATGCTGCCCCAGAGCTAGCTGTGTGAATGCCTTGGGAGGATCAGTGCTGAGGGAAGAGGGAGAGAAGAGAGAGAAGGAATTATCCAGGATGGTACCTTCTGCCTCCTCTACTGTGGGTGAACCCACCATCCTGTCCTCCCCCTTTTGTTCCATGAACATTTCCATTTTCCAGATGAGCCAGTTGGGATTCAGAGAACTGCTGAAGGCTTTTGCATCCCCACTGGGTAATAAATCTCCTCTTGGGTCTACTTTGTGAATTCCCCATCAGAGAGTCGGTCCCCCTTGAGCAGATGGGGTCTCACTGGGAGCATGGGTGCCCCTGAGGGCTGGAGCGCTTGCTCTGTTGAGCCAAAATTTAATCCCTTGGTTGCTGACTCCCCGAGGTCAGTGTCTGCAGTGGTGGGAATGACTCAGGGACATGTCTCTCCACAGGTTCAGATCTCCTACCACTCCCGAAAGGAGCCCCTTGCCCTGGCCTATGCTGTTCTGTACCTCACTTGTGTAGGTAAGTGATGAGGGCACAGCATGGTCCTGGTCATCTCTGAGAGTGAGCAGAAACGGGATGGCCCCAGGGCTTTGGGAACATCTCAGTCCCCCAGGAAAGGGCCCCGCTCCTACCTCTAACACTCATATTTCAGCCTTCAATGATGTGACTCCAGAGAGGGGGTCTGCTTCACAGAGGACCACCCAGGTCTGCCCGTTCTGAGCTCCTCTTGTCTGTATACTCCTGGCAAAGTATTGGGACACCCAGTCAGAATGCTCCCTATAGTCCAAAGACTGCTGGATGGACTAGAAGATCTGAGTTCAAATCTCAGCTCCCCTTATTTCCTGGCTACTTGAACATGAATGGATCTATTCAGTGTTTCCTGCTCTATCTTTCTCATCTGTAAAATGGGAATTTAGGAAGCCAGTATCATGCTGTGTAGATCTGACCCAAACTGACTTTGGGAACCTGAGCCAATCCTTTACCCTCTTAGTGACCATGGCAGCGATCCAGGACTCCAAGGTGCTGTATTGGTGCATTAAAAAGAGGGGATTTCTCATTGGGAAATCCCTCTGCCAAAGAAATCACAGGTTCAGTCCAAAAAGACATTACTCTGAATGCTTAATGGATAGTCCTTTGGAATAGTTCTAGTTCTATGAGCATCTAAGTTGTGATTAGTTAGTTCAACCTGCTTCTTTTTTTAAAAATAATAGTTTTTTATTTTCACAATCTATGCAAAGAGAGCTTTCAACATTCACCCCTGAAAAATCTTGCACTCCAAATTTTTCTCCCTTCCTTCCCTATCCCCTCCCCTAGATAACAAAAACCCAATATATGTTAACTATGTGCAATTCTTCTATAAATATTTCCACAATTATGCTGCACAAGAAAAATCAGAACAAAAAGGAAGAAAATGAAAAAAGAACTAAAAAACAAGCAAACAACAAAAAAAGGTGAAAATACTATTCTGCAATCCACACTCAAGTCCCCACAGTCCGTTCTCTGGATGCAGATGGCTCTCTCCATCACAAGTCTATTAGAAGTAACCTGAATCATCTCATTGTTGAAAAGAGCCACGTCCATCAGAGTTGATCATCACATAATCTTCTTGTTGCTGGATACAATGATGTCTTCAACCTACTTCTGCTTTAGAGCAGCTAGGGGGCACCATGTTGCCATAGTGCCACAGTGCTTAGAGTGTAGACCCAGAGTCAGGAAGAATTGACTTCATGAGTTCAAATCCAGCCTCAGACACTTACTAACCATGTGACTCTGAGCTACTTATTTAAGCCTGTTTGCCTCAGTTTCCTTATTTGTAAAATGAGCTGGAGAATGAAATGGCAAACTATTTTAGTATCTTTCTCCAGAAAACCCCAAATAGGGTCACAGAGTTGGACAAGACTGAAATTACTGAACAAAATGCATTCTATAGGTGGATCATGAAATCATTCATTCATTCATTTATTCATCCACTGAACAATGATTGAGCAGGGGATAGTGGGAACAAGGTAAGACTTGTGCCCTATGGATCTGGGCTTGAATCCTGCCTCTAACACTTGCTTAGCCATGAAACTCTGAGCAAGTCTGGAGACTTGTGTGGCCAGAGCTTTCCTGCAGGACATAGGAGCCAGTAGGAAGAACAATGGCTTTGTAGTCATGGCTCCTGGCTTTGAATGACAGCTCTGTGTGATCCTTAGAAAGTCAGATGAGAACACTGAACTCCGTGATCTCTGAGGTCTCTTCCAGCTTTGATTCTCTTAGAAGAATTCTAAGAAAACAGTCTTCTTGGGAACCTGCCATGTATGGCTTGCTTCAGGGGGCTAAGGGCCAGCCTAGGACAGATCCACAGAGTTCTGGGGTCCTATTCTGACTCACCCCCCCCTTTTTTTTTTTTTTTACAATGGACAGACATCTCTTTGGACACCGACATGAATTGCAATGGCAAAGTGGAGAGGAACTACGTGGATAAGGTAATCATCACTTCTTGGGCAGGCACATCAGGGAACACAACGAGGGAATCCACTTTAAAGCTGTCTCCAGCCCGATCAAGCCCAGAAAAGGATGTTTCTGGTTTCCCTCTGCCATAGGCATAATAGCTAAATCTAGGCAAGGGAAAGCCATAGGAACAGGAACTTTCCTCAAAGGGCAATCCATGTACAATATATATATATTGAGGGTATACTTATTCTGTGCCCAGACTAGTGCTAAGAGCTATCAGTCAATCAACAAACATCTTTAAAGAACTTACTATGTGCTGGGCTATTGTTGAGGATATGAAGAAAGGCAAAACCAAAGTCCTGTCTTCAGGGAGTTTGCAGTCTTATATAGGAGATAAATTGTAAATAACTATATACATACAAAATATATTGAGTATAAATGGAAGGCAGACTCAGAGGGAAGTCATTACCTGACTCTGCCCTCAAGAATCATATAATCTAATTAAAGAGTCAATAATTGAAGAGTCAATGAAAGCAGGGGTCCTCAAACTTCTTAAATAGGGGGCCAGTTCACTGTTCCTCAGATTGTTGGAGGGCTGGACTATAGTAAAAACAAAAACTTTGTTTTGTGGGCCTTTAAATAAAGAAACTTCATAGCCTTGGGTGAGGGGGATAATCGTTCTCAGCTGCCACATCTGGCCCAAGGGCCGTAGTTTAAGGACCCCTGAAATAGAGAATAATAAAATGCCTATAGAATGGTAATGTTCCCCTCATTAAACTTCTGCCTTTATTCTCCCTCTCCTGCATCCATCTACAATCCATCCTTCATACTGCCACCTGAAGAATACTTCTTATGCACAGATTTCCTTCTGCTCCAAAAGCTTGAGTACGTCTCTACTGCTTCTCAAGTCCTTTGTCCTTTGTCAGGCATTCAAAGGCCTCCGCTCTAACGCTGGGTTTTGGATATTCTTTGTATCTGTCTTATTTTTCTACCAGACAGGAAGCTCATAGGGACCATGTTTTACCTAGACATTGTTAACAGCACATTGGTCTACATACAGAAGGTGTTTAGGAAATGTTTGTTATATTAATTTGACCTATGGAGGGCTGCTGATCTCTGTCTATATATCTTTATAATCTATAAGAATTGGGGGTGCAGTGCAGGGAGAAGTCATGTAGGAAATGAGACATGTCACCTCTTGAAGGAAAAGAGGGTGGGATCTATGGAGATGAATAAGGAGAGGGAATCTAGGGAGGAGGAAATAGCATAAGTCAAGACAAAAAGAGAGTGAACATAGCAGCCACAGGGGGTGACAAAAAGGGTTTGGTTGGAATGGAAAATGAAGCTAGGTTTGGTGTGAACAGAATGTGAAGGATCTTGAAAGCTGGATAAAGAAATCTAATTCTGATCCCATAGATGCTTGGGGCTCAAGAAAGGTTCTGGAGAAGTGACATAATGAGAGTATTTTTTTTTTTGAGGAAGATTACCCCGGTGGTCTTTGAGGATGATTTGGAAGGATGATGGGATGAAATCTTGGATGAAGGGTTATTGTATCCCCAGGAAAAAGGCCTAGGGTTTGGAGAATACTGGAGGCATGTCAGGGGCTTCTCCCATCGATGAACTATGATTTATAATTGTCAGAGGCAATGGGTATGGGGACCTGGTGGACATGGAGCAGTCCTCTTGGTGAACTGTGACCGGGATGATCTTACCTGTGACAAAAGAGATAACTGTGACAAATGCGTGCGCTGCCTTGAAGGTACAACCAATGGTTCCTGACCAGTAGAGTGGGCTGACTTTGGCCCTGGGTTGTGGGAGGGCTCTTGGCGGGTTTCCTTAGGACACAAGGTTCCATTTTTCCCCATGGCTTTCAACTCCTTAATGCTGAAGTCTGATACCAAAAGAGAAGGAATTCCATGATGCCTCAGAACATCATATGTAGGACATAGGTGGCTGGCCACCAACTTCATAGAAGCATGGTATTAGATCTAGTATTAGATCATATCCTACCAGTTCATCTGGATTCTAATTCTGGCTCTGCTATTAACTTCTCTTGTGATCTTGAGCAAATCACTTAGTTTCTCCAGGTCTCAGTTTCCTCATTTGTCAAATTAAATTATGTGACTATTGAGATTCCTCCAGCCCTGAATCCTATAATCCTGTGGTTTAGGATCAGAAGACCATAAAATTATAACTGGAAGAAGACAGAGTTCTTCTAGCCTAATTACTTCATTTCTTGCATAAGGAAACTGAGACCTAAAGAGATGAGGTAGCTGAGTTGAGATCACACAAAGAGTTATTGTCAGAGCTAAAACTCGTCTGAATTCCCAGCTCTAGACTCTTTCCTGAGTGCAATTACTTTTGCTTGTAGCTCAAGACCCAAAAAAGTTGGAACAAAGCATGACTGGTGCAATTACTTTTGCTTGTAGCCCAAGCCCCAAAAGAATTGGAACAAAGCATGACTGGAAAGTGGGGGGAGGCCATTAGAATATGGCAGCTGGTCTGGTGGGAGTGTCTGTGGGTCTGAGCCACCCTTTGCCTCTGGATCCTCAGACTTGCAGGACATGTCGCTCATGATTCTAAGAACCCAGGGCCCCACTGCCCTCTTTGATGACCACAAGCTGGTTCTTCATGTCTCCAGTTTTGATGCTGAGAGGGCTCGAGTCTTCCATGCCTGTGGTGAGTCAATTCCCTTACTGCCTCCAGCAGAACCTCCATCACCAGGAGAGATGTCCACTCTGCTGTGTTCCCACAGATGTGGGGATGGGCCCCGTAGAACTAAGCACATTGTCTCTTCCAACCCTCTTGTAATCAAGAGAATAGCTGGCAAGGGGAAAGGTGCTCCAGAATCTTAGACTCTGAGCTAAATCCTTGCACCAACTCCTTCTCCAGCTAGAAGACTTTCAGCGATGAGGAATTCTCTCCCTCCAGAGGCAGCCCATTCAAATTTCAGATAGCTGTCATTGTCTTGATTTCAAGCCAAAAATCACCTCTCTTCAGCCCCCTTCCAATATTTCCTGTTCGTTTTGCCCTCTGGGCAAAAAGACTTTTTGTCCACAGTGACAGGACTTGTACTTGAAGTAGAGGATTACTTCTTTCCTGTCCCTCAACACGAGGCTGAAATCTCTGTATGGGGAGAATTTTTCTCTAGGCAAAGCCAAGAGAGGCACCATGACAGAATGCAAGGCAATGTATTTGGAATTACAGGACTGGGGTTCGAATTTTGCCTCTGTGATTCCTTGGAAAACCTTAACCAAATGGCTTCGGTTCCCTGAACCTCAGTTTCCTTATGCGTAAAATTGAGGGATTGGACTAGATGCTCCTTCCGGTTCTAAAGCTATGGTTCTGTAGTTCCTATCAAGGAGCTTACATTCAAATGAGATGAACCCAAGGTAATTTGAGAAGGGAGAGAGCATAAGCACACTGTGGGTATCAAGGAAGGCTTTATAGAAGAGAAGAGCCATTAGCTGAGCTGTCAGGGGCATTGAAGGGGTAGAAAGAATCCTAGCACTAGAGTCATGGGCTTGATGCTCAGCTGAGGCTGGACAAGTCACTTTAGTCTCAGTTCTTCATCTCTAAACAAAGAGGCTAGAAAGAAGACAGCCTTAGCTTTAAGGCTTTAAATCCTTCTAGCTTTAAATCCATGAGGTGGCCATGATGGACATGGCAGGTGACAGAGAAGAGTCAGGGAAAACTCTGAGGTTACAAACCCGTGGGTCTGGAAGGATGGCAGGGCCATGGATGGGGTTTCTTGGGTCATAGGTCTTGGTCTCCTCCTTAGCACTCACAGTGAGTACCAATGGGAATGCAAGAAATGATGAAGTCTAGGTCAAGTCTAGCTAGATCAGATTCTTTGTGGGTCCCTTCCCTATGGAAGCCACCAGGGGAAGGAATAACAAGAAGCCCCTTCTGCCGTCTAGAGGAAGGACTTCATGGCTCTCCCCAGACTGTGTGTCTTTTTAAGATATGGGCGATTCTTCCTCCTTCTCCTCTCCTGAGTCCCCTCTGTCCCATCCTTCCCCCTCAGGTCCCGAAGACGTCTGCGAATCCTACAGGTATGCTCTGGGGCCCAACAAGGTGTCCTACGTGGTTCCTCGCTCCAATGGGGAAGAAGAAAGGCTCTATGTAGAAGGGCTTTCCTTCCCTGACGCTGGATTCTCCGGGCTCATCACCTTCCATGTCACTTTGCTGGATGACTCCAATCAGGTAGAAGGGGGTGGGTATATGCCCTTGGGCATCCACACTAGGCCCAGGGGTAGGGAAGGGAAGGACTGTGCTCCCAAAGTTTTGGGCCATGGAAAGGAGCCAGTAGTTGGGTCACCTTTTCAGAGAAGACTTCCCCTAATTCTGGGAGGCTGGCCTCTGATGTTCTGACCACTAGGGCCCTTCTCCTATTGGTGCTTCAAGTACAGGTCAGGCCATATCTTCTCCAGGGATGCTAGTTTCAGTGTCCAGAGATCAGTCATGGGTCATTCGTGTCCATCTTGTCCACGCCTCTCAGAACGGACGGATGTTAATCTTGTTTCCCCCTTCATCTCTCTTGTCACCCTCCCCCCCCACTAAGCCTCCGTCTTTCCAAACTCAACCATTATCTGGCCACCTCCATATGCCCACTGTCAGGGAGGAAGAGCAATGGATTCATGGGACAGCGTGATAGGGACCCAGGTCAATGATCCTGAGAAGGAGACCATCTTCTCTGGCACTTGCCTGTAGGCACCTTATTAAAGTAAGAGGGCCCTACTTTAAGAGAGGGAGAAGTAGAGAGGGAGACAGAGAGACAAGAGACAGAGAGAGACAGAGGGACAGAGACAAAGAGAGATAGAGAGACAGAGAAAGACAGACACAAAGAGAGCTTGAACCTCTGGACTGAACTTAGGATCCCCACCCCTGCTGACCAATGTAATAGAGTAGTTGGAGTATAAATTTAGGGGGAGAAGAGAGCCAAATGAGACCTTTCAGTAATACAGTAGTGTACTTCTGAGGAGTTTGGTTATCTGGGAAATTTTCTGTATATATGTATATATGAGTGTGTGTGTGTCCCTGGGGAAAGTCTGATGCTCTGAGAAAAGTCTATGTGTTGAGCTTCTGAGTTCTCAGACTTTGGAGTCCCACAAAAGCCAAACAGAGATGACGATGTCCTAAGGGAGTGACCCTGGACAATGTTCTCTGAACCCTTCCTCTTGCCTTGAGCCTATTGCAGTTCAGGGGTTACCAGCCCACACTTTTGTGGACTTCCTAGCTCTGGATTCCTCCGGAGTTCTTAGGATTTTTTTTTTTTGAAGGATGATTGACCCATGTGGCTTCTCTGATCCTTCCCCACAGGATTTTCCAGAGTCCCCAATCTTCACAGACACTGTGATTTTTCGAGTGGCCCCCTGGATCATGACCCCGAGCACCCTACCCCCCGTAGAGGTCTATGTGTGCAAGTGAGTTTTATGTCAGGAGATGGGGATGAGCAACATGGGGCTCCTTTTCCATTGGGGGGGATCCTGTTGCATCACTCTCGGTCCCCTGGACATTGTTTGAGACACTTAAACTTCTGACCTAACCACAGAGTAAGGAACAACACCCACTTTGTGGAGGCAGTTGCAGAGTTGGCGAGGAAAGCGGACTGCAAGCTGACCATCTGTCCCCAGGCCGAGAACCGCAATGACCGCTGGATACAGGTGAGGCACTCTCTGCACTGTCAAGAGGAACAGGGGGATTGTGAACAATAGAGAAGGGATAGAGGGACTGGGGAGAAGAAGAGATGGGGGAGGGAGAGGGAGAAGGAGAGGGAAAGAAGGGAAAATGAGAGGAATAGGTGGAATGGAAGAAGGAAGGGGCAAGAAGAGGGAGAAAGAGATAAAAAAGGGAGGAGAGGGAGAGGGAAAGAAAGGGAGGGAAAAAAGGAAGGGAGAGACAGACAGACACATAGAAAGAAACAGAGAGAGACAAATAGAGATAGAGAGAGAAACAGAGAGACAGAGATGAAAAGAGGAATACAGAGAGATAAAGAAGCAGAAAGAGAGAAAGAAAGACAAGAAGAGAGAGAGAGAGAGAGACAGAAACAGAGAGATAGTGAGAGCACCTGAAAGAACCAATGGATGGGACATTCTAAGAACCTTTATAAACCATATCCATTACCCTCAAGGAGGGGAATCCTGAGTTCCAGTCCAGGCTCAGACACTTACTATCTGGGTGACCCTGGATAAATCAACTCATTTTGTCTGCCTCAGTTTCCTCATTTGTAAAATGAGCTAGAAAAGGAAATGACAAACCACTCCAGTATCTCTGCCAAATAAAACAAAAACAAAAACAAAACCAGATAGGCCCAGGAAGAGATGGACATGACTGAAAACTCAGTAACAAGAAACTGTTTCTTTGCAGGATGAGATGGAATTGGGCTACATCCAGGCTCCACACAAGACTTTCCCTGTAGTCTTTGACTCCCCTAGGAATGGAGAACTTCAGGATTTTCCCTATAAAAGGATCCTGGTGAGTGGTACCTTGCTAATCTTCATGCTTATCCCTAGCCCTGGTTATAGGGCCAACAGTAGCTTTCACATGGATTTTCTCACTAGGCCCATCTGGACATAGGAGACAGGGGAGGGAAGGTGTGGAGAATCCATTCAAATTTAATCCCTAATAGGGGCTTCTGGCTTATCAGCATCTATTCTTGTGAATTTATTCAAGTGGCTCTACTATTGTTTAGTGCTCCAGTGAGGGAACCCTAAATAAGTAATAAGAAAGCATTGAAAGAAACCTAGAAAGGTCAAAGGTGGGAGGGCCCTTAGAACCCAGGATGTCAGAACTAGGAGGGCCCTTAGAACCCAGGAGGTCAGAACTGGGAGGGCCCTTAGAACCCAGGGTGTCAGAGCTGGGAGGGCCCTTAGAACCCAAGGTGTCAGAGCTGGGAGGGCCCTTAGAACCCGGGAGGTCAGAGCTGGGGGGCCCCTTAGAACCCAGGGAGGTCAGAACTGGGAGGGCCCTTAGAACCAGGATGTCAGAGCTGGGAGAGCCCTTAGAACCTGGGATGTCAGACCTGGGAGGGCCCTTAGAACCTGGGAGGTCAGAGCTGGGAGGGCCCTTAGAACCCAGGAGGTCAGAACTGGGAGGGCCCTTAGAACCAGGATGTCAGAGCTGGAGAGCCCTTAGAACCTGGGATGTCAGACCTGGGAAGGCCCTTAGAACCTGGGAGGTCAGAGCTGGGAGGGCCCTTAGAACCCAGGAGGTCAGAGCTGGGAAGGCCCTTAGAACCCAGGAGGTCAGAGCTGGGAGGGCCTTAGAACCCAGGAGATCAGAGCTGGGAGGGCCCTTAGAACCCAGGAGGTCAGAGCTGGGAGGGCCCTTAGAACCCAGGAGGTCAGAACTGGGAGAACACCTAGAAATTATCTAGCCCAAGTCCCTAATTAAGCCTGTATGAAAACTGTGGTCCTTCTAAATGCGGAGCCTCTTTGCTATTGCTGTAAAATGCAGGGCTTCACAAAGTGTTGTGGGAAGAGAATAGGATGTCCGACTTTTTCCTTTCTTCCTGTCTTGTGCTTCTGGCTATCACATGATGCTTCCTCTTTGGGCCTCAGTTTCCCAATCTGCAAAGTGAGCAAGATCTTCTCCAGTTCCTTCAAGGAATCCCTGTGAGCCTGGGGAACCCCAGAGATGCTCTGGGACTTCACAAGCACATTGGGAAATAGGCATCCCTTGCCAGTGACAGCTGTTGCCGGGGCTCCTCATTGACTTCTCTCCCCTTCTGCCCAGGGCCCAGACTTTGGCTATGTGACCAGGGAACCACGGAACAAGTCTGTCAGTGGCCTAGATTCCTTTGGAAATTTGGAAGTCAGCCCTCCCGTGGTGGCCAATGGGAAGGAGTATCCCTTGGGAAGAATCCTTATCGGGGGCAACTTGCCTGGGTAAGAGGGATAGAATCTCTTGGCCTAAGTCTCGGAGGTACAGAGAAGCATTTGTGTAGCTCCTACTATGCTAAAGGCTCTACAAATATTATTTCACTTGATCTTCCCAACAACTCTGTGGAGCAGGAGCGATCATCCTCATTTAACATTTGAAGAAACTGAGGCAGACAGAGTTAAGTAACTTGCCCAGGTTCTCACAATTAGGTAGGTTTCTGAAGCTAGAAATTGAACTCCAGGCTTCTTGACTCCAAGCCAGAACTCTATCCACTGACTGCCAACTAACTGTCCTCCATGAGAAGGAAAATGCAGGTAAGCTGTACTCAGAATGTACTAATTTAATCACACAGACATTTATTGAGCACCTAAGGTATGCAGAACCTTGTACAGGTGTGGAGTTTAGGAAAGGGGCAATGTCTGCTCTCTTGGGGCTTACAGCATAATTCTTTTTTTTTTCCTTTTTTTTTTTAATTAAAGCTTTTTATTGACAGAGCATATGCATGGGTAATTTTTCAACATTGACCCTTACAAACACTTCTGTTCCAACTTTTCCCTTTCCTCCCCTCACCCCCTCCCCTAGATGGCAGGCAGTCTCCTACATGTTAAACATGTTAAAGTGTATCTTAAATACAATATATGTGAACATATTTATATAGGTCTCTTGTTGCACAAGAAAAATCTGATTTAGAAAGGTAAAAATAACCTGGGAAGAAAAACAAAAATGCAATCAGTCCTCGCTCATTTCCCAGTGTTCTTTCTCTGGATGTAGCTGGTTCTGTTCATCACTGATCATTTGGAGCTGAATTGGATCTTCTCATTGCTGAAGATAGCCACTTCTTATAGCATAATTCTGAGAATGAGTAAGAGTTCTTAGTACAGAGCAGTTCCCAAAAGACTTTACGCAGAGGCTGGCCCTACCATTTTCTAGCTGTGGGCTTTGGCTGGTTCTCTGAGCCTGTTCTGTCATGGGGGAGAGGTACCTGGACCTGTTACACCAGCCTCACAAGGTTGTTACTAGGATCAGCTAGAAAGTGGACGTAAAATCACTTTGAAAACAATAATAGTAACTAGTAATTATTTAGTGCTTGAGTCTCATGATCATCCTGGGAGCTGGGAGCTATTGTTTCTTCATTTTAAAGAGAGGGAAACTGAGACCCAGAGAGTTGAATGCACTTGTCCCACAGCTAGTGAGTGTCGGAAGAAGGATTTGAACCCAGAGCCTCCTGATACACCCCAGACCTTGTTGCCCTGAGCCATTCATCAATGGTGAAGGTCACATACACAACCTGAGTTGTGATTCTTCTCTTCTATAGAAATGGTGGCCATCCAAGCCACTCTGGGGAGGAATTGTGCAGGGAGAGCAAACGGTCTCTCCGCCCAGGATGCGAGGCTCTAGCTCTCCCTGGGAGGCAGCCCAGCATAGAGGGAGGAAAAATGGGTTCAAGTCTAGGCTCTGGGCCTATCTCTGGGATTTGTGACCCTGGACCAGCCACCCTTGGGATCCTGGGCAGCTCTTGAAGTCTATTAGCTAAAGATGGATGCTTCCTATCTCACTGAAATCAGGGTCCTGTCTGTCTTCCCAAATGGCACCCTGAGGTCGAGCTTGTTTGGATAAAAGCATCGAGGAGTCCTGGGTTGGACACAGGCGGGCTCTGTGATCCTGAGCATGTTACCTAATTCTCAGTGCCCTCAGTAACGCTCAGAGAGCTTAAATTGGAGGAAAACTCCAGCCCTCCCTAAGGCGAAGGGTTTAACTCATTCCCTAGAGGAAGGAAATCAGAGTGTGCATTAAACAAACCCAAACCCTCCTGTTCCACACAAAACAGCCTCTGCCACAGAAGCACAGGGAGTCAGAGCCAATCCGGGCCTTGAAGGCCATCTAAAACATCCTTTATATGTAGTAAATAAATCACCTCATACATACATACCTACATACATATGTTATCTATATCTATATCTATAATATATATATCACATTTGCATGTGATATATATTATTACTATCTATATAAATATGTGTATATGTATGTGTATGGTATATAATATATATTTATATTTATATGCATATATATGTGTATAAACATGCATGTGTAGCATGCACAGAAAGGCATTTATATAACAAGCGGCTGCAATGGCTAAAATTCCAAACCTGAAATCAGAAAGTCCTGAGTGCAAATCCAGCCTCAGATGCTTACTAGCTATGTGATCTTAAGCAATTCATTTAACCTTTGCCTCAGTTTCCTTATCTGTAAGATGATAATAGCACCTTGTTCCCTAGGGTTGTTGGAAAGATCAAATGAGATGATGTTTGTAAATTGCTATATGAAGTGCTATATAAATGCAAGCTATTGTTATTATTATTACTATCTTTGCCAAGAAAACATCAAAGTTGGGCATGATTGAAAGAACTGAAGAATAAAAATAAATATTATTAAATTTTTATTAATTATATTAATCAATAATTAATTAATTAAAAATAATAATAACAATTATTATTGTTAATCATAACTCATTTGAGCCTCACTAGGAATCCTTTGATATAGATGACATTGTTACCCCATTTTATAGATAAGGAAACTAAGCATGAATAAGTTTTAGAGGCATTATGGGTCCCTAGAACATGAGGAAAACCATAGGAAATATAAAGTCAAGAGTTGGAGGGACCTGGGAACACAAAACAACAAGAGCCCTGGATTTGGAGTTAAGACCTGAATTCAAATCTCGCCCCTAAAATTTAATACCTGTGTGGTCTTATAGAAGTGACTTAATATCTCTGGGCCTCAGTTTCCTTCACTGTTAAAAAAAATCAGTCATGTATTATAGCTTTTTGAGACATTTTTCAATCACTGATTCTTTGTGTTCCCATTTGGAGTTTTCTTAGCAAAGATGCAGAATGGTTGGCCATTTTCTTTTCCAGCTCATTTCACAGATAAGAAAACCAAGGGTTAAGTGACTTGTCTAGGGTCACACAGCTAGTAATGTCTAAGGCCCCAAGATTGATTCACTGAACCTCCTAGACCTATATAGGTGCTTAATAAATGCTCTCTTGCTTAATTAAAATGAAGACTTTGGACTAGAACGGTGATTCTCAAAGTGTGGTCCAGAGAATCCTGGGCATCTCTGATACAAAATTTGTTTTTATTTCTAATATGACAAATATCTAAAATATAACCCACATAAACAAAAACCCCTTGGACAGATTCTCAATTTTTAATAATACAAAAGAGGACAAAAGTTTGAGAACCACTGGGCTAGATGTCACTTAAGATTCTCTCCAGCTTTATTTCTATGCTTCTTAGTGTGCAGAATATTAAGTCTGGAGGGATCCCTCTCATTTTCAGCAGGGAAAATCAATCCCAGAAAGAGAAAGTAATTTGTTTAAGATCTCACAGGATTGCTGGGAAGTTCTAAACCAGCAAACTTTGATGTCACTGCTCTGCTCTCCTGGTTGATTATACTCAGCATCTTTGGCCTCTGGACCCTTCTTTTTATTTTTAACAATTGATGCATTTATAGGACTTCCCCACCACCACCATCACTCCAATCCCTAGAGCTTCATCATTTCCAGATGAGTCAATGAAAATTTCTCATCAACACCATTTTTTTTTTCTAAATCAATTCTGTGCAGATTTCTAAAGGTACTGGGCTTTCTGTGATTATAAGTGGAAGCCCCCTGAAGTAGGGCTCTTAAACTCTGACACTGATTGGATTTTATTGGCTAGAGTCCTTCCCCTGCCTGATTGGCTGCAGTATTGTTAGAGAATAGAAGAGAGAGACAGAGACAGAGGGGTGGGGGTGGGGGGGAGACAAAGAGACAGAGAGACTGAGACAGACAGAGAGAGGAAGAGAGAAGGAAGGAGAGAGGGAGGGGGGAGGGAGAAACAGAAAGAGACAAAGAGACAGAGAAAGACAGAGAGACAGAAAGAGACAGTGAGACAGAAACAGAGAGAGAAAGAGAAACAGAGATACAGAGACACACACAGAGACAAGACAAACAGATGGAGAGACAGAGAGGAGACAACTAGAAACAGAGTGAGAGAGACAGAGACAGAGAAAAAGAAACAGAGAGACAAAAGACAGAAAGGAGAAAAGAGAGTAAAAAAACAGAAGAAAAGAAAGAGAAAAAGAATGATCGAGAGCATTTTAAGAGTTTACATTCTAATGGAGGAAACAATAATCAGTCAATAAACATTTATTCAGTGCCTACTGTGTGCCAGGCACAATGCTAAGCACAGGAGATAAAAGGAAAGACAAAAGACAGTTTCCATGGGCTGGGGGAGACAACATGCAACCAGTTCTGTCTAAATCGGCCATTAATAGGATAAATGGGACACCATCAGCAGAGGGAAGACACTAGAATTAAGAGAAATTGATTCAGGGCATCCGACTTCCTCATTCCCAGATTATCCATTTCTGGTCCCTGGAGGGTCCTCCTCTAGAATACCTGTTCAGTCGAGGACATCGTCTTTCAGGGCCCTGAATGACGGCCACTTGCTGTATTTCAGGGCCAAGGGAGGATTCTTGCCCCTACAGAATCTGTCTCACAGAATTAGGTTTCTATTTGTAACCTCCAGTATCTAGTATAGCTCCTTGCACAGAGTAGGTGCTTAATAATTGTTTACTGAACCGAATGCATCGAATTCAACTGGACTAACCAATGGTCTGTCTGGGCTCTGTCACTTTTTTATCATGGGACTGGTTTGGATCTGAATCTTTGCTTTCAAGAGCTTAAATGGGTCCCACAGAGAGTGAGGTGCTCAAGTTCAGAGCGGCCTGACTTCCCCCCACTTCCTCCCATTCATCTCTTGAGATCCTTTCGATGTCTGTGAGATTTCTGATATGTTAAATATAAGTGGCGACCTGTACCAACTTCCACAAAAGTCTGTTCTTTTCCAAAATCTCACTATGTCCAATTAATCCTAGTGGGTGCTGAAGAGCTGGGCCATTGGGATGCAAATGTTAACATATTTATATTATTATATTATATATTATTATATTATGATAATATAATATAATATATTATTTTACATTTTATATTAACACTTATATTATAAATGTTAATATAAGCTTATATATAATATTTATATTTATATGTATTTATAACATAAACATATATAATCTAAGCTGGAAAAATTTCAAGACTTGTGTCTATTAGAACCTGCCTCGCTAAGGGCAGAGATCCTGAGCCCCAGGAGATGTCAAGGGGTGAAAGAGGATGAGCTATTTGGGGCTGGAATAACTCTTGGAGATCATCTCTGTGAGAGGTGGAGAGCTTGCAGAGTAGCCCGGAGTACCCACCCTGATGAAATCATGGGTCCTTTGAATTTTGAACTAATGACCTAGAATTAAAGCCTAATTAAAGTCACTAAATGAAATTTACTGTGGTCCCTGCCCAGGGGCCATTTGATCTGCCATAATCTCTCTTGAGTCACCCATCTTGTCTGAGTAAATACTTAGGGTAGATTTGGGGTGTGTGTGTGTGTGTGTGTGTGTGTGTGTATCATTTCTTTTAGTCACAGACCTTCTTGGTATATATTCTCATTAATAGGATTACTGAGTCAAGGGGTGTGAATAGTTTAATGACTTTTCTCACCTAATTCCAAATTGTTTTCAAGAACGGCTTCACCCTGGAAATGGCAAAACACTAAGGGATCTCTGCCTGGAAAATCCCAAATGGGGTCAAGGAGAATCAGACATGACTGAAAATAACTGAACAATAACAGAACACTGCATATAATGTCTTACCTTTGATACTTTGGTTTGATTTGATTTTTTTTCTTTAATTTTTAGTTCATTTTTAGGAGAGATGACTCTTAGTGGGGTACTGGAATATATATATATATGATATAAAATTAAGAAATCAATAAAATGTCATTCTTAAAAATCTAAAAAAAGAGAAAGACCGCACCCATTCATAATTCCCCCAATAATGTTTACTTGTGTGTATGTCTTCCCATAGCCTGTCCAGCATCAACAATTTCATCATCTTTGCCAATTTATGGATGTAAGATGAAACTTCAGAGTGGTTTTCATCCAATTTTTTCTCCTCCTTATCACTATGAATACCTGTTTTTCAAATGGTCACTGATAATGTACATTTCTCCTGAAAACTTTGACCCTTCATCTATTGGCCATTTGTCTATGATGTTTAGTCTCTAACATTTGGAACAATTATTTTGGTCACTTCTGGGTAATGTTTTGTCCACTCTTTTCACTCAGGTCTAGTGGAAGGAGGGTCACTCAGGTGGTCCGGGACTTCCTCTACGCCCAGAAAGTTCAGCCTCCTGTAGAACTCTTTGTGGACTGGCTGGCGGTGGGTCACGTGGATGAGTTCTTAAGCTTTGTCCCTGTCCCAGATGACAAGGTAAGGTCCCCCAAGGGAGGCCCTTCTTGAGCCCTTGAGAATCCAGTGGTTCAGTTTTATCCCTTCTAGGATCTTTCTGCAACTTTCCAAAAGGGATGGATTTTATCATCACTATTGTTATATATCATTATGTATGCATAACACAGTAAGAGGCCCCATGACACACTGAAATTGAGGTTGGATTTGGGGGTGCTACTTCCAAGCTGTATAATCTCAGGTAAAGCCCCTTCCCTCCCTGAACTCCAGTTTGCTTCTATGTTAAAAGAGAGGGTTGGACCAAATGGTCCATAAGACCCCACTCCCAGTGCTCTGATTATGGATTCCTAATCTTGTCTCTCCTACTCAGCAAATGTATATTGGAAAGCAAAGTCACTTGGCTTTTCTAGACTTCAATTTCCCCATCTGTAAAAACGAGATTGGACAAGAATTCAACAATCATTTGTTAAGTGCTTTCTCTATGTCAGGCACTGTGCTGAAGAGATAGGGGGAAAAACCCTTTGCTCTTCCAAAGCATCCTCAATTACATTCTATTGTAATGAAGTTCCCCAAACTGGCTGGTAGGGGCTTGAACCCTAGTTCTAAATCTGTGATCCTATAATTACACAAGGTCGAGACGGGTAACCCCTTGGTACCAGAGACTCCCCTCTGCTAGCATCCATCCCCTTAGATGCTCAGGTTGACAAACGGCCGGGGCCAGTCCTGCCCTTGGAGCCACAGAAGTCAGCAGGAGGCCTGGCGATGGAAGGTCTCGTCCTCCAAAGCAGAAGCAGAATCTCAGTCTTGGGAGCATGGACTGAGGTACTATGAGGGAATCTGATTTCTCCATACAGGGTTTCCGCCTGCTTCTGGCCAGCCCCGGAGCCTGTTTCAAACTTTTCCAGGAGAAACAGAAATGGGGCCATGGGCAAGCCCTCCTGTTTGAAGGCGTTGTAGGTGAGTCGCTCTTCCTTCTCCCTGACACTGAGCCTGTTCCTTTCTCTTGCTTTGTCCTCAGCCTCCCCCCCCCCCCCCCCCCCCCCCCCCAAGCCAGAGCTGTGGAGAGGGGCCTCAGAGGCCCACTAAGCCTCCGAAGGAAGGACCACACTGGGGCCTTCCTTTGTTGACCTCCAGGGGGGGCAGCCTGTTTTGATCAAGGGCAGCTCTTTATTAGAAAGTTTCTCCTCACTGACTATCCCACTCCTGGCTCACAGGGCTAGTCAGAAGTCACAATGAACTCTGGTTATAGTGGAGGGGACAGAAAAGACACAGGCCGTATCACCAGTAGAGAGAGAAGGTAGTGTTTGAGCTGCCTCTGACACTTAGCTAGGTGACCCTGGACAAACCACCTTTATCTAAATCTCCAGGCATTTCTTTTCCTCATCTGTAAAATGGGAGGTTTGGACTTGTATGTTCTTAGAATATTAATAGATCTTAAGAATCCCAGATTCTTAAACTGTGGGCTGAGACTACATATGGGATCTTGTAACAGAACGAGGAAGCACAAAATTAGCAATTTTTTTTTTTTATCAGTAAATGTTTGATTTGTATACCTATTTTATATACCTACTTATCCAGGGTGTTGTGAGTAGAAAAAGCTTAAGAAGCCCTTATGATGTCTTAGTATCCCTCTCTGTAAAATGGTGATAAAAAAAGAAAATAAAAGGACAAAAAGAAGAAATAGGATGAAGAAAAAAGTTTTCAAAATCTTTAAATATGCCCTAAAATGCCATTGTAACTAGTTGGGTTTTAAGGAATGCTAATAAGAATAATAGCTCCCCTGTCTGTGCATTTGGCTGTTTTATGTAACACTTTCCTCACAAGAGCCCTGTCACTCTTTCTCATTTACAGAAGGAAAAGTTGAGACTCAAATTAAATTTTTAGATGGGTAAATTGCAAATTAAATACTATTATTCTCATTTAATAGATGGGGAAATTGAGACTCAAAAATTATTTTAATTTTATAGATGGATAAATTGCAATTTAAATATTATTGTTCTCATTTAACAGATGGAGAAATTGAGACTCAAATATTATTTTAATTTTATAGATGGGTAAATTGCAATTTAAATATTATTATTCTCATTTAGCTGATGGGAAAATTGAGGCTCAAATTAGTTTTATTTTACAGGTGAGGAAATTGAGATCCAAATATTATTATTTTATTTTACAGATGGGGATATTGAGGCTAAAATATATTATTTTTTATTTTATGGATAGGGAAACAGAATCAAATAATATTCTCATTTTACAGATGAGGAAATTGAGACTTAAAGAATATATATATATATATATATTTTTTTTTTTTACAGAGAGGGAAACAGGGTCAAATGTAATAGCATTTTCATTTTGTAAATAGGGAAATTGAGATTCAAATGCTATTATTCTCATTTACAGATAGAGAAATTGAGATTTAGAAAAGTGAGGTAACTTGTCCAAGTCTCACAAGTGATTTTGGGATTTAAATCTTAGGGATCATTTAAGGATACCCCCATCATTTTTCAAGTGAGGAAAGAGAGACTCAGAGAAGGAGGTGACTCAGGACTTTGGTATTTGCCAGTAGTCTCTCTCCTGCACTGAAGACCTATTGTGGTAGGGCTAAAGCTTGAACCCAGATTTTCTAGCAATAACTTTCTTTGTTACAAAAAACTTCCCACTGCACCCTATTCAGTCCAGCTAGTGATAGAACTTACTTACCTGTACATGGAAGGATAACTCAGCATTGCTGATGTCCAGTGCCAAACGAGGGAGCTAGTCAGTCACTGAGTGACTCGACAAACATTTATTAAGTGCTGACTATGTATTAAACACTGTTTAAGTACTGGGGATGTAAAAAAAAAAAAAAAAAAAAAAGCTAAAAAACAAGTTTATTGTCATGGGGCTTACATTCTAGAGGGAGAGACAACATGTTATTGAGGGCGATACATGCAAGAGATAGGCTGGGTAGCTGACTCTATAGCACAAGAGGACATCTATAGAGGAGGAAGGACTTCTGGGGACTGAGATGATGGTTAAGGAGGAGGAGACAGCCTCCCCTAAGCAGATCTGCGAAATCCTGAGCATCCCAAGGGCTCAGGCCACCGAAACTTCCCTGCCCAGAGCCCCTGGGCACATACCTGGTTATCTCTGGAATGGTCTGATGTAATCACGGGACCTCAAACCACATGAGCCCAAGTTGTCTCTGGAATCAGTGAGAACCACGTGAATACAGTGGGGAAAGGGTTGGATGTGGAGTTAGGAGATGCCAGCCTTGGAAACTGCCACCCCAGCACAGTTATAAGGGCAGCTCCTGCTTGGCTACCCACTAGTGAGGATCAGCTGTCAAATGAGTTATGTTCTATATTTTGACTATGTTTAACATATATTGAATTATTTGCCATCTAGGGGAGGGTGTGGGGAAAGAGGGGGAAAATTGGAACACAAGGTTTTGCAAGGATTCACGTTGAAAAATTATCCATACATATGTTTTGAAAATTAAAAAGCTTTAATAAAAAACTTTTTTTTTAAATTAACTGGAAAACTAAAACAACAACACAATAACAACAAATGAGTTATATTTGTCCAATTTGTGGGTGTCCCAAAGCTAAACGGTATAGCCAGTGTGTTGGATGACAGAACCAAGGTCCAAATAGATGTCATCAGGTTAGCCAATTAGGCCCAGTCTAGTAAAAAGAATTTAACAGGAAGAGTAAAGAATTAACTGTTTGGCCTGAGGAAAAACTAAAGGATTGGAAAGTTTGACCAGATAATAGTTTGACTAAAATTATATATGATAATAGGTGAGAA
Source organism: Sarcophilus harrisii (assembly GCF_902635505.1). Taxonomy (NCBI): domain Eukaryota; kingdom Metazoa; phylum Chordata; class Mammalia; order Dasyuromorphia; family Dasyuridae; genus Sarcophilus; species Sarcophilus harrisii. The sequence continues at coordinate 566,739,568 of NC_045428.1, read as the reverse complement.
TGATCTGGGGGATTCAGTGGACTTCAAGTTCAATATTAGACCACATTTTGACATGGGCACCATGCGCGCGCACACGCACAGACACGCGCGCGTTGGCAAAACTGCTTTGCTAAGTAGGAAGGTGCCCAGTCAACATGCAAAAAATACTGACTCAGTGTCTGAGAACTTGAACTCTGCCTCCTGATCTTAAGGGAGTAATTTTTTTTTTAATTACTGACTAATTACTAACTCAGTTTCTCTCCTTCTGTCTCTCCCTCCACCCACATTTCTGTTTCATGTCTCCTTCCCTCTTTGTCTCTCTCTTTCTTTGTCTCTTTCCCTTTCTTCTTTCTCTCTCTCTCACCACCTCTCTCTGTCTCTCTCTTACTCCTTCCTATCTCTCTCCTACGTCGTTTCCTTCGTCTCTGTCTTCCTCCTTTTATGTCTATCCTACCTCTTTCACTCTCTCTCTCTTTCTCTTTCTCTCTTTTCTTACTGTCTCTCTCTCTCTCTCTCTCTCCTTTTCTGGCTCTCTTCTACCTCTTTGTCTGTCTCTGTGTCTCTCTTTATCTCTCTCTGTTTCTCTGTGTCTCTGTCCATCTGTCTCTTGGCTGTCTATCACTCTCCCTCTTTCCTTCTTTGTGATTCTGTCCATTCCCATTGCTATCTCTATCCTTCTGCATTTCTTGCTCTGTCTCTTCTTCTCCTTCTCTTTCTCATTGTTTCTCTCCCTTTCCCTTTTCTCCTCTCTCCCTCAATATCTCTGCCTCTTTCCCTTGATGTTTGCCTTTCTTCTCCATTTCTTTTCCTCTCTCTCTTTTTCTCTCCTTCTCTACGTCTCTGTTTGTCCCTCCCCTCCTCACTGTTTTCTCCACAGGGAGCAACCAGGTGAAGACCATGTCCATCAATCAGATCCTCTCCAATGAAAATCTTATCAGTTACAACAAGTTTGTCCAGGTACTGGGAAGAGGATGGAGAAAGTTGTAAGCATGCAATAGGAAAATTTCCTAAAGTATCCTTTATTGCTTTTTATAAGAGGATCAGAAGGTAGAGAAAAAGCAATCCTAGAAGAAAAAAACAATGTCAGTAGAGGATCCCACCATCCCCAGAAGGAAGCCTCTTTCCCATGGTCCAATCACACCCAGATTACTTTGCTGCTCCTTAGTCACTCCTATGGCCCAGTAACTTTTCTCCGTCAGAACAGTTACAAGGCCCATTCTAAGGCTAGTTACTGAAGAATGGACTGAGGCAGAGGCAGAGGAGATTGTTGCCTGTGGCACATGACTTGAGGGGCACTAAGCAGCCCACCGGTCCTGCAACTCCCATGACTATAATCACTTCTTTGACCAGAGGTCTTTAGAAGGCTCTAATTAATGTAATTATGTTACCCAAGAAGGACAATATATGAAGCTATCATCTACTTCTAATAGACTAGTCCATCAGAATGGTGTTGAGAAAGAGATCCTGGGTATCATGAAAAAAACCCTTGATTTTGAAAGATATGATCTGGATTCAAATCCAGTCTTTGTGACCTCGCTCTCCTCAGCTTTTCACACAAATGCAAGAGGTTGGACTAACTGATTTCTAAGGTGTCTTCTCTCTCTAAAGCTATGGTCCCATGATGGTCTAGTCACCTGGGCTCAAATGCAGGCACAGTTACTAATTATAGTCAAGGAGATAAGGAAAGAACTGCAATATAATCATTTCTGAGACATTGATTCTTAAGAGGCTTTAGAGAATGGGGGAATAAAACAGGATTGGGGAAAGTCAATATCCCTATTTTCAAAGAAGAGAAGAGATTGCATCTTTAAACTATAGGCCAGTGAGCTTGATTTTGATATATGGGAAAATTCTAGGTAGATTCTTCAGATGGGGTAGCTAAGTGGTGCAGTGGATAGAGCACCAGCTCTGAAGTCAGGAGGATCTAAGTTCAAATCTGGGCTCAGACACTTAACATTTCCTGGCTGTGTGACCCTGGGCAAGTCACTTAACCCCAATTATCTCAGAGAGAAAGAGAGAGATGATGATGATGATGATGATGATGATGATGATGACGACGACTGGTGAAAAGTCTAGTTAGGGGAGCAGTGATTACAAAGGCCCAGGGTAGCTTCATCATAAAAAAGGACATGTCAAATGGACTCTATTTGAATGGTAGAACAAAAGAACATTTAATTGTATAAATCAAAGAACATTTATTTAAGGCTTATGATGCACCAAGTATAATAGCTGGGCCAGAGTGAATAGAGCACCAGGCTTGGATCTGGAAGACTCATCTTTGAGAGTTCAAATCTAATCTCAGATACCAGCTATGTGACCCAGGATACGTTATCCTTAGGAGGTTTTAGGAGGCAAATAGGATTCTATTTGCCTCAGTTTCCTCATCTGACAAATGAGCTAGAGAAATGACCAACCATTCCAGTATCTTTGCCAAGAAAACCCCAAATAGGATCACAAAGAGTCGAACACAACTGAAAAATAGCTCACAAAATAAAATGGGGAAGCTTTACATTTAGGGGAAATGTAGGCAGAGACTGGGTTACTAGAGCAGGGAAATACTGTAGATAGAATCTATGGATTTTATCTAAGCATTTGATAAAATATCTTACACTATTCTTGTAGATGGAGCAATATCGTTCCTAGAGAAGGAATGCTGAATATAGAAGGGGATGTTCCCCATCATCTAGTTCTTACTTGACATGGCCTTAGAACCAGATTCTGACTCCCAGGGGAGGTTTGAATGATGGTGGAGGGTGATATTAAGTGATTCTTTGTAGAGTTGGACAGCATCATACATGGGTTCCTCACTCAAACTTTCTGTGGGTTCTCACTTGGTCTGAACCCAAATCTTTCTTTGCTTTCCTTGTCCTCCTCTCTCCACTGACTTTGCCTTCCCTTGTGGCCATCACCTCTTCCCTCCCAGAGCTGCATCGACTGGAATCGAGAGGTGCTAAAGCGAGAGCTGGGCCTGACAGATCGAGACATCATCGACATCCCTCAACTCTTCAAAAGGGAGAGGAGGAAAGCAGTAGCATTTTTCCCTGACTTGGTGAGACGGAGGAACAGGAGGATGAATGGAGGTCTCCAATGGCACAGGGATTATTAGTATCGTTGTTATTAATACTGTCTCCCTAAGGTTTGCAACAGCTCCAGAAAGGAGTAAGGCAGGCTTTATTATCCCTGTTTAATTAAGGGGAAAGGGTTTTACATTTGCCTGGTATGGATGTGACAAGTTGCCTAGAAAGGGCCAGAATTAATGGAAAATTCCAAGAGAACTGACTCAGAAGGAAGAGCTGATTTCAGTTTCTGCCTTTGGCTAAATCCATGTTTTTATTGTGCTTTGAGCTTCTCAAAGTACTTGTTTCTATGTCCTTTGGTCCTTGGGACAGCCTGAGGAACAAGAGAGTTGAAATCTTTTTATTCCCATTCTAAAGGTGAATAAAATGAGTTTTCAAGAAACAGGAACCTTGCTCGAATTTACATAGGTGTGATTGAAACTGAGGTTTCCTGATTCCCAAACTGGTGCTTTTTCCCTCCACCCCATTATATCACACTGCCTCCATTTTATAAAATATAGCCTGAGGCATGGACTAATTGAATGGCTGGTCCAGAAGGTCAAAGTTAGTAAGCAGCTAAGTTGAGGTTCAAGCTTAATTATTTCTTCTAGATGAAATTGCTTCAAATGTTGTCCCCTTTGGAGTAGATGGGGCTCTCTATGTCCCAAAGGGTTTCCTGCAGCCTATGTGAGGTCCAATCATTTCTCTGTTTCTTAGAGAAGGAATAAGGCCATAATGAGTGACTAGAATGGACTTGGAAGAAAAATCATAAACTACAGGGTCACAGAATCAATCCTGAAAGGGAGCTCAGGGACCATCTCATCCAATGTCCCCATTTTATAGATAAAGAAACTGACCTGGGAAACGGAAGTGTCTCAGCCAAAATTGTGAAGGTAGTAAAGAATTCTAACCTGAATCAACTGAATCTCAATGGGGGAATATTTTTGCTGCACCTCCTGCTCCCTCTTGGAGACCTGAAGGCTGGAATAAAATCACCATAAACCAACAGAACTTGCTCTTTTGACCAGTTTATCTATAGAGAGGCAGGCAATTTATAAAACATCCAAGAACTCGATCCTGCATGACCTTTCTTAATAATAACTGACATTTATCTGGCGTTGTAACATTCACTAAGTGCTCTGTGATCATTCTCTGACTTGAGTCTCCTCTACCGTGTGAGTTAGACCCGATAGGAATTATTATCCCTATTTTACAGATAAGGAAATCGAGTCTCAGGGAGGTTGTGATGCAAGGTTACCCAACTAGAAAGTCAATGAATCATTTATTTAGTGCTTACTGTATGAAAGGCACTGTATATATCCTGAAATTACATATATAGCAAATAATATTGTTAGCACATAAGCAAAGACAGTCCCTCATCTCAAGAAGTTTCTTTTTTTTATAACATATAATTCTTTTTTAATAAAAAAATAATTTTTATTATTATAGCTTTTTATTGACAAAACATATGCATGGGTAATTTTTCAACATTAACTCTTGCAAAAACTTTTGTTCTAACCTTTCCCCTCCTTTCCTCCCCTAAATGGCAGGCAGTGTCATCCATATTAAATATGTTAAAAGTGTTATCTTTTCCTGTCATCTTAGCCAATCTGTCAGGTGTGTAGTGGTATCTCAGAGTTGTCTTAATTTGCATTTCTCTGATCAATAATGATTTGGAGCATCTTTTCAAATGACTAGAAATAATTTCAATCTTGTCATCTGAAAATTGTCTGTTCATATCCTTTGACCATTTAGCAGTTGGAGAATGCCTTGATTTCTTATAAATTTGAGTCAATTCTCTATATATTTTGGAAATGAGGCCTTCATCAGAATCTTTAACTGTAAAGATGTTTTCCCAGTTTATAAAAAATTTCTATTTTAACAGAGGTAATCAATAGCTATGTCTTCTAAATATCTATCTCAGAATGCTCTATCACCAATAGGACATAAATAATCCATATGAATATTTGGGGAGGATTCTTTAACTTTGTCACAATGGGACACACTATAACTTAACTCTAACAGAGTGATGTCACTGGCTCTCTGAGAATAAAGGACAACAATCACTGTCTATCTGTCTGTCGATCTATCTATCTATCTATCTATCCATCTATCTATTAGGGAAATGGTAGTTTAAGAAGAAATATTTGTGTTTAGAAAGTGACCCAGGTTATAAAGTCATAGAGGAATAGATTGATACAATCATTTTGTGATGGAGTTGATTTGATTATTGTTCCAGAATTGAAAACTGGGGGTGAAGTGGAGAGGGGAAGGAGAGATGGTGAGTGATGGAGGCAATCAAGAGGAGAACAGGGCATCAGCATTGAAAGAGTTAATTCCTCCAGGGGAGAGTTTCTAGTGCAGAAGGCAATGAGGATGATAAGAGGATGACCAGGGAGGGAAGTACCAGGGTAGGATGAAAATGATGAAGATGACGATGATGATGATGAATTGGCCAAGGTCTTCCAGAGCTGGCCGATTCCAGCATTATAATTCAGTGTGTTTTACTGTCTCCTTTCCAGATGCTCTAAGCTCTTTTTAGGAGGTCTCCTTTCAAAAGGGACTGAATAGTACACACACATAGGGAAGGCAGGTGACAATACCTGACATGCAGGCTTAGGCTTCCTGAACATGAAACATACAGGCTTTCTCTCTCTCCTGTCCCCACTTCCTTGGTTCTTTCCTTCTTCTATTCAGCTAAATCTCCCTAGCCCCCACATGTCAACCTTGTTCTGAAACCCCCAACATCACTTCCCCTTCCTTTCTTCATGAAAAGGACTGGCTTTTTTTCTTTTGTTTCTTAATTTATTTACTTTATTCTAAACTTAATAAATAAAACCAACATTTCTGTAAAAAAAAGAAAAAATAGAAAAGCAGAGGATTGCACCTGAAATTGCAGATCCATTGTGTACAACTTATTATTCCTTTCAAGTATACAGCAAGGTTATCATGTGGCTTTCTTATTTTCCTCTCCCTCCAATACTGGCAGGATATTAAAAGCTCTCTGAACCCATGAGTGCTCATGCCTTTCCCTCTAACATTCCTGATTTTCTACTCTGTGGTCACAGGTGAACATGCTCGTATTAGGGAGACACCTGGGGATCCCTAAGCCCTTTGGACCGATTATCAATGGGCGCTGCTGCCTAGAGGAGAAGGTTCGATCCTTGCTGGAGCCACTGGGCCTCCAGTGCAACTTCATTGATGACTTCACTCCCTACCACATGCTACATGGCGAGGTTCACTGTGGCACTAATGTCCGCCGGAAGCCCTTCCCCTTCAAATGGTGGAACATGATCCCCTGAGCTGGCTCTCTTCCCACTGTCTTCTCCTTGGCCTGGGAACTTCAGCATGAAATAGATGGATGATTCACCTGAAAGATGGAAACTCTACACAACAAAGAAACCTAGGAAGTTTTGAGAGAAACTGAGTCCCACTGACAACACCGAGCCCTTTCCCTAGAGTCCCTCCTCTACATTAGCTCTCTACCTGGGAGCTGAAAAGCTTAGAGAAGGGTCCTCCTGCTCCATGAAACAACATGACCTCATCCCTCCCATGTTTCTCAGGTTTGAATTCCCCCAAACTGTTCATCTGCTATTTCTTCCTTTTGTAAACTCCTCTTCAAAAAAATCCAACTTATAGAATTATATCATACTGATGTCATGTCCTTCCTTCAGTTGGGCCTGAGCCCTAATCAAGCTCGCCCCAACCAAGCTCATGTCACCAGGAAAAAGGAAAAATCCACAAGCCAAAATTACTCCTCTACTCTAAAAATTTAAGATAGTTACTATTAGATCTGTATGTGTGTATATACTACACATATATACATGTATACATATACAGATTCATAAATATACACACATATACATATATATACACCAGTTCTTTTTCTGAATTCAAACAGTATCTTCCTTCATAATTTTTTAAAATAATAGCCTTTTATTTTCAAAATATATGCAAAAATAGTTTTCAACATACACCCTTACAAAACTTTGTGTTCCAAATTTTTCTTCCTCTCTTTTCCTAATCCTTCCTCTAAACAACAAGTGATCCAACATATGGTAAATCTGCACAATTCTTATACACATATTTCCACAATTATCTTGCTGCACAAGAAAAATCAGATCAAAAAGGAAAGAAAACAAAAAGCAGGCAAACCACAACACAAAAAGCAGGCAAACCACAACAAAAAAAGGATAAATCCTATGCTGTGATCCACATTCAATTCCCACACTCCTCTTTCTGGATGCAGATGGCTCTATCACCAATCACTTGGAATTGGCCTGAATCACTTCAATGTTAAAAAGGGCCATGTGCGTCAGAATTGACATAATCTTGTTTCTGTGTACAATGTTCTCTGGGTTCTGCTCATATCACTGAGAATCAATTCATGTTAATCTCTCCAGGTCTCTCTGAAATCATCTTGCTGGTCATTTATTATAGAACAATAATATTCTATTACACTCATATATTATAATTTATTCAGCCATTCTCCAACTGATGGACATTCACTCAGTTTCCAGTTCCTTGACATTACAAAGAGGATTTCCACAAACATTTTTGCACATGTGGCTCCTTTTCCCTTTTTTTATGATCTCCTTGGGATACCAGCCTAGTAGAGACATTACTGGACCAAAGGGTGTGCGCAGTTTGATTACCCTTTGGGCATTGTTCCAAATTGCTCTCCAGAATGGTTGAGTAAGTTTACAACTCCACCAACAATGTATTGGTGTCCCAGTTGTCCCACATCCCCTCAAACATTTATTATCACTTCCTGACTTTTAAGATAAATTTGCAAATAAATTCAAAATACCCCCAATGGTTACCAGCCCACTTTTCTTCTGCCCATCCTAGTTCCCACTTAAATAATCATGGACTATGAATGACAATACGTTATAGGGAGCTTTCTGCAAAACTTCTATCAAAGGAGACATTTAATAAAAATATAATAATTGCCTACTATGTACAATACATTCTCCTGGGCACTAGAGATACTGAAATAAACCCTGACTTAGACACAAACCCTCCAAGAGCTTACAATCATTCAATCAGTAAGTATTTATTAAGTATCTATTATGTGCCAGGCCCCATAGTAAGAATTGAAAATACAGAGAAAGGGAGAAAAAAGTCTCATGTCTCAAGGAACTCACATTCTAATGGAGAAGATAATATACTAACAATTATGCACAGATACAGACTGATTGAGGGAAGAAGAAATGTGGGCCATAAGGCAAGTCAGTTCCCCTTCTCAGCCTCAATTTCCCATCTGTAAAAATGAGGGAGTTGAACTAAATCATCACTGAGGACCCTTCCAATTCTAAGTCCATGGTCCTATGAACAAGTGACTTAGTCTCTCCTGGCCTCAGTTTGCTCATTTGTAAAAAGGGGTAGGACTACATGGCCTCTAAGGTCCCTTCCATTTCTAAATCTATGATCCCAAACATCACTGAGGAAATGGAAACATTTAGCTTGGACTCCATCTTTGCCCTGAAGCAGCTCCTAGAAAGGATAGGGAGAAGAGACTCCCAACCCAAATAGCTCTAAAATACAATACTCCCTGACTGGTGCTTTAGAGAGTTGAAAGCAAAGTCTTCTGCTGACTGAGGATGATATTTTTACTGAATGGAGTGAGAGGAGGGAGAGAAGAAATCAGAGAAGACTTCCTTTAATTATGGATGTGTTAAGTAAAGTAGATGAAGGGCTGGGAGACATTTGAGAATGGGAAGTCACTTTAACCTGGTGGGGTCAGGGAGCTGGTAATGGAAGAACAAGCATCTAAGTTATGTCTTGAGGAGATTTCACAGAGTCAGAGTAGATGAGGAAAAGAAAGAGTCTGTTAGAAGAATCAGAGGTCTGTGCAGAATGAAAAAAAGCACAAAGATGGGAGAGAGCAGGATGGGAAAGTGGAATCCAGTTTGACTGAGATGTGGAATCCATGAAATTTTTCTGTAACCTCAGACATATAGGTTTATAAAATAAGTATACAAATCAAACATTTACTGATAATAAATCACAAATTTGCAACTCCCACATTCAGTTACATGACCCTATATGGGATTGTGACCTCAGTTTAAGAAGCTTGGTTTTAAGTCATATCCCTTTGCCAAAAAAAAAAAAAAAAAAAAAAAAGATAAATCTCATTTCTATGATGCTGTGGAATATGAACTAGAATATTTCTCTGTTATTAAAGAAAAGGAAACTTGAACTTAAAAACATGTGCTCAAGATCACAAGGCTAATCGGGGTCCCAACTGGGATTCAAACTTCCTCGTTATATTCTTTTTCTATACACCAAGGTCATGATGTCAAAGGGAAAAATGCTGGTGGCTGAATCTAGCCAGCTGGAGACATTGCTGGGTCTGGAATGAGACATAGGAAGCTCTACTGTATTTTTGGTTTTTTTCCCCTGGCAGGTCTTATTTTGAAGACCTTTGCAGTAGAGAATGGAGAGCTTTTGGGGGTGGGATGCTAGTTAAATAAAATGGCTGGAGCTGAGGGAGTGGTGAGGAGGGACTCCTGGCTGGAAGTGCCAACCCAGACAGTGGAGCCCCAGGGATGACTTGACTCTGTCCCACACTCAGGTGTGTCACCTGTGGCTTTGGCTCAGATGCTGACACAGCAGTAAATCAAAAGATAATGTGAGAAATTTGTGCTTTCACTTCCAAGCTGGGAATGAGGCTGGAAGGGCAGAGGGGGTTATTTCCATTCCACACATGGCTTTGCCCTGAATAGGTGTTTCATATATGATTGGTGATTGATTATATAAAAATACTTTATGGATGTCATAGAAATCACAGAATGCTAGCTAAGGAAATAACATTAGAACATAGAATATAAATAATAAGGACCTTAAAAAACAGAATGTCAGGGATGGGAAAGATCTTGGAAGACAGATCTTGGAGTGTCAGGACTAGAAAGAACCTTAGAACAGAGAATCTTAGAAGGGAAGAAGAATCTTAGAACATGGAATGTCAGAACCAGAAGAAACTTTAGAGCATAAAATATCAAAGCAGGGAGAACCTTAGAACATAGAATGTCCAAGCTGTGAGACATCTTAGAAAATAAAACATCACAGTTTAGAAGGATCTTAGAATAAAGAATGTTAGAACTGGGAAGGACCTTAGAAAAGAACAAAAATCAGGACTGCCGAGGCTAAGCCTGGGAATCCAAAATGGTAGAGCTGAAAGATACTTCATATCACATCTAGCACAATATCTTTATTTTACAAATGTGGGAACTGAGGCCCAGAGTGGCTTGCCCCAGGCCATAAAGCAGAGCTCTGAATCACATTCGGGTTCCAGGGTTTTCCTCACTATACCAAATCCCAGGCATTCACTAAACAAATGATGCAAATTATAAAGCAGCTGACTGTTTTTCGTGCCTTCTTGCCTCTCCCTTCTGCTCCTCTCTCAAATTCTGGGGTCTTCTACCCACCTACATCCTGTGCAAGAGGGGATCACCCCCTTTGTTTCATCCGACACTAATAAGAATATTATCCTTCCAAGGGAGTTTGCCTTCTATTTAGGAAAATTTTAAAAGTCTCCAAGATCCAAGAGAGTAGGGTTTCTAGTGGGAGAATTTTGGTCTCAGCCAGTGGGTTAGTATGTTTGAAGGAGGTAGATGAGTGGCTTTCTGAAAACACAAAATCATACAGATTAGCATCAGAGTAACATGGGATTTGGGGAGCTGTGCAGACCCACACTTCCATTTTACAAATGAAGAGCCTGGGGCCTGGAGTGTCATAAAAGGAAATGTCAATGAAAGCCAAGTCTCCTATCTCCTGGTGATGATCTATCTATTCCACTTATGCATCAGGCAGGAGACTCCCTGTCTCTTCTCTGGAGCTTCTACCCTAATCAGATGGAAGGATTTCATGAAAGGATTTCAAAATCTACACCTCAACAGATCCAGGCTGACTCATTTTATAGAGCTTAAAATCAGTAATTTTAGGATTTCTCCAGAGAGTTGCTCAGTCAGCACTGAGGCAATCCAAGCTGATGGAGAAGAAAAGCTCCTGTAGATCCTGTTGCCCAGAAGATCCACTGATTTAGGGGCCTTCAGGCTATGAGGAAATCCTAGAGAGCTACCAGCCAGCTCCCCAAAGACAGAGGACCAGGCAGAAAGGTCTTGGAAAACTTCCTGTTTGTATGTTGCTTTACAGTCTCAAAACAGGTGACGATGGTATTCCAACACCCAGCTTCTTAAACTATGGATCAAAACCCCATATGGGGTCCTATAATTGAATTGGGGGGGTCACAAAATTATGATTTATTATCAGTAAATGTCTGATTTGTATATCTATTTTATATACTTATATACTTATGATCACGTAAAAATTTCTTGGATGAAAAGGGGTTACAAATAGAAAAAGTTTAAGAAGCCCTGGTGTTAGGGACAGATCCAGGAGTCCCACCTTTGACATCTGGCTGAATGATGACCCGGAGTAAGCACTTTATTTTTTAGTGTTCTAGATAATTCTAAGATTCTAAGTTGTGGAGAAGGCACAGACCTCTATTGGTAGGGGGAGTTCCCATGCCTGGAGTTCTGTCTCAAATAAATTGCAGGCCTGGTGTTTATTATTATACTCCTTTCACAGAACCTCCAAGTTAGAAGGGATCTCAGAATCCCCTTCTATTGCCGCCTTGAGCTGAAAAGGGGATCTACTCTACAACATGACCAGAATGGTCTATGAGCTCTTGAGGGTAGGGGCTATTTCTTTTCTGGGGGGGATTCTGAGACTGAGAGAGGTCAAGGGACTAAGTCCAGCATCACACAGCTAGGAAGTGTTTCAGGCAGGATTCAAACTCGCATCTTGCTGACCCCAACTAGAGCAACAGTATCTAACACGCCACAGAGCTGCCTCCAAAAGTAGCTTCCTAGACTTTCCAGTTTATTTTTGTCCTTCTTAAATTAAAACGTGGCTCCTAGAATCAAATAAAGTCTCCTGGAAGGAGTCTGAGCTGGGCAAAGGGTCAGTTCATCATGTGCCTAATGCTGACTTCTATGCCTCTGTGCATGCGTTTTTTTGGTCTCATCTCTGACTTCCGACGATTCTGTTATCTAGCTGTCAGAGAGCTGTAGTGCTGAGGGTTCCTAGAAGAGGATGCATGAGTCAAGAGAATTTTGGGGAAGCAGGTGGGATGACCTATATGAAAGGCCCTGTTACATGTCAACAAAAGGTTAGCTTGAATGATTTTCTCTCTTATTCCTTCCTGTTTCCCTATTTCCGAGAATGATCATCAGGATAGAGAGTGAAGGGAGGAGGCAACTCTTGTTGCTTTTGGCAACATGTTCCCATTGATTCATCCTGAGTGGGAGCTCACCTGAAAGGTGACCAGGAAATTCAAGTCTGTCTGCTCAATTCAGATCCTTGACATTTTGACCTTGATTTATTGCGATCAAGTTAGTTTCCTTTCCTTATTAAATAGGACTGTAGTCTCTCAGAGACTCAGATTTCTTGTCAACATAATTGAATTGGACTAAGGTCCTTTAACTACAGTATTTTATGTTTGAAATTCTAAGGACTCTCCCAGATCTGATATTGTATGTTCTAAATCCCCTTTCATCTTTAACATTCTGTGTTCTAGGGGTCCTCCCAACTCTGACACTCTGTGCTCTAAGTTCTCTCCCAGTTCTGACATTCCATGTTCTAAGACCCTCCCAGCTCTGACATCCTGGGTTCTAAGGGCTCTCCTGGCTCTAATATCTTGGGTTCTAAGGGCCCTCCGAGCACTGACAATGTATGAGTCTAAAAAAAATATAATAACTGCCAACTGGTTTCTGATTCCACTATTCAATAGGAAATGCTTTCTCTAAAGTGGCTAATGATCTCTTTCTCAGGCCTCCATTTTTTTTTTACTTTTCTGCTGCCTTTGACCCACCCTCTCCCCTTTCTTCCTTCAGCTTTCATGATCCTTTTCTTTCTTTGCTCTCCCCCTCCCTAGTGGCCAGCTCCTGTTTCGTCTATTCAAGGATTCGCCTTATCCCCACTCTTTCTCCTGCCAATCTCATCAGCTCCTATCATTTTAATGATCATGTCCATGCAGATGCACACTAAATCAAAGAATGTTAGAATTGGAGAAGCTGGATTCAAATCTTGTCTCTGCCCCTCATGTGACCTTAAGAAAGTTATGTCTCTGAGTCTCAGTTTCCTTATCTATAAAATGAGGAGATTGAAGAAGTTTTCTCATTTGTAAAATAAAAGTGTTAGACTCGATAACATATCCCACTGCTCACTGAGCATTTCCACTTGGATGTTCCATAGGCCTCTCAAGTTCAGCATGTGCAAAACAAAGATTTTCCCCTAAAGAAGAGTAAGAAAAAAAGAATGCCTGTTCTTACTCTTCTTTCTCTTTCTAGTTACCCAGATTTGTATTGTCACTATTATTCTCAGCTTTACATTATCTTGAATCTCTACTCTACTGTGACAGAATCACACAGAATTTCAGTGTGGCCATCTTGTCCATCCCCCTTTCCCAACAAAAAAAGAAGCATTGCTACTGCCCACCCATCCTTTGCTTCTTCTCTGGGAAACCCCATCATCCCTCCAGATGAGCTTTTGGGGTAATTCTTATCATCAGAAAATTGCTCCTGATATCAGTCTTCAGTGGAACTCTTAGTCATATCTGCCCATTTCTCTTGGTTTAGTTATCAGGAAATCAAACAGGCCAAGTCCAACCCCTCTCTTCTCTAGGATAAACATCTCTAATACTTCCAACTAATCCCCCTTTAACACAGATTCAAAATATTCTATCAACCCCTCCCCTGAAAGTTCAGTCTGACAGTGATTTCCTTCTTAAATTATGTTGCCCGGAAGTGAAGAGAAGCCCTTCAGGTGGGGTCTCACCAGGGCAGGGCACAAAGGAATTCTCATCTCATTTTCCCAGGAAGCCACAGTTTCCTTAATGTATTAATCCCAGGCTATAGCTTTTATGACCCAGGTGACTCACTGAGCTTGTGGTCCACTACAATCATAAATGCTTTGGGGCAGCATAAATACACCCATTCAGAGAACTGATAACAAGCATTTCAGGAAATGTTCCACGTCAGGGCTTGGTTTTTTTTGTTTTGTTTTGTTCATTGCCTAGACTTAAGAAAAGATGGAGAAAATGTGTATAATTCAGATTAAACTTAAAAGTGTGTTGAGAGGACTAGATATTAAATATAGACCATCAGTGCCCAGAATACCACCCTCCCACAGATTCTTTTGGACAAATTGCCACCTAATAGCTCTATGCTCTTACACTTTTGAAGCTATTTTTTAAAAACTCATCTGTAAGATTTTAAATGTATCTTTATCAAATTCTAACCAATTAACGTGACCCAATTCTCTATCCTTTCAAGCTCTTTTTGAATCCTGCCTTCTTTAACTATTGTGAAAACGATGGGCCAGTTTTGTATTGTCTGCAAGTTTGATGAGCAATCTTGTCTCTGCCTTTGTCAGAGTTTTTGATAAAGAGTTCTAATGGGACACCCTGAGTCTGGGTCCATCCAAGCAGAACCCTCTTTTGACATGGACATCGAACCACTGATGATTACTCATTAAGGCCAATTTCAGTTAATTTTTAATACATAGGAACCTCCAATTGTCTAGCCCACATATCTTTATCTTTCTCATAATTCTGCTTTGAGATAATCTATCACGCTTTTTTTGCTAAAGATTTCGGGGCAGCTAAGTGACAAAGTGAATATTGTGTTGGACTTGAACCAGAAAGTCTTGAGTTTGAATCAAACATTCAAACACTTTCAGGCTGCATGACGCTAAATAAGATTTTTAAATTATTAGCTCAAATGTATTCATCCATTGTTGCTGCTGTTTAGTCATTTTAGTCATGTTCGACTCTTCGTGACCTCATTTGGGGCTTTCTTGACAAAGATACTGGAATGGTTTACAATTTCCTTCTCCAGTTCATTTTACAGATGGGGAAACTAAAGCAAATAAGGTACAGTATTTTGCCCGAGGTCACAGGCTAGTTAATGTCTGAGGTTGGGTCTTTTTTTCTGTCAAGGCCCATTGGGATATTTATAACATCATTCTCAGGCCATACAAAGTTAGCAACTTTTAGAACTAGCAGTGGGAAGTTGTACTAGCTTTCAGCTCATCATTGCCAAGACCAGATCCAATGCTTTTGTGAGCATTATATAGCCCGTGGCCAGCCATTCTCCACCCCGGCCTTAGACTGTAAGCTCCTCAAGGGCAAGGACTGTCTTTTATTCCCAGTGTTTTTAATACACAGTAGACACTTAATAAATGTTTGATTCTAATTCTACCCACTACTAATTCTAATTCTACTGTGTAACATCAAGCAAGTCATGTCTCTCCCTTTGGACCTCAGTTTCCTGATCTGTAAAGTGAGACGGTTGGGCTTAATAAGACTCATGATGCTATGAAAGCAGAGGCTGGATGGCCCCTCTTCAGGGGCACCATCGGCAGTGGGGCAGGGATTATGTCTCAGAAAATGAGTCTTCCTCACTCCAGACCCAGTGCTCTATGCACTATAGTACCCCCTAGCTGCTCTCTTCATCTGTACAGTGTGGATAACAATAATTTCCTTCACAGGACAATTGTGTATATCAAATGAGATAACATATATATGTAAATAAATGCTAGTTATTATTATTAATCTAATTAAACTGTGTTTACATCATTTCTGGTTCTACCAGTACAGTAACCCTCAACATAAAAGAAAACAATCTAGTTTGGTATGACTTGTTTTGCTGAATCTTGGGGATCACTGCCTTCTTTCCTAGATAGTTACTAACTATAGTTACAATAATATAATTACTATAGTAACTAATAGTTACTAATATAGTTACTATAATAACTAATAGTTGCTAATACAGTTACTATAGTAATTAATAGATACTAATATAGTTACTACAGTAATTAATAGTCACTAACTATTCTTTTCATGGTGATTGCTAACATTTTGCAAGGAATCTAACTATAGCTTACTGGCCTGTAGTTTGCAGATTCTATTTTTTTCTCTTTTTAGAAAATGTGGGCAACAGTTCTATAATATCTTGCTCTTTTCCTATGATCCTTTCCCATAATCTCTTACTTCCTCCCTTGCTTAATTGTGGAGGCTGACAGTTTCATGATTACATCTGCTGCTTCTGATGTTATTTTAGGTATCTTGGGTATCCACTTCCTGTTGGCTGTTGTGCACACGCGCTCTCTCGCTCTCTCTGTCTCCCTCTCTTGCTTTTATGCTGCTGGTAAATTAGGGATGGTTCCTTTCATGAGAAAAGTAGTCTTTGATTAAAAAAAAAAAAAACCCTATTTAGAACCAAGAGAACACTGTACACAGCAACAACAATCTTACATGGTCACTTGTAATGACCTTGGCTCTTTTCAATAATGAGATGATTCAAGGCAGATATAGACTTGTGATGGAAAATGCCATTCACATCCAGAGAGAGAATTATGGAGACTGAATGTGGACCGCAACATAATATTTTTACCTTTGTTGTTGTTGCTGTTGTTTCCTTGCTTGCTTTTTTCTTTCTCATTTTTTCCTTTTTGATCTGATTTTTCTTGCTTAACATGATAATTGTGGAAATATGTATAGAAGAAGTGCACGTGCTTAATGTATATTGAATTACTTGCTATCTAAGGGAGGGGATTGGGGAAGGGAGGGAGAAAATTGTGGAAATATATTTAAAAGAATTGCACATGTTTAATCTATATTGGATTACTCGCTGTCTAGGGAGGGCAATGGGGAAGGAGAGAGAAAATTTTGGAACGCAAGATTTTGCAAGAGTGGATGTTGAACACTATCTTTGAATTGCATGCATTTTGAAAAATAAAAGGCTATTTAAAAAAAGAAATCCCATGATGAAACTTTTTGTAAACAGAAAGTTCCCCAAAATGTAGAGGATGATCCCAAATCTTAAGATTTGGGGGTCATTCTGTATATTCACTTAGGGCTTGTATTTGTTTTTTAATTTGTTGAGAATCTGAATCAGTAGAGAGTTTCCTTATTAGGGAATGTCTAAGGAGATGAAATTACAAGTCTATATCAAATTATAAAAATCTTAATTTTTTGCAGCAAGCAAATTAGTATTGACTCCTTTCATAAAAAAATTAGATTTTTCAATTTAAAAGAACCCTAGTGAATCTTTTTGCAACCAGAGAACTTTCCAATATACAGGGTACATACAGAGTGTATGTTAATATGAACCAAATTAAAACTTTGGGGTCACCCTGTATATTCATTTTGTAATTTTATTTTTAATTACTTCCCTCCATAGTATACAATGTGAGATACACTTGTAAGTTGCATCCAGTAGCTCTAATAACTTTCCAGTCTTTTTGTCCCTCATTCCCATGCACTCTATGATCTATCTAGCAGTCCTTCTGCCTGTTCCTCATATATTATTAGACTGTATCTTCTGACTCCTTGTCTTTGCTTTGGCTGTTCCTTATACTTGGCAAAGAAATCCTTTGCATTTCTGCTTCGCTGGATTCCCAAAACCACGGGGATGACTACGAATTGGGTAATGGCTGAGAAAATTATACATATGAATACCAGGGAAAAGTTGCTGTAAGAAATGGTAAAGGTGATAATTTCAGAAAAAACTTTGAAGACCTTACATGAACTGATGCAAAGTGAAGTGAGCAGAACCAAGAGAACATTGTACCCAGTAACAGCAATATCGTAATAATAATCAACTCTGAAAGATTTTGCCACGCTCATCAACACAACAACCAATTACAATTCCAAAGACTCATGATCAAATATGTTATTGCTTTCCAAATGGATGGGGTATAGATTGAAGTATATATTTTTTCTCTTTTTCTTTCTTTCATTTTATTCTTTTGTTTTTTTCTTTATTTTTTAATTCTTTCTTTTTTCTTTTGTTGAGAGAGGGAGGTATGGTAAATGTGGAAATTTATTTTATATAATTATACATATTTGAAATAGATTTGGGTTTTTGTGCCTTTCAATGAGGTGAAGGAGAGGGAGGCAGGAAGGAAAGGATTTTGAACTGAAAATAAGGTAAAAATTGAATTATAAAAAGACAGCTCAAATTTCACCTTCCACAGGAAGCCATTGCCAAATCTCACTCTGCTAGCAGCTTCCTCTTTGAAATTGCATTCTATCTATTCTGTATATATTTAATATTAGTTATTTATTCACAAGTTGTCTCCCCCCATTAGGTTGTGAACTCCTTGAGGGCAGGGACTATGTTTTTGCCTTTCTTTGTAATTCTCAAGGTTACAGTTATCAGAACAAAATAACTACGTGTAAAATATTGGTTGACAGAATGAAAGCTGCATTTCCCTTGTCTCCCAAGATGATCTCTAAGCACTGTTATTCATTTTTGTGCAATGGGAGGATGAAACAAAAAGACATCAGATTTTGATTAAGTCTAATTCCAGTTAAAGTTTGCTTGGCTCTCATTTATGTGAACTTAGAATGTCAGTGATAGGAAGAACCTTTAAACATAGAATGTCAGATCTTGGAGGGAGCTTAAAACCTAGAATGTTAGGGATCAGAAGGCCCTTAGAACTTACAATATCAGAGCTGGGCGGCCCCTTAGACCACATGATATCAGAATTGCAAGGTCCCTTAGAACACAGAATGTTAAAGCTGGGAGGACCCAGAAACTGCTTAAATTAGAGGGGACTTCCAAAAGTCTTCCTATTAACAGTACAACCCTTCATAGTACAGCTGAGGAAACAGCTTCAAAGAGAAAACAAACTTTGTTATCTTCTCATTTCACAGAAACTGATTTGCCAGACAGTGTGGGCTGTAGTTTGAGGTGTGCTGATATTTCTGAAAAGGCAAAAAGTGCTTCCTTCCTCTAAGGCCCTCCTACCAGCCTCTCTCTACTCCCAACCCCAACCACCCCAGTAACCGGCCTATTTCATGTCTATAGACCTACTTGCTCTCTTGACTATAGCCTTCACTTGGATTGTGTGATCTAGAGAAGTCAGTTCCACCTGGCAAACTGTAGAAAAACATCCTCTATTAGATATTGGGAAGGTATGGATTCAAACATTGCCTTAGGTACTTACTAGTTGTGTGACTTGGATCAAATGGCTTAACTTTTCTGAATTCCAATTTCTTTATTTATAAAGTGGGGAGCGAGGAATAATAGAATTCCTCTGTTCTGTGTATTTGCATGGGATGTACCCCAGTATCTGGAATGCTTTTCCTTCTTTGTTGTCTCTTAGAATCCCCAGTTTCCTTCAGGATAACTCTAGTGCCTTTCATATTAACATTCTCTTGACTCCTCAAGCTACTGGTGCCCCCTTCAGTGCCCCCCATCATTACCTTGTGCTTCTAATATTGATAGCCATTTTGTGCCTGGAGCTGTACATATTATCTCCCTTGATATAATGCAAGTTCCTTCTGAGCAGGGACTACTTCATTTCTGTTTGTATTTTCAACACCTAAAACAGTAATGCCCACAGTTAAGTGTTCATTAAATGTTTACTGATTAATTACTCTTTGACTTTGCAGAGAAGAATTAGAAGTTACTATTTAGGCTCATTGGCAGCAAACCCTTTGAAACAACTGGAGCTATCCTACTGTGGAGTCCCCTGTCCCAAGTGGAAGTGAGAAGCTCCTCCTTGAAGGTCTTCAAACAGAAACTCAGCAATCACTTGTTTGGGATAGTGAGGACCTTTTAAATTTATTTTTAAATTTTTTAAATTTTTGATTGCTTAAATAGTATTTTATTGTTTCCCCAGTTACATGTCAAAAAAATTTTCATATTAATTTTTACAAGATTTTGAGTTCCATATTTTTCTCTCTCCTTTGCCCTCTTCTGAAGATGGTAAGTAGTTTAGTTTATACATGTGTTATTATGCAAACTATTTTCCATATTATCACAACTATGAGAGAAGAAATAGATCAAAAGGAAAAAAATGAGAAAGAATAAAATAAGTGAAAAATTATGCTTCAATCTGCATTCAGAGTCCATCAGTTCTTTATCTGGTAATGGATAGCATTTTCCATTGTGAGTCCTTTGTATTTGTCCTAGATGATTGTGTTGCTGAGAAGACCTGAGTCACAGTTGGTCATCACATCATCTTGCTGATATTTGTACAGTGTTCTCCTGTACAGTTTGCTCCCTTCACTCAGCATCAGTTCATGATATTTTTTCCAGGTCTTTCTGAAATCTGCCTATTCATCATTTTCATATTCATATTACACAATAGTATTCCATTATGTTCATATCCCACAGCTTGTTCAGCCATTCCCCAATTGATGGTCATCCCTTCAATTCCCAATATTGTGCCTTTACAAAAAGGGCTGCTATAAATATTTTTGCACAGGTAGGTCCTTTGTCCTCTTTTACAATTTCATGGAATAAGATCAATTAGTAGTATTGCTGGATCAAAGGATATGCCCAGTTTAGTAGCCCTTTGGGCATAGTTCCAAATTGCTCTCCAGAATGATTAGATCAGTTCATAACTCCATCAGCAATGCATTAGTGTCCCAATTTTCCTACATCCTCTCCAACATTTATCATTTTTCCTTTTTTGCCTTATTGGCCAAACTGATAAGTTTGAGGTAGTGCCTCATGAAAATGCCTCAGCACTTCTCTAATCAAAAGTAATTTAGAGCATTTCTTCAAATGCCTACAAAATGTTTTGATTTCTTCATGTGAAAACTGCCTGTTCATGAATTCTTTGACCATTTATCAATTGGGAGACAGCTTGTATTCTTAAAATTTTGATTCAGTTCTCTATATATTTGAGAAATGAGCCTTTTTCCAGAAATACTTGTGATAAAGAGTATTTCCCAGCTTTCTGCTTTCTTCTAATCTTGGTTGCATTGGTTTTGTTTTTACAAATGCTTTTATATGTAATATAATCAAAATTACTTATTTTGCATTTTGTAATGATCTCCATTTTTTGTTTGGTCATGAAATGTTTCCCCTTCTTAAATATCTTAAAGGTAGATTATTCCTTGCTCTTCTAATGGAAACCTTTTAATGTATGGATTGGAGTAGTAGACCACCAAGGTCCCTTCCAAGTCTCAAATTCAGTGACTTGGTGATTCTGTATATGTAAGTCTTTTAGGATATGTAAATGCTCTTATCATTGACCGTCCCTCCTTGATAACTGATTCTAGCTGCCTCTGGGCTTTCTGTAGCCATTGATAACCATTAGCCATCAGTCTTCAGATCTAGAGTGCTCATTATTACTTGATTTTCCTTCTGATATTTCTTGCTTTTAGGAGAACTAAGTTCATTTTTCTAGTGGGTCACCTAGGTTCATATTACTCAGGTTTAGCTGTGTGATGGGAAAACTGTGTTTATAGATGAGGAAATCGTGAGGCACCAAAGACAATTGGCAGAAATTGACACACTGGGATAATTACTTGGGTCTTTCCCCATGATGAAGTTAAGCAATGAGAGAGTTAATTTTTAGTAGGGTTAAGAATTCAGGGACTGGAAAAACATCAAGTGCTCCTGGATAGACCAAGAAAATATAATAAAAATGACAATACTACCTAAATTAATCTACTTATTTAGTGCCATACGAATTAAACTCCCAAGAAAATATTTTCCAGACCCTGAAAAAATAATAACAAAGTTCATCTGGAAGAACAAAAGGTCAAGAATTTCAAGGGAATTAATGAAAAAAATGCCTCGTTATGCCAGACCTAAAACTATATTATAAAACAACAGTCATCAAAACCATTTGGTACTGGCTAAGAAATAGAATAATCCATCAGTAGAATAGATTAGGATCACACAACAAAATAGTCAATAACTATAGCAATCTAGTGTTTGACAAACCCAAAGACCCCACCTTTGGAATAAGAATTTACTATTTGACAAAAACTGCTGGGAAAATTGGAAACTAGTCTGGCAGAAACTAGGCACTGACCCACAGCTAACATAATAAACTAAGATAAAATCAAAATGGGTTCATGATCTAGACATAAAGAATGATATTGTAAACAAATTAGAAGAACATAAGATAGTTTATCTCTCAGATCTGTGGAGAAGAAAGGAATTTGTGGCCAAAGAAGAACAAGAAGTCATAATTGAACACCAGATAGATAATTTTGATTATATTCAGTTAAAAAGTTTTTGTACAAACAAAACTAATGCAGACAAGATTAGAAGGGAAACAATAAATTGGGAAAACATTTTTACTTTTAAGGGTACTGTAAAGTCCTCACTTCTAAAATATCTAGAAAATTAACTCAAATTTATAAGAATTCAAGCCATTCTCCAACTGATAAATTGTGAAGTACGGGCTAGTTCCCTGGAGGGCCTCAGAGTCAGCCAGAGTCAGGATAAATTAAAGTCCTTGGTCTTTAGGGGGAGAAGTGAAGGAGGCAGACAAACTGCCACGAGGCTTGCCAAAGGTGTATCCTGGATTCTCGAGTCCAGAGTCACCAGCCTCTCTCCTCCTCATCTTGGCAAAGTGACTCTGGCCTCTGTTCCTCCATCCTCCAATCCTTCCATGGATTATCTTAACACCAGACATTCAGCAAGCACCAACAGTGAGAAGAACCATTTATCCAAACATATGCTACTAGAGCCATTGTCTCACATCGAATAGGTAATTAGCCCTAAGTGCTCGGTTGTCTGATTCAAGCACACCTTTTTGGAGCTTCAACCCTTTACATCTCCTGCTTTCTTTTATTTTTAGAACACAGGTGGTCACACCCTCCCTGACTTCTCAGGAAAAGGAGGTGAAAACAACAAAAAGGAGATGATCACACCCTCCCTGACTGCTCAGGAAGAGAGATGAAAAACATCATAGGGAAGTGGGGAATCAAGCCAGAAATTGTTAGTGGGTTTCTGGATTGAAGGGTCTTACTAGAAACAGGTATATCCAAACCCATCAGCATGGGAGGTATTACACAAACACATAGCAATAAAGCACATGCTATTAGTGATGACTCTCCCCACAGCCAGTGCACGCTCAATGTGGCATAACAAACATGAATTGTACATGCAAGTAGCGGTATAACAAACAATATGAATCAATATGGTGTTGTAAAAGATTTCCAGAAATCCTAGAAGGAGGATATGTAAACAACAGTCACACATACGCCTGCTTCAATAAATGAGGAAAGGATATGAACAGGAAATTTTCAGATGAAGAAATTAAAACCATTTCTAATCATATGAAAAGGTGCTCTAAATCACTATTGATCAGAGAAATGCAAATTAAGACAACTCTGAGCTATCACTACACACCTCTTAGATTGGCTAAGATGACAGGAAAAGATAATGATAAATGTTGGAAGGAATGTGGAAAAACTGAGCCACTAATACATTACTGGTGGAACTGTGAATGAATCCAGCCATTCTAGAGAGCAATTTGGAACTATGCTCAAAAAGTTTTCAAACTGTGCATACCTTTTCATCCAGTATTGTTTCTATTGGGCCTGTATTCCAAAGAGATCTTAAAGGATGTGCACATCCACATGTGCAATAATGTTTGTGGCAGCCCTTTTTGTATGACAAAAAACTGGAAACTGAGTGGATGCCCATCAGTTGGAGAATGGCTGAATTAGTCATGGTATATGAGTGTTATGGAATATTATTGTTCTATAAGAAACAATCCACAGGATGATTTCAGAGAGGCTTGGAGAGACTTACATGAACTGATGCTAAGTGAAGTGAGAAGAATCAGGAGAACATTGTACATGGCAACAGCAAGATTATACTATGATAAATTCTGACAGATGTGGCTGTTTTCAACAATAAGGTGATTCAGACCAGTTCCAATGGTCTTGTGATAGAGAGTCATTTGTACCTAGACAGAGGACTGTGGGGATTGAGTGTGGACCACAACATAGTATTTTCATTCTTTTTGTTGTTGTTTGCTTGCATTTTGTTTCTCCTTTTTTTCCCTTTTTGATCTGATTTTTCTTGTGCAGCATGATAATTGTGGAAATATATATATATGTATAGAAGAATTGCATATTTTATTACTTGCTGTCTAGAGGAGGGGTCGGGGGTAAGGGAGGAAGAAAAAAATTGGAACACAAGGTTTTGTAAGGGTGAATGTTGAAAATTATTTATGCATATGTTTTGAAAAAAACTTTAATAAAAAAAAAAGAATTCAGGGAGAAGTCCTTTTGTACTTGGGACTAGAGTTCTGGCAATAAGCCCTGTTGGGTGATTGATGGATTGCTGGAGCATCCTTCTTCTTGCACAGCAAAAACTCTTTGATAGGAGGAGGAAAAAAGAGTGCTGACCTTAGAGTCACAGGAGCTGGGTTCAAATCCCACCTCTTGCCACTTAGTATCTTTGTTCTCTTGGGCAAATCACTTGTTTCTCAGGACTTCAGTTTCCTTATCTGTAAAAGCAGCATCTATCTGAAGAAGACTGTGATCCTTTTTAGCTCTAAAGCTATAATTCTATAAATACTTTCCCTTATCAAGTTTTCTTTTTAAATTGGGGTCTGTGAAAAATATTTTGGTAATTATGCTTCAGTGTGATTGGTTTTCTTTAAAATTCTCTAGACTTTATTTTCTGTATTAAGAAATATTCTGAGCAAGGGGCCCCTAAGAAGGGACCATGACACAAGAAAGATTAAAACTTCCTGCTTCATCATGTGTTATTATAGTGAAATTTTGTTTAGAGTAGTGAGGGAGAGAAAAATGTACAGAGTGAAAGACTCAGGGATGGAAGCCATAGTTGTGGGGAACATCATAAAAGCCTTGGAGAGAGAACAGTGAAATAAGACAACAGTGCAAAGATTGTGGAATTGGGGCTGGGGAGAACCAGGTACTTGTCCTAGCTCTGCAACTCACTTCCCTTTCTGGGCTTCACTTTTCTTAACAGTCAAATCAAGAGACTGAACTAACTGTTCTCTAAGGTCTCTCCCATTTCTGATACTCTATGTTCTAAGATTCTTCCCAATTATGACATTTTATATCCTAAAGTCAGTCCTATCAGCACTGACCTTCTTTGTTCTAAGATCCCTTCCACCAGCTCTGACATTCTATGTCCTAAGACCTTTCTAGTTCTGATATTTTATGTTCTAAGGGCCCTCCCAGCTCTGACATTTTCTGTTCTAAAAACTCTCCTAGTTCTCACATCTTGTGTTCTAAAGCCTTCCAGCTCTGACATCCCATGTTCTATGGGCCCTCCTAGCTCTGACATTCTGAGTTCTAAAGACCCTTTCCAACTCTGACATTTTTTTAAGGGTCTCCATATTCTGATATTCAATTTTCTAAGAATCCTCCTAGTTCTGACATTCCACACTCTAAAGTCCCTTTCATCTCTAAAGCTAGAATGAGAGAGTTAATTCCAATGATGAATTTCGCAACTTCAGCAAGAGTCATGCAACCTTGGATGAATGACATAGAGATCTGTCCCACTCTCTACCTTCCTTGCCCATGCCTTCAAAGCCCATTGATCTATTTCTCCAGCTTTTACGGACTGGTTGCCAGCTTATGGGACTCTTGTAACAGACTTCATCTAGTCTCATTGGCTGACTCCCCCAAAATCTATTTAATGAAGCCAGTTTCAACTACTGGGTAAAGAGAACTAGGATCTTTTATTGCAACATCCCTTCTGATGTATCTGTAAATAGAGTGAGACCAAAGAGAAGTGAGGACATTGCCCAAGAAAAGCTC
Organism: Sarcophilus harrisii; assembly: GCF_902635505.1. Taxonomy (NCBI): domain Eukaryota; kingdom Metazoa; phylum Chordata; class Mammalia; order Dasyuromorphia; family Dasyuridae; genus Sarcophilus; species Sarcophilus harrisii. The sequence goes on along the minus strand of NC_045428.1, from coordinate 566,713,963 downwards.
ATTTCCTGCTAACAAGTACCCCTTTGTCTGTCAGCGTTAAGAACATTCTCCTCTTGTATACCTGACTCCAAGAGGAAAGATCTGAATTGTAGAAAACTTGGACCTGAAATATCATTTTACCATGCATCTATCCATGTCACTTTGAGTAAATCCCTTTCCTTTTCTGGGCCTCAGTTTACAAATCTGTAAAATTAAATCTATTGGATAAGATGAACTCTAAGTCCTGGCCCCTTCTGGCTTTAAGTTAAGAGCATGATGATAAATGTAGAAATATATTTGGAAAAATTGTACCTGTTTAACTTATGTAGGATCACTTGCTATCTAGGAAAAGGGGAAGGAACGGAAGGAGGGAGAAAAATTTGGAACACAAGATTTTGCTAGGGTGAATGTTAAAAACTATCTTTGCATGTATTTTGAGAAATAAAAAACTATTATTAAAAAAAATACTAATAATAATGGGAAGGGGTTAAAATAAATAAATAAATTAGGAACATGGCTTCCTTTGGTTAGAAAATGTTCTTCTAAAGCACTAATCCATTAGAGAATTATAAAATTGTAACACTGATTAAGCACCTACTATGCACCAAGCACCGGGAATACAAAATCAAAAACCAAAGCAGCATCTGTCTGAAGAAGTCTGCCTTCCAAGGAGTTCTCCTAGGAGAATATGATATAAACTCAGATAAACATAAACACTACATCTACCAAGGAAATATAAGATAATTTTGTAGAACTGGCAGTAGCCACATGGGGGGGAGCCAAAAAAAAAAAAAAACCTTGTTTGGGGGATGGGTCACAAACTGAGCTTTGAATAGCTCAGAGAATTTACATTTTATATGCAAATCTATGCTTTAAATTTCAATCTTCTGAAAGCTGCCAAGCCAAATCACCTCTGTTTCTATTAGACTTGGATTAGTGAACAACAACCCAAATGAAAGAAGAGTTGGGACTGTCAGCCGATTTAATAGGCTGACCTGATCACAAACTCTGATGTGAAATATGTTCCCTTGAGGGAGACACTCTGCCCAGGGGATGGTGAATAGAGCCTTCTTGTCCACAGTCCTGGTCACAGCTCATCTGGATCTCTGAGGTCAGTGCTGGAGGTCAAAGTTTAAGAGGGACAAATTGCAGCAACTAGAAGGCTATGACCAGAATGGAGAAAACCAGAAGTCATGCCATATAAAGAGGATCCTGCAGAAATTAAGGTCATTTAATATGCCTGGAAAAGAAAAGATTGATGGATGGTTTCAAGCATTTCCAGTTTTACTTGTTGGGTTAAAGATGAGCTAGAAGTCTTTTGCTTGACCCCAGAACACAGGGTGAAAATTGGGAAGAGGCCTATTTAGGCTCGATATTAGGAGGAAGCTTCTAAGAATTGTTAACCCAATGTCTTCAAACAAAAGCTGACTGGCTGCTTGACAGGTAGGTGGCTGATGTTTAGTCAGGTGCAGGTTGACTAAATAGTCTTCTTTCTCTCAGATTCGATCATCCTGTGATTCTGAATTCTGTCATTAGGAATATTTTTTGGCACAAAAATGTGCTAGTTTTTGCTACAAACAATATCCTTTGAGTACAAACATAGCAACAGCTATGTGCATTTGAGGAAACTGAGACTTGGGGAGGAAAAGGAGCTTGCTCAATGTCACACTGCTGGTCAAGAGCAAACAGGAATCAGGTTTAGCTCTTTTGTCTCTAAACCCAGTGCTGAATGTGTTGCATTCTGCTGTCCTTGAAGACCCTTTAGTTCCTCTGGGATAATGGTAAAGAGATCCAGGAGAAGTTCATTTTTATCTACTTTTCACATTCACAATTCACTGGCTGTATCTGCAAAAATGACTTGACAGTCCCATCTGACTGTGGGTTTAAAATAAGTCTACTACTCTTCTCTGCTTCCTAGGGGAAGGAGACTTCTCCTATAGTCTGTGCAATCTCCCCTCCCTGCCTTTATTGGATGAATTTAGCTATCTCCCAAAGGATGGGTTTGTCCCATGTTCCCTAGATGGCAGAAAAAGTCCATCAAGTTATGTTGTCAACTCCAGCTTTCCTGGAGCTTTTCAACACTAAAAAATTTCATTTATGAAAATAGTTTTTTAACATTGAGAAATTTCATTTATGAAAATGTTTTACATGATTACACATATATAAACTATATCTGCTTACAATCTGGGGAAGAATAAAATTTGAGCTCAAAACTTTAAAAATAAAACAAATGTTAAAAATTGTTTTAACATATAATTGGGGTAGGGAGTAAAATAGTACTAAAAATTTTCATGTATGCTAGCCTACCAGGATTGCAATTGTAATATCAGAATCTACTGATACAGGAAAAAAATGTGTACTGGAAAAAGGTTATGGTGTAACATTTTAAAGTGCATCTGCATTTTACTAATCAAATCTTTGATAGATATTTGAAAAATAATGTGGACAATATGTTATTAATTCAATTGTGCATATATATGTAAATTTCTGGGCTCTAAAATTTTTTCTCTCTCTAATGTTCTATATTTTAAGGTCCCCCCAGTTCTGTGAATCTATATCCTAAGACCCTTTTCATTTTGTATTCTAAGACCTCTCCCAGCTGACATTCTGTGTTTTAAGGCTCCTCCCAAGCCCTGACGTTGGGTCCTAAGGGCTCTCCCAGCTCTGACCTCCTGTGTTCTAAGGGCTCTCCTAGCTCTGACAGTCTGGGTTCTAAGGGCCCTCCCAGCTCTGACATTCTGTGTTTTAAGGTTTTTTCCAATTCAAATTCTCCATCCTAATGTCCCTTCTAGATCTCACATTCTACATTCTAAGGTCCCTTTTAGCTCTGACATTTCCTATCCTATGATATATATATATATATATATATATATATATATATATATATCATAGTGGTATATGTGTAGACAAGCTTGACTTTTATAAGTTCCTCACACCTGTGTGACTATGTAAAGCTGCACCTCGACAGCTTCTTGTCTGGTTCTGTCTTGCCAGTTCCCTAGAAGTCACAGCAAGGCACAAAGCATGAGTGAAAAGTAGAAACCATTAGGATGGCCAGTGTAAACACAGAATGTCCATCTGAAATTGAAGTCAGGGCTGATGACTGGCCTGCAAATAAGGAAAAAGAATAAGGATCAAATTGTCTGCAAGTTCAAGCATTATCTTCTCAGCTAGAAACAATCCTTTGGTCATAAAAGCTCTTACCTTTCTTTTCGGAACTTCCCCTATGCATTCTACTTTGCATTCAAGGCTGAATTATAGAATCGTAGATTCTCTAGATCATAGAATGTCAGAGTGAGATGAGACCTTAAGACTCTGATGCTTTTGTTCTGCAAAGGAGGAAACTGAGGCTCAGAGAGGCGAGCTGACTTTTCCAGGCTTACACAGATCATGGAAAGTCACAGATGATAGACTTTTTCATCTGCAGCTCTGGATGCCTTCCTGGGGTCAGAGAGGCTAATTTAAAAGCCCTCCATGTTGCGCCCAGATTCACTCATAAGAAAATAGGGAGTGGCCTTCTGTTGTTGTTCACTTGCATTTTTGTTTTCCTTTTCAAGTTATTTTTACCTTATTTCTAAGCCCGACTTTTCTGTGCAGCAAAATAACTGCAAAATATACAGCTTATATGAAAAAATAGAGTATGCATACATATATTGTGTTTAACATATATTTTAACATATTTAACATCTATGGGACTACCTGCCATCTAGGAGAGGGGTTAAGGGGAAGGAGGGGAAAATTTGGAACAGAAGGTTTTCAAGAGTCAATGCTGAAAAATTATCCATACATATATCTTATAAATAAAAAGCTATAATAAAAAGAAAGAGAGAGAGAAAGAAAAAAAGAAAGAAAGAAAGAAAGAAAGAAAGAAAGAAAGAAAGAAAGAAAGAAAGAAAGAAAGAAAGAAAGAAAGAAAGAAAGAAAAAGGAAGGAAGAAAGGAAGGAAGGAAGGAAGGAAGGAGGGAAGGAAGAGAAGGAGGAAAGAAAGGAGGGAGGGAGGAAAAGAAAACAGGGAGTGGACCAATGATTTCTTTTATAAAGGAAATTTCTAAGTGAGGAAATTCCCCCTACCTATTCAGAGCTATATCTTTCCTGAAAATCACCTACAATATATATGTGTACATGCACAGACCAAACATATAGAGAAAACTTTTAAGTATACAAAGGAATTCTTCACAACAGCCCTATGTCAGCTAGTACAGTATATTAGATAATATATTATATTAATATTTTTTAACTAAACCCTGAGGCTTAGAGAAAGGCAATAAATTACACATAGTACAGAACTGGGACTTCAGCCTTGATCTCTTCAAACTTTTTGAAGTCCATTTAAGATTTGAGATTGAGGAAGCTTTGCATGAGAAATCCTTCGCTTGCAACATTTGACTGTTGGGGGGTAGGGAGACTCAAGGCTCTGTTACTAGAGACACTCCAGAGCATCGGATTGAAGAGAAACAAACTCAGGAATGTCATTAAGCCACTGTTAGGGACAGTTTTACCTCCTGGGTGGCTGAATGGGTAAGGATTGAGAAGGAACTCACCTGGGAAATGCAGTTGGAGAGGGAAGAGAAAAGAGGGATTGTTATTGTTCAGTCATGATCCCATTTGGGGTTTTCTTGGCAGATATTAGAATGGTTTGCCATTTCCTTCTCCAACTCATTTTACAGATGAAGAAACTGAGGTAAATAGGGCAAAGTGACTTGCACAAGGTCACGCATCTAGTAAGTGTCTAAGAGCAAATTTGAACTCAAAGATTAGTTTTCTTGAGTCTAGGACAAACACTCTATCCACTGCACCATCTAGCTGCCATTTACTCATATAGTATCCAGTCTATTCACAAAGTCTGTCTAGTTCAATCCTTCATCCCCTTTCCCCATAACTACTGCAAGAATCTCCTAGGGGATCGACACCCTGTCTCAGGACCCTCCCCACTTAAAGCCATCCTCTGCTCAACTGCCAAAGTGAATCTAAGTCTGATTATGTCCCTCCCCTACTCATTTAACTGTAGTGGCTCCCTATTTTCCATAGAATCAAATGTATGATCATCTTTTTGGCATCCTTCACAGGCTGGTTCCTTTCCAGCCTCACTATACATCAGTCCCCTTCTCACACTCTCCCATTCTGCCTAGCCTCCTTCTTAGCCACAATCCTATACCTGTCTCTGTGTCTTTGCTCTGGCCATCCCCCTTCCTGGAGTACCCACCCTCTCCTTATCTCTACCTCTCAAAATAGATTGTTTCAAGACTCAGCTCAAGCACCACTTTCTGGGTCCAGCATTTCACAGTCTGCCCAGCTACTAGTTCCTCCTTCCCCCAACAACCTCCCAGTCAACTTAGTTGTGTGTTTACTCAAATGGAAATATAAAACAAGTAAATATAAACAAATTTAAATATTGGGATAAAAAATAAGTACATGTTGTGTTTCCTGGTAGACTGTAAGATCTCTGAAGACAGGACCCATTCCAGTTTGGGTTTTGCATCTTCAGTTCCTAGCTTTGTGCCTAGACATAGAGGACAGTTTGGTATTAGTTGATTGATTGATGTGGCTAATAAGTGACCAAAATGGGCTTCGATCCTGGTTCTCCAGGCTCCAAAGAAGGACCGCCTCCATAGACCACCGGGCAGCTGAGATTCAGCTCTTTACCTGGGACTTCTTTGGCTACTGTCAAATTTCTTGTCTACCTGGGGATGCTAAATCCCAACTCATCTGGCCACAGGCTGGGAGCCCGAGAGAGCCCCTGAGAAGCTGAGGGTGCCACATTGCTGCCCGGGAGCCAAAGCTGGGAACAGGGAGGGGCGAGCCACGGGTCACCTTCAAACCCAAACCACATCTGCTGACTCATTTACCCAGTAGTATAAAGGGAACAGCCCACAAGCAGTGCTAAAGGCCTCAGGCTGAAATCACCCCCCAAAAAATGGCCCTGCAGAGTCTCGTCAGGCTGTCGCTGGACCAACCAACATATGCTGTGTGCGTGATGGGCACCGAGACTGTGGTGGACCTGCAAGGGTAAGGAAGGGGGGCGGTTCTCCCCGGCATCTCTGGCTGGCTGCCTGCCTCTGGCTCCATCTGATAAGTCTGGCAGAAGCTTTCTTGCAATAAATGCTGTTAGCTTAGTAGTTAATGAAGGCAATAATCTCTGAGCAGCATAATTATTCCATAGGGAAAAGGAGAATCTCGGGCCAGGGACCATGTCATGCCAGAACTGGAAAGAAGGGTGAGGGAGGGATCTTAGAACACGGGATGTCAGAACTGGGAGTGCTCCTAGAACACAGGATGGCAAAGCTAAGAAAGTCCTTAAAACACAGGATGTCAGATCTGGGAGGGCCTCTTAGAACCCAGGATGCCAGAGGTGGGAGGGCCCTTAGAACCCGGGATGTCAGAGCTGAGAGGGCTCCTACAACACAGGATATCAAAGCTACAAGGACCCTTGGAACTCAGGATGTCCGTAGAATACAATCTTTTTCCTTTTAGATCTAATTTTTCCTGTGAAACATAATTGTGGAAATATGTATAGAAGAATTGCACACATTTAACATATATTAGATTACTTGCTGTCTAGGGGAGGAGGTGAGAGGAAGGAATCTAAAACAATTTGGAACACAAAGTTTTGCAAGGGTGAACGTTGAAAACTATATATATATATTTTGAAAATAAAAAGCAATGATTAAAAAGCACTCTATCTACTGAACTACTATTAAAGAGGTATAAAGTTCTAACTTAGGTCTAAGAGGAGAGGTCATTATCAAAAGGAAAATCAAGGAAGACTTCCTGAAGGAGGAGGTGATATTGGAATTGACTTTGAAAGGATGGGGCAATGCATCTAATGGGGAATGGTTGAACAAATTGTATGTATGATGGGATATTCTTTTGCTATAAGAAATCCCAAGCCAGCTGCTCTCAGAGAAACCTGGAAAGATTTAGATGAGCTGATATGAAGTGATGGGCATTATGTACCGAATAACAACAATATTTTAAGATTATCAGCTGTGAGTAACTGAGCTATTCTCAGCAATACAATGATCCAAGACTCAAAGGGCTTATGATGAAAGATGATGTCTCTTTCCAGAGAAAAAGAACTGATGGATGTCTGAATATAGATTGAAGAATACCATTTTTTACTTGATTGTTCTTGAGAAGTTTTGGTTTTGGTTTTTTGTTTTTTTTTTGGGGGGGGGGGTTGGTCTACATTTTCTTTTCTTTTTCTTTTTTTTTTTCTTGCTGAGGCAATTGGGGTTAAGTGACTTGCCCAGGGTCACTTAACTAGGAAGTGTTAAGTGTCTGAGGTCAGATTTTAACTCAGGTCCTCCTGACTTCAGGGCTGGTGCTCTATCCACTGCACTCACTTCATTGTCTTTGCCAAGAAAACCCCAAATGGGGTCATGAAAAGTTGGACATAACTGAACAAAACAGCACTTCTCTTACTTAAGTATCCTTAATCTCCTTGTATCTGATCCTGTTTGTGAACTTCCTCCAGGGTAGGGCCAAGGCTTAGCTAAACTTTAGGATCATGTGATCATAGATTTAGACCTGAAAGAAAACTTTAGAAGCCCTCCAGTCAGAACGCTCATTTTGTCCAAGTTGTAAATAAGGACAGTGAGATATTACATTGCCCAAGGTTACACATTTAGGGACAGCAACAGATTTAGAGCCCATGTTCTCTATATATTTACCTTCCCTGAGCTAATAATGCTCTGTATTCAGTAGGCACTTAATGGATACCTGTGCACAGGAAATGAAATTATGATCAATCACTATTTTGAAGGCATCATCCATAGTAGCCTCTGTCTCTTTCAGCTTCAAGATTTCCCTTGAAATCTGGCAAGGATGGGCCCAATAAGTAAATCAGCATCTATTAAAAACCTATTGTATACTCTTCTTTCACCTTGTTTGTGCCCCATACCAGGAATACAAAAATGAAAAAGAGGTAATAGGATCATAAGAGCATAATCTTAGAGATAGAAGAGAGTTTAGGGGACATCAAGTCCAACCTGTTTGTGTCTTCATTAGAACCAGCCTTGTTCCTTTAAGTTTCAGTTTAAATTCCACCTTTCCCAATCTCCCTTAATTCTAGTGTCTTACCTTTGTTGATTATTTTCAATTTTTCTGCAGTTTGTATGTTGTTGTTTGAATGTTGTCTCCCTGATTAAGAATCCTAGAGAACGGGGACCACCTTTTGCCTTTCTTTGTAACCCCAGCACACAGTAAGTGCTTAATAAATGTTTACTGACTTACAAATAAGTAGCATTTAAGATATGATTTTGGTATAGTGGAGAAGAGAATGAGATTTGGAGAGAAAGGACCTGAGTTTAAATTCTGGCTCTATTCCTTATTGTCTTTGTGAGTTTAGCCAATTATTTTCTCTCAGCCTCCGTTTTCTCACCTGTAAAATGGATCCAACAAGCCCTGATGCCCCTTTAGCTCTAAATCTATGAGTCTTTAAGTATAAAGGAGAGGATATTAGGTTCCTAAATATTAGAGGAAGAGGAAAATATCGCCTTTCAGTTCTTCCTTTTTCTATCCAGACCACTGAATGATTTATGTTTTTTCTTAAAAAAAAAAAAAAAAAAAAAAAAATCAGTGAGCTTTTCTTTTTTTAAAAAAAGAGAAAGTCATTGTCATTTTACAATAAATAAATCTACATCCAATAGGATCCTCCCTTATAACAAATAAATGCATTCAAACAAGAAGTTGTGTGACCCTGGACAAGTTACTTAACTTCAATTGCCTTGCCTGTCTCCCCTCCCATTTTGTTTTTTATTCAATAGTGCAAACAAAAACAAATCAATACATTGACCATCTCTGGCACATATTCCTCAGTTTGAACTGATGAGCCAGCCACCACCTCTTTGGTGATATGGGGAGTAATGCTTCATCTTCCGTCCTCTAATGGTCAGTGATTAGGCCTTGGATGACATAGTTGGACTGTTAGCTATTGGAGAGAGACTCTCCAATGACAAAGTTGATGGATTAGTCCACTAGCTAGCACCTATTAAACACTTATTGTATACTAGGCACTGTGGTAGGCTCTGGAACTATAAAGACAAAGTAAAACAAAAGCCAATCCTTATCCTCAAGAAGCTTAAATTCTGTCTGAGGACACAAGTCTACATAAAACTATATATGAAATATGTGCAAAGTGGATACAGTGGTACAGTAGAATAAGAATCAAATGATTTGTGTACCTGTGTTTTGGGGACACTAAACCTTTCTTTTCAGTCAACCTATCAGTCAATCAAGAAGTATTTATTAAGTGCTTACTAAGTGCCAGGAACTGTGTGAGATGATAGCGATTCAAAGGCAAAAGTGAAGCAATACCTGCTTTTGAAGAGCTTACAATTGAGTTGGGGAAATACCATGTACATATATTTGTTATTTAGTCATTTTTCAGTTGTATTCAGTTCAGTCTTCTTCGGGACTCCATTTGAGGTTTTCTTGGTAAAGATATTAGAATAGTTTGCCATTTCCTTCTCCAAGTCATTTTACAGATGAGGAAACTGAGGCAAACAGGGTAAAATGATTTGTCCAGAGTCATACAGCTAAGAAGTTAATAAGTGTCTGAAGCTGTATTTGAACTCACAAAGATGAGTCTTCCTGACTCTAGACCTGACTGTGTCATTTAGCCAACCCCCTGTACATAACTAGATACATACGAGATAGATATGGGATAGATAAAACATCCTGATCTTCATTAAAGGTCCCCCCCCCAACTCTGTAAATTTCTTTCTCGGGTTAATGTGCACCAATTAGCAGCTTCCTCGATAAGACCCTTCCTTGCCAGATGTGCCCAAATGATGTTCTTGCTGGTGGGACGTTGACTGAGAAGGATACTTTTCTGAGAAAGATGTGAAAGGTATCAATGTCTGGAAAAGGGTGCCTTGGGACGAGCTGAGTAACCAGTATGTTAGAGGAATAGAGAATCAGAAAGAAGGCTGTATTTCAGCTCCCTAGTACTATTGTTAGTTTTGGGCAAGTCACTCCCCTTTTCCAGGCCACTGTTTCCTCATCTGTAAAACCAGAAAGGTCATCATGCATCCATAACCTGCTTGATGATGCCGAGTCCAGGGAGTAATATAGAGAATTTTTTATTAAAACGTTTTTTTTGAAACATATGTATGGATAATTCTTTGATATTAACCCTTGCAAAACCTTGTGTTCCAATTCCTCCCCTTCCCATCTTCTCCCTTAGAGGAAAGTAGTCCAAAACATGTTAAACATGGTAGGAATAATATAAAAAATTAAAAAGAAGGCAATCCTTGCTTGCCTTCAGGGAGCTTAAAGTCTCATTTGAAGATGAGGACCCACAAGAAAAATATCAGCCAATGAGTGACTCCTGGTTCAGCAATCCAGTCACTCACTGTTCAAAAACACTAATTTCTTTTTTGTCCCATAAACCAGACACTTGGGGCAGCTAGGTGGTGCCATACTGAACAGAGCACTGACCCTGGAGTCAGCACCTGCATTCAAATCCAGCCTCAGACATTCACTAGCTGTATGACTCTGAGCAAGTCACTTAACCCACCTTGCTTCCAAAACAAAAAACAGATACTCCTTTTCTGGACTATGGAATTTTTTTCTGGCTGTCCTCTATGTCTGAACAGTTCCTTCCTCATTTCTACCTCCTACCTTTCCCTGACTTCCATTAAGTTCCACCTAAAATCCCATCTTTTACAGAAAGCCTTCCCCAACCCCTTTTAATTCTAGTGTCTTTCCTCTTTTAGTCACATCCTATTTATCTTGGATATAACTTGTTTTGTATATATTTGTTTACCTCTTGTTTCCCCTAATCAGATTGTAAGCTCCTTGAGGACAAAGTCTTTATTTATATCTCCAGCACTTAGCACTATGCCTGATACATAGTAGGTGTTTATTAATGGACTATAAACTATTTAAATTGTTTTTATAGAATATTTATAGATTGTTTATTGATAGACTACAGACCATTCTATAAGTTGAATTTGTTCATTATATATCTTATATAAACTTGCTCATGCACCTGTCATCTTCCCTATTAGAATGTAAACTCTATGAAAGAAGAAACTTTTGTTTTGTTTTATTTTAATTCCCGCTGGTTAGTATGGTATGTGGCACACAGGGTTTGAGGAGCAAGTAAAATAACAGATGTAAGGTCATTTGTAAACCTTAAAGTTTGATATAAATAAATATGATATAAATAAAAATGAAATGATATAAATCTTAACTGTCATCAAGCTCACTGACTTAGAAAAGGAGGGAAGGGGGGAAGAGTTGGGAATGAGCATTTTTAGAACACCTACTGTGTGCCAGGTACTGGGCTAAGAGTTTTACAGATATCTCATTGATCTCATTTGATTCAGAACTAGAAGAGAACTTAAAAGTCACCTTTATTTTCTATATAAGGAAATGGAGGTCCTGAGAGGTTTAGTAATTTGTCCAAGATTACACAGGTAGAAGAAAGTGAGAAAGCTAGGATTGATTCCAGGTTATCTGACTTTATAGTCTTTCCTCTGGACTTAGGGAATGAAGCCTCTGGAGTCTCAATTCCTGTCCTAGATTGTAATTCTTTGTGAGATCTCAGGGAGAAAGAACAGACTTGCCACCTCAGCTGATCTGACGATGGAACCAAAAAAACTGACCAACTAGTTCAAGACAATTGCCTCTCCAACCATAAAATAGTTTGTACCCACACACACACACACACACACTCCTCAAATTGACCAACCCATCTGGCAGAGCTTAGAGAAAACAATGAATTTTTATGCCTTATAAGAACAGTCAGTAACATGGGATAGAAAGACTGCTGGCCTTGTAATCAACAAAACTTAGGATTCCAATCTCTCCTTTGATATGTATGAACTGGGTTACTAGAGATAAATCTTCTAACCTCTCTGAAGAATGGTTTCTTCATCTGTAAAAGGGGGCAAAAATACCTATAGCACTTGCTTCCCTGGGTCATTGTGAAAGAACTTGACAAACTTTTTAGCCCTCTAGGACATCCTATATCCTTCTACATCCTCGCTTCATCTGTTCATCTTATTGCAGATATCATTATCACTAGCTCACTGAGCTCCTTCCATTTAATCTCTCTAGCTTCCCTTTTCCTACTTCTCCAATTTAGTATTCTTTTAAAAAATTCTCATGAGCCAGAAATGTACTGAGCTGATTGTTAAATTTTCAATGTGAACATTTACACTTCAGTAATTGCACTACAAGTCAGGACTCAATTTATTATTTTGTGGATGGCTAAACTTAAGAAAGTGTTGGGGAAAATGTTAATAATTCAAAATAAACTTAAAAGTGTTTCAGGTTTACATACTCTCAATCTCCCCTCCTCTAAAAAGCTGGTTGTAAAACATTCACTACTGACTTTATTTAATTCTACTGATACCTCCTTTACCCCACCTCACCCCTTTGCCTCTCATGGATCCAGATCAGTCATTCTTAACGGTATTTGTGTCCTGGACCTTATTGGGAAGTGTGGTGAAGCCTAGGGGCCTCTTGTCAGAAGAATGTTTTAAAATATAATATAAATAAATAATATAAAAATAAATAAAAATAAAAAATATATACATAAATTAATTAAATATAAAATAAAATACAGAATATGACAAAGAAAGCCAGTTTTATTGAAATACGGTGGTCAGAGGCAGAGAGGTGGTGCAAAAATGCTAGAATGAGAGATAGGAGGGTCTGAGTTCAGCCTCATTAGTCTTACTAATTGTGTGACCTTGGGCAAGTCACTTAACTACAGTTGCCTCCAAAAAGAAAAAGAGATAGATAGACACAGAGACAAAGAGAGATACACAGAGAAAGAGAAACACAGAGAGAGAAAGGAAGAAAGGGAGAAAGAGAAAGAAGGAAGAAGGAAAGAAGAATAAAAGAAGGAAGAAAAGAGGGATAAAAGAAGGAAGGAAGGAAGGAAAGAGGAAAGGAAGGAAGGAAGGAAGGAAGGAAGGAAGGAAGGAAGGAAGGAAGGAAGGAAGGAAGGAAGGAAGGAAGGAAGGAAGGAAGGAAGTCGAAATATTGGGAGAGGGGAACCAACCCAAGGCCATGGGGTCCAGTTGAAGACTCCCTGATAGAGTTGACCAGGGGCAGCCTGAATTAAGACACCCTGGAAAGTGAGCTGCCGGGTGTTTTCTCAGTGGCTGACTAGCTGGAGAGCACTGGAGGACGAGGCTGGGTGTGACTCCCCACAAGCCCGTGGCTTCCTGGGCCACAGAAGTTCAGTGAGGAGTTCTCAAGAACATCCCCATAGGCGGCGGCATTCAGCTTGGTAGCACAAGGCCAGGCTTTGCCTGGGGCTAATGGAGCAGCTGTGTGGGGTTGCACAATGGAAGCATTCCACAGCTTCACACAGATCCAGTTGGATGGCTTTTCAGGAGCCAGGGAGCTGGGTCAGTGCCAAAGAAGAGAGCAACTGTCTGAGAGACAGGAAGGCATCCTCTAATGAGGAGGTGTCAGAATGGGAGTCAGAAGCCCAGTGACCAGCTATGTGATCTCGGTTAATTCATCCCTCATCTGCAAAAGGAGAGGACTGAGAGAGAAACAGCTAAGTGCTTGCTAGAAATGATGTTTATATAAGACACAGGCCTTGTTCTCATGGACTCAGTCTAGAAAATGGAATAAGGCACCAGTACCCATGGCAATGATTTAAAAAAAAAAAAAAGCATTATAGAATTTTAACATCATAGACTTGGAGCTGAAATGGCCTGGAGATATTTTTGAATTCTACCTTCTCTTTTTTTCAGATGAGAAAACTGAGGCAGAGAGAGATTTAGTGACTTGCCCAAAGTCACAGCTAGGAAGTGTCTGAGATTGCATTTGAATTCAAGTCTTCCCATTTCCAAGGCCAGTACTTTGTACTGTGGTACTTCCTAGTAATTTCTTGTTTTACTTCCAGGACACTCCAGGAACCTCTAACTTTGTTGATGGGAAAGACTATAGTTCTGGGCATTGTCTCAGATTAGGGTCCAAGTCTCCACTCTGACATTTCTTAGAATTCTAGCATCTCAGACTTGGAAGAGACCTCAGATGCCATCTTGTCCCAAATGAACCTGAAAAAGGAGCCTTTTCTAAAAAGGGTCTTAGGCAAAGGGTTCTTCTACTTTTCTCAAAGACTTCCATCACTTAGTAGAATCTCTTTGAGAATTGCTATGAATAAAATATTCACCCATTTGTTGCCAGTCCAGTGGCAAGCTGGACTATACTAGGTTAATCCTCTGGTGATGGATATATGAATTCAAATCCCACCTTGATTATTAAGACAGTCCCTCTGCCTCCCTAAACCTCAGTTTCATCATTTGTGAAATGTGTGGGTGAGACTCGATGGCTTCTCAGATCTCTTTCAGTCTATGAATGCCATTGTACCTCAGTTTCCTTATCTGTGAAATGTGCTGATTGGATTCCATAGCCTTTAAGGTCCCTTTGAGTGCAGGATGCTTTCCTTGACCCTTTTCCAAGGGTTTTTGATAGGGTAAAAAGAGTTTACCCTTTGCTCATGTAGTTTTAGGGAAGCCATCATTACTGCCACATCTAAACATATGAAGGTACTCCTCATCATTGGAGCAAGATGACACCTGCCATCAAACAAGGGCCTTAGAGAATTACCCCAGAAGAGAATATGAACAGGTAATTTTCCTATGCAGAAATCAAAACAACTTATAGCCCTATGAAAAAATGCTCTACAGTGATGAACTGAATCAGCTACACCCAGCGAAAGAACTCTGGGAGATGACTAAGAACCATTACATTGAATTCCCAATCCCCATATTTTTGCCCACCTGCATTTTTTATTTCCTTCACAGGCTAATTGTACAATATTTCAGAGTGATTCTTTTTGTACAGCAAAATAATGGTTTGGTCATGTATACTTATTGTGTATCTAATTTGGCAATTGTCAATGCTGTAAAGTTACCCATACATATAACCTGTAAATAAAAGGCTATTAAATAAAAAATAAAAAAAAAGAAAAGAAAAAATGCTCTCATCATGGATGAGAGAAATGCAAATGAGAACAACTTTAGGATATCGTATTATAGCTATCAGATTGCTAAAATGATAGAAGGGGAAAGTGACAAAAGTTGGAGGGAATGAGGAAAAATTGGGACCTTAATTCATTGGTGGATCCATGAGCTGATTCAACCATTTTAGAGAGAGTTTTGGAATCATGTCCAGAGCTACTAAGCTGTCTTTACCCTTTGTTACCCAGCAATATCACTATTGGTGTTTCCCAAGATGATTAGGGAAAATGGAAAGCAACCTACACATTCTAAAATATTTATAGCAGCTCTCCTTGTGGTGGCAAAGAACTGGAACCTGCAGAGATGGTCATCAATTGGGGAATGGCTAAGCAAAATGTGGTACATGTTTATGATGGAATATAACTCTGCTATAAGAAATAATGAACTCAATGACTTTGGAAAAACATAGAGAGATCGCCATGAAATGATAAAGAGTGAAATGAGCAGAAGCAAGAGAACACTGTATACAGTAACAGCAATATTGTCTTACGAACAGCCTTGACTCATTATCAATGTACCTAGAAGTATGTAAATTAGATTAAATTTCTCTTCTGGAAACATACACACACACACACACACACACACACACACACACACACGAACAGCTTTGATGGACCAAGTCATTCTATTATAAATTCCCAAATTAACTTAAAAAAAAAAACCTATGAAAATAGATGCTATTTCAGGAATATTGCTGTGGTGTGGGAAATGATGAGCTGCTTTTCTTCCTCATTGGTCTTTCTAACCTTCTCATCTTTTCTAGTTCTAGAGAGAGCTGGAAAGCAACTCATCTTGCCCAGTTCTAAACCGCCCCCCCCCCTCCCATTTTACCAGTGAGGAAATTGCAATTTTAGTGACTTATCCAAAGTCAGGCAGGTAACAGGTGACACCTGCAAATTTTGAAACCAGTTTTGCTCACTACAGTATCAGAGTTCTTTCTATTCTCCTCCACTGCCTTCCTAATCATTCTCTCATCTTTTGTCCTCCTCCTATATCTCTCTGCTCTTATCTTCCTACTTGGGCACCTCCAAAGTTTAGTCCTTGGCGGGTGGTCCTTCTTCTGCTTCCTTCAGGCAGTACCTGGCTCATGTAGTTGCAACCACTACCTGTATGGGAATGGCTCTCTAATTGACAGGTCCACCCTTGACCTCTCACCTCTGTCAAGTCAACAAGTACTCATTAAGCAAGTACAACAAGAAAAGTAGCTGCTGGACACTTTCTGATTTGCTCTAGGAGATCCACCCATTGGTAAAGTAAAAGTAAAAAAAGCTATTAGGGTCAGAATCAGAGGTCAGGGTTCAGGGGACCAGCTTTGTCTCAGGAACATGGAGTTTTAGAGTTAGAGGGAGCTGAGCAGCTATCCTGCTCAACCCATAGCTACCTACCTCCCACTTCAAGCCACCCCCACAGCCTAGTCAACAAGTGATTATCTAATCTTTGCTTTAACTGACCCACCAAGGTAGGGAATCCCAGTTTTGATATCAAGTCTAAAATTGGCCACTTTGAAACTTCCTCATTATTGCTATCTCTGTCCCTTATAGCCAAGGAGAATAAATCTAATCTCCTTTCAGATACCTGAATGCAGTTACTGTGTTCTCCTAATCTTCCCACCTCTCCAATTCAACTCAATTCTACTCAACAAGCAGTGGATTCTCTCTCTGTCTCTGTCTCTTTCTCTCTGACTGTGTCTCTGTCTGTGTCTGTGTCTCTGTCTGTCTCTCTCATTATTTATTTCAAGGGATGACTGCCTAGGTAGAGGTGTGTTCTCCAAGTTCATGTGGAGTGATTTAATGCAAAGAGAGTTGGTTTTAGAAACGAGACAAGGGTTTGTATCCCAGAAATGAAGTTTACTTACTCTATTCATGTGACTGAATCATTGAGTCAGCAAATTTAGCATAAAAAGGTCCTTATGTGAAGGTCTGTGAACTTGCTTTTAAACATATTTCATTTTTCCATTCTCCTTGGTCTCCTTTTTGATCCTTTGCATTTTATTCCACGCTTGTAAAAACATTGTTTTGAAAAGGATTCCTCAGTTCCTCCAGACTTCCAGGAATTCAAGGGATCTATAAACACAAAGGAATCTAGGACATAAAATTGGTTAGGGTGCAAGCCTTTCATTTTATACAGGGGGCATTGAGGCTCAGAGACAAGTGACTTGCATAAGCTCGTACATGTAATAAGTGGCAGAGCCGGGATTATGAATCCAGGTCTTCTGACTATAAATCTTTTTCAGGACCACTCGGGAAGTCTTTCAAGTTGGGCAGGAGCTATGTTTACACTCCACTGTTAGGGCTTTCTGGAACTTAGGGTCACAATGCTATGATGAAATATGAGAAGGTCTCAGCGGAAGAATAATAAAATATTGAGGACAATAAATGTCAGTCATGTCTGACACCTTCGGTGGCTTATATTTCTCAAAGTGCTTTTGCGCACCTATCTGATTTCATTAACTAATGACATTCACTTCCATCAGAAACTTTACTGGGTCCACACCCTCAAAAATCCAGCTCATAAATTCACCTCCTTGGGGTAACCTTTGAAAAGCTGCCCAGGATGGTAAAAAGAGAGCTGGATTTCAAGTTAGTAACCTTGAGTTCAAGGTCTGGCTCTAAATATGCTGATGGTAGGACTTGGTCAAATCCCTTTAAATTTCTGTGAACCTCCATTTCTTAATGTGTAAAATGGAGATAATAATACCTACCTGCCCATTTCCCAGGAAGGATTTAATGAGACAATGGATTAGAAACCCATTTGAAAACTATGATGCTATATTGTATCTAGGATATACTGTGACATATGTAACACGTATAAGACTGCCTGCCATCTAGGGGAGGGGGTGGAAGGAGGGAAGGGAAAAGTCAGAACAGAATTGAGTGCAAGGGATAATGTTGTAAAAAATTACCTAGGCATGGGCTCTGTCAATAAAAAGTTTAATTAAAAAAAGAAAAGAAAAAGAAAAGTACAATGCTTTGTACAAATGTGGAGTATTAGTAAACCCATTGGGACTTTTCCTTATTGTGACTTTCCTCTTGATTTAATTCAATGAACATCTATTCCTTTATCAAGCAAGGTAGGTACAGAGTACTACACTGGATCAGAGAGAGATTCAAAATTCAAATAAGAAAGTCCTGATCTCATGAAGCTCAGGGTCCAGTGAAGATGAGGGGAACAATTCCCAAGTATATGAATAACAAATACACATCATAGCATTAGCGTATCAGGCTAGGAATGAAGTCTAGACTTAGGGTTAAGTGGGTATGAGTTATACCCACATGAGGAAACACCCTCTACCAATGGGAGTCAGCACGTTTTCTACTATTCATAATCCCAGGGAATTGCTGGAGGAATGTGATTCGGAGTTAAGTGACTTGCTGGGGAAAGGGGGGTGGGGGTCACATTAGCAATATATGTCAGAGACAGGAATTGAACTCAGATCTTATCAGCTCAGAGATCAGCTCTCTATTCATTATGCCAACAATATGGAATCTCCAGTGCATAAGAGAGTATCAACAACAACAATAACAAAATGATCCATGGAGATTCATGGGAGGTCATAGTTGCTTGGCTACTGTGGAAGGGTAGGTGCAGCTAAGTGGCGCTGCAGTGGATAGCATGCTGGACCTCCAGAGTAAAGAAGACCTGAATTCAAATCCAATCTCAAACCTTACTAACTGTGTGACCCTGGGTGTAATGTTAAAGGTCACTTTTAATGGGGTGATCAGTTCCTCCATTTGTCCTATTTCATATTCTGCCTTAAGGTTATGATCATCCCCTCTTAATGGTTGAGATAAAGGTATTATAGACATTCCTTAATGTCATTAGAATATCAGTAACCTCCATCTATGAGGCTATCCCCACCTAGGTCTCTGCATTATGTCATTGTTAATGTTATTCCATAAAAGGCTTACTGTCGGGCTAGACCCTTTGAGATGATAGTCTCGTCTAGCCCTGGAATCCATTGGTCCCAGTATTTCTCTCCATTTAATAAACTATTGAATTGGTCTCTAATCTCTGTCTTGCTCAGTTTCTTGAAGGGTAGGTGCAGCTAAGTGGCGCTGCAGTGGATAGAATGCTGGACCTCCAAAGTAAGGAAGACCTGAGTTCAAATCCAATCTCAAACCTTACTAACTGTGTGACCCTGGGCAAGTTGCTTAACCCTCTTTGCCCCAGTTTCCTCATCTGCAAAAAGCTGGAGAAAGAAATGGCTAACGCTTTAATGTTTTTACAAAACAAAACAAAACACAAACAAATCCAAAATCCCAATAGGACTACGGAGAGTCAACCACAACTGAAAAACTACTGAACAAAAATAATATGGACAAAGTAGCACTTGACTCTTAAAATGTTAGAACTGGAAGTATCCTTAGAAACCAATAAATCCAGCTCCCTTATTTACAAAGAAGGAAACTGGATAGGAAAGTGATTTGCCCAAGAGCACAATCATAGAGTAAATGACTGAGCTGGCTTGCAGCCTAATTTCTTTTTTTTTTTTTTTTTCCAAGATCTATTTTTATTTCTTATTTTTGTATTCTCAGTACTTAATGCAGTGGCTCTCACTGGTATGAAATTAATAATTTGACTGATTTAATTGCAGGTAAATAGGAAAAATCATTTAATAGATCAGTGATGTATTAAACAAAGAGAGTCCAGATTCAGAACGTTACTCAACATCAGTTCATGTCAACAAAAGAAACCTAGCATACAAGCTAATTTCTTTAGACTCTGAGTTCAGTGTTCCTCTTACCCCACTGCCTCTTGACTTTAAAAGGTGGGAAGGAACAGATAAAGGAAATCATCAATGGTCAGGATCATTTATTTATTTATTTGGCTTGATTTTTAACTATATGAATTCATATGTGTTGTTGCTTTCTTTGTGTTGTGGATTGCCTGGGAGGAAAAGATGAACTGGTCACAAAGTAAGAATGAGGAAAAACCTATAGACAGCACCTATTTTTTAAATTAATATCCTTATACTGGAAATAAGAGGAAGCCCCCTTCTGGTGGATTCTGGGAATACATGGAAAGGGTTGTCCAGGCTGGACATATGTGCATGGGCTATTTATTCTCTGTACCATGTGGGAATGCCCATATCTGTGAGGTATATTGCAGAGTCATCAGAATACTAGGGCACTGGAGTGGATGCATTATTTTCTAAAAAGTACCCTTCCATTATTTTTCTACGTGTCCCTTAAGGTCAGGGGATAAAGCTACTAATTCTATTGATCTTTATCAAGATGTTCAATCTTCTGTCTGTGCTTTTGTTCTCCATACTCAGAATGCTTTCTTTCCTCACTTCTACCTCTTGGAATATTTGACTCCCTTCAAAGCCATTTTTAAATCACACTATCTGTACTTTATCTTCTTCCTCCTTTCACCAGTAGCAGGAGTCTGCCTCTGAGTTGTCTCCTTGATTGCCCAGAAGCAGGCCTCCATGTCACATGATAATATCAATAACAACTAATACTTATAAAGCGCTTATTTTGTGCCAGGTGCTGTGCTCTCCAATCACCTCATTTGATCTTCAAAACAAATGGAGATAGACGATGTTATTATTCCCATTTTACAATTGAAGAAACAGGAAAACAGTGGTCAAAGGATTTGCCTTTGGGCATACAACTAGCAGTTAGTGTCAGGTCTTCTGGCTCTAGACCTAGAGCTCGGCCTCCTATATCTTTTCCTTGCCTTCCCAGATATTTTCAAGCTACGCTGCTAGACTCTATTTTCCTCCTTTTCAGTTGTTTTTTTGGTCTAGAATTTCTTCATTAGAATATAAGTTTTTTGGTTAGCTAGATAGTACACTTGACAGAGCAAGTTCAAATCTGACCTCAGACACTTAATACTTACTAGCTATGTGACACTGGACAAATCACAACCCCAGATTTCTTACAAAAAGCCCCCACAATAACAGAATCTAAGTTCCTATCTTATTTATTTGTGATTGTATCACTAATTCTCAGTATAGTGCCTCATACATAGTATTTAACTTAATACTCTTCTCTTCCTCCCTCTCTCTTTTCCTTCCTTCCTTCCTTCTTTTTTTCTTCCTCCTTTCCTTCCTTTCTTCCTTCCTTTCTCATATCTAGCATAATAGATAGTCAAATGTAAATCAGCTGTAATTTCATTAACGATGAAACTGTTGCTACCGGGTGGGAGTGGGCACAGTGACATTAATTAGTCCTTTGACTTCATGATCTCTCTCCCTGATCTAGATGTGCCCCAGCTGAGTGCAAGTTCTTTGAAATCGATGCAACACCGGGAGTGGTTTTTTATATCAATTGCCGTCCTACCAAGAAGTCACCTTCAGGCACATACAAATGGCCCCTGGAGTCTGAGGTGGAGATGATAGTGAGAATGAAAGCCCCGAGTTCCCATCTTAATGATCAAAAGGTGAGTGTGATGGTGGAATCCTGAGTTTTGTGAACTTCAGATTACCGTGTTTTGGCCCCTCTACTCCCCTCTGATGGCAGATTATATGCAATTGGGTGAAATCACAAATGCCTTCCTGTATTTTTCTACAGATCAGGATTTCCTATATTGGATCCAAATCAAGCTCCGACAAGGCCCTGCTCTATCTCACTGGTGTCAGTAAGTAACATTTCTGATTCCATTGGGATGCTCAAAAGGTCTCCTACCTGCATATTCATCACCTGGTTTGAGTTAATACAGTTAGAGAGATGTATATATGAGGAGTTGAGAGAGGCACTGGATATTAGGGAAAAAATGACCATTTTGTGGGGTCTAATTCTTGTTCTTCTGCTGACATTCTCTTGGAATACTTTTTGGGATATCAAGGCAACCCGATTTTCCAGATGGTTGGATTTAGAGAATAAGTGATGATTGGAGAATTAGACTTTCTTTGAACATCATATTTTAGGAAGGCTATTGATACATGGAGAGCGCCCAGAGGAAAACAATCAAGATGAGGAAGGGCCTAGAATCTGTGTCACAGGAAGATCAATTTAAGGACCTGGGTTTGTGGTATTCAGAGAAGACATGAGTTGGATAGGGAAGACATAAGAGCCATCTTCAAGTATCTGAACGTCTTTCTCAAGGAAGAAGTATCAGATCGGGTTCTGGTTAGCCTGAGAGGATATGAATAGAAATCAGTCAAAGTCATAAATGTCAACCTTAGGTTTGACATCAGGAAAAAAAAATCATTTGATAAATTAGAGCCGTCCCAAATTAGAATAGACTACCTCCAGAGGTGGTTGGTTCCTCTTCACTGGAGGTCTTCAAGAAGAGGTCCAATGACTACTTCTCCAGGATGGTGAGGTGGGAATGGGACTATCCATTCAGGAATGTGACTAGATCAGGTAATCTCTGAGTTCATAGGATGATGGATGTAGAGTTGTCCTGTCCAACCCCCCAACATCACATAGCTAAGTAGCAAAATGGATATTTGGAAGTCAGGAAGATTTGTGTTTGAATTTTACCTCAACACACACTAGCTCTATGATCCTGGGACAATTTATTTTGCTACCTGCCTACATTTCCTCATCTATAAAATCTATAAAATGCTTTGTAAACCTTAAAGCACCATATTAATGCAAATGATTCTTAAATGAGGGAGATGAAATTTGAACCAGGGCTTCTTGACAGAAATCTGATGTTCTTTTCACTTCACGTTGCCTCTTCATCCCTGAAATTCTCTGGTTTTTTGAGAACTTCCTAAGTTGGAAAGAGCCTACCTCATGATGAATTATATGCCATTTGGCTTGCCTCAATTTGGAAAGCTCATTTACTAGGTAGCGATCATTTTTTTCAGACACAATTGTGCCACCCACCAAAATATAGAAAGACTGTTGTTTTTCTTGGTGCAGAGAGACCTGAACCCATAAAATCACAAATTATTAACATATAGTGATAGATTACCAATGACAATATGATTACGCAGTGTGGTGTAGTGGGAAGAATGATAAATTTGGGGGTCAGAGGACCTGCCAAATCCCAGTTCTGTCACTTGCTTAAAATCCAGAACATTATCCTTCTTTCCTTTATGAGTTCAGTGTCAATCTGACTTCCTTTTCTCCTCATCCCCTGCCCTTGTACTACAGGACTTCAATATACATATTAATGATCTCACAAATCCCCTAACTTCCCAATTCCTCAATTCACAATTCACTCCTGCTCAGTCTCTCTCTGTGTGTCTCTGTTTCTCTGTGTCTCTGTCTCTGCTCTGTCTCTCTATCTCTCTCTGTGTCTCTGTCTCTGTTCTCTGTCTCTGTCTCTCTCTCTCTCTCTCACACACACACACAAATATACACAGAGAGAGACACATAGACACACACACACACACACACACACACACATACCATTGATCTTGCCTAGTTCTATACTTATAATTGCTCACTTCTGTAAAAGGGGGAGGCAAATTTCACTGAAGTCACAGTAGATGACTAAATTGAACAGAATTCTAAAGTGTTTTCTTTTATCTGCTGTAGATACTATGTACATCATTCTCTTGATTCTGCTTATTTTGTTCTATATTATCTTTCAAGTCTTCCTAAATTTCTCTGAATTCTCCATATTCATCATTTCTTACAATACAATATTCTATTACATTTATATTGCAGGATTACGTCACAGAACAAGAACAATCATAAGTGAAATTCATCACGATAGACAAAAGGGGGCAGCTGGGTGGTGTAGTGCATAAAGTACCCACTCTGAAGTCAGGAGGATCTGAGTTCAAATCTGATCTCAGGCACTTAACAGTTCCTAGTTGTGTGACCCTGAGCAAGTCACTTAACCCCAACTGCCAAAAGAAAATAGAGAAAGGGTCAAGAATTTTTTTAAAGTGAGAAGGAACCAATACCAGATCCCAAACTACTCCACAAAGCAGTAATCATCAAAAATGATTTGGTATTAATTAAAAAATAAAATGGAACAGATTCGGGACACAGCATAGCATTGTTTGCTGCAAACCAACCCAGTAGCCTAGTGTTCCATAAAACCAAAGACGCCATCTACTGGAGCAAGGATTCTATTTAATAAATAATACCGCCAAAAATGGAAAACAAGTCTGGTTGCAATTTGTTTTACATCTCGTGCCACATACCCAAATTCCCTCCAAATAGAGAGCTAAGTAATGTTTTTTTTTTTTTATTACATTATCAACATGACTAATATGGAAATATGTTTTACATGATTTTATATGTATAATTGATATATTGTTTGCCTTCTCAATGCATGGAGAAGAAATAAGAAGGAGGTAGAGAATCTGGAACTCAAAATTTTTTGAAAGAAATGTTAAAAATAAATAAATTCAAATATTTTAAAGTTACATTACAAATAAAGTAGAAGAAAAAAGAGACTGCCTTTCAGACCTATGGATAAGGAAAGATTTCATTATCAAACAAAAGATATCACAGTATATCACAATAAATAAGTTTTATTATGCATATTTTTAAAAATCTTTGCACAAGCCAAACCAATGCAGCTAAAATTAGAAAGAAAACAGTTAATTGGGGGAACATCTTTGCTGCATATTTCTCTGATAAAGTGTCATGAATAAGATAAAGCAGTTTTGTGTGCAATTATCTTTTTATTGCACTGTAATGGGAATGCTTGTTTTGTTCTATGAATTGAAAATAAAATAAGTTTTTAAAAGAATTCATTCAAATTTATAAGAATAAGAGCCATTTCCTAATTTGCAAATGGTCAAAAGGTAAGACCAGCAAATTTTAAAGAGAAATACAAGCTATCAATAGCCATGTGAAAACAAAAAAAGTTCCAATTTATCATTAATTGGAGAAATACAAATTAAGGAAACTCTAAAGTTCCAGGTTATGCCTAACAGATTGACAAAGAAGATGAAAAAGTAAAATGACAGATCTTTGAGGGACTCTGAAAAAATAGACATATTAATGTACAGGACCTGGAAAATGGTCCGGTCATTCTGAAAAACAATTTAGAAGCATACTCCTAAAATCAATAAATTGTATATGCATTTTGATTCAACCATAATACTTCTAGGCCTATACCTCAAGGAAATCAAAAAAGAAGAAAGGGACCCTTATACACAAAATATTTATACTATTCTTTCCATAGTGGTGAAGAACTGAAAATTAAGAGTAGCCACCTTCTTTGTGGTGTTCTTTTACTGCAAAAGATACTGCTATAAATATTTTCATCTATATGTTTATCTTCCTATGTCTACAACCTTGTTGTGACTTATGCCTACTAATGAGCTTACTCTGTCAAAGAATATAAGATTTAATGACTTTTCTAGTATAATTTCAAAATGGTTTCCAGGACAATTAAACTTATTCATAGCTCTGTTAACAATGCATTAGTGTACATGTTTTTCCACAACCTTTCATCATTTATCTTTTTTTTTGCCAGTTTGACAGATTTGAGATGAAAGCTTAGAATTTTAAATATATATATATGTACTTTATTATTAGTGATTCTTTGTTGTTGTTGATTGCTTCTGCTGATACTTTGGAAAAAACTGTTTATATGTTTTGACCAATTATTTGATGGAGAATGACATTTGAATATTTCAGATATTTATATCCATTCCTCATTTATCTTGGATTTCAGAGCTTTAAAAGAGATGTTTGTTATAAAGATTGCTTCTCATTTAATTGACTTTTTCTGGCTGCATTAATTTAATTTGTATAAAAGCTTGTCACTGGAATTGGGAAATGTCTTTTTTATGATCACTTTTGTCCCTCTGCTATTTGCTACCTATGTAACCTTGGAAAATCACTCACTTCCCTAGGCTTTAATTCTTCATCGATAAAATGAGTGGATTGGAGTAGTTCATCTGTGAGGTGGCTTTTAGCTCTTAATCCATTATTCTTTAATCTTCCTAACCATAGTTGTATAAGGTACATCCTTCCATTTTCTTTTCATTTAAAAATTATATTACTTCTTATATTTATGACACATTATATCTTATATATATGCATAAGATATTGGTCTAAACCTAATCTCTTACAGCTGTATTCTAATTTTCCCAACAGTTCTTGTCAAACAGAAAATCTTTAACCTAGTTCCTGATGTCTTCAGAGTTTATGAATCCCATTATATTTTATTGACTAGTTTGCATCTTGTCTGTGTTGTGGGTTACTGCTTTTACTAGCAACTTCTTAAAACAGGATTAAAACAAAAATTCAATTTTAAATGAACATTTAAATGCATATATTTTATTTTAAAATTACCTATAACATTTCCAACATTCTTCTCCATCCCCCCCTTCCAAAAAGTCATCTCTTATAATACGGAATTTTTTAAACCAAGGAAGAGGGAAAAAAATCAACCAAACCAATCAACATGTCCAAAAATATCTGATGTTATAGGCAATGTTCCCCAACCATGGACCTCCATCTCTGAAAAAAGGGTGTTTTTCCCAAAAATCTTTTCTTTGGGATTAAACTTGTTCTTTATAATTTCTAAACATTCAGTTTTGATCATTTTAGAGTGGTTGATATTTCCATTTACATTGTTCCAGTTGTATTGTTTTCCTGCCTCTGCATACTTCTCTCTGTATTGGTTCATATAAATCTTCCCATCCTTCTCTGTATTGCTCATGTTTGTCCTTTCTTACAGTACAGTGATATACTATTATATTGATATATCCCAATTTGCTTAGTTATTCTTCAATCAATGGGCACCTATTTTGTTTCCAGTCCTATGCTGCCACAGAAAGGGCATATGGACACTTTGTTTTTGTTAGTGATCACCTTGAACAATATACCTAGCCATAGGGATCTCTAGGTCAAAATGTGAGGGAACTATAGTCTCTTTATTACTGAAATAAATCTCTTCTGTTGACTTTTGTTTCAGAAATCTCCCTGGATGTTGACACTTGTCGAAAAGGCAAAGTAAAACCTACCAAAGGCAAGATTGACAAGGTAAACATGAGGGGTTTTTCCTCATTTGAGGAGGCTGAAGAGGATAAGCCTGTTGATTTACTGTTCTCAGTCTGTTCTAGATTTCCCGAGGTGATGGATGTCATCTAGTGGTGGGAAAGTGTGGGGAGCATCAGCTCAGACTTACTACCGTAAGTCTTGGACAAGGCATATTTGCCATAATCCACCAACTCTACAGAGTAAGTCCCATGTATTGTCCCATGCTGAAAGCCTTAGATTGATCTTCTAGGTGAGGTAAGAATGAAGCTTAGAAAAAGGAAAGAATGTTTGATTAGGGACAAGGCTCCATCACTTGTCTCTCTGTCAAAAAAAAAAAAATTCTTCAATCCTATACATATCCCATATTGCACTACTCAAACCAGAATGGAAAGAGTTCTAGACTGAGAGTCAAATGTACTTCCAGTTGCTATTTGGATTACCGAACTCACTGTGTCTCTTTGCACATACCCGTTGGAATCTTTACAAAGTGTTAAGCCATTAGAGTTGATAAAGACAATAATTACCTAATTTAGCATGGTTCAACATGATTGATTTGATCTTAGAAGGAGATATTTTGGGCCAGAACTTGAAACAAGGTACTAAGTACAACTGATAGAAACGATGCTTGTGTTCACACCTTTAGAGAGCTCATAAGTATCTAAGTACTCAATGGAGTTCACACGTTTGGGAGATTTCAGGCTTAGTATGAGATATCCGAATTCACACCTCCCTTAGGGCCAGAGAGCACTCTGGGAGAGAACCCAGAATCCCTCTCCCTACAGAAGGTGGAGTTAACCTTTGGGAGATCATATATGTATACAGGAAGCTCTTAGAGCTTGAGAGAGTTTTTTCTTGTGAACATTGACTGGGGTCAGAGAGGAGCACTCTGGGAGGAAGCCTACAAGTCCTATCTTCGAGGCAAAAGAGATTCATCGTACCTTCTACCTTGGCGCTGGCTGGAGGCTGAAGAAAGCAGAGGCAGAAGCCAAGGACAAAGTTGCGAGAGCTTTGCAGAGAGATAGGCCTCTGAGTTAACCGGGCTATATTGAAGGACACAATAAATGATCTAAACTCTTTTATCACTTGGCTGTGTTTTGGAAAAAGAAACACCAACACATACCCCTTAGTCGCTCTGAGTGAATTTCTCTTAGAGCAAAATGGGAGTTCAATGACATTTATTAAACAAGCACTATGTAACAAGAATGAGAAGTAGCAAGACACAGTAAATAAAGACCTGTCCTTGGAGTCAGGAAGACATGACACATACTGGCTCGGAGGCAAAGTGGCTGTGAGACCCTAGCCAAGTCACTTCCTTATCAGGGTCCCAAGGGGTGTTATGAACTTAAATGGGAGAAAGGGGGCTGATCTGCATTGGTCCAGGAGGAAACCTTCTTATGAGAGAACTCTTTTTACCAATAAAATCACCAACCTGGATCAATCCTGCCCCCAACACCCCAATTTCATGAGGTAGAATATATCTATTATGTAAGTAGAATATCTATTGCAGATGTAGAACATATATTATAAGTATATTATTATATGTGTAGAATATATAGAATATATGATGTCTAGAATATATTACACATGCAAAATGTATTATAGAATATGTATTATAGAATATATTCTATGTGTAGATTATTATACTGAACATATATATGTAGAATATATTATATGTATGATACATATGATGTATGTACTATATATTCTACATTGTTCATCATGTATATGTGTTTGTTTAATATATATACACACATGTATATTTGTAACAAGTATCTATTTCTATACACTACAAATCAACCAACAAAAATTAAATGTTTATTATGTATCTAGTTCTGGGAATATGAAAAGAAATTAAAGCATAAACACTTCCTGCCTTGCCCGTGCAAACTCAATGGTCAGAATGAGCAGGAAGGCAGGGGATACAAAGGCTAAATGAGACACTGTTCCTGCTCTCAGGAAGCTTATTATAAAACTGCTACTGTCTCCCTTGGGAGGGTTGTGGTCAGGAACAGATGAGCTAGTGGGGGGAAGGTGTTAACTAGGCAAATGTGAATGATAAGAAAGCTCTCCACACTGGAGTCCATGTAGGGTGGGTATGACTTGGGCATTTCGGTGGTTATGTCCAAGAAGCAAGGACCAGTTTCATAGTTCCTATAGCTGAAAGATTTTGATTGGTTATATTTAAATATATTTAACATCTACTGGTCATCCTGCCATCTGGGGGAGGGGGTGGGGGGTAAGAGGTGAAAAATTGGAATAAGAGGTTTGGCAATTGTTAATGATGTAAAGTTACCCATACATATAACCTGTAAATAAAAGGTTATTAAATTAAAAAAAAGAAAAAGAAAGAAAGATCTTGATTGGGCCAGTGATGGACTCTGCATCTGCTGTCTATTGACCAGTGCCCTTCAGTGCATGGGGTTCACTGTGTGGAGATAGGTGAGCTACCAGGCAGTGGGTTGCTTTTTGGGACTCAGGGACTTGTGAAACTATTTTCTGAGGTGCAGAGAGTCTGGGATCGATGTGAACAAAGGAAAAATTCCCATAAACCAACAGAGAAGAATGCATCCTTTATGAACAAAGTCACTTAGTTAAAAGGAAACATTCTAATTTTGAGACATCAGAGTAATATTGTAAGGGGGTTGCCCATGGGCTCACTAGGATATTCTGAAGAAATAAAAAACACATTACTATAATAAACAGCATCCTGGTATGGTTCATGGACTATGGGGTCCACCCTTCCGATGACCATTTGAACTGGCAGGCTGGATTCCCAAATCCCGGGGTTTGGGTGATAGTTCTGAGAGGTTGGAGGGAAGGATGAATGTTCTCTACTAAAGTAATTCATCAACCCCTATCCAGTGTGCTCCCCTGAATATCAATTTCTAGTTAATATTAAGTGATCAGTTAATCCTGTCTTAGTATCAGTAACTAATTACCATTAATCAGCTATTCCAAAGGAATATTTACAGAGAGCATTAGCAAGAGCCACAATACGAACATCTCCAAAACAGGAATCCTGCTCTCCTCTACCACCTTGCTCTCCGGGGACAGCGAGCTTGATCTTAAACCCTTTTTGCACCAAACTTACTTGGCTTCTGGTTGAACGATTCCTTTCTTGCAGGATACGGTGTCTTAGCTTTGGAATCTGTTGCTTCTTGGGCTGGATCCAGCAGATTACTCCTTGGGCTAGCTCCTCCCTGGCTTAGCTGATGCAGCCACTGACAGGCTCTGCACTTTGCTAGTCTTTTCTGAACTTTCAAAGCTCACAAGAGGCATCCATCTCTGATACATATTCACCCAAGATTAGACCCAAAGAGAATGCATGACCACATGGCATCTCTGGTGGAGAGAGATGGCCATCATAGCCATGTCTATTACCATGTCTTCTTCTCCCCTTCCCCAGAAACCCAATCATAGTATTTCTTCCTTTTCCACAAAGGGAAGATAGGAAGATTTCGTCTGTTTGGGCTTTTTGCACGACATTTACTTCTGGTTCATCAGCCATTTAAAAGCTATTTGTCCTCATGCAATAAACTGAAAGAGAACCATTAGAGAATAGCTACGGGTTATCTCAAGAGGGTTTCCTCCATTATACCCCCAACACGTGAAACAACAGCAGTCAAAACATTCTGGGAATGTTCAAAAGACTGGGCTTTCATTGGACAATTCCCAATTATATGAAGAAAGGAGGCCACCAAAAAGCATGGCTCACACCCCAGGAAGAGGAGTAAGTCAGATGTGCAGTATAAAAACATTAAATTTTTAGGCAGAAAACCTCAGTTAAGACCTTAGATCTTCTTTCTGATTGTATAATCTTGGATAAATTGCCTCATTGGTAAAAAAAAATTTTTAAATGGTAAAATTCACAACATCATAGATAACTGAAGCAATAGATTGATTATTGATGATGACGACGACCATAGCAACCATGTGACAATAACAAAACACCACCACAAGCATCCTTTGGGAGAGAATCAAAGAATCTTGGAGTTGGGAAGAACTATCAGGGCCATCTATCTAATCCAACTGGTGCTTGAACAAGAATGCACTCTGGCATATCTAAGAAATGGCTATTCAGTCTCTGTTTGAAGATCACCAGTGAGGGAGAATCTCCTTCCACCTTCAAAGAAAGCCCATTCCACTTTAAGGTGGTTCCCATCATTAAAAAGCATTTCCTGCCATCCCAGAGGATGCTAATAAACATTTAGCAATTTACTCTAGATAAAAAAGAAAAAAAAACTACAATGGGCACATTTTAAAGTGTAATCTTCATCATTAATGTGTTCCTAATTAAAGATTAAACAATCAACATAATGGTAAATCGAGCCCTGATTTGACATGTTTACCAATTACCAATCCTAAAGCTCATATTGAAAATTTAATAGTTGGCTCCCTGGGAGAAGTTCCAGATGGCTCCAGCACAGTCCTGTGTGATATCTCACTGAAATAGTTTCTTGAGAACTTTCCTCTCTTAATCCTACCTGTGTCCTCTGGGACTCTCTTCTATCTGTGAATCCTGAAAAGACTTGAACCCAGCCCCTATGCATCTGTTGATTCTTCTCGTCTTCATACTAAACTTTGTTTCCTAGAATTGATCCTCATTGGGCATGAATTCAAGGTCCTTTATCCTCCTAGTCTCCCCTCTTCATATACTCTCCATCTTATCAATAGTCTCAAAATATGATGGCCAGAATAAGCTCAGTTCTCTAGCTTTGCTGTGAGCAAAACAGAGAACAGAGGGGTTCTCCCCTTCCTATTTATTCCTGGAAGCTGTATTTCCCTAATCCCTCCCAACAATTTATAAATCTGTCTGTCTCTTTCTCTTCTCTCCTCCTCCTCTTCTTCCTTTCTCCCTCTCTTCCTCTCTTGCTCTTTCTCCCCTTTTCTTTCATTCCTTCCTTGCTCTTTTTTTCTTTCTTCCTTCTGTCTCTTCTTTCCTTTCTCCTTCCTTCCCTTCCTTATTTCCTTCCTTTCTTTTTCTTCCTTCCTTCCTTTCCTTCCTTCCTTGCTTTTCTTTCTTCCTTCTTTCCTTTTCTTTCTTCCTTCCTTCCTTTCTTTCCTTTTTTTTTTTTTTAATTTAATAGCCTTTTATTTACAGGATATATACATGGGTAACTTTACAATTAACAATTGCCAAACCTCTTGTTCCAATTTTTCACCTCTTACCCCCCCCCACCCCCTCCCCTAGATGGCAGGATGACCAGTAGATGTTAAATATATTAAAATATAACTTAGATACACAATAAGTATATATGACCAAAACATTATTTTGCTGTACAAAAAGAATCAGACTCTGAATTATTGTACAATTAGCTTGTGCCTTCCTTTCTTTCCTTTCCTTCCTTCCTTCCTTCCTTCCTTCCTTCCTTCCTTCCTTCCTTCCCTTCTTTCTTTCTTCCTTCCTTCCTCCCTCTCTTTCTTTCTTTCTTTCTTTCTTTCTTTCTTTCTTTCTTTTCTTTCTTTCTTTCTTTCTTTCTTTCTTTCTTTCTGTTGGTAAATTCAGAGATGTTTCCTTGGTTCTGAGTTATCTTTCTACAGGAACAATCTTTTCTGGACTAAATAACTATAATTTTAGTGGGTCATCTATGATGGTTTCAAGTTGCATCATATTGTAAGTTCAAGATACAACTTGTTAAACGTAACAACTGGATTCCAGGGCCAACTGGAAATGGCAGTCAACCTTTGTTCATTTAGAACTATTCCAGGATGACTGGTAGGGCTGGTGACCTTTTTAGAAGTTCTCCTGAATATTAAAGGGTTGTACATTTCAGAAACACCACTCTATGGTTCCTGGCTCTAAGGTAGCTCTGTGTTTCCCTCTGGTATCTGCAGAGAAATTGGACATGGGGCCCCAGTGGACAAGGTGCTATCCTGCTTGTGAACTGTGACAACGATAATCCTGAATCTTCCACAGTGGATGCTGAGCAGGAGACTGTGACTAACTCCAAAGGTAAAAAGACTGCCTCAGGGCCCATTCTTGGGCCAAACATGAGGGTGAAAGTCATTTGAAAAGGAGACTGTGCATAGACAATATGCTATAGTCACTGGACCATAGAATCTCAGGATGTCAGAGCTGGGAGGGCCCTTAGAACCCAGGGTGTCAGAGCTGGGAGGGCCCTTAGAACACAGGATGTCAGAGCTGGGAGGGGGCTTAGAACACAGAATATCAGAGCTGGGAGGGGGCTTAGAACATAGAATATCAGAGCTGGGAGGGGGCTTAGAACATAGAATATCAGAGCTGGGTGAGGGCTTAGAACATAGAATATCAGAGCTGGGAGGGGATTTAGGACACAGAATATCTGGGCCTTATCAACATCCTGAGAGGTCAGTAGTGTATTCCCATTTCAAAAATGAGAAGACTAATGATCAGAGAGATGAAATGCCTCTTCAAGTCAAAGTTGGCACAGGAGAGACTGGATTAAGAACTCAGGTCCTCTGGCTCCCAGTCCAGCACTTTTGATGCTATACTTACATTGAAATTACTCACACCAGAGACCCAGCATCAACCTCCCTTTTCCTAGGAGCACAGGGTCTGGAGTTAGGAAGATCTGAGTTTGAGTCCATCCTCAAACACTACTAGCAATGTGACACTGGCCAAGTCACTTATTTTTTTGTCTCAGTTTCATCTGTAACTGGATCAAATGAGATAATATAAAAAATATATTTAACATATGTTAACTAAGTGCTTAGTATGGTATCTGGCACATAGTAGGCACTTAAGAAATCTTTGGGGTGCTGATTTCTCCTTCCTTCCTTGCAGACCTGAATGACATGTCCCTCATGATTCTGAGCACACAAGCCCCAAAGAATTTCTTTAACCAACATAAGCTGATTCTACATATTTCCAAATTTGAGATGGACAAAGTGAGAGTCTTTCAAGCTGAACGTGAGTACCCCCTATGACTACTGGTCATCATCTTGAGTGTCTCTGTTGGTTAATATCCAAGTCTGTGGAACTGGCTTTGCCCAACCTTCTTGGGACCATTTCTAGCTTGGAATGTTACCCAGGTGACTGAGGAGGAGGAAGCTTCAGTAGGAGCCGGCTGATGAGCTCAGAGCCACCAAAAATCTACTGATAGCTAGAAGATAACACAGCCTCTGGAAATCAGACAGATGGATGAGGCAGCTAGATCGTTCAATGGATAAAGTAAGAAACTCAGAGTCAGGGAGACCTGATTTGGAAACCTGCTTCAGCCATTTACTAACTGTGTGGCTCTGGGAAGATCATTTATTATCTCTGTGTCTCAGTTTCCTTATCTGTAAAAATTAGGAAAATATTAGCCCCATCTCAGAGAGTTGTCATGAAAATCAAATGAGTTAACATTATGTAAAGACTTTAAAAATATTAAAATACTTTGTAAATGCCAGCAATGATTATTATTAGATAGAAAGATGGGCAGGTAGATAAATAGATAGATGAATAACTTAAATAGATAGATAGATGATGGGTAGATAGATAGGCAGATGGATAGATGAATAGATGGATGGATGGATGGATGGATGGATAGATGATAGATAGATAGATAAATAGGTAGATAGATAATGGATGGATGGATGGATGGATAGATGATAGATAGATAGATAGGTAGATAGATAAATGAATCAAGGAATAGAAGGATGGATAGATTGGTTGATAGACAGATGAATGGATGGATGATAGATGAATTGAGGGATAGAAGGCTATATGGATGGGTAAGTAGGTAGATAGATCAAAAATGAATTGAGGGATAGAAGGATAGGTAGATTGATAGGTTGAATAGATGATTGTTAGAGGGATAGATGAATAGATAGATAATGGATGAATCAAAAATGAATTGAGAGATAGATGGATGGCCCTATGGATAAATGAAAAATTAATTGAGGGATAGAAAATTAGATGGATAGATAGATTAGTAAGTAGATAGATAGATAGAGCATTTTGTTTAATCTTTCACTATTGTTATCACCAAACCAGGACCCCAAAACTTGTGACATTAGATCTGTCATTAAGAAAGATCAGTTCTTTGTACATCTGCATATAATTTAAGTGGCTTCTGCCTTGTAAACCCCCCCCCCCCCCCCCCCCGAACCCCCACCATGGTGATAGTTGATCTACTTTCTGTTTCTTGGGGAGAATTGCATGTATGTAGGAAGGAAAAATTACTAAAAATTGAAAGTAGGAAAGGGATCAGCATATAGATTAAATTTAAAAGTGTGTCATGAGTACATTGTTTCCCCCAAGATTCAGTTGTTAAATATTTGCCAGAACATTCCTGAATAAAAGTCAATTTAAGACCCCTCCCAGCCCAGAAACCTACACTATTTCTGTCCTTATCACCTACAGATAACTCGGAATAGAAGAGGAGCTAGTAGACATGTTAAGAATATTGATGTCAGCCACTGATTACCTGCTCAGATGCTCTGCCTCCTTGTTATAAGAGGGCATGGAACATAGGCCTTTTATCCATCCCTTTCTCTCTCCTAGAGAAGAAAATGCCATCCGAATACAAGATGATACTGGGGCCAAAGAAGCCATCTCACACCCTAACAGTGCTCGATAGCCCCCAAGAGAGTATCTTTTATGTAGAAGGACTTGCCTTCCCTGATGCGGACTTCTCGGGGCTCATTTCCTTCACCATCTCTTTGATGGACGTTTCTAATCTGGTATGATCTAGAAAGGAGCTCTGGGGTGGACGTCAGATCAATAGGCTGGGAACAACAACACACTGGGGCAGTGGGACACAGATGGGGAAAAACACAACTTAGACACCTAACAAGACTACTTGGCTTTATTGTCTCTTTATGCTTTCTACTTACACTAGAATAATTTTTCTTGTGAACCAATCTGTTGATAATACTCCTCTGCTAAACAAAACAAAACAAAAAACTTTCAATAGTTGGCAATAGATCAATTGCCAACTAAATAGATTCAGATTCCTTTGTCTTGCATCGAAGATTTGATGCTACTTGATCTTTGCATTCTTACTATATATACTTATTTACATATACTAACATATAATTCTTGTTATTTAGCTGTTTCAGCTGTGTCGGACTCATGACTCATTTTGGGTTTTCTTTTTCTTTTTTATTTTTTTGCTGAGGCAGTTGGGGTTAAGTGACTTGCTCAGGGTCACACAGCCAGGAAGTGTTAAGCGTCTGAAGCCAGATTTGAACTCGAGTCCTTCTGACTTCAGGGCCAGTGCTCTAGCTACTGTACCACCCAGTTGCCCTTCATTTTGGGTTTTCTTGGCAAAGATTCTGGAGTGGTTTTCCATTTCCTTCTCCAGTTTATTTTTACAGATGAGGAAACTGAGGCAAACTGACTAGCTGAGTGTGAGGCTATATTTGAACTTAGGTCTACCTGACTCTGAGCCTGGTGCTCTATCCACTGTGCCACCTAACTGCCTCACTTATAGATTCCACACATCTGGCCTCTCAATATATCCTATATTCTCTTGGATCCATCAATAGATGGATCAAAAATTAATTGAGGAATAGAAGGATAAGTAAGGATAGAAGGATCTGTTTTTCTTTACTCAAACTGATCCTGTGACAAAATATAACTACTCCCCTTCACCTGTGAATTTCTCTCCATCATTTAAAGTCCCAACTCCACTGCTGCTTTCCCCAAGAAGCCCTCTCTGATCACCCTGTCTGTAACAACCTCCCTGGCAATTTATTTCACCCGCTCATTCTTTAGGATTAGATTATTTAGTTTCCAATTAATTTTTTATCTATTTTTCTCTGGCTCTTTATTGCATGCAGTTTTAATTCCATCATGATCCGGAAAAGATGCATTTACTATTTCTGCCTTTCTGCATTTGATTTTGCAGTTTTTATGCCCTGATACACGGTCAGTTTTTGTGTAGCTGGAACTGGTTTTCCATATCTTTAACTCAATTTTCAGGCAATGAAAATTTACATGCTTTACGGATATCTGTGTTTATGTCTCATCTCTCTAAGACTGTGAGCAGGGATCAAGACACGTCTCAGCTTTGTGCCTCCCTTAGTGCTCTGCATGAGTAAAAATTAAATGAAAGCATGTTGAGTGAATGAAAGAAAGTGGAGATTAGAGATGTGGTGGATGTGATTGGCTTTCCCGGCTCCTTCATCCGATGGAGGAAGGCTCTGGGTGATCTTCAGCTAAGCTGGCGAATGCTGATATATGATTTTTTTTATTTCTCTCCCAGCCTTCCCCCGAGGCTCCGCTTTTCGAGGACACCGTGGTGTTCCGTGTGGCCCCCTGGATCATGACACCGAACACTCAGGCCCCCCAGGAGGTCTATGTCAGCAAGTGAGAGAGATGCTTCCCCACCCAGGGATCAGAGGAGGGAGCCTACCCCAGCCTGGGAGAGATGTTGTGATTGCTATTCCTCTCTGCTCTGAGCTTCTCCCGCTATCTCTGCCCTTCACCAGGTCCCACATAGGAGACGTCCTAATTATAGCTTGCCCCTTCAGTAACTGGTGACCCAAAGAGAGACAGATCAACACCCACAGCTCTAGTCTTGTGCCATGGGGAGGAGAAAGGGAGAGAAGAAGAGAGGAAGGGACAAAAGGAGATGGGATGGAGGATGAGGAAGATACAAGTTTAAACCTTAGTAGGGACTTTTGAACATAGACTATTAGAATAGAGAAAATTAGGGCTGGGAGGGACCCTAGAACAGAGAATGTAAGAGGTAAGAGGGACTTGGACACAGAACGTAGGGGATGAGGGGAACCCTGGAACATAGAATATAAGAGATGAAAGGGACCCTAGAACACAGAACGTAAGGACTGAGAGGGACCCTAGAACACAGAATGTAGGAGATGAAAGGGACCCTAGAGCATAGAATGTAGGGATTGGGAAGAATCTTAGAACAAAGAATATAAGAACTGGGAAGGGGTTAGACTAGACTGTCAGAACTGGAAGAGAAGCTATAACATAGAATGTTTAGAGTAGGGACTTTAGAACCTAGAATGCCAGAGCTGGAAGGGATCATAGAAACATAGATTTAGAGCTATGAGGAACATCAGAGGTCATCCAATCAAACCATCTCATTTTATAGAATATGAGGGTCAGAAGAGAAAATCATTTGACAGAACTGGCGTTCGAACTTTTTCTTTGATTCCAAACCTAGATTTTGGCCCTTGCAGTCATAATTTGAAATAATTGAAATCACAAAAATTTAAATTGCAAACATTTAATTAACAATTTAAGGTTCCTTATCTGTAACATAAGGGTATCAGACTAAATGGACTCTAAGGTCCTTCTTAACCATAATATTTTGTATTCTAAAGATTTTTCCTTCCTGGTATTTCAGACTCTGCCATCTTAGATCCCCTCCAGCTTTGAGATTCTGTCTTGAAGCCCTTAACAGTTTATATTCTAAGATAATTTCTCGTTCTGATATTCTAGGTACCAAAGTCTCTTTCAGTCCTGACGTTCTGTGCTTTCAGGTTAATTGTTGCTCTAGTGTACTAAGAGCCCTATCAACTCTGACCTTCTATGGTCTAAGACCATTTCTTGCTCTGACCTTCCGTATTCTAAGGTTCTGGTAATCTATATTCTCAGATATCCCTGGTTCTGATGTTCTATATTTTAAAATCCCTTTGTTCTAAGATCCCTCCCAGCTCAGACAGCAGATCTTCTGAGCTCCCTCTCAGACCGAGTTTTCTAGGTTCCAAGGTTCCATATGCCCAGGTTGGACCAGACTTCTGCCCCCTTCCTCCTCCTCCTGAAGACAGACCAGGACTGGATGATTGAGCTACTCTAAGGCACGTCTTAAGTTGGGAGTCTAAAGGAAGCCCAGGGACTCCAGCTGTCTCCTTTCCCTACTTTGCCGTGGAGTGAATTTGCTTTAAGGATGGCATTTCTCACTCAGAGGCCCTTGGACATGCCCAGTTCCCCAAATCCCTTTGGGCAGCAGTTCTTCCTTTGTCTTCCCAGGGTTTATGATAACAAGAACTTTGTGGAATCTGTGACAGCTCTGGCCAAGAAGGCCAAATGCAAGTTGACCATCTGTCTTGAAGAAGAAAACCAGGATGACAGATGGATGCAGGTGACATTAGCTGTTCTATAGTCAGTCCAGACTGCACCTATACCCATGGCCTGATTTCTCTTAAGTATAAGGCCAAATGGGGATCAGTAAGAAAGTGGGGATGCTTAGCGTGACTCCCACATTGAAGGAAATCTGAGGACAGATGTCTTCTCTGTGGGAAGGAGGCCAGAGGAAGAGGGTAGGAGGGTATACGATGTGATTGCTTCTACCAAAGGGATACTCTTGAATTTATATCAATTACCCTTCTGCTCCTAATAGGATGAAATGGAGATTGGTTACACCCAGGCTCCTCACAAATTATTTCCTGTGGTCTTTGACTCACCCCGAAACAGAGGACTGAAAAATTTCCCTATCAAAAGAGTTCTGGTATGTTTTGTTATTGTACCATCATTTTTCATTTGTGTTCCCAAGTCTTATATAATTATATATATATATATATATATATATATATATATATATATATATATATATATATATATCTCCTATTACAAGTGTGTATATGTATATATGAAAAACACTCAGGGTAAATTCTGAAAAGACAAATCCTTCAGGCACATTTTGGTGGCCGACTTTCTGGAGGAACGTCTTGATCTACCCCAGCTATTTAGGAGGAGAAAGCCAGAGGGTCGAGGGGTTTCCAGAAAAGAAACCAGCCAACTAAAAATGCTAAAGACAAGAAACCCTCCCAAAAAAATTACTGGGGCGTTTTACTACACACAAAAAACATATATAACCCCCAGGAAGGAAAGGGTAAGGGTAGTGGGACATACCAGAACCCATGCTAGACATCAGAAGAACAAGGCTATAATTAGATCTCCAGAGGGGCCAGGGTATATAATTCCTGGCTCTGGGGGCAGGGACTTAAAAGTCCAGGAGGAGGAAGAAGGGGACTAGTGACCCTTGTGAAGGGGACCCTCTACCTGGGGCTCCTGACTCACTTCAGTCTCTCCATCACTCTTCCAGGTCTAGACTGGACACCTGGTACAACAGGTGTCCTTCCTGGTGTAAAAGAGGATCAAGCATTTTACAAGCAAAAGGGGACAGCTCACTTAGGTGTACCTTATTGGCTCCCAGCCCTGTCATAGGCAAGTAGGCGCTGCTCCACTAAGTGGTATAGGAAATGGAATTTTTAGCATGAAAATTCTAGATGGGGGGACTTCAGAGAAAGGGCAGGAGAAGAAGGTAACTCTAGAGCGGAGAAAGTGGATCAGAGAACTGCCTTCCTGGGAAAACAAAAGGAAGACCTGGATTCCAGTCCTATTTCTCACCTATACTGGCTGCAGGATGCTGGGAAGGTCATTTAAGCTTTCGCTGCTCTAGGCCATTCTATAGATAGTCTAGTTGAAGACCATAAGTTTTGGAGAACGCGCTGACCTGGGCTGGTCAAGGGGACTTCCTCCTCTAAGTTTCCCTTTCTCACTGAAATCTCTGGCTCTTTTCCAGACTACTGTAGGAAGCCCCTGAGAATATGAGTGTAAGAGTATAGGATGTAGTGATCGCTAGGATGAACAGCTAGCTACAAGGGTCTCCGTGCTGAATGAGAAGGGAGGATGGCATCGGTGCAACTTAAACAATACTTTATATGAAAATGATCCATTGATCATTTTCTTAGTGGACTGGATGCTCAGAGTGAGTCAACAATGTGACTTGGTGGTGAAATAAATGAATTCAATCTAACTTCACTCCCTCCTACCTTCCAACTCTCAGGGTCCAGATTTTGGTTATGTGACGAAAATAGCAAATAAAAATCTGGTTGGTGACCTGGACTCCTTTGGGAACTTGGAAGTCAGCCCACCTGTGACAGTTGGAGAAAAAGAGTACCCTCTGGGCAGGATCCTCATTGGCAACAGCAGCTACCCCAGGTGAGGGCAAAGGATTGGGGAAAGGGCTGTGACTAGAGTGCAATTATTGGGGTAAAAAGCTTAAGCCCCATTCCTCTTACCTTCTCCTCCCCTACAGGCACAGAAACACATTCCTTTTCAGTCTTAACATTTGGTATCCTTTCAGTTCTGATATTCTATTCCAGCTCTGACATCCTGTGTTCTAAGGGCCTTCCCAGCTCTGACATCCCTTGTATTAAGAGCCCTCCCAGCTCTGACATCCCGGGTTCTAAGGGCCCCTGTCATTCTTGGGTCTAAGGCCCTCCTAGTCTTGATATTTTCTGTTCTAACATCATTCCCAGCTCTGATGTCCTATATTCTAGGATTCTCTTCAGGTCCAATTCACTCTGAACTTGACAATGAGTCCCCTGTACTCAGGCGGTCAAGAAGAAGCCGGCTGCTTGTTTCCTTTTCCCAGGTCAGACAGAGAACTCTGAGGTCCTGCGTCCATTTTTCAGAGTAACTGATACCAGGCGTCTCTCTGGTCCTTAGCTTTTCCCTTTCCCAAAATGGCCCCGCTTACATTCTCTCTTAACCACTCACCGCCTACTGTGCTTTTCAGTGACCAAAGCCAAGAGATGCTGAAGGTGCTCCAGGACTTCCTGTTTGCCCAGAAGGTCCAGGCACCAGTCAGACTTTTCTCTGATTGGTTGCATATTGGGCACGTGGATGAGTTCCTCAGCTTTGTCCCAGCCCAAGATGGGAAGGTACACCCCGGGCTGGGAGGAGGGGAGGTGGCTATGGGGACCAGGGGAGGTGTAGGGGAGAAGGGGGCTTGCCTGAAGCCACAGAATGTTCTGGCATTGGAGTTAGGAGATGTGAGCCCAAACCCTCTGAGCTGGCTGTGTGACCTTAGGTTAATCATTCTGACCCTGAGCCCGATTCCCTGAGTGTAATGGCACTCATACTATCCCTCTCTGCCCCCCCCCCCCAACTCCCAGTAGTTTATCATCTGGACCAGAAAAACCTTCTAACCTGTGGGTGCCTGAAGCCAAACAGAGCAGGCTCGAGACAGGGTCAGTGAGCAAACACCATTACACATCCAGGGCCGTCCCCAGGAGCCTGCTCTAAATCTGGCCGATGGACCCCGATGACTCTGGAAGAGAAAGCGAGGCAGGGGCCTTGCCCAGCCCTCCCACACTTAAATCCAATTCACTCTTACGTCATGGACTCATCTCCCTGATGTCAGGGTCTTTTCAGGAATAAAGGACAAACAATTAGTTTCTTTTTTTTTTTTATTTAATAGCCTTTTATTTACAGGATATATACATGGGTAACTTTACAGCATTAACAATTGCCAAACCTCTTGTTCCAATTTTTCCCCTCTTACCCCCCCACCCCCTCCCCTAAATGGCAGGATGACCAGTAGAAAACAATTAGTTTCAAAGTGAGAAAAATGTTTGCAAGTGGAAGTCAGTCCTCCATGGAGGAGGGCTCGACACCCTGGCAAAGCCAGGGCTTTTGTATATGAAAAAACACAAGTGAGCTGGACCATGGTATAATCCTTCTTAGGATTTCCCACAGCAGGCTCGCACAGGGACATTGCAGGCCCCGTTCCTGGTCCTGTGAGAACAGTCTCCAAGTCGATGTCTCCCAGTGGGGTACAGAACCAGAGACAGGATGACAGTACCCAGTCCGGTTCAGTTAGCAATTATAAGAAACAGAGATTATGAGCATGTCAAGAGATGTGGAACAGTGGAGAGAGCTGAAGTCAGGAGGACCTGAGTTCAAATCTGATCTCAGACACTTAGCTGTGTGACCCCGAGCAAGTCATTTAACTCCAATTGCCTCAGCAAAAAAGCAAAAAACAAAACAAAACAAAACAAAACACCAAAATAGATGTGACTCTCAAGTCCCTAAGAAATAGGGGGAGTTCCCTCAGTGAGCACCTGGTTCTAACCAATACACTTTGAGGGTGAGATTATCCAGAGCTCAAAGGATTGTTGCTTAGGGCACAGTCTGCTTAATCCTTGGCTCTGGGAAACAGGGTATCTCCAAAATATTTTGACAGATTCAAGGAATATGATTTGTCAACCTGAAAACTCTAAAGAAAAGTGAGTTTTTAATCTGATTTTCTAAGTTCTCCCATTCCCCACTCAATTTCTAGCCTCTACTTTCCCCCAAGGCTCTGCCCCAGTTTCCTTGAGCCATAGTACAATTTTATTCCTATATGAGAAGCAAGATGATTTAGTAGAATGAGGGCTAGACTGTACTCTGCCACTTACTATATGACTTTGAGTAAGGAATTGAATCCTTACTATGCTCAAAAAGTTATCAAACTGTGCATACCCTTTGATCCAGCAGTGTTACTACTGGGCTTATATCCCAGAGAGATCTTAAAGAAGGAAAAGGGACCTGTATGTGCATAAATGTTTGTGGCAGCCCTGTTTGTAGTGGCTAGAAACTGGAAACTGAGTGGATGCCCCTCAGTTGGAGAATGGCTGAATAAATTGTGGTATATGAATATTATGGAATATTACTGTTCTGTAAGAAATGACCAACAGGATGATTTCAGAAAGGCCTGGAGAGACTTACACGAACTGATGCTGAGTGAAATGAGCAGGACCAGGAGATCATTATATACTTCAACAACAATACTGTATGATGATCAGTTCTGATGGACCTGGCCATCCTCAGCAACGAGATCAACCAAATCATTTCCAATGGAGCAGTAATGAACTGAACCAGCTACATGATGAAAGAATTCTGGGAGATGACTAAAAACCATTACATTGAATTCCCAATCCCTATATTTATCCCACCTGCATTTTGATTTCCTTCAC
This sequence comes from Sarcophilus harrisii, assembly GCF_902635505.1. NCBI lineage: Eukaryota > Metazoa > Chordata > Mammalia > Dasyuromorphia > Dasyuridae > Sarcophilus > Sarcophilus harrisii. Next base: position 566,670,447 of record NC_045428.1, on the reverse strand, counting down.
AAGCTAATTGTACAATATTTCAGAGTCTGATTCTTTTGTACATCAAAATAATGTTTTAGTCATGTATATTTATTGTGTATCTAATTTATATATTTAATGTATTAACATCTACTGGTCATCCTGCCATCTAGGGGGGGTGGGGAGTAGAGGTGAAAAATTGGAACAAGAGGTTTGGCAATTGTTAATGCTGTAAAGTTACCCATACATATAACCTGTAAATAAAAGGCTATTAAATAAAATAAAATAAAATAAATACATAAATAAATAAATAAAAAGGAATTGAATCCTTTAGGGACTCAGTCTTCTTATGTATAAAATGGTGTAGAGGTTAGTGCCAGTGGTCCTCAGAGTGTAGTCCAAAGAATTGTTGGGGTCTCTGAAACCCTTTCAGAGGGTCTACAAATTCAAAATCATTTTTTATTTCTAATACAGTAAATAGCTATAAATATAACCCATGTGAACAAAAACTCTTTGAACAGATCCTCAATAGGTTTTTAACAACATGAAGATACTGAGAACAAAAATTTGAGAACCACTGGACCGTTAATCACTAGAGGGTCACTAGAATAACTCTAAATTAGCCTGGAGTTAAGGAGCAGCTACTGTGAAAAACCATCTCCTGACCACAAAAATCTCTTTTTTTCCAGAGATTCCGGCTTCTCCTGGCCAGCCCCAGTGCCTGCTACAAGCTATTTGAAGAGAAACAGAAGGAAGGACATGGAGACGTTAAGATGTTTGAAGGACTTTGGTTCCCAGGTCTCTAAGTGCTGCTATTTCTCATCTCATCCTGCAACTCCTTTCCCATAAGCCGTCACTGCCCGCTCTGTGACTCAGGAACCGTTCTGTATCACGTATTAGGCGACACATGGGCCTTCACTTGAGAGTAGAATTGCTTTGGAGATTTAGTCCAGGAAAAAATAACAGACCTGAGAGTTAAATAGGACCCATTACTGGAATCACAGAATGTCAGAGAGGCCTTAAACACAGCAGATTAGAACTAACCCCTGAAAGACCTTACAACACACACTGTCACAACTGGGAAGAACCAGCCCAATCCCCTTATTATATTTTTTGAAGACACTGATGTAGAGATAGGGGAAATACCTTGCCCCAGATCCCATAGGCAGGAAATGGAAGAGGTAGGGAAAGAATCCAGGTCTTCTGACTATTCCATCATTTGAGCCAATTAAAAATACATCTATGGTTGTTCAGTTGAGTCTTCATGATCCCATTTGGCATTTTCTTGGCAAAAATAATGAAGTGGTTTGCCATGTCCTTTTCTGGTTAGTTTTATAGATGGGGAAACTGAGGCAAGCAGGTTGAAGTGACTTGTCCAGAGTCATACAGCTAGTAAATGTTTGAGGCTGTATTTCAACTCAAGTTTTCCTGATTCCAGGTCCAAAGTGCTATCTGTCGCACCACCTACCTGTCCCTTCCCCTCAAAACCATTTATTAAGCCCTTAATATATATTTACTGAATATATTTGTGTCGTAAGAAGACACAAAGCTCAAGTAACAAGTGATGACTGCCCTTATGGAGCTCAGAGTACTAGTACTAGGGGATTAAGACAAAAGCAACAGATAATGATATTCAGAGTTATAACTAGCATGGGGCCATTGTGAAGGTCACTAGGAAGGGGCATTTCAAGGGCATGCAGGAACTCATATTGAGTCTGGTGAGCCTATTGTTAAATTTCAGCATGAGCATTACACTCCAGAAATCGGCAAACTCTATAAATCATCATTTAATTTATTGTTTTGTTGATTGCCTAGATTTAAAAAAAAAAAGTTATGGAGAAAATGTTCATGAAACTAATTAAGCTTATAAGTGTGTCCTGTACATCATCATCATCTTCATTATTTTTATTTTGGAGAGCTGATTGTTAAATTTACCAGGATATTCCTGGACATCAGGCCCACACAGCCACTTGGCAAGACCACCTATGGCTGTTCCCTTATATAGACCTGTCCTAAGCCCTCCCTGTTCCTCAAGCTTTCAGAATGAGGGCTCAGAAATCAGAATGATTTCCTTCCCCGGGTCATTTTTTAGATGAGAAAACTGAGGCAAATAGAGTTAAGTTCCTTGAGGAGAAGAACTGTTTCATCTCTTTATATCACCAGCATCTACCAGTCTAGCACATATATGGTACATAATAAGTACTGGCATATGGTACTTAATAAATGCTTATTGATTTACCCCAGGGTAATAACCCCTAGTTATAATTCTAACAATGGCATAAAGTAGTCTGAGGCAAGTCCAAAGGAAGAGCAAAAAAGTGCCATGATCTCTGAGGACGAGGGCAGGGATCAAGTTTATTACTAACTGGGAGAATCATGTTGTTTTTATTATTTATTCTTATTCTTGAAAAGGACCGTGACATCAGGGAAGTGATAACATGATATATAAGTGAATTGGAAAATGTCCTTCAAGATGCTCCAAGAATAAAATAAAAACAAAGATTCTCCAAGAGGGGCCCTTAATTGAATTATAATAAAATGTTTCTCTTAAAATTATTAATTAAAATTAATTTAATTAATAAAAAATTAATAAAAATTAAATTAAAATTTTTCTCTTAAAATTATTGGGCCTTCTCCATAAGCATAGCACTTAGTAGGAACTGACACCCTGGACTTTATTTTTTCTCTTTACAAACAGTTATCTAGGGTGTGGATACAGGGCTGACTTAGAGCCCAAGACTCTTTTGGCCAGCCTCAAGCAAAAAGCTGATTACCCACATGCTGCAAACCCTTCTCATTTTTTCCTTTTTATCTTCACTACAGGAATAAAAAATAAGACCATAAAAGAGATTCTGTCGGACAAAACCTTACAAGAGCACAATCAATACGCCAAGGTATGGAGAACTGGAACCCTGGGAAAGGTGGTACAAGATCTCAGAAAAAAAATAGGATTTGAAACCAGAATTCAAATCCTATCTCTGTATCCCACTCTCTATGGGACCGTGATGGGTCACATGTCTAACCTCAGTTTCTTTACTTGTAAAATGGGACAATTGGATTGGGTGATTTCTAAGATCCATTTCCGTTCCAATATTCTTTGATTCAGCATGACCACAATTGACATCCTACCTCAGATACTGACCGTGTGATCTTGGCAAGTCAATAATTTCTGGGAATCTCAGTCAACTCTCTAAAAGACAAGGCTTCTTAAGATGTGGTTCCAAGCTGTCCATGAGGAAACTATTTTTACAAAAATATTAAGACTCTTTTTATTATTTTATTTTTCCCAATTACATGTTAAAACAATTTTAAAAAGTTTTAAGTTCCAAATTCTATCCTTCCCTTCCTCCACCCCTCATTTTAAAAGACATTATTTTAAAAATAATTCTAATATGATAACCATCCCTTGGTATAACCCTCATAAACAAAAACTCTTGGGAGAGGTCCTCAATAATTTTTGAAAGTGTAAAGGGATCCTGAGGCAAAAAGACTGAAAATCACTACCCAGAGACTAATCTCTGTGATTCCTTCCAGTTATAAATCCAGCAGAATAGTTTAAAGTGCTAACTAACCGTGATGCCGTTTCTTTTGGAGCAAGACCAGCCATGTTTTAATCCTGGTTTTGCTCCTTACCATCATTTTGGAGTAAATCACAACCCTTTCGGGTGCCTCAGTTTTCTCACTTATGAAATGAGAGACTGGCTCTTATGACCACTAATGTCATATAAAAGTTCAAGAACTCAGTGGCTTGAAACTCTTAGTTAGACCCATTCTTTGGGATTGTAAATAATCAGATAAAGTTGGAGCAGGACCTTGAAGGCCATTGGGTCCAAACCCATCATTCTTCAGGTAAGGGACAGTAACATCCAGTGAGCTTATTTGTTTTGAATCAGAATCAACTGCACAAAAGCCCTTTGTTGATGTCTCCTTTTAACCCAGGGCTAGTCATACACTCTCAGAGTCTATGAACAGTGGGGGGCTCTCCTCTGGCAAGTCCTTCCATGATGAAAAGCTTTAGGTTCTTCCCCTTCTTAGTGTCCTGTACCCCTTGGGCAGTACCGAGTGACATCTAGAGACCCCTTTGTGGAATTAAAATTTTAAATTCACAAAATAAAATCCATGGTATCCTAAGGGAACCAGTTATATTGAAATACAGTCCAAAGACTGAAAACAACTGAACAGCAGTAAAACAGCTGTCAAAACATTAAATTACAGCAACCGACATGTATGGTCAGTAAGTTTTAAAAATTGCTTTTCGTGAGTCCAATTCATCCAAGAACCTCTGCCTTAGAAAGTGGACCTGGCAGTGGACTATGGGTCTGTTCTCCATCATTTTGGTCCTTGGATTAACCACAACCCGAATGAGCTTAGTGTTTGAGAGCCCTTTGAAGGGACTTGAGATATGGCTGGGTTTACATGGAAGAGAGCGATTCTGTACCTTTTCCTTTGCTAGAGCTGCATTGACTGGAACCGGGAGGTCCTGAAGCGGGAGCTGGGGCTGACCGAGCAGGACATCGTCGATATTCCCCAGCTCTTCCATCTCGAGTGGAATTCTAAAAATGAACTGAAAGCTAAGGCTTTGTTCCCAGATATGGTAAGAAGTCAACATCTGAAGGGTGTGTGATCCATGATCCTGGAAGCAACCAAGAGCAGCCCCCTAAGGAGCCAAGAGGGTGGGATGTCTGTCCTTGTGGGTGTGGGGATGTTCTCCAATGGGGAAGGTATCAGGGTGGGGAAGATCAGGAGAAAGTAAGGAGATCTAGGACCCTTCCCCAAGATTCCCCCTGACTTATGGGATGGTCTTTAGAGAATTTGAAAGAAACGGTATGGAACACAAATCTAAGAGTCCTGGATTCAATTCCTGACTCCAACACTTAGCAGTTTATAAGAGCCTTAATTGCCACAATGGTAAAATGAGAGTTGGATTACAGGGGTCCTCAAACTACGGCCCGCTGGCCACAAAACAAAGTTTTTGATTTTACTGTTGCCCTCTAACAGTTTGAGGGACAGTGAACTGGCCCCCTATTTTAAAAGTTTGAGGACCCCTGAACTCTAAGACTTCTTCCAGCTCTGATATTCAGGATTATCTAGGAGTTAAAGTGTTGGGGGAAAAGCTAGTAGCATCTCACTCTTTATACTTGCCCATTTTACAGAGTAGAAAACTGGACCCTGGAGAAGGAGACACCCCAGGGAATCAACCTCAGAACTGAAGGGCAGGAAAAATAGTTCTGGGTTTGACTTCAGAAGACCTGGCTGAGGGAGGATGGGAAATCACTTCCCCTTTCTAGATCTCCTCTGTAAAATGGGGATTGACTTTAGGGGATCTCTAAGGACTCCCTTCTAAATCTATAAATCTATAGCTATGAATCCAGGAATCCAAGTCCTTGGGCTCCAAGTCCAGCCCTCCCTTTACTACATGATTAGTAAAAGATTGATTAATGGTTAATTTTTCTCTCCTCCTGCCCCAGGTGAACATGCTTGTGCTGGGGAAGCACCTAGGGATCCCCAAGCCCTTTGGGCCCATCATCAATGGACAATGCTGCCTGGAGGAAAAGATCCGAGCCCTGCTGGAGCCTCTGGGCCTGGAGTGCACTTTCATTGATGACTTTTTCCAGTATCACCTCAAATCAGGAGACGTGCACTGTGGAACCAACGTCCGCAGGAAGCCCTTCCCCTTTAAGTGGTGGAAGATGATGCCCTGAGCAGGTGCCCTCTCCCATCACCTCCCCTTCCTTGTCCAGACTTTGGGGCCAGCTCCACTGCAGCTCCTGCTTCCCACAGCCCTGCTTGTCTGTACAGCCCCTGGACCCCTTGGCCAGACCGGTTCTGGCCACCCTGCAATGGGCTGTCCTCCTGAAGAGATGGAGACTCACCCAGCAAGCGACCCAGAGGAAAAAAGGATTAGGTCTAAAACCCCACGGACAAGGGAGCACGAACTAGGAAACTATAATAAAGTGAAGACTTTCTGAATGTGGCTGTGCTATCCAAAGTCCTTTGTTTTCTGGGTTATGGAGAGGGAGGAGCAGAAGAAGCAGTTTTGGGGTCTGAGTTTTGGTTCTGGTTGTGACACTTACTAGTTATGGGATCATGGGGAATGTCTTCTCTAACCCTGACTTCTGACTTCTTCTGGAAGGCCTATGAAGGGTTAATTTATAAGGTCCCTCAGATTATCTGTGTTCTAAGGGCCTCCCAGCTCTGACCTCCTGTGTCCTAAGGGCCCTCCCAGCTCTGATATCCTGGGTTCTAAGGGCCCTCCCAACTCCAACATCCTGGGCTCTAAGGGCCCTCCCAGCTCTGACATCCCGGGTTCTTTTGGCCCTTGTCAGTTCTAAATCCTAGTTACTGTGAATTCCATCCCTCCTTTAATAGCAAGGGCCCCTCAGACCCCTGCATGGAAGGCCCAAAGGTGGGCTCTTTGGAAGCTTAGACCCAGAGCAATCCTGGGACTGAGCCACATCCCAGTCCTGCTGATTCGGTGAGCAGCCTCCTCCAAATCACAATTGCTCTTTAGCCTCAGTTTCCACATCTATGACAAAAATAATGCCAGACTCTCCAAATCAATGAATCCTTACAGGGCAGCAGAAATACCTAATCACCAGAGAGAGAGATTGTTAAAGGTTCTTCACTTTAACTCTTCCTGATATGACTAAGGGTCTGCACGGCTGTATGTCCCTGAGAGAGTGGCGACAGCTACTTGTTCCCTTAGAGTTGGGAGAAACCATAGAACATGACAAAAAATAAATAAATAAAATTTATTATTATGTCCCTTTGCCAAGAGCTTTACAGATAGCTAGCCACAGTGCAGAGAGTGCAGGGCCTGGAGTTCAAATCCTCTCTGAGTTAAAATCCAACCTCAGATACTTGGTAGCTGCATGATCCTGGACAAGTCACTTAACCCTGCTTACCTCAGTTTCTTCATCTGTAAAGTGAGTTGGAGAAAAAAATAACAAACCAATCCGGTGTCTCTGCCAAGGAAACCTTAAATGCAGTCCCAGAGTTGAAGATGATTCAAATGAATAAGAGCTTACAAATATCATCTCATTAGACCCTCATAGCATCCCTGGAAAGGAGGTGCTATTTATTATAGCACTCTCATTTTACATATGGGGAAACCGAGGCAAAAAGGATTAAGTTACTTGCCCTGGATCACTTGTAAGGAAAGGGGAGAGGGAGGAATGGGAAGAGAGGGGAGAACATTGTTGAGGAATGTTAAGAAGAGACTGAAGAGGAAAGATTCAGGGTAGTATCAAAAGACAAAAATAGAGGGGTTTCCCTTGTCTAGAAGGACCACCTTATACGAAGCTGGAAGAAGGGATGGTGACAATGAAGAGCTTTTCTCTCTAGGTTTTTTCATAGTTCTCCTACCAATCTGCTGTTCATCTCTACCTCCTTTACTGGATCATCATCCAAATTGCCCTTAGATGTCTCACTCTCTTCCTCCTCCTCCTTGTTCCTTTTTTTCTCCTTCCCTCCTCCTCCTTCTTCTTTCTCTGTGTCTCTCTGTCTCTTTCTCTTTGTGTCTCTGTGTGTCTCTCTGTTTCTCTCTTCCTCTCCCCATCTCTCTCTCCTCTCCCCATCTCTCTCTCTTTCTCTCTCTCTTTCTCTCTCTTTCTTTCTCTCTCTTTCTTTCTCTCTCTCTCTTTCTCTCTCTCTCTCTTTCTCTCTGTCTCTCTTTCTCTCTGCCTCTCTCATTCTCACTCTTTTCTTTTTTCTTTTCTCTCTCTGTCTTTCTTTTTCTTCATCCTTCTCTCTCTATCTCTCTGTTTCTCTCTTCCTCTCTCTCTTTTCTATTTTTCTTTTCTTCTCTGTCTTTCTGTTTCTCCATCCTTCTCTCTCTATCTCTCTATTTCTCTCTTCCTCTCCCCATCTTTTTCTCTCTTCTCTTTTTGTCTTTCTCTGCCTCTCTCTTTTCTTTTTTCTTTTCTCTCTGTCTCTTTCTGTTTCTCCATCCTTCTCTCTCTGTCTCTCTTTCTTTCTCTTTGTCTCTCTCTGTCTCTCCCGTCTTTCTCCTCTTTGTTTCTCTCTCTTTTACTTTCTTTCTTCTCTCTCTGTCTCCTCTTTGTCTCTCACCCTATCTCCCTCTCTCTGTCTCTGACTCTGTCTTCTCTCCTCTTTCTTTTTTTTTCTGTCTGTTTCTCTGTCTCTCCCTCTCTCATATATCTTTCCCTACAAATATGTCAATAACTCTATCTTTAAAAAAAATCAAAATCAAAAAGCATTCACCAGTCATCCAGCTTCTACCTGAAGACCTTCCCTGACAAGTGACTTGCCTTCCAAGAGGGGAAATTCTCCTTAACATCTCCCGTCTTGGCTCTTTTTGACACTATCTACAATTCCTTTTTCTTCCTCTGTAGAATGAACTAGAGGAGGAAATAGCTAACCACTCCAGTATCTTTGCCAAGAAAACCCTAAAGGGGGATCACAAAGAATCGGATATGGCTGAACAGCCAAGACCTCTAGAACATAGAATGTCAGCTTTGGCTGAGAACTTGGAACTCAGAATTTCAGAACCAGAAGGAGCCTTAAAACATGATTATGTCAAAGCTGGGAGGGACCTTTGAATTTAGAACTTTAGAGTTAGAACATTAGTACTAAGAAAGAATCTAGAACGTGGAAATGTCAGGACTAAAAAATCCTTTGGAATACAGAATGTCAAATCTGCAAGGAAACTTTGAAAACAGAATGTCAGATCTAGGGGGGACCTCAGGACAAAAAAAAAAAGTTTAATTTGGAAGGGCCTTAGGGATCATCTTGTGTAAACTCCTGGGGTTGACAGGCAAACAATAATAATCATTATATAATGTTGATATGGTGCTCCTTTACACATACTATCTCCTTTGATATCTATGACATCCCTGTGAGATAGGTACAGATGGAGAAACTGAGGCTGAGAAGGAGGTCAGCCAGGCTTGTACTTCAGGGTCTTACTGACTTCACATCAGAGCTCCCGGAGCCACCTGAAAATTGACTTTATATGATCTAAGACACCTGTAGATGTGGGCAGGTCAATTCTTCCCTGACCCTTGCTTCCTAGAGTCCTGACTGCTTTCATCTGGGAATATGAGGCTGTAAGAAGGTCCCATCGATCTCCTCTTGTGAGAATAAGACACCTAAGAATTTTAAATGCTAAGAGCCACAGAGGAAGCAAAGCTGCCACAACAGCATTTCTGTAATCAAGTGTTCAAATCTACCAGAATTTGAGAAAAGAGGAAGTACCATAATATATATTCTCACCTGTCTTCAATCTCCTATTTCTTGATCACGGTTTACCTTCAATTACTTGAGACTCAAGAAGATGGAGGACATCTGGGTAGATGATTGACAATTCCTTTAACTAGGGGTGAGAGGGGCTGGAGGCGAGTCTGTCGACTGGGGTCTATAGCAGGAAGTCTTGTTTCTTGGCCCTGGCTGCTAACGATTGCAGAGGGTCTGAAAGGGTTTTCTTGAAGGCAAGGAAACATGGCTAACTGGCATGGAGACTTGGTCTCCTGGCAAGGAAATCTGGTCTCCTGGAGGGCAAACATGGACAGCTCGCAAGCCCCGAGTGAGGAGCCTACAACACTACAATTCCCAATGAAGATTTTCTCCATTTCTTTAGAGCGTGTCGTTAAGGCAGTGTGCATAACCGGCTGCTCCATATTGATTGATGTCATGGAGTAAGAGAAAAGGAGCTTCCCTGAATTGGGAGCCCGTGTGTTATGTTACTGTCGTGTGACCCTAAAATGTGTTTGTTCTGAGGCTGTTTAGGTGGCGAGGGGAGGAGGGGGTCATGGAAAGAACAGCGAGCTACCTGTGGGATCAGTTGTTTATTGTGAGTTTTAATTTCCTCTCTCATGAAACCAAGGAGCTTCTTTTGGCTCTGACATTCGGAACCTCTCCAGAGCCTTGGAGACATAGGGTTCCTGATGATGAAGTGATGTTCCGGGAGCCATTTGAGGCAATAGGACAAGGGAGAATGGGCAATGGATTTGGAATGAGAGTCAAATCTACCCATAAACCTTTGAGGGAGGACCAAGGTAACCCCAGGGGAGAAAAACCCAACTAGGAAACTGTCAAAGCGTCTAATATAGCTTAATTTCCTTTGGGAAGCAGTTCCTGTTCTGGGTTCAGGTCAGGATGGACTTGGAGAACTTGGACCTGAGAGATGCTTTGAAAACAGAACTTGGCCCTCTCTATGGACCAGTGAGGGAACAAAAAAACCAGAGATGGAAGTGATTTCTCAGTTATCTGTCATGCTAGCTGCGGAGCCTATCGACACTAGAACCCAAATCTCTCAGCTCCAAGCCCACCGTTCTCTTTTCTACCCCAGCACACTGTACTCATAAGCCTCATGTTTTGGGAGGTTGGGGTTTTTTGTTTTGGTTTTTTTGCTGCCCAAAGGCCTGGGGGAATGGTAGAGAATACAAATGTGACTGCCTGCTTATCTCATTCACCATTTCTGATACCAGGAAGGCCCCTGAAGGTTATAAGACCTTTGAAGCATCAGCTTCCACAGGACTTCTGTTTGATGTGGAAGGAACAAAATTTAACTTTGGCTTCGCTGGACACCCCAGCAGATGGTACCTGCAGCCTTCATGTATGCTCAAACTACAGGCAGTAATACCCAGCTCTAAGATGTTTTCAGAATGGGTGAGTTTATAAGTTGCTCAAGTCATGGGGAATATTAAGTGCCTGCAAATCCACCTTCCAAGAGATACAATGTCCAGTTCAAGAGAAAAGGATAGGCCTTGGATTCTGCCCTGGCCAGCCCAGAGTTGGAACTTTGTGGTTTCTGGGTACCGCATTTCAGGAAGGATGTTGAAAAGCTGTCCAATCCAAAACACTGTTGGTAATTATAGTACCATACCTATAGTACCATACCTATAGTACCATACCTATAGTACCATACCTATAGTACCATACCTATAGTACCATACCTATAGTACCATACCTATAGTACCATACCTATAGTACCATACCTATAGTACCATACCTATAGTACCATACCTAATAAACATCACTTCTCTGGGAGCTTATGATCTATTTGGGTGGCAGAAACTACAACAGGTGTACATAATCTGAAGGAGACGTTTGGGGTGGGAAGAGACCCATGATTTCATTAGCATAGGAAGTTCTCCCTGAAGAAATCCTCCTAACGTGTATTTCTTGGACTTTGTTAAAGGGAGAATTTGTTCTGCTTGACTATGCAGATTTGTTAGAATTGTGCTTTTTCTTTCCTCCTTGGTGAAGGAGTGAAGAAATATTTTATTATTAATCTTTAAAAATCCCTCTACCATTGCGAGCTCTAGCATTTGCTTTCTAACTTCTAGAATTGCTTGAAGTATTGAGAGGTCAAATTAACTTTCCATTTGTCACAGATTTAAATCCTATTGGGGAGTTTTAGCTATCTGCCCTCCTAGAGCTAGCTCTTTTTCCAATGTACCAAGTTAATTCTCAAAATGGGGAGAATAAATACAACGTGGTATGAGGGAAAGGGATAGGACTCTAGAAAGACCTGGAAGTCTTGATATATGTGAGGAAGGAAGAGTAAGAATTTTGTGAGGATAGAAATCCATCTGAGAATGGAGAACATCCTCTTCAAGGACATGGAGATAAGTAATGGAATGTTCCCCACCCCCCAGCCTCTTCCCCAAACCATCAACTAGGCCAGTTTTTTCTGAAACATAGGGCATATGTAGAGGAATGACGAAACTAGAAAGACTGTACGGAGCCAGATGGTTCTAGTAGCCCTACTGTGATGAATCTGAAAACTGTAGACCCTCCCATCTCTGAAATTTTGGTGTCTTTACAGATTAGAGTCACCTACTTTAAATATGGGGAGGAACGTTCTGACCATGTGGCTGTGATGATAATCACCTGTATCTGTGAGTAACAAGCTTAAAGGGGGTAAAAGAAAAAGGGAAATAAGAAACTTATTGCAAGCACGGGCTTGGCTTAGGCAGCCAGAAGGAAGGGAGCACAGGGCAGGAGAAGGATTAGCTGTAGAAAGCTTTGGGTCCAAATTGGGAAGGTCACAGTTGGTTAGTGCCCTTTTTGAAGGGTGTCGGAAGGAATGACTACATTGCAGGCCCTTGCTAAGCACTGGGCCAAAAAAGATTAGCCTCTGTATTCAAGGATCTTGTGTTCTAATGGAGAAAGATAACACATAAAAGGAAGCTACAGAGTAGGGACTGGGGATGAGGATCCTTGCATAAGGACATAGGGTTGTAATTCAGAAAAATGAGAGGCAGAGCCAGGAGCAGAAGGTAAATTCACTGGCCTGGGCCTCTGCCCAAAATGGAAGCATCCCCACCACTGGAAGGGGTGAGGAAAGCCCAAGTTACTGGAAAAAAGCTCCAGAGAGTGACTGGCTTGAGGAATTTAATTGAAGCCCAGCTGGAGAACAAAGGTTGACCAGCCTGAGCCCATCTCAAATGGGAGGAATTCCCCATTAGAGAAGGGACTGGCAAGGTGGATGATGATTCCCAATGGCTCCCTCAGCATTGAAGGAGTAGATAAAGTTTTGAGCGGTCAGGTCATCCTACATTTCTTTAGATGACAACTCCTTCAAAGATATTAGCTTCCCTTAGGCTATTCTGCCTCATAAAACCAGAGAGTGCAAGGGAAAAGGTTACCAGACTGGTCTTTTTTTCTGGAAAGACCTAGGGAGTTTTAATAAACAGCAAGTTCAATAGGGATTCAACTGTATGATGGATTAGCCAAGAAAGCTAAAGTAGTTTTTGGCTCAAGAGAAGCATGGGAAGGTAAATGGGTTATGAGTTAATCATTCAATTGGGTATAGAAATTCTTCTAACTCTATAAAGAAGTAGGAAAAGAAAGATGGAAAGGAAAGGACAGGATAAAATGGTGGGCAGATAGAAGGGGAAAAGGGTTGATAGAAGATAAGAATGGGTGGGGACAAGTAAAAAAAAAAAAACACAACTGAGAACAGGGTAGAAAAAAACAAATATATAAAAGGGCGAAAATAGGATAGAGGAAAATGAAGAACTGTTCATCATAACTGAATGTGAATGGGAAGAACTCTCCCATAAAAACAGAAGCAAATAGAGTGGAGATGTTACAGGAAAACAAGGAACTGGTAACCAATAGCCTATTTTCCCAGTAAACAATATAGGATTCTACTAAGAAATAGAATATTTGTGGGAGGGTTGAGAGAAGAGAAGTTTTGGAACAATCTCTGTATACAATATGAATCGAGTAAGAAGAAGAAAAAAGATTGCCTTATCATAAGGAGGACTTAGTTGAGATTGTTATTGGGTCATTTTCAGTTGTGTCCAACTCTTCACGATCCCACTGGAGGAGAGGGGTTTCTTGGCAAAGATACTGCAGTGGTTTGCTATTTCTTTCTCCAGCTCATTTTACAGATGAGGAAACTGAGGCAAACAGGGTGAAATGACTTGCCCAGTGTCAGAGTTAATAAATGAAGTTAGATTTGAACTTGGGGTGATGAATCTTTCTTACTCCAGGCCCAGTACTTTGTCCATTGAACCATCTAGCTGTTCCTTAGCTGAGATTAGATAATGTAAATTGGAACTGGGTTATGATTCTTTAACTCTGTTCCTCATAGGAACAGGGACAGAGGAGGTTGAATGTAGTGGTACAGAGTCGGGCTTGGTAGGACAAAGGAACAAGGTATTTGAGAGCGGTTAGCAATGTAAAGTTGAACTGAAAGATCAAAACTGGTTTTGAATGACGGCAGAGCAAAGATGGTGGCCAAGGAGACAAGTGATGGGATGTGGAGGTTGGAGAGGAAATACTGAGGATAAAAAATATATAAGAGAATAATATAAGAGAAAATAGGTACAAATAAGAAAATCATGGTCTGAAAGAAGTTCAAAATTCTTGATTGTGGAAATAGCAGATGGTCACACCCTTGAGTTAATCAACATTCACAAGTGTTCTGAGTGTGGCTAAGCTGAAAGTGATTGGTGCAAGTGATTGGACTTGAGGCTGAACCAGGAAGCCTGGAGACCACCAACACAGTTCATCCTGCTTGCCTCAGTTTCCTCATCTGTAAAATGAATAGGAGAAACTCTTCTCCCTGAGCGGGAATGGAATATCACCTATTTGTGATAAAGCAATCTTTTTTTTTTTTTTTTTCCTTCAGCCTTACTGATTCATATTGTATATAGCAATTATTTCAAAACTTCTCTCAACCCTCCCACATGTACTCTTTATCTCTCAGCAGATGAGTTGGTCCCATCCTATACTAGGGAAAATAGACGATTGGCTACCAGTTCTTTCTTCTTCTAAGTAGATAGAGGGGTCAATTCATAACATGGAAGCTTTATTAATTTTTATTTTTAATAAAGATTTTTATTTTCAAATATGCATAGATAATTTCTAACATTCAATCTTGGGGGGAAAACCTTATTTCAAATTTTTTTCCCTTCTTTCCTTCCTCCATCACCTCCCCTAGATAGCAAGTAATCAAATATGTTAAACATGTGAAATTCTTCTATACATATTTAACGTGTAAGCTTTAGATTAGATGAGAAAATCTGAAGGAATTTTGCATTATATACTAGATTGGATGAGGTATGAATTATAAAACACTTCGCAAACCTAAGGAGCTCTAGAACTATGAGGTATATTTTTAAAATGACATAGTGACCTTGAATTTTTAATTGGAAGGCCCACATTTGAATGCTGTCTCTTCTTCTTACTGTGGGAACTTTTACTTGTCTCATCTCCAGTTTTCATATCTATAAAATAAAAGGATTGGGCTAGAAGGGACCATAGAATTCCTCTAATTTATCTTTTTATACAAAGGCAAATTTCCATTGGGTACATACAAAAATTTTTTTCAAATTATTTGCAGTATCCCAAAATAGAAAGGACAGTCTCGAATTCCGTGTCACTTTAGGTCTTCAAGTAAGAATGTCGAGGATTCTTGTTCAATCTCTTGCCACTCCATGATTTACAGGCTAAAGAGACTTCCAACATATGGAGCCTTTGGGAAAAGTAAACCTTTGGACATTCCTTAGCCTTATCGGAAGAAGGGTGGGTTGGGAAGTCTGCTTTTCTGGCTCTGAGAGCTCACTGGGAGAGTGTTCTTGGACCCATAATAGTCCTGGACGGCTAGTCACCCTTCACTGTCCTTTGCTTCCTTTTCCAGCCCTTTCTCTGTCAGGGGTAAAACGCAGAAAGGAAAATGAGAGCAACAAAAAAAAGAAAAGAAAAGAAATAGAAGAGAAGAGAAAAGAGCTGCTTAAGGTATAGGGGCTGGGGCTCTTAATTCAAATAAAAATATACTCTGAAGGGAAAATTCCAAGGTTAAAGCTTCTGAATCTTTTGTATGTCCTGTATCTCCTCAGCAGTTTGAGGCTATGAATCCCTCTCAAAGTAATGTTTGTAACTACATGGAATAATTGGAAATTATACCAAAATCTGGTTCTCAAAAGTAATTTTTTCAAAAAGTCACAAACTCGGGGCCTTCCAAGTTTAGAGCCATATTGATGGAATCCAGGGTGGGGGAAGGTCAGCATGAAAAATGGGTAGAGTACTGGACTTTGGAGCCAGAAAGGTCCATGCTCCCATTCTGCCATTGACAATAACTAGGTGTAACTCTGATCAGCTCCTTTAACTCTCAAAGCTTCTATTTCCCAAACCATTAAAAAAGACTCCTAATGTCTCTAGGCACCCATCTTGTAGAATTGATTGTAGGCTCAGATGAAAGAGTGAATGAAAATCGATACATGGTGTCTCGATAGATTGAGATACTCTATATTTGTTCAAAAAGGAATGTTCTTTGGAGAAGAAAGTCAGTGGGAAGGAAAAAGGGAGTAGGGAAGAAACTGGTTATATCAATTACTAACATATCACTAGGTACCAGGCATTGGTAGCCCTTCCTTCCCTGGGAGACAAATGCTATTATCCCTATTTTAAAGATGAGGAAACTGAGGCAAACAGGTAAAATGACTTGTCCAGCATCACACTGTTAGTAGGAGTCTGAGGTTGGATTTGAAATCCAGGTTCCATAATTCTGTGTTTACAATCAAACAAGTATGAAATGGGCTTTGCTAATACTGAAAAAACAAATAATATATCAGTCATTTTATGACTTTGGGAAGTGGTATCTAGGATCTGAATAAAAGGAAGTCAAGTAATATTTGAATATTAAAATTTTAATAATTGAGGATTGATTTCTTTGATTTCTATATTCTATATATTGAAAATTCTACTTTTGAGTTACCAGCTAGATTTTTCTAAATTCTGAATTAAAAATAAGGCAAATTCCAGGCAGCAGTGCAGTATGATCGATGAGTTGTAAAGATTAGGCTTCAAATCCAGCCTCCAACATTTCCAATTGTGTGAGCCTGCGAAGTCGCTTCACTTCTGTCTCTCTGTAAAATGAGGATAATGGCCCCTATCTCCTAGGGTAATTGTGAGACTCAAACAAGCTTCAAATGTGCTTGGTTACAAGACAATTTTTTTTTTTTTTTTTTTTTAATGCCTGTTACCTTCCCCTCTCTCAATATGTAGTCTGTCCAGGCAGATTTTTTTAAGGAGGATTCATTTCTTGAGTCTGGGGTGAGCTGGCTCTCTGGAGCCTGTTTGTCATTTCAGGAATACGCTCAAAACCCCTGGGAGGGGCCCATCATGATTGTGAACTGTGGATGTAAGAATGAATACCCACCTCGATTAGATAATCGGGAAGAAGAAATTCTTTATGAAGATGGTAAGTCAATGCATCTGCCATTCAGGGAAGCCCAACCCAAGGGGCAGCAAAGTGAATTTATTTTTATTTTTTATATTTCTATTATCGAGAAATTTATATTTAATTTGGAGATGCTTCTGTTTCTAGAGTTACTCCTAGTCTAATCAAATATCAACAATGCATTAGTTATTGTGCTGGGGATTAAAAAAGTCAAAAATGAAAATCCTGCCCACAAGAAGCTTTAAGCCTAGGGAAATGAACAATGCATCCTCAAATAAGAAAACTTGCAGAATAGATCCCTTTGTACATTTGAAAGGAGAAAAATGAAGTAAAAGGCTGTAACCACTGAAGTAAATTCCAAGTGCAATGGAGAAGCCAGATTAGTAATTTAGAGCAGGGGTGGGGGAAAAAGTCTGATCTTTGAAATTATTTGGTCTAACCTGCCAAGGCAACAGACAATGATGAGCTGAAAGCTAAGCACAAGAACCTGTCACTGGGTTCTATAAATTGGTAAATGTGTATGACCCCTGAATGATACAATATCCAAATGGCCCTTGGCAGGAAGAAAAGCCTCTGATTCAGAGGCAGCTTGGTACATAGTAGATGGGGGCCTTGATCCTGGAGATGGAAAGAACAGAGGCCAAATTCTAATTGGACACTTACTAGTTCTGTGGCCCCTGGGCAAATAAACCTTTCTGCCTTTATTTCCTCATCTGTATAAAAAGGATAACAATAATATACTTGTTGCCCACAGTTATGAGTATCAAATAAGAAAATTTATAGGTCTCTTGGCAAGTCTTAAAGTTGTATATAAATGCCCACTATTTAAGGGGGGAAAAAATCTACCATCACAACAACTAATAGGTTTGTCAGTGATATTTTCAGCCTAGAGATAAAAATGCATTCTTTACCCAACTTTGAAGCTTACAAAATGTCAGTAGATTCTTTCATATAGCTCAGGAGCCCCTAACAATCTAAACAGTCTATGTACTTTACCCATAGTCCCCTTTCTCTAATTTCTTTTTCACAGTAATGAAGCATACAGATTGGAAGCAGCTATAATTAACTAAACTTTAGATAAAATAATTAGTGCTAATTAAATAGAAGTATAAACAAACTTTGAATAACATAAGTTTAAGTTTAATATAAGATCTCTAGCCAGGTGAGATGCAAGAAAAAACACTTAACTCTATAGCATTTTTACAGGTGAAATTCTCCACCAACATCCCTTCTCCTCTGCCAGATTACCTTGTGGCCCTAGCAAGTACTTCAAAGAGCAGACATATATATGTGTGTGTGTGTGTGTGTGTGTGTGTGTGTGTGTGTGTATATGTAGTTTAAAAAAAAACAAAACAAAATAAAAACAAAAACTCCCCCTTTTTGTTTTCAGTGGGTCAAAGACTGAACAGGCATGGAAAGTTTGTGTTGTATATTATGAATCTCCTTACTAGCTTTTTCTCTCAAAGCTCCCCTTCTTCGAAGCTTTCTTATGCTATTTCAAGGATCCTTCCAGTTACTGAGAGTCACAATTTCAGCGACACCCCAAATTCTTCATTTCTTTTCTTCCATGTACATGGTTGGCTGCCAAATCTTGTCCTTTCTTTAACTTCACTATTTTGCATCTGTTACCTTCTTTTACTTGGCTGTCACTTTAGTTTAGACCCTTATTACTAGTTAAGTGAAAAATCTCTTTACTGATTTTCATGCCTCAAGTCCCTCTTCTCTAATTCATCCTCTACACAAGCCAACAAAGTCATCTTTTTCTAACACACAAAACTGATTCCATCACTCCCCTAACTTAATAAACTCCTAGGGTTCCTTGATTCTCAAGATCAAATATTATTTCCCTTTAATATTTTAAATGTTAACTTTTATATAAATTTATATCACATATTTTAATATTGTATAATATATAGTAGCATGTTATATAATTTGAAAGTATGCATGTATTGTATATGTGAACAATTTTTTTTTTTTCCGATGACAAAAGTGTAATCAAAAGTCTCAGAGATGGGCTCTAGAATATAGCGAGTAAAAGACTACGAAAGGCTGGAAGAATCGAACAAAAATTTGCATGCTCTCCTAGAATGAATTACTTAGATTTCTTGGGCAGGGATGAGTAGTTGCTATAGATCCTATCATAGGTGTGGAGCTAGAAGTTCCCTTTAGAATCCCACCCATCTTACAGATTCTGAAATAGAGACCTGGACAAACAGAAATAATTTGCTTAAGGGAGCATAGATAGTAAATTGGACAATATTCCACTGTCCCGTATGACATCCCCATGCATGAGGGTAAGGACCATGCTCTCAAAGCTGACAATCCTGATGGCTCTGAAGGTGGGCTTATGGTACAGATGGAGCCCTCTGGAAGTAGAGGCAATGAATCTTGGGTGGGGGGGGGGGGAGGGAGAAGAGTCCCTTCTCTAAAGTGGGGATCTATGAGCCTTCCTAATAATTAAGGCCATCTAACAATGGATTGCCACATGGAACAGCCAGATGCCACAGTAGATAGCCCACCGGCCCTGGATTCCAGAGAATCTGGCTTCAGATGCTTAACACTAACTGTGTGATCCTGGGTATATCACTTATCCCTGATTGCCTAACCTCCTGAGGGGGGGAAAAAAAAAATAAAAATGCACTGCAGCTTCTTTTGAAAGAATGAGTTCCCTGTATTACATAGTATTCAAGTAGATGCTTAAGACCTCGGAAGGACATTCGTATCTTCAGGAACTAAATGTTTCTCTTCCTTCCCAAGATGTTCGTGGACTGGCAAAAGTAATGCTGGATATAAGTACCCCATGTAATTTTTTTGTGGCTCATCGATTAGTTATCAGTTGCTCTCATCCAGACAGAGTGAGACTCTTTGGACCTGAAGGTAAATATCCTTTTTGTCTTTGGGACCAATAGGAGCAGTAGGGGGAGGGGGGGGGGGGAAAGACCCGGCTCCCAATGGAGGCTTGGCCACTCACTACTGGGGAGTGACTTCCTCTGGCTCAGTTTATCTAAAAAATGGGGGTAGGGTAGAAGACCTCCAAGGTCATTCTAACTGGGAATTAAAGACCCATAATTTAGGGAAGTGGGAGTAAGAGGCCTGTATATGTGCCGATAAATGAGAGAACTAGTGTGGTTCTGGCAAATATTTCCTCCAAGGAACCTTAAGCTTTATTCAAAAGATAAAAGAGAAGTGATAAGTGGTAATCCTCTATCTGCAGATTTGTTTCCCACAAACAGTGGGAGGAGGGCAAAGGATAATATCACGAAGGACAGGCTAAAAGAGGCTTCCTCATGCTGACAGAAGGGTAGAAGGCAGGTTCCTAGGAGAAACCTACCATTGGTGACAATGGAGGAAGAGTTAAATCAGGGGGATTTGCAAGAGGATTTAAAACCATTTTTGTAAGGCATGAGGAGACAGAAGGCAAGAGTAGTGCAGAGGAGAGGTTTGGGATCTAGGTTTCTCGATTCAAATTTGGCCTTGGCTGCTAGCTGTCTCTGAGCTGAGGCAAGGTTCTTGATCTTTTTTCTTGTAAAAACAAGATCATTGGACTAGATGGTCTTTAAAGTCACGTCTAACTCGAATCTTCTATCCAACGATGTCTGTCTTCATATTCTTCAGCCCATTCCCCAGCTACAGAAAACAAAACCCCGGCTATGAAATTCTGATAGAATTTAACTTCTTTATTTAATAGATGGGAATGAAATGCCTTGCCTAGATCCCAAAGTGGCAGAATCGATTAGAGTCGGCTGTCTTGACTCCTTCCAATCGTTACTTTCTGGTCATTCTTTAGACTTCCTTTAAAAAAAAATTTCATCCAAAAGCCGTCATAATTCCTTTTCTTGCCACCCCCTAACTATAATTGTCCCTCCCTGAGAAATGACCTTAAATTCAACTCTTAGAATTCCAAGAAGGGAAGAAGGGAGGTCAACTTCCTTCCCTTTCTTCTCCCAAACTCAGAATTTCTTTTTGCTGATTGAGTTTTTTTATAAAGTTGAGGCTTTTTTAGCTTGGTCTTCAAAGACACCCCACCCAAAAAAAAAGTTATTGTTTTTTTTATTGGGTTCTTTTTAACCCAATGCTATCATAACTCAATTGTTTTAAAAAGAACATCAGTTCAAAAAAAAAAAAAAAAATAGAAAAGAAACCAAAGTGACTGAACTTTGATCACTATTGTAATTTGCCCCAAGCTGAACTTCTTCTGTTCTCTGGGTCTCTCCCTATAACCACTAGCCCAAATTGCTCAGTCCATTAAACCAGAGAGGGTTAGGGAGAGTTTAGTATCCCAAGAACTGTCCAACCAAGTATACTAACTGTTAGTATACTCTGTATGCAAGTATACTTGGAACTGCTCTTCTAATCAGCCTCATTTTTTTTTCCTCCTAGGATCCCCCATAAATACTGGTTACAAGTTGGTACTGGGGCCAAATAGACCTTCCCATACCGTTGATCAACTGAGACACAAAGAAAAGCGGACATTTTATGTGGAAGCACTTACCTTTCCAGATGCTGATTTCTCTGGGATGATTTCTTTCACAGTTACCCTTTTGAATATTTACCATAAGGTATATTCAGAAACGGGTTCTGGGCTTAGTGGTGGAGGCTGGTAAAGTCTAGAGGGCAAGATAGAAAGATAACTCTATGAAGGGTTGGGGAGAGTGATGGTAGGATTGAAGAAGCCTTCCATTATGCAAAAAAAATAAAAATGAAAAAAGACCTTGGGAGCAATGGGAAGGAGAGAAACTTGGGAAGGATGGATTGATTCCAGCTTCCCCTTCAAGTTGGAAAGGACCTTGGCAATTACTCCTAGTTCAGCCCCTTCGCCATATAGATAAGGGAACAGTTTTAGAAAGGGGCTCTGGGTCACCCAGCTAGCAATCTAGATTCTCTAGAACCCTAAAGGTTAACAGCTTTCTACTTCATTAGTCCCTTCCTGCCTCCCCTAGAAAGGACCCGAGTATCCGATTCACAATGTAGGAGAGGCTTTCCGTGTGGCTCCTTGGATCATGATTTCTAACATTCAACCACCCAAGGAGATCTTCGTGACCGGGTAAGAAGGGACTTCAAGAAGCTACACTGAACCTCCAGTGATTCCTCTTCTCCTTGTTCTGGCCTCGGTCCCACAGCTCTCTGTGCCAGTACATGGGACAGAGCTTTATGATTCCCCTACTACTTGGGACTCGGTTATAATGGGAACGCTTTGCTTAGGTCAACTATGTCCTTTCTAGGAGTTGGTGTTCTCATCCACCTGAGTTCTCCCCGAAATTATTTCGTATTTACTGTGTGTGGAGGTCTCTCTGTGTATAAATACATATACATATATTTATGCACATGTACATAAAGATATATATCTGTGTATAGAAATACATATATATGAACAGACTCTGTGTGCACATATACATGGATATTTGTATGTATAAGCACAGGAAGTGTGCAGTGTTCCCCCACCTTGGGTAAAATGGAGCTTCTTGAGAATTGGGACTGTTTCTCATCTCTAAAGCCCTAGTAACTGCCACTCTCTGGCACTCATGAGCCTAAATTTCGAGCTATTTTGCTGCTTCCTCTTCTAGCAAACTGAAGAAATGGCCCTTGCATCCGTGGAGATTTTGGAGGGACACCGAAAATCCATTGCGTGTCAAGTGGTTATCGGGGTCAGCGAGGCCGAGGCAGGGCAGAACCAGAAACAGGTCTGTTCTAGGGTTTGGAGTCGCTAGCTCTGGGCTTGTCTTCCCGAGTTCACATCCAGCCTCAGACACTTACTGGCTGTGTGATCTTGACCGGATCACTTTGCCATGTTTGCCTCAATTTCCTCATCCATAAAATGAGATGGAAAAGAAAGTGGCCAGTCACTCCAGAACCTTTACTGAGGAAACTCTGGGGAGGAAAAAGTGGAGAAGGGAAAGGGAAGTTTTTGTTTGTTTGTTGGTTCTTTTTCAAGGGGAAAACACTTTTTCAGGTTACAAAAGTAATAGGAGCCCTTCCCCCTGCCCCCCCCCCCAATCCTTTCTTATGATTTGGGTAGGATTACATCCTGTGGTTCTGTGCTTTCTTCCAGACTTATACCTGAATCATCTTTCTTAAATGCCCTCTGTCACTTTGCCCATGAAGCCAATTGTGAGCTGATTTTCTGCCCCGAGGACAGGACTCGTCTAGAGACGTGGATTGGGGTAACGTTAATGGGCTGAAAAGCCTAGCTCTAAGCTCTCCTCCATGTCCCGATGGGCCTGCCCTTAGTTAGGAGGGACAAGAGACAGGGGTGGGGAAGATGTTTGCTGGCAGGGATACTCCCTGCACAATGGGTTATATGAGTGGGGCAAGATGGGCTGGGTTCCTGGCTGAGGTCCGTGGGGGATGTGATATTTGTATGGATGTATCTGAAGTTCAAATAATAGAGTATATGTAAAATCATAGGAATTCTGCTTATGACAGATCTTCTTCTAATAGTCCCACAAGGTATTTGTATGTACATCTAAAAGTTTGGAAGAAATTGAGCTTTAGGGAAGTCAACTAGTTTTCCCCTTTATAAAGCAACTAGTATATCGGTGAAAAGAACATTAAACCATGAGTCGTGAAGAC
Organism: Sarcophilus harrisii; assembly: GCF_902635505.1. Lineage (NCBI taxonomy): Eukaryota > Metazoa > Chordata > Mammalia > Dasyuromorphia > Dasyuridae > Sarcophilus > Sarcophilus harrisii. The sequence continues at coordinate 566,647,259 of NC_045428.1, read as the reverse complement.
GAGTACAAATCCAGCCTTTAATATTAGCTGTGTGATCCTGGGCAAGACACTTCAGCTCTGCTTGCCTCAGTTTTCTCAATCTATAAAATGGGTATAATAATAGCAGTGACTTCCTAAGGTGATTGTAAGGATTAAATGAGATGGTATTTGTTTTTTTTTTTTGTTTTGTTTTGTTTTTTTGTTTTTTTTTTTTAAACTACATTCAGCATAGTGCCTGGCAGTTAATAGGTATGTAAATGCTCTTTCTTCCCCTTTCCTACTTATATGAAAGAAGCAAGTAGAATCCTTGAAATTTGAATAACTCTTGCTCCAGCTTCTTCAATTTGTCATGTATTGTTTTCCAGTTAGGCTCAACTCTCTGTGACCATATTGGGATTCTCTTGGCAGAGATACTAGAATGGTTTTGCCATTTTCTTCCCCAAAACCTCGGGAGGTACTGGCTCCCCTCCTTGGGGAGCTCCAAGAAGAAGCTGAATGTTAATGTGCCCTATTCTAATAGGGATCTTTTTAATGTGTTTGGGTTGGGTCCTTCTGAATCCCAGCGCTGGGATTTCATAAAGTGTCCAAGGCAATGGACTATCTGACACACTTTGCCTTCGTGTCTTTGGGATCAAATATATACTCAAATGTACAAAGAAAACTCAAATATTTCAAACCTAGCTGTCTGGGGTAGGGGGAAACACGATGATCTCGATACAAATAAGTCAGGTGGGAAGACAATTATTTGAGTTTGAGGGGCTAAAATTTGGGCAGAGAGTCCAAAAGGCTGTTGAGAGACTAGTTTGTGAGGTAGGGGAAGGCAGACTGCTCAAGTGACTTCTACCTCTAACTTCTATGTGAAATGGGACCATGGCTTCTGTTTTATTCCTTCCCAGAAAGAGGTGGCGATCGGGTATACCCACAGTCCTCAACTACGGCTTCCTGTTGTCCTCGATGTCCCTTGGAATAGGGATCTCAGCCTCGTGTTCAAAAACCATCTGGTACGTGACTCGGTTGAGTATAGTAAGCTCCAACGTTGCTCCTCCAAGCCTATCACGAAGTCAAATCCTTTACTTGTCCACCATTTTCCTGTTTAAAGAATTTTTCCTTTGTCTTGCCCTTTGAGGTCAACAGTGTTCATTTTTCTCTATTTTGTAGATGAGGAAACTTGAGCTCTAGATTTGGGGGGAGGGGAAATGTGACTGGCACACAGTCAGAGGGAGGACACACATGAAGCCAGGTCTTCTGCTTGGTCCACAGCATGGTGAGAAGGAAATTGAAGGGAAAACAGTCTCTGATAACTTCAGAATTTCTCTTTCAACCAAATACTGGGCTGGATATCACATTTTAAGAAAGTCACAGGAAATAGCTAGGAAAATGTCCAGAAAAGGTGACTAGAATGGGGAAAGAACTACAGATGTTTAACTTGGAGAATGGAGAAAATGGGTCAGGCAAGAACAAGATGGAAATATTTGATTTTTCTAAGGCTGGCACCTAAAAAGCTCAAATTATTCTGTTTGGCCCTATAAGTCAAAACTAGAAATAAGGTCTGTTATAAGGGGAAAAAATTCTATTTGAGATAATAAAATTTTGATTAACAATGAATTATTGAAAAGTGGAATGGAATTGCCTTGGGAGGTAGCGAGTTCTCCATCCCCAGAGGTCTTCAAGTAGAGGCCAAATGAACACTTGTCAGACATGTTTGTAGGAGGGAATCCTGGCCACTGAGATTAATCTCAGAATTGGAAGCTTCCTTCTAATTTTGAGTTTGTGTCTGTGTTGACTCAAATCTTAATTTTACCACTGACTAGTAATTTTATTTACAACAAGTCAACAAATCTTTGAGCCTTGGTTTTTTTTATTTTTCTATTAAAGTGAAGCTTCAAGATCCCCTTATAGTTGTGACTCCGCCTAAAGGATTAACCAGATCCTGGCCCCCGTTGACCAATAGAATCTTAATTTTTGTTCAAATATGACACTGATTCTTTTTCCTCTAACCGGGGGGGATGGGACTTCTCACAGAGAGGGAACTTTGGCTATGTGATCCATGAACGGGAAGATGATGATAATCTGGATGTCCCTGGGTTCCTGGAAGTCAGCCCACCAGTCATTGTCCATGGCATCGTTTATCCTTTGGGCAGGATTCTGATTGGCGATGGCAGCTTGCCCAGGTGAGGAGCAAGTTCAAGACTAGCTGGCATAGGGAATGAGAATTTATTCTTAGTCTTGATGGTAGTTGGTCACTTATATTCAATCGGTTTAAAAACTGTAGGCAAAGCATTTGTTGGGAACAATCGGCAGGCACCGTGCTAAGTGCTAGGATACAAAAAAAGAAGCAAAAGCAGCATAAATATAGAAATCTGTTTAGAAGAATAACACATATTTAACCTATATTGGATTACTTCCTTTCTTGGGAAGGGAGAAATTTGTAACAGAGGGTTCTGCAAGGATGTGTGTTAAAAATTATCTTTGCATATATTTTGAAGAAAAAATAATTTTTTTTTTTTAAAGAAGCAAGACTTCTAGCCTTCAGGAAGTTCACAATTTAATGGGAAGAAAATGAAAATAATGGTTGATATGGTAGGATCTGTACCATGAGACAGACTGAAAGGCAACCTAACACACTAGCTCATGACAAATATATTACTGTGTACAAATTTCCCAGTAAGCATTTTTATGATTTCTAATAAGCTCATTCACTCAGCATTTGTTAAGCTTCTAAAGATATACAAGGTATTCTTGAAGTATAGAAAAGAAACTATTCCTGGCTTCAAGAAGCTTAATTATCCCTTCCACATCATAAGGTTTGAGGGCCTTCCACCCCACCTCCTATCCCTGGGGATCGGGAAAATTCCAGTATAATTTTTTTATCCCTTTCTCTATCAGAAGTCTGAATTTTTTTTTTCTTTTTTCAGGGTGTTTACAGTATCTTATTGTAAAATTTGGGTTGATATTATACAATATTATATGTTTTTTATGTTTCTGAATTTATCACCTTTTTTCTATGTCATCTGCTGGCCTTCATGTGGCTTCCATAAAACTCCCGAAAATTTTGCCAACCTACAGTATATCGAAACTGCCATGGGAAAAGTTGTGATGCGGAAGGGATACTTGCATATTTCTACTTATCTCAAGAGAGTAGGGAAAAGTCGATTGGAGCAATCTTAAATCAGGTTTTTATAGGATATTGATGTGATCGTAAGAAAGAACATTAACCTTGAAGTCAGAAGACCAGAATTCAAATCTTTCTATGTGATTTTAGGCAAATCTGTTTATTTCTACAGGGTTTAACAGTTCCTTCCTGTTTTCTATAAAGCGAGGGTTAGGGTATGTCATTGAAATCGCTTCCAATTCTGAATCCTACAACCTGATGGTCTTGGAATCCAGATTCTAGAAAAGAAAAGGTCTTCTGAAGCCAGAAGAGATCTTGGAGGTCATCCTAAGTACGACTCGCATCCTTACTTTTTCAACTGAGACCTTGAGAAGTAAAGTCAGGGTTCAAACCAGATCTCCTGATTTTTAGATGCAGCATGATAAGACTTCCCTTCTGTGTCCAGGATTCTCCCATCCAAATTAAGAAATATACTAATGGCTTAAAATTCAAGTTTCCCTCTGAAATAGGCAGAGGGAGATAGATCCCTCCTGGTTTTTGTAGAGGTTGAGACCGATGGGTGTGAAATACTGCATATATTACTTGGGTTATGTGTTGTCTTTTCTTTTCCTTTCCTTCTTCACAGTCAGTTTTAGACATGGGTTCAAGAATTAGTGAACCCCGAGAGTCACTTAAGCTTTTCAGCATCCCAGAGAATCTTCTAGGATTATAAATGGCAGAAGGTTACCAACTTGCATCAGTAGCCGTTTTCTCCTCTAGGTGCCTCTAATGCCAATGAAAGAACAAGTCTGGTGTCTATTTCCTCCTAATATTAGAAGGAACTTTCCCTCTGGGAAAGGGAAAGAAGTAGAATGTTCAGAGGGCAGTGATAAGAACAAAAAATGGATTTTTTTTTTTCCTTTTTAAAAAAACACAAAATGAAATGTGCCCAGTGGTGAATTGTGAGTTGAAGAACTCCCGTGGCAGAGTGGCCAGAGAAGAATTAGCTGTGAGCTGCTGGGTCTGGGATCCCCATCTTCCTATCCCTGCGTCCCTTCTCCTGGTTACCTCCTACTTTACTTATTTGTGCTTATTTATTATGTTTATTAGGGAAAAGATCCCAGAAGTGAATCAGAGGTTACGGAGATTCATCTATGCTCAGAATATACAAGACCCCTTAGAACTCTTCTCTGAATGGCTGCTGGAGGGCAATGTGAAAGAGTTCCTTACCTTCGTCCCTGCCAATGATGAAAAGGTAGAGAGCAGGAAAGATTCCCGCCCCCCCTCCCCCCCCCCGCAACAGACCAGGAATACATGGGAAAGATGGGACCTGACATAAGTTTGAACTGTATTAGAGAGAAACTAAATGGGCCTGAAATTAATCCCCAGACACAAGAGAAAAGGAGAAACTAGTGACCATGTGGTCCAGTGGCTCATGATAGTGGGGAAATTAGTTTAACCTCTCTGAATGATGGACCCAAAGGGCCTCTGGACCATGGATGCGTGACCCTGAGTAGATTGGTACCCCTTCATTTGGGCTGGTCACCTCAAGCCACCTGCCCTTCTATAGGGGAAAGCTCTGACTATGAGGACAAATTGGGAGTATTCACCCTCCCAGACCTCTTCTTGATCAAGCTGGCCAGCATCCCCAGTGAGACTTATGAGGACTTCTTCCTTGGGATGTCCAAGCCACAAACTTGAGTTCCTATTGTATATTAACCCAAGGAACTGTATCAGAAGCTAGTGAATCCGCTCTTGCCCCAGTAAGAGCAGCTGGTGGCTCCATCCATCCTATCTTCAACAAGATCCTCACCCCCTTGAAAACCTTGACCATCCACAAACAGTCTTTCATTGTTCTGCCCTTTGTCTCTCTAGGGCTTCCGGCTACTCCTGGCTAGTCCCAGTGCCTGCTATGAGCTCTTCAAGAGGGAGCAAAGCCGAGGCAATGGGAAAGCTTCTGTGTTAGACAAAGTGGACAGAAACCTGCTTTTTTATACAGGTAATCCCCCCCTTTCTCCAATCCCCCTCATCTTAGACAACTCCAGCTGAATCAACATGGGCTCTTCCAGTACAGTCGGTCACAAGCACAGGGAGATCCCAATGTGCACAGTTAATTCTTGCCTGAATGCTATGAGATCAGATAATAAGCATTTATTAAACACCTATGGTATACCAGGTATTGAGGGGACAGACAGGTGAAATAATACCTGTCCTCAAGGAGTTTATATTCTAGTAGGAGAATATACACACCCTTACCTCTCTCAAGAATGTTTATTCTTATCACCTTGTCTTGCCTTCCCTACAGAAAGGGTGAAGATGAGTATCGATGACATCTTGGCTGATAAATTCTTGTGGAGGCAGAATGACTACGTACAGGTATTGGGAGGGATGAGAGGAGAAGGACAGGCTGGGGGGCTCCAATCCTGCCTTCTGGTCATTCCGAGCCAGGGTCCAGAGAGGAGCTGGGAGAGCCCACAGACTAACCTGTAGTCCTTTTACCATAGACTAGAATTTAATCCTCTCTTCCCTACCTGGGAATACCCTGACCTGGGATAGGAGACTGACTTGGGGCAAGAACTTGAAGATCAAAGCTAAAAATGGGGTTGGAAACAGATTCCACAAATGTGAATTGTCTGCTATAGGTCTGGGGTGGGAAGTTTTTGTTTTTGTTTTTGTTTTTGTTTTCTTTAAAGTTATTGCCTTTCAAGTTAAGGGCTAAAAGTCAGGAGAATGGGGTTCAAGTTCTCAGCCTACCACTGACTTGCCATATGATGTGCACATGTCCCACTTCTTTCTGGGAAATGAACAAGTTAATGAAAAGGGAGAACTTCCTCCAATGAAAAAGAAATTAGAGCAATAATTAGGAGTTATTTTGCCCAACTTTGTCAATAAATTTGACAACCTAAGTGAAATAGAAGAATACCTAAAAATAAATAAATAAATAAACAAGTTAAATAAATAAACAAGTTAGATGGGAGTTATTATCAAAGACCTTGTCTAAGTTCTGACATTGAGTCTGCATCATTTAAAAAAAAAAAAAAAAAAAAATCCCTACTTGAAACTCAATTGTTGGAAGAATGTAAAATTTGAAGTCGGCCTGGATTTAAATCATGACTTTCCCAGCCTGTGGGCTTCACCTCTAAAATGAAGGTTGGTTTAGGTGACAAAGGTTCCCCCATGATGCTTTTCTTCCTCTATCCCTATGTCAAGACTTGTATCACTTGGAACCGAAGGGTGCTAAAGGCAGAACTGGGTCTCTCAGAGAAGGACATCGTTGATATTCCCCAGCTGTTTCGCCTGGGCTGGGTCAATGATCCCGCCACCAAACAAGAAGTTCTCCGAGCAGGGCATCTCTTTCCAAACATGGTAAGGAATCTGGCAGGGATGAGGTCATATCTGACACCTAGTTTTTCCATTTTTTTTCCCCCTGAGGCAGTTGGGGTTAAGTGACTTGCCCAGGGTCAGACAGCTAGGAAGTGTTCAGTGTCTGACTACAAGGTAAAATTCTGGCAACAGATTGGATTTGGGGATAAATACCAGAAAAGAATCAAAGATAACAGGGGAAAGCTTAGAAGTGGGATGTGAAGATCTGGGAATCCTCAGCATGGAGGTTATAGATGAACAATGGGATCACCAAGTAAAGGATGGAAAGGAAGGAGTGTGGAGAAGGTCTGGGCAAGAGTCTGATCTGAAATGTCCCATAGGCAGCTGGTGAGATGGACCAGAACCAGAGGGGAGACTAAGGGCTTTGGTATCGGAGCCTAAGCTAGAACCTTGGGGGACACTCACTGTTTGAGGGTGGGACACAAAGACCCAAGAGAGCCCTGGAATGGTGCTTGGATGCTTCTCCTGGGAGTAGGTGACCTTTCAATCCTTGAAATGCCTAAAGTTTTCCCAAATATCCCAAATATGTGACTTCAGATATGAACTGAAACCGTGACTCCAGCCTCGGCCCGCTGTGCTGAGCCTCCAGCTACCAGCCAAGCCCAAGGAATGGGAACGGGAGAAAAGTGAGAATATTCCATCCATCCTCAAATCAAGAGGCTAAGATTGCCCCCTTTAATAGCTCTGCCCGCCATCAATAAGGGCCTTCTGGGCCAGAACAGAAGCAAACTTGGGCTTGATGTGGAGTGCTGGGTTGGGGCTGGGGCAGAAGGGAACCTCTTACCAACTGGCTGTTGAGGGAGGGTAGCGAGTCCTCCCCCCCCCCCCAAACTGGGGATTGTTGACTTTGTTAGGTGGGTACTTTGTACAGTTTAGATTAGATGGTGAGGGGTAAGGGGGGGAAGCATTTTAAGTGCCCCCTATATGCCAGATGCTGTGCTAAGTGCTTCAAAGATCTCCTTTGAGCCTCATAATCCTGGGGGATAAACGCTATTATTCTTATTTCAAAACTGAAGAGATTAAGATGTAGCCAGGATTATATAACCAATTAGATGTTGGGACCACATTGAACTCTGTTCTTTCTGGCCTGGGCACTTAACAGCAGTGGACAGAGAGCCAGGAGGGCCCGAGTTTCATGTGTGACCCTGGACAAGTCACTTTGCCCTTTTTACCTCAGTTTTCTCCTCTGTAAAAATGAGTTTGAGAAGGAAATGGCAAACCATTCCAGTATCTTTGCCAAGAAAACCTCCAATGGGGTTGGACCTAACTAAAAAATGACACGCTTCCTGACTCCAGGCCCAGTATTCTATCTACTGTACCACTAACTACTTCTAGAACGGAGACTAAGGTCTCTTCCATCTCCAATTCTGTGTAGCAAGAATAGGTCTTCCTTTTAGAATTTTGATTTTTTTTTTTTTCTCCTTAATGTTTTGCTACATATACTATCTCCCATTTATAGGGGCTTCTTGACTCCAGATGCTGCTGATTTTTTTTTTTTTTTTTTTTTTTCCCATCTTTCCTTTCTTGCCATAGTTGAATATGATTGTCCTCGGAACTTACCTTGGGATCCCTAAGCCCTTCGGGCCCGTAATCAATGGGGTCTGCTGTGTGGAGAAAACGGTCCGGAACCTGCTGGAGCCATTGGGCCTGAGCTGTCTGTTCATTGAGGAGTTCTTTGGTCATCAAGAAGATTGGGGGGATGCCTACTATTGGATCAACATCTCCCGGAAGCCATTGTCCTACAAATGGTGGATACCGATAACATGATGGGTCCTTTCCTGCTCTTTTCTGCTCTCCTCCAGAGTTGGTAACAGGGGCTCTCTTCACCATCTAGTCTTCAGGGTAATCCCCCTCTATAGTAAGGGCCAAGGGCAAAGTCTCTTCTGACGAGGATCTGTAATATGAGGTAGTCTCTACCTTGAGACTCCTTAGATTGTAGCATATTTTGGGCCCTTTGCCCTTCTGGTCTCCTTGTCCTGACCATTTTATGGCAGTGAGAGCAGTTAAATAATCAAACCCAGACATGTTTCTTTTGGCTCAGACCCTGGCTGAGAATTTGAGCAAATATCCAATAAAATACCTACTTCATCCAAGCAGTAGCTTCTTTATTTATTATTTATTACTTTACCTGGGGTAGGGTGGAAAAAGAAAATCCTATTTAAAGGTTACTTTCTCAGTCCTCTGGGAAAAAAATAGCACAAATCTGAAAGAATATGGGGAAAAATGCTGGACGTGGAAGTTGAGAAGTCGGGTTTGAAATAAACCCCGTGAGACAAGGGGCAAGTCGGATCCTCTCGCACACGGCCCTACAGTACTACCCCACAGTCCATGGCTTTTGTGCTACCATAGCCAGAGCTGGGGTGTGTTGTGAGGTTTTTAAATCTCGACGCCCAATGAAGGACTACTTGATTCAGAGAAGAACATTAAAAAATAAATAAATAAAATAATGTGTATATGATTTTTCTCTTTAACAGTATCTATTCCATTGGTATGAGGAGGGAACACCCACAGGGAATGTGAGACCAAAAAAATAAACACAATGGAAGTTGCCAAGGCAACTCTTATTGGTAACGCTATGGAGATACCAATGTACTCAGTCACTAACTCCCTGTTGTAAGATTCTGCTGTCATCCAATGGACAGTAGTTTTCCTTCTGCCCAAAGAGACCAGGATAGTTTTAAATGTTTAGCTTGGACACTGGGGTTATTATAGCTCTTCAGTGTTATACACATCAGACAAATAGATAGACAATTAGCCTTCTTAAATCTGTCAGATGCCTTTTCTCCTGGATCTGTCTTAATTCTTATCGGATAGTTTGACTCTATCTCCTGCTAGTGTGCCATAGTTATGGTCCATACAAGTCATAGGCTAGATGGAATTGGAGACTTTCCCCAGCTTGTCTACCTATAACTTGTTATATTCCTCAAGGTAAATAATACTTGTACTGCCTCCCAGGTTTTTTATAAAAATGAGAGTTAAAGTAAGATTGGACATGGGTAAACATGGTCCTAATTTTCAAAAAAGTAGAAGAGACCAGAATTACTTTGATCCCTGGGAAAATTTTAAATGGATTCTTAAAGATGGATATTTGATGTCTAGAAAGAAGAGGGATGATTATAAAGGACTGACATGATTTTTTTCACAAAACACTAATCTCATTGCTTTTTTTAAATAAGTTATTAAAAAACAATTTAAATAAGCTACTTAATATAAGGGAAGTGCTGTAGATAGTTTAATTTTAACGCCTATTGATAACTGATAATAATGCCATTTTTAGGGCAAGAAATCAAACTTGGATATTTCTAATGAAGTCAGAATGTTCATCTGAGAATAACTGCTTTTTGAAGAGATGAAGATATTTTAATTAAACAACAATATACAACAAGGTTTGGAACTTGGATGATCTCGAAATAGTGATGACATAATGGGGAGTTCCCCAGGAATCTGTACTAAGCTCTATTCTGATAAATATTTAAATTGTTTAGATAATGGTACGCATACTATTCTAATAAAAACTTTAGATGACACAGACGGATAATACATTGGTTGACAAAGTCAACCAAAAAAATCTTGACAGGAAAGGACCACAGAATCAGAGCTGGTGGGGACCTTGCTGCCACATGGTCCAATCCCCTCATCATATAGACGAAGAAACAGATTTAGAAGACTTAAGTGATTAGCCCATGGTCACAGCTGGTAAGTGTCAGAGGCAGGATTTGAATACACTTCTTCTTGACTCCAAGTCTAAGACACTAACAAATGTGCCCTGGAAGAAGGAGCTTTGAAGACCCAATGGAAACCATCATGTAACAATAGCATTTCAGGCACTATGACCATGTGGTCAGAAGTTAGTTTGAAGATGGAACTAACATACTGCCTTGTTTGCAGGATCTTACCCACAATTCTCCCATCACTGAGCCTTTGCCCTAGCTGTCCCCCCCCCATATGGGGAATACTCTCCTTCCTTCTAATCATTCTCTTAGAATTTCAAGTTTCCCTTAAAACTTATTTTTATTAAAAATTAAAACTTAAATTATCGCCTTTTATGTGTCATCCACCATCCCTACTCCCATCCAGAATTCCTTCCCATATGATTTCTGCATTAAGATCATGGATTTAAAGATTTAGGGGTGTTACAGATTTTAAAAACGGAGAAGTTCTGACTAGCCCGGAATCATGACTAGTAAGTTCTTGAGGCAGGAAATCAAACTTGGGTGTTTAACTTGAAGTCAAAATGTTCGATCTCCTATACCACTGCTGGCTGCTTTTATTCTGCATACATTCTGTCTATGTATATATTATCTCTCCCATTTCAATATAAGATCCTTCAGTGCAGAGTCTGTTTTACTCCCATATTCATATTCTCCCAAACTTAGAACATGGGAGCTATTTAATAAATGCCTTATTGACCAATGCTAGGACCAGAAGATGACCTACAGCCTGACAACCCAATTCTATTTATTATCACATATACCTCACCACTACTCTGGGAGGTAGGAACTATTATTAGCCAGTTTACAGAGAAGGAAACAAAGGCACAGAAGTTAAATGGCATGCCTGTACCTCATTTAATAGATGAGGAAAATGAGAATCAGAAATTGAGATCCTATCTCAAGTTAACAGAACCAGGACTAAACCAGACTTTGTTATACCTGCAGAGTGAGCCATGAAGATGTGGGTACCTTTGGAGACCTGGATGAGACAAATGAGGGGAACTCATGACAAGAAGGGAAATGGCAGTGAGCATCCTTGGGGAGGAGGCAGTTCCCTTCGTTTGTCTCATACGGGTCTCCAAATAATAATTAGGCCCCCCTAATGGTTCTACCCATCTACCCATTCCCCAGAAGATAAAGGGAATGCTATCCACACCCAGAGAATGAACTGTTTGTGTCTAACTGAAGCATATTTTTTTACTTTATTTTTCTTGAGTGTTTTTCAGGGAGGGTAGGAGGGTAGATGTGTTCTTTTACAACATGACTTGTATGGAAATGTTTTGTATAATTTTACATATCCTTTTTAAAGGAGGGGTAGAGTGGGGAGAAAGACAGAATCTAGAGCTCAGAAAGTTTTAAAAACAAATATAAAAAAGTATTATGAGTAACTGAGGAAAATAAAAATGTTACATTAGAAAGAGTAAGAGGAAAGGGGACAAGCTCTAACCCAGATTAGTGGTATCTGCTGGAACTTCTCTCTGAATAATGTGATTTGTTTTTCTTTAGTGTAACTAGCCCAGGGCATGTGGTGAGTGGTTGTGTGTTGGAGGGAAATGGGAGAAATGTCTAATGGGAAGCTCCTCTCTCCTAGTCTCCTCTCCTTTCCCCATTTATAAAGTCATAGTTCACCCGTCATGTGAGGGCTCCCCAGCCACAAGGCAGACCCTTAAAACTGTCTTCAGCTTCTCAAAGTCCCCTTTCCTACTATGTTGTATTCCCGGAGTCGGTCTACATTATTGCCCTCTGCATTGTCACAAGAGTTCCAAAATGCCTATCAGCATCGGATCCTGGGGGCCCAGGCTCTGCCCCCACGTCCATGATAATCTTTTCAAGCTTTTTCTGGCAACACCCGCTCATTGGGAGAGCTTTTCTGGATTTCTGAGTCTGTGAAATAAGCCAAAAAGTTAAGAAACTGAGCAGTCATACAGTACTCTTCAAAACCTAATGGGCCGCCTTCCCCGCCTCTCAACCCCATTTCTTGATGTGCTCCTGGGACCTCTCTTTCTGGTGTCTCCACTCTTGCCTATGGGGCTCTAGTCTTGAAGGCCATACTCACTACTCTGGTCTTTCAAAAGTTTTTCTTGAGGGCTTGGGGTTCTCCTTTACTTGGGATTTCTCCTTTACCTTAATTCTTCAATTCCAGATTCATCATTTTGCTAAGGAAACAGGCCCAGAAAAGCCCAGTGATATCTCCTCAGTTTCACAGTGGTGAGGAATTAGCACCCAGGTCCTTTGTCTACACCGCCAGCAGCATTTTCTAGCCTTAACAGCAAGTTATCGACTCCTTCTTCTCAGGCAGGATTAAAGTCAGGAGGCAGCGGGATGTAGATCTTTCAAAGGAGAACCTGTACAGAGCTTGTTGAAACAAGTCTAGATCAGAAATGTTATCTAAGTGGAAGTGCAGGACCTGAAATCAGAAAGAAACCCTTAAGATCACATTCACAGGGTACACCAGGTGAGGGCTCGCACTGATGAACGTTGCCATGGAAAGGATGCTGCCCAAGCAGGTTGACCCCTGGCTCCTCCAGGTGATGGTAGAATATTGGTCTTTATCAGGCCTTCTGGGACCCACTAATTTCCCAAACCCAAATAAGAATAATAATGAAAATAATAACATCCCATCATTATATCATGTTGTAAAGTCTACATTTCCCAACTATTCCCAAAGGGCCAAACTGTGCCCACCCTTTGACCCAGCAGTGCCATTACTGGCTCTGTATCCCAAAGAAATCACAAAGGAGGGAAAAAGACCCGCATGAGCAGAAGTGTTTGTGGCAGGACTTTTTATAGTGGCAGGAAACTGGAAACTGAGTGGACACCCATCAGCTGGAGAATGGCTGAATAAATTATGGTATATGAATGTTATGGAATATTATTGTTCTGTAAGAAATGACCAGCAGGATGATTTCAGAGAAGCCTGGAGAGACTTACTTGAACTGATGCTGAGTGAAATGAGCAGAACCAGGAGATCATTATACACGGCAACAGCAAGATTACATGATGACCAACTATGATAAGATTACATCTTCTCAGCAATACAGTGATCCAAGACACTAGAAAATGGCATCTGCATCAGGGAGAGAACTATGGAGACTGAATGCAGATCAAAGCATACTCTTTTCACCTTTTTTTGTCGTTTCCTTTTTCTTTCTCATGGTTTTTCCCTTTTGTTCTTTCTTTTACAACATGACTAATATGGAAAAATTTTTTCAAGTTTCCCAGAATGAGTAAATAATGTTAGTATTCTTACCTCCATTTTACACTAGGAGTAATTTAACCTTAGAAAGTCTTGTTCAAAATCATATGATGAATGTCAGAGAAGCATTGTTTACTGGAAAGAATACTGGCTTTGGAATGGAAGGACATGGGGGGCAAACCTGGATCTTTTACCAACCAGTTAGCCAGAGACAGGTCCCTCCTTTTTCTAGGAAGCTGCACCGATTTCAGTTCCAGAAACAGCAAAGCATTCAGCCTCCATCTGAACGCATTCAGTGACAGGAAACTTACTATTTGTCAGGTAACTGCTCTGTTACAGCTATAATTAAGTTTCACCCTAAACAGGGCCTGAACGTGCCTGCTCCCTGGAGCATCCCTTCCTTGTCCTGATCCCTGCCCTTTGGAGATACACATCTTGTTTCATTAGGATGATGGAGCCTTCCAGCTCTACCATGTTATTATGTATCCAAGCAGCTAAAATCTGGTGTCCTTGTCTAGCTCAACCTGTCCAGGCTATGAATGTTCAGCAGATTAGAGAGAAGTAATTAAAGTGATTGATTTTGAGGAATTAGAATGTTAGAACCCAGGATGTCAGAGCTGAGAGGAACTTTAGAATACAGAATTTGAGTTTATAATCACCAATCGAGAAGGGGAAGATCTGAGCATGTTGACTCTTTCCAGATGAGAATGGGAATCAGTATCACAAAATGCATCAGTCTAAGAAACTGGCCAGGTTAGACATGTTTAAAAAAATAAATAAATAAAAAGTTTCAGATGTTTGCCGTGGATTATTTCTTTCCATCAGGCCAGTTTCTGCCGAAAGCGCTGGTGATGAATTGGATATGGCCCCTCTCACCCCACCCGCAGCATCCCGACGTGGCTGCTGAGCTCCAGTCACCAGAGACCATCCCGATAAACTTCCCATTAACGGCTGGAAGCTTGGTGCCCCCTTCTGGTCAATTTTCCACACAGCAAATTAAACTTGGGGAACTGGCTTTGATGATGTTTTTGCTTCTTCCATAATTCTTGCACATAACTCCCATTTATTAATGGGTGAACTATTATGGAGAAAATGAAGTAAAACAGACACACGGGAAACAACTAATTTCAATGTTTTCTTTTTTAAATATTCAAATTAGAAGCAAAGGCAAACATTAGGCATCTACTATGCGCAGGCACCATGATAAGCACTGAGGAGACATTAAAAATGTGAATTAGTCCCCAAGGCTTTGCACTTTCTTTCTAACTAGAAGAAAATTAGCGTGGTCCAGTATCAGGACCAAAATTCAGAATGAGTTGGGGTTAGTTAGCAGCTAACAATAAGGACCTTTAAAAAGTATCTCTCATTAACTGTATAAATACATACACCTACATTGGATTTAGCTATTATTTTTACCATATTTAACATACTGGATTACTGGCCACTTAAGGAAGGGGATGAGGGGGGAGGTATTGGAACACAAAGTTTTATAAGAGTTGAAAAATTATCCTTAAAAAATTTTTTAATTAATTTTAAAAAATTATCCTTGCATATGTTGTGAAAATAAAGTTTCAATTTTTAAAAAGAGAAAATTATATCTTATGAGATTGTTGTTTGTCCTTCGTTCTTGAAGATGACCAACGATACGTCTTGACTAATGGCCAGGGGAGGTTCATAGAGACTCACAGGTTCTCATTTGGAAAGGACGGATTTTGGAGGTAATTTTGCCTAATTTTCCTTCAGCAAATGGCTGTTTTTTGTCCTTCATTCTCCAAGGGGACCATGATATCAGAAGGCAGTGTCTTGACATGCAGGGAACTGGATTTAAGTGAGGGAGAGCTGTGCAGAGTTGCCCGCTTTTTCCTCTAGATCCATCTGGATCCAGTAACAAGATACGGGTAGGATGCCTGGAGATGGCCTGGATGCAGTGAGAGACTGGCCTTGGGAAGCTCTTTCCCAGGTCTCAGTTTGTGGAGGCAACACCCATTCAGTGATTACAGGAAAGGTGAGAAGGAAGATAAGAAAATGGCCCAGTTTGCCTTCAAGAGTCAAGCCAAAAGGGACCCTCCGAGTCTCTGACCAGAACTGACCAAAAACCAGGTGAGCAGGTAGGGCTGGGAGCTACTGTTGGCCAATCAGTGAGAGCCAAGGTGATTTGGGCTTGAGGCAAACTCAAGTATGTCCATTGAACACAAGTGGGCCTTCCCCATCTGGTTTTCCAGAGCTCTATTTCAAGATTACCAGAGAACTAACGAAGGGTTAGAACCATTCTTTGAGGGGGAATGGGACAAGGACAATCCCTCTTCCAGGAATGATCTTTGCACTAAAATTAAGGAGATAAGTCAGTTTACAGGTCTTTGATAACTCATGGGGCCCATGTGTGTGTGTACAAATAGATATATTTTTATAGACATATGTACATCCTCCAGTCCTAAAAGTGACAGACATGTCTGGAAATTTTAAGAGTGACATCTGCAAGGCCATACTCAATGAAAGGAATGACAGGTAACTATAACTATCCCTATTTTTTTAGTCATATTGATTTTTTTTTCTTTTATATACTTTCATTTTCCTCCCATATATCTTTGCTCCTATCTCTCCCAAAGAGGTTGCTTTCTTTTGCTTTTAATATATTTTCATTTTCTTAAAATATATCTTATCTCCCAACTCTCCCAGAGAGCTAATCTGTCAATCTACTTACTACACACCAGGGGCTCTACTAAGCTCAGAGGTTTCCACAAAAAGGAGTAAGACAGATTCTGACTTCAGGAAGTTCCCAGTGGTAATAGGAAAAGTTATGTGCAAATAAAATAGAAGACAAATTAAATAAAATGAATGGGGAGAAAGCACCAACACTAAGGAGGATCAGAAAAGACCTCCAATTTAAAGAAAAGAGAAGCTGGAGAGATGGAAGGCCTGAGGGGCAGTGGGAGAAAATGACTGAAGTCAGGAAGTGGACTGCATTGTTGGAGGAACAGCAAGGAAGCCAGGTCTCTGGATCAAGGAGTATTAAGAGGTTGGGGAAGGAGGGAATAAGATGGAAGGTGGAAAGGGAAAAGGGGAAGGGTTTTTAATGCCAGAAGGTTTAAGCTGTCTCAGAGCTGGTGACTTGGTCAGAGCCATATTTGATAAAAGATTTTGACATCTGAATGGGGAATGAAATGGGAGGGTAGGATAATGTGCTGATTTTTAAAATAATTGGAAATAGAAAAATTACTGTCTTCTTTCCATGTATATCATTGTGGTAATGCTGCTTGTTCTGCATATATTAAAATAATGTTTTGTTCAAAGTTATCAAGTTCATAATTTAAAAAAAGAAAAGGAGCAGATGTTTATTTATCTGTTTTTCTGTTAAAAACCTGAGGGCCCACAAGTCCAACTTGCAGTGCGAAATCACATCCAAAAAGTAATCCATAAAATCCTGGGCCTGGTAGAAAGGCAGAACTTCCAGCTGTCCCCTGCACTCCAATGAGGTTTGCCCATGGCTGTGTTTAGTGCTAGGGGTCGGAGTAAACTAGAGACTGGTACAAGAGTTAACTCACTGGGAATTGTCTAGTCAGGAGACTGGAGGGGGAGGGAGGGAGCAAAAGGGGGCACCGTCCCCAGCCCAAGGGGCTGTCATCAGCTATCAAAGGGCTTGGTTGTGTACCCTGACCCAGAGAGGAAAGCCAGGAGCAAGGGGAATAGAGGCAGATCCGAGTCTGACATCAAGAACTTCCTAAAGCAAAGGCTGTTTAAGAAGAGTGGAATTTGTTCCTCTTTACCAGACCTGACAACATGTGACTTGCTGAATTCTTTACAGCAGCTGGTCCAGGTCCTTTTCATCTAATAAAGTTCTGGGACCTGGTGCAGAGGGTGAACTGGAGGGGTTCCAAGCAGTGTCTGTTTTACTTCCCTACTTTGTAAGATTGGAAGAATCTCAAAGGCAGCAGCATGGCCTAGCTCAACCCCAGCCTAAGACAAAACATGGAGTCCAACTCCTGACTCCGCCACTCATTTGGATCCTCCCTAGACGTTTGCAAAAAATAAAAGTATTCAATTGCTCCCAGGGGTGACTTTTTAGTCAATTCTCACATATTATATCCCAAGTCCTCCCAGCTCTGACCTCCTGGGTTCTAAGGGCCCTCCCAGCTCTGACCTCCTGGGTTCTAAGCCCTCTCCCAATTCTTACTTTCTAGATCCTAATGGCCTTCAAACTCTGACATCCTATTTTCTGAGGTCTCTCCCAGCTCTAACATTGTTTAAAACCCCAAGTTTCTAACATCCTGCATCTCACAGCTAACTTTCTAGACTTACCAAAGAATGGCATTTTCTTAAGGATTACTTGGTCCACTATGGAATTTGCACATTACATTTTAAGCATTCCAAGAGGCTTAAGTGTGCAGAGAAGTACGTGCCCCTCTGGATGACCTCCAAGTGACTTGAGCATCCATCCCAGCCTTCCACCTGGTCTTGGTTTCAGCCACCTCTCCCTACCCCATCTAGTGCTCTCTATTTCCAGGAATCTCATTCTCAGCCCAGGAGGACAACCCCGTCTCCTGAGGGGCCTAGAAGGGATCTATGCTTTTGCTCCCAGGTTCCAAGCCGGCACCAGGGCAGGAAGAGGAAACCTGGAGGAGATGAACGCAGATGAATCCCCAATTTGGCTCTTCATCTTCATGGACCCTTTTGGCTGATGAAGTGGTGAATGATGAAGCTTATAGACCATCCAGAATGTATATCAATGCATCTAATACACGGAACTAAAAAGGGAACCCATGACACTGAAACAGCACAGACCAGGTTAAGAGCTCCTGTCCTCAATGGACTTCTATGAATGACAAAGAAAAGAGTCAGAAAGGAGTAAACAGTGATGTCATTTATTTAAAACATTTACTCCAAGAAATATATATATAAAAAAGACAAATTCCAGCACTAAACAAGGAAACTTCTTTTGCCCACCCCACCCTACCCCAGACTACCCCCTCTGCATTCAAGGCCTCCCGGCAGCAGGCTCCTGGGGGAGAGGAGGTGGGTCGGGAACAGCCACTTGAAAACATGATTTGTGATGGATCTCTGGTCATTTTCCATCTCTTCACAAAGTCTCGGACACAGAGAAAAAAAAGGGGTCCAGGACATTTTGGTTTATTTTCCCCCCAAACCCCTTGTTCTAATAAAAGAACTTTTGTTTTGCTAATTAGGAAATTCTCATTTCACAATACAAAAATGGAAACAGGGGGGTAGAGAAACAGACAGAAAGGCTAGTTATACCCTTCCCCCCACTGATTTTCTGGCTTCAGTCCCTTTGGCATCATGGGTATCATGACCAGAAATTAAGAGATTTACTTTGTATTTGCACTCTTGGCAGATTCCAACATTGCCACCCCCCTCCCCCCCAATCATCTATCTGGTGAGGACCTTGTAATCAGTACCCATTCTGTTGAATAAATGTCCCTTCCTTCCCACCCCCCCACCCCCATAACACCAAACTGAGCACCCAATAAATCTAACCTTGGTTTCTCAAAATCAAAACCCCCTTGGTGAACACACGACAAGGAAGCAAGGCTCTCCATGTCTCTGACAGCGCCCCCTCCAAGGAGTCTGATCTTTTCTTCCCACCCCACATCAAGATTTGTACTGGGGTTCCATATGTATTATCAATAATCAAGGTCAGGAGGACATCTAGGGAATAAAGTTCTCAAGATGGCAGAAGTGATAAGAAGTGCTTCTTCTACCCCTGGAAAATCCTCTTCCCTTTCTGTCTCCTAATGTAACAAAAGAATCTCACCAGGATGAATTTGTAAGACCAGCTCTTTTTCAGAGGTGAAAAGATTTTTCCACGGCATGTATCTATGCAATCATGGGATCCCCCTCCTGGCCATTTGTCACCCTTAGGAAGGCCAAAGCACTAGACTTTGCGTCCAACAAAGGGAGAGATCATTTTACAGGGTGCCCAGAGAAGGTGGCAAGGGGGAAAAAACAAGACAACTGGATGAAGATACATTTTTGGCATTTTTAACATTTTAAAAGAATCTATAACTGGTAACAATAGCATAGAAAAGACCCCCGACAAATTGCTTGCCCAATGTCATGAGCTCTGCCTCCCACTTTAGCACATTGGACAGATGCTCACAAATACACCTGGGCTCACCCCAACTCAGTGGCCTCTGACACCTGAGCAAGAGGGAGCCGCTCTATTTCAACTGCGTGGGGTTGGAACAGGGGTCTATAGAAAGGCACCACTTTTTTTTCCCTCCCAACATGGGACAACAGGGGATGGTAAGAAAAGAAACCTGAGGCCAGTGGGCAAGGAACAAGCAAGCACTCCTGCTCTGACATGCTGGAAGGTTTTCGGCCATTGGCACCATTTGGAACTAAGCAAAACTATACCTCGGAGTCCTAGGTCTCAGGGCCGTGTCTGACCTGCTCAGAAACAAAACATCAGGGCACAGGAAACCCACGCCCAGATTCACTGACAAAGGCACAAAGGCTCGATCCATCACTAATCGATTCCCTCTGCACCAACAACGGACCAGTTTCCAAGGATAAATATTTGCAACCAGGCCTTGATCACCAAGGGGTCCCATAAAGCTGAAACTTGAAAGGGGAAAGAAAAGACCTCTCTCTGCCTCTCAGGCAGACAGCCCCTCCTTCAAGGATCACTGATGCTCCATGGGAAAACTCTTGGGGGGCAAGGGTGGGGAGAGAGACCTAAGTCTGACATGAAAGTCTGTCCTTATTCATTGGTTTGATCAGAAGTAAAGACAAGGGACAAACGGATACACACAGATCTTAAAAAGGTTCCCATTATAAAACTAAAGCAAAAAAAAACAAAGGTAGGCCAAAGGAGAACAGAGAGCTGAAGCTGGAAAAGGGCAACACTGAAAACTTTCAACATAAGACACTTGTTCCCAAGGACAAAGGCTGACTTTGGGTGAAACATCTTCACCAAGTCACCTTGACCCCATGGATGGGAAGAGAATTCTCACTAGCCAGAAATTCTAACCTCATCTTCATGACACAACTGAAAACAACACGGAAGGGACTCGTGGAAAAATAAAAACTAAACGAACAAAAACATGTATATAAAATGAACAAAAAGCAACACTTCCCCTCCCCTTCCCACCCAAGGCAAAGCAACAAATTGAAATAAACCCAAACCAAGGCTCAAAAGTTCCTGCCATTTTCATAGGAATGCTAACTCGTCAACTACGAGCAAATATTTTAATTAAACATCTGGGGTAGGGGAAGGGAGAAAGAGAAAGGGAGCGAGAAACGCTTTGGAAATCGTACAGTAAAAAGGTAGTAAACGTTGAATTTGCTTATAAAACGGAACCTCGGGAAGACTAACAAATAGGAGCTTCGGGCCACCTTTTCGCTGTATGTAACCTCTTCTCATCTGCCTTCTTTGTGTCCCAGTGCACATTGAAAATGACAGCTGCCTGGAGCGGCCTGGAGAGCCTGCCAGCAGCCTCGCTGCCCCCCGGCATCAGGAGAGGGTGCGGGGATTATACTCGGGGAGTTTTTTTAGCTTTTCTTTTTCAGTCTCACTCTCGTCCCTCGCGATCACCAAGGAGTGTGAGTAGCCCATGGCAACCTGGGGAGAAGGAATTGAATGAACATGAGCAAAGCTGACAACACCAAGGTAGGCAAATCTTTAATCTCGCTGGGAGGGGGAGGGGTTAAAAACCTGAGCTGTAGCTACGGTTTGCCCAGTTGAGAAGTGAGTCTAGATATCACACAAGGGAACACATAGGCTTGTTTCCTTAGGTGCTTTGTAAATTAGAAAGTCCAAGGTAGCTTTTGAAAAAGCACAATTGGAGGTAGTTCTCTTTCTCAAGGAAGCCGAGCGAAGAGATTTAAGAGTCAATGTTGAAAACTATCTTTGTGTGTATTTTGGAAAAACAAAAAATTATTATTATTATTAAAAAAAAAAAAAAGCAAAGAAAAAAAAGGGGAGGGGCTTCAGAGAACATCGAATCCAAGATTAGGTAACTGAGGCCCAGGGAGGTCATCAAATTGCTGCTCTGGGATGTGTAACCAACACCACAGAGTTCCACGATGATCGAAAGGTTCTTTTCCCCCATTTCTACATCTGTGATCCAAAGGCCAACCCTGGATAAAACTCTGGGTAAAAGTAACACCTCCCAGAGATATAGGATAGGGCTTCCTGCTTTACAAAGCAAGTTTGTTTACTTTACTGTAAAGTAGGCAGCTCAGTAGCAGCCTTGAAGATGAAAGAGAACAAGAGACCAACAACTCTCATCTCTTCCCCAGAAGAGAGGACCCCAGGTGGATCATCGGCTTCAGGGCATATTGGTGGTAACTATTAAGGGTAGAAGTTGAGCTTCCTTTTACTCCAAATGTAGCAACCTTCCCACTGAACCATTGTCCATTTTATAGACATCTCAACTGGCACTTGGGAAGGCTACAGTTTGCTCAATCTCACTGTGTGCTCACTGCCAGGGTGACCTTGGGAAGGGCCCTACTATCTGATCATTTCCTCATCTCTAAAATGGAGGAAGCCAATGGCCCCGCCAGACCAAAATTATCATGTTAAGAAATTCAACTATCAGAGCTAAGCCTTAAAAGATAAGAGTTTTCTGCCTTTCCAAGCTCAATTCCTGACAATGCTCGAAGGGGCTTTGGATGTGGGATAAACGTCTAGTTCCTACTCTGTACTTTCAGATCCTAATCTATGGGCCTCGGTTTTGTAAGACATGGGAGAGAGTGATGCTAAATGCTCTAAGAACCCTCTGGCATCTCACTTTAAATCTGTGATGCCATGAAAAAAAACAACAGATAGTAACAGGAGTCAAACCACAGGGACACGGAGCACTGTAGTACTTTGACTAAGATGATACCAGTTGGTGAACAAAGCAATAACTACAGGCATAAAATGGTACAAGACACTAGTGGTGTTTAAACACCCTTGATTCGGTTACCTGCAATCTCCCGAAACTGATGGGAGTCTGAACACTAAGCCCAGGGTCATAAGACCTAAGTTTGAATCCAGGCTGGGCCAAGGGCTAGAGTCTCTGGGAAAATACTTTAACCTCCCCGGGCTTTGGTCTTGCACTGGATCTGAGGTCTCTTCCATATGGTCCATGGGAGGCATGTGGGGAACCTCCCGGATTTCTAGTGGAGCACTCGTACCCCCCCCCCCCAAACACTGAAACTTTCTTATAAGAAACAACTTGCAGAATCCACCCCCTGCTAATCTCAAATCTCACCAGGTGGCCAAAGGAAACCACAGATGGAGGGGGTGAGAGAATGAATGCTTCCAAGCACCTTCCCTATCTGCGCGGATGGAGCGGGGACACAATGATCCATCCCTCCCCTTGTTTGTGTGCCCAAGATCAAGTTCGCCCTGTTCCAGTGGGGGCTCATTTGCATCCAGCTCTGCCAGGCTGGTTAATGTCACAGCTCGGGATGAGCCTCCCCATCTGCCCCATGCTTCCTTCGTTCCACTGAGGGGCTGCACTAATGGCACATTCAGACTGGGCCCTGTGTGAGAGACAAGGGAGCACTCAGCCTCTGGGAGGAGGAAGGGGGAGGGGGCATAAGCAAATGCTTCTCGGGGAGGCCAGTAACCTCCCACTCACGTGAGCCAACATTCTCTTTTCCCAATGGGGCTTGGCAAGGATCAGGATATCCCCAAGCAGAGCAGGACCCTGGTCCTGCAGAGATCACAGGGAAGGGATCCCAAATCACTTGGTCCAATCTGTTTCCCTATACAAAGGGGAATCAAGTCACTCAGGATTTAAACAGGTCTTTTAACATCAACTCCACACTTCTCTCCATTCTTAGGATCCTAAATAGCTGGAAGGGACTTTCAAGTCTACCAAGTCCAGCTCCACTCTACTAGGGAGAAAAAAGAGGTCAAGACCGGCAAAGTGACCGAGGACCACGGAAGCAGAGAAGCAGGGAACTAACAGGGACCTACAACCACCCCTGAATTTTAAGAACGAAGTGGCTCAGGGGAAGTGACTTGTCTAGGGTCGCACAGCGAGTATCTGAGGTGAGATCTCAACTCAGTTCTTCCCAATTTTTAGTCCAGTGCCTACTCCACGCTAGAAAGTATGAATCTATAAAATGAACAATGGGATGATGAGATCGTATGGAGCATGGAAAACTCTCCAGGGCATATTGCTCTCCCACGAGCCCATCTCTCCACTCTGGCGCTCACGGGCGCACTTTCCCATGATGCCATTGCCCATCCTCGTGGGAGCGTCCGTTCAAAAACCACACGGCAGTGCACCTGCCACGTGGCAAACCTCGCCTGGACAAGAAGCGGCAGAAAAAGCCAGAAGGGGCGGCCCTGGAGGAAGCCCCAGTCCGGGTTTGGGTTGTCCCACTCACCTGCTCTGTGTAAATGCCATCCAGAGTCTTCACTTCTTGGGCCGCAGTGGAAGACTTGGGTTTGTGATCACCATAGCCCTGGGGAAGCAAAAAAAAAAAGCAAATGAAGGATTTGTGAATGCAGGTGACAAAGGTCCTTCCCAGCTCCTGGAAGGGCAGGGGAGGCAGCCTCAGATCCTCAGGCACAAGGGAGCTTCCCTCCTACAGCTAGTGCAGAGGTACAAAGGGACAGAAAGTGTCACCAATGCTGTGCCCTTAGGCTCTTCATTGAACCTCCATCACTCAAGGGAAAACAGAATCAGGCTCCAAAGGCCAAGGTAGGAGGACCAGGGTTCTTTGTAATGTAAGAGTGATTCAGACAAGAGACTACCCCCCCCCCCCAAGGCTTCCAACTGATGGCCCAAAGGGACCAGGATGTAGAAAAGGAGAGAGAGGTCAAGAAGCTGTTGAAATGTGGGCAACTTGCTCCTGAGAGCCTAAAACCACACAGCCAGGAAACGTTAGAGTAGACCCCAGACTCCGGGTCAACTTATAGTAACACACCAAGTCCTGAGCCACCACAACTGTAGACAACTGGTGGTGAATTCTTAAACTGAAAAATCCTAGGGTGTCAAAAGGACATCTTGAGTTAGTGGAGACCCTGCAGACAGAATCTAAGTAATGATAGACTTCTGCCCCAGAGCTCTCAGAAAAGCAAGCTCGATAGCCAACTCATGACCCTGGCTTGATATGGACCGGGATGGAGCTTGGGGGAGTGCTTCACAAATTACTCCGACTCACACCCCACACCCCAGAGTTAAACCTGCGGACACCAGAAGAGGCCATGTATTCAAGTGTAGACTAAGTCCAAGGCTTCTCAGCTCCCAGACACGCCCACAGCTCTAAGGGATTTATGGGAACAGCCCCAATCACCCAGCAGTCAGAGAAAGCCTTCTCTTCCCTGGAGCCCATCGCCGGCCCAAGATTGACTGCTTTTGTTTCTCTCCCTTTCCCCTCCTTTCTGCCTCTCTTTCTTCTCCTTCTCTCCCCCTTTCCAGATCCTCCTTCCTCCTTCCCTGGGACCTGGATCCTCGCCACCCTCAGACTATCCAGGTTCGGGTAACTGCCCCATCTCCCATCAATGTGACATTTATAAATGTGCCCAAAAGCTATTCAGAAAGAATAACACTAACAGTCTTCATGAATACACTTTTTTCTTAGTATAAATCAAGTCAAATCCTGCACTCCCTGCTTTGAGCTACTAGCTCCCAGCCAGGATCTTCCCCTTTTTGGACATCACAGACCCCACAAGATCATCTACTCGTCCATCACCTGCCCGCTCTTTCTGGCTTCACACTCCCTGCCCAGCCCCAGACCCTGAATTCTCTATCAGTCAGGCACTCTGCCATTCAGTCCAAGCTGTGTCCCTCCCCAGGGCCTAGGGCGGCATTCCATATAGAACCACCCGAGCCTGCATTCACTCTCCCGAACCAAGAGGCTCATTTAACCCGCAGAAGGAAGGACGTGATCAGCATAGAATGAGCACTTACAATCCAAATGAGACCGTAATGAAGCTCACATGATGTGTATTCAGGCCCATGTGCCTGGCACTGGAGACAGAGAAATGAACAGGAAGGGGACCGGGTCTCTGCCCCTAGAAATAGATGCTACAGCCCAAAGGACACACATATACAACTGGAGCAGCGGAGAGTTCTGACAAGCCACTTTAGGAGAGCCTGGGCAGGCCCAGACCACACTTAAGAAACAAGTACTAAAACCATGGAGAAGCGGGTGCTCGAAAAGCCAGGAGAGTTTTTATGATAAGATGAATGACAGAAGGAAAGAAAACAAGTACTTATTAGGCGCCAACTATTTGGCAAGCTCTTCATTTAAACTTCATAGCCAACCCAGAAGATGGGTGTGATTACTGTGACTTACTGTGACTTGCTGAGGGTCACCCATCTGGGGATCGTCTAAGGCTAGATTCTAACTCAGACCAACCTGACTCTATGAGAGACCTTTATGGAAACAAGAGCTCAACCCCTTCTTTTAGGAGAAATAAGTGGGGTCAGTTAGCCAGGGCTAACCCCCTCACCTTACAGGTGAAGCACCTAAGAAACAGGGAAGTTAAGTACCATGCCCTCAGTCACACAGCTGCCCCCCCCCCCCATCCTGCTGGCCAAGGGGACCCGAGGCCCAGGGATGTGACCTGCCCCACCCCACATCGCCCAGGCCGCGGAGGAGCAGAAACAGGGTTCATAGGATGCTCTCTGCTCAGATCCCCCATTCCTTCCAGTGCCCTGAGAAAAGGGCAGCAGGAGGGACAGGAGTTAGCCTGTGCACGTACAATGTGAGATAAGGGTGATAACTGGAGAATGGGAAATGCTAGAAGGACCATGTGAAAACCATTCAAACTGCCATTGTTACACAACTGGAAATGAGGCAGAGAGTTATCATTTACTGACACTGTGACGCAGCAATCCTGGCTCTCACCCTGCCAGTCTAACACAGGTCAAGGGCAAAGACCCACCCAGACAAGAAAATCTGCAGCCCCTCTCTGTGCAGTATCAAAAAAACTGAGTGTCTAACTGAGAAAAACAAATTGTGGTGTGTGACTGGGATGGAATAATCTTGCACTGGGTCCCCTATGAATTGATACAGCATTAGTGAAACGACTAGAACCAGCAGAAAAACTGCTAAGAGATTAACAAAACAAAGAAAAAAACTGCAAAAAATCTGAGACTCAATCAAAGTAATACATAGAAAGCCACGCTTCCATTACTAAGAGATCCACAATTCCAGAAGACCAACGGGAAACTCCCCTCTGAATATTTTGGAGGAGGTTAAGGATGAGAGAGACACAAAAATAGAGGAGGGAAAGAGAGACACAGAAAGACAGAGGAAGAGAGAGAGACAGAGATAGAGCAACAACAAGGTTGTCCTTTTATTCTTCTATATATGGAAATGTTCCCTTTTATCTAGAATTACTTAAGTTTAGATATTTATGTCTATCTATACACACATATAAAATTTTAAATTAACGATGATCATTCAGAAAGAATTAAACAAAACATGCTTCTGGGGAACTAGAAAGTCCATGGACGGAGTAAAAATTCAGCTTCAGACACCAAATGGTCCCTAGCTGTGTGACCCTGAGCAAGTCACTTAACCCCAATTGTCTGAGGAGAAGGTTGAGGAGGGCCTTCTGAGTCATATGTGGAGGAAGCTCAGAGATTGTTGACAATGGGGCTCAAAGGAAGGACATGGCCTTGGGCAGGCCTGAGCATGGACAGCAAACTGATTAGCACAGACTGGAAGAGGATCTGGTACAGAAAAGTTACCCAAAAACGTGGCTGGGAAGGCTGGGGAGGCAGTGGGCAGACAGTAGGCTCCCAAGGCCAGGGATGCGGGGGGACCCAGGAAGGATCATGCAATCCTCGACATTCCTCAGCAGAACAAAGAGGGGGAAGGGAGTCTAGAAGGCTGAATACCGGAGCAGAGGGAGAACACCCAGAGGACTGAAGAGTCCTCCCCACCGAGGGGTTCACCATTATTGGAAGAAAGACCAATCCACTTCCTACCCACACAGAGAAACCTAACTGGATAAAGAACGCGTGACTCGGCTAGGACACAGAGGGGAAGGACAGCATCAGTGGAGTTGTGTTACAGAAAGGTAGCCACAGCCACGTGCCTACGGACGGCCATGTGCACACGATGCTTTACTATGTACACATACACTGCACTTTTGTTTTTTCTCTTGTGGTTTTTCCATTTTGTTTTGATTTCTCTCTTCCAACAGGTTTTATAAACGTACACTTTAAAAAGTTAACACACATACATATAAAATGTGTTGTCTCTGCCTAAGAATGTTAATTTTCAGTTCCTTCATTTAGCTTTTATTTGTATTTCAACACAGTAGAATCAGGCACACATTAAGTGTTTAATAAATGCTTGCTGTCTTCTTCCCTCTCCATTTCCCCCACTCTGTTCCTCTCCCTTTCTGTGTCTTAGTGTCCCTCTCCTTCCTCTCCCTTTTCTCCCATTCCCCCACCTTTCTTCTTGTCTGTCTCCATGCCCGTCTGTGTGTCTTTCCCTTTCCCTCTCTGCCCATCTGTTTCTTTTTTTGTGTTCCCTCCCTTCTTCCCTCTCCTTCTCCCTGTTCTCTCCCCCCCCTTCCTCCCTCTCTCCTCTTTTCTCTCCCTCCATCTCTCTCTCCTTTCCTCCCCCCCTCCCCGGTTCTCTCTTCTTCCCTCCCTCCCTTGTCTTTCTCCTTCCATCTTTCTGTGTATCCCTCCCTCCTCCTCTCAGAATCAGAGCAATCCCAGTGTAGAAGAGTGGCCCGTCCCCCTCCCCCTTGGCTGGCTGACTCCATTTCTGCTGGTTACGTTTAACAGGCATTTCATGGAGAGGATTCCTTTTTCCAAGGCACAGGTGGAACTGCAACTATCTGTGACTCAGGCTCTCGGGACACCGGGACAAGGCCCAGGCTGCTGGAGGAGCCTTCGAGAAGTCTCTGCCCAACGTCTGCCTCTGGGCAACGCAGACAGGCGGCTCCTGACAGTTCCGGCCCCATGGGGGCCACTATCAGAGAAGGGAGAATGGGGGCCCAGAGAGAGAAGCACCTGCACAGGCGGCTCCGGAGTTGGCCTCGGACCAGACCAGGACTCCCCAGAGAGAAGCTGGGGCCGTCCTGCCGTTGCAGAGAAGCTAATGGAGGCCCTGGGAAACCAGAACCATTTCCCCTTCTGAGATATGAATGATCACAAAATTCCAAAGAGTCATTTTTCCATCAACTCAAAAAAAGGGACTCATTTTACCAGGAAGGAGCAGAGGGGGAAACAGCAGCAGCAAACAAGACAAGAGGTTTGGCCACCAGGACCAGGAGGGAAGGGCCACGGTCAAGGCTCTCACTGCCACGGGGAGCTCCCAGAAAAGGAAACCTCTTCCTCTCCCCTCCCCCCACCCATTTGGGTCAGCACCTTCTATTCCACCTAATGGCCTAGGGGTCTTTAACCTATTCTGTGTCAGGGACCTCTCCAAATAACATTTTTAAATGCATAAAATCCATAGGATTAAAAAGGAACCCCAAAATTTTGCTGAAATAAGGCTATCCATGTTTTTTAGGATGTTCACAAAGCATTGGGTTCTTAGGGCTGCTTGGACTCTGGAGAGGAGTCAGCAAACACTGCTCAAGGGTCCCGGCCAGTCAGCCACCTCTTTTTGTACAGTCTATGATAAGGTTTTTTCCAGAAAATTTTATTTTAAAAATTCTTTCCACTCCCCCCAGCCTAAAGCACTCAAAAAGTAAGTGAGAGGTGGGGGTGAGAGTCTACTTGAGTGACAGAAGCACACTATGTGTCAGACAGGACTTGAACTCAGGACTTCTGGCTCCAGGGATAGCTCTTTATCCACACCATGCTGCTGCCAACAAATAAGACGTGGTTCTGCTCCCAACAAACTTCCCTGTCCCATACCAGGAGGTTTTGCCACCCACTCTCTGGGTTTATAGCTTTATGTTAACTCACCACCTCTAAATGCTACCTTAAAAAGTTCCCTCAGAATTGCAAATTTATATTTGCAATTATAATTCATACTTGCAATCATATGTATTTTTTAATTTGTTACAATCTTTATATTTATTGTATTTATGATTTATTTTATATTTATAATACTTTATAATTTATTTTATAAGCAACTTATTTTGTAATATTTTACATTGATTATATATTTATGACATAAAATAAAATACTGTATTTTTTACAAATGTAAATTATATTTCTATTTGCAATTATAATTCTGAATAGGACCTACAGAAACATCTGTGTCTCAGTAAGAGAAAGAAAACAACAAAATGGGTCAGATTTTCTCTTCATTTCCTCTCTTCTAGCCTTCAAACGGGGTCAAGAGCTCTGGCCTCCTTTATGACTCTACACAAATCCCACCTTCTGCAGGAATGGCCTTGCCTGGGCCCCACGCCCCAAACCTAACTGCTACTGTCCCATCCCCTGAGATCACTTTCATTTGCCTGTATCTACTATCTACCTATATATGTACAGTCTCTTTTCCATTAAGCTGGCAGGCAAGAAGTGCGGACTTACTAAGTGTTTAATAGGTGCTTAAATGATTGCCGGGAGGGAATCGCCAGCTCTTACTCTTCCTGAGTAAATAAGGAGCTCTCTGATGGGGGCTCGGCAGATAGCAAGTATGCCCCGGGCCCTCCCTGCCCTCCCCACCCTGCTGGGGTTCAGGTGCTTGGGCTCTGATTGTGGAGGGAAGATAAGAGGGAGACAAAGAGGGTCACATTTCTAGGAGTAAGGCACGTGACTGGTAGGGGAAAGCGCCCGGCCCGCTCAGGGGCTGAGGTCCACCCCAAAGCCTTAGGAGGCCCAATTTAAAGGAGGCGGCACTGGGATTCAGAAAGCCCTCAGTCAAGAAGCAGTAGTTAAGGATGAGAAGCCTTCTTTCCAAATGGGCCACAGTTTAAAACCCATTTTCTTTCTTTTTTTTTTAGTTTTTTACTTTCAAAATATATACATGGATAATTTTCAGCATTCGCCTTTACAAAATCTTGTGTTCTAAATTTATTCCCTTCCTCCCCTAGACGGTAATCCAATATATGTAAACATGTGCAATTTTTCTATACCCATTTCCATAAATATCATGTAAAGCCCATTTTCAAAATGCTCAGGGACTGAGAATCAAGTCGACAGTCAGGAAAACCCAAAACATCTGACTCAGACACTTAACTTGCATGCATGTACTGGGCAAGTAATCTAATTGCCACTTGCCTCAGTTTCTTCATCTATAAAATGGGGTTAACAATACTTTCTGGGGTTGCTGTGAGGAGCAAAAGAGGTAATATTTATAGACTGCTTAGCACAGGGTCTGGCACACAGTAGGGAGTGTACAGTGCTGGCCATTATTAGTGTTAAAATCCCTGAGGGAGTCAGACAGGACAACTCTCCCTCTACTTCCCCTTCTAAATCCCACCCCTAATAGGAAGTTCCAGGTATTTTGTCTACAGCCCCCTAGGCTGCGAATTAAGAGCCTTTATAGCAGTTTTCCCAACTGTGTTATCCCCTGGGAACTCTAGTAAAACCATGGATCTCTCCTCAGAAAAATGCTATTAAATGTATAAAATAAAGATTAAAAGGAAGCCAGTTACAGAGAACACAGATATCGAGACTTTCAAGTTCACAGATCCTGGGTCAAGAACCTAGGTCAGATCTATCAGAGACCTGCCTTAACCAGGGGCCTGCGCTAACCACTGCATCACGCTGTCTTCGTCTCGGCTCGGGAGGACGATGGTACCCTGGGAAAAGCGGAGAAGTTTGGGTCTGAATGCCGGCTAAGGCACTACTGGCCGTGCCTCAGTTTCCACACCTGTAAATGGGGGGGCCCAGCCGCAGCAACCTTCCAAGGCCACAGCGCAAGCACCCAGCTCTCTTTTTGGCCACGCTCTGTTCCTGTGCCGCCAGGGAAACAGACAGAGGAGGGAGTCGGTGCGCGGGCCCCTCTGGGACCCCATCAGGACAGTGATGGTCCATTAGCCCTGCCTTAATCACTCGAGTAATTGCGACTAAAAATGGAGAAGACAGAACGAAAGCCAATTTAGTAAAGTGGGGGAGCTCCCGGGAGAGCTGAGAGGGCCACCACTCTGTGGCATCTGCTAACGACTCCTTCCCCACTGGTCTTTATGGTGCGTCAGCAGCTAAAAAGGCTTTGATGGGCCTGGAAAAGTCTGAGTCCAAATGGTACTTATTTGCTCTGTTTTAAAAGGGAGACAAAATCCTAACCCGCTAATTGTCATGGGAAAACAGGCAGTGAGACAGGAGACATGGAGCTGACCCTCGTCACAGGAAAAACATCTTTTATGGAGTTCAGGGAGAACTGATTTTTAGAAAGTCCCAACTCCACCTGTGTTTACAGGTCCAGTCACCAGAAGAAGCCCTTGGCCATATCGGAATAGACTTGGAGAGGAATAGCCAAGACTATAAAATCCAGAAACATGTAAAGAAGAACTCTTCGTACTTCAATCTACCGTGTCTGGTCTCTATTAAAAATCTGCAGGACCTAAGCACAAGAAAGTTCTGGAGAGGGAACTTTTTAATCAAAGAGTGACCTGAAGCACACAGAACCAGGAACACAAAGCTGCTAACAGAGCTGGGCTGTTTACCTGGTATTCCCAAATCCAAGCTCCACCCACTTAGCTAACCTGCCTTTGTTTTATCACAGACACGCTCCAGAGGGACCAGGCCCTTCGTCGAGGACCCTCAAAGGTCTCGGGCTCAAGTCGGGCCACATCCAAACCTTCACGAAATATCTATTCCCTAAACGAATGAAGGCTTCAAGAAAATTGGGGAAAACACTGACATCGAACAGATGGGGAGACCAAGGAGAGCAGAGCATAAGAACTGCAAAGAAGGGATCTTGGACGGACCCTTGATGTTACAGATGGAGATAACTAGGGATTTGACTGCAGGGGACAGAAAGCTGGACAGAAAGCCTGGTGAGTAGCCTCTAGACTAGCAGATGCTCCAGGCCTTTGATCCTTCCCTTGCCGCCCTCCCCTCGCATCAGCCAAGATGCTGCCTTCTTACCAGTTCGCCGAAGGTTGGCGATGGGCCCCAGCTTATGGTGCTCTCGTCTGCAGCCACAATAATACTGCTCTTCCTGGAAACAGAGAAAGAAGGGGTCACTGCTGGCCTCAGGGCCTCCTCCACTTCCCTGACCCCCATCCTGGGCCTTGCAAGCTGTGGGCTCCGCGATGCTGGCTGGAGCTCTTGGCACAGCAACATGCTGCATCAACTCAGCATTTCAGATCATCAGAGACAGAGGGAATTAATGTCCAAGAAAAAGGGAAAAGATTTAAGATGTAAAAAACCACCTCCTAGCCTCTTTCCTTTGTATTTCCTTTTTTCTGTCTTTATTGGTTTTTTTTGTCCCGAGATCAGGCAGGAAGGGCAGTTTGCTGATCAGTCCAGAACTTGGACAGCCTCTGTTCCGGGACCAGGCTACCCCACAGCAGGGAGCCTGGAAGCACCTCTGATTCTTTGGGGCTCGCCACAATGGGGTCAGACCTGTTGCAGACACCCAAGTGGCTTAGCCTGCTGTGGCTCACACCTCCCACGCTCAAGAGCCTGGAGCTAGGATTCTTGCTGTGCACCAAGCCCGACCAGAACCTGATTTTCTACAAATTCCACGAATTTCACTCTAAGATAGCAAAGCACACCAAGAAAGGCCAAACAACTCATAATTGTGACTTTGGTTATATTCATGGTACAGAATCAAAAGGAAACTGAGGTGTCAAGGGTAGAGCCTTGATGGCTAATAAGTGTTAGAGCAGGATTTGAACCTGAACCCTAGGTATTCTCAATTCTTCCCACCATACAAGAAAAGATCTGAAGAGGTCTTCTAGAAGCATTCCTGATTTTGAGTCCCTACCACAGAGTTTCTTTTATCTACTTTGTTAACACCGCCCTCCTTCTGATTCTGTATCTCAACTCAAAGGGTTCTTGCTAGCCGGGGTCACCAGCTCCCTGTGTGGGCATTCCAGGCTCCCCTACTGCATCTTCTGTGCCATATTTCTTCAATGTAGACATTCTGCAGAAATGTGTCTGAGGCTCTACTTTCTAAGCAGGACTCCTAAGATTTCAGGTTCTGAGGTTTTGTTCAATTCTTTACATCCTGGGTTCTAGGGGCCCTCCCAGCTCTGACCTCCTGGGTTCTAAGGGCCCTCCCAGCTGTAAATTTTCCTTGGTGACTTTATCTGAGCCCTATATAATCTTCAGTCCTACACATGCTCCTGAGCCACAGTCCTGTCACTTCTGGGTTCCTTCCTTGCACCTACATCGTTTCTATTTCTATCTTACCACCACCCCATTTCTCACATTCATCCCCTCTGTTTGCTCCAACAGCACCTTAGTCCAGACCTCACATCCCAAATTTTCCTCGTGCCCCACGTTCCTCCCCACCCCAACACAATCCTGCCAAAGAGAATTTCTCCCCACAGATTGCACTTGATCACTCCCTTACTTGATAAATTCCAGGGCCTCCCAACTTCCTTCTAGGAACAAACAGAAAACCTTGCTTGAGTATCAAACCCCTCATGACTTTCTAGCTTTATTAAGACAACAAGAACTTTACTGGGCAGCTCAGTGGGCAAAGCAGAGGGCACTGAGTCAGGAAGACCCAAGTTTAAAATCCAGCCTTGGACACCTGTTAAATGAGCCCAGACAAGTCACTTTACCCTGTTTGCCTCGTTTCTCACCTGCAACATAAGAATACCACCTACCTTTCTCCCAGAATTGCTGTGAGGACCAAATACATACAGGCATAGATACAGATACAGATACATATATTTGTAAAGTGCACAACCCAGTCCCAGGCACACAGCAGACACCCTAACTACTGCTTCACAGTCGCTCCCATCCAGCCAAACTGAACAGCCTGCATCTGGTACGCTGCCGGAGGGAAGGACTTCGCCTTGAGTACCACCAGTCACTTACCCACAAGCTAAACTTCTAATTTTCCAGCCACAGAGGTCCTGGACAGCTTTGGGATACATGGTGGACTCCCGAGAAGTGTTGGTAGCACCCCAAAAAAACAGGCCACCTAGAGAAAACACACAAAAACTCCTAAGGAATCTGGGTAAGAAAAATTCTTTCAAGACTATGAAAAACTGGAAAATCCCCATGGTCCAATCCCGGGAAATTAAGAGTACAAAGTGCCTGCCACCTACTCTACGTGATCTAGCTCTTCCCAAGTCGCCCGCCCCATCAGCAGATGATAAGGTACATCAGATGGTTCTTGCCTTTCTTTGTCTACTAAATGTTTAGCGTGGGGCACACGGTAGGCAGTGAATAAAAAGCCCTGAACTAATTAATCCAAAGGAGTCATCCAACAAGGAGAGCGGACCTGGCACTGCTACCAGGCGAAAAAGAATGGGTTACATGAGAAATATGGAAAGGTTTACAACGATTGCACGTGTATAAGCTATTATCAAGATTTTTTGCTATCTTGGGGGAGGAGAGAGAAAAATCTGCACTCAAAATCTTACAAAAAGTGAATGTTGAAAATTATCTCTATATGTAATTAGAAAAATGAAATAATATTGAGAAAAAAAGGAATGGATTACATTAGAAAAAGAATAATGAATAGAAACGAGATCTGTGATTTCTTTGGCAAGGAAAACTATTACAAGAGGAAAGTTCTTGAACCAATACCTATCTGCACCTTTCAGGGAACATACAATGTCAGAGAGTTGAGTGACCTTCTGTGTTCTAGGGGCCTTTCCAACTGATGTTCTGTTCTAAGGCCCCTTCCAGGTCTGACTGTTCTAAGAGCGGGCCCTCTCCCAACCCTTACATTCTGTGTTCTAAGACCCCTGTGTAAGAAAGCAGGACCTAAATTCATGTGTCCTGGCTTTCTATCTAGGCCAGCTCTATACTGAATATACCATGTAGCAGCTAACCTGCTTTAGACAAACATAAGAATGTAAGTAAAGTAACTTCCATATTGAAAATGCAAAACCTAATAGAAATATGTTTAATATGAGTACACATGTATAGCCTATAACGGATTGCTTGCTGTCTTGGGCAGCAGGGAGGGAAGGCAGGAAAAAAATTCACACTCAAAAATCTTTCAAAAATGAAAGATCATTTTTGAAAGAATGAATGTTGGAAACTATTTTTACATGTAATTGGGGGGAGGGGGGAACACTAGTAAGTGAAAATGGAAAACATCTCTTCTTGTCCCCCTGCAGGAGCACTGGATTATCAAAGGGAAAATTATCTTGTTTTTAATACCTTCAAAACCCAGGGTCAAAATCAGGAAGAATATCCACTAACCAACTTCACTGACGGCAAAGGAGCAGGTGTAGCCAGCGTAGATTTGTGCTGCCCCACGGCCTGGGAAGTCAAAGAGCTTCACCAGGCGAGGGACCATCTCGTCCTTCTGCTCTGCGTGGCCCAGCCGGCCGTAGCCTCCGAAGCCCCAGGAGAAAACACGTTTCTGAGAGTCTAGAACCAGCTGTAGACAGAGAGAGAACCAAAAAGCTCAAGTTAGAGAGTCCACTGCTCCCCAAGGGGTCTGGAGCTCCAGGTAAGCCAGCCAAGGGCCAGAAGAGAGACAGCGGGTAGAGAATGGCAACTGAGACAGGAACATAGGCCCCAGGAGGGCACGGGGAACCCAAGACAATGAGCCACCTTTCTCTGCCAACTTTCCTGCTCTCATCTTAACTGTTTAAACTCACACGCTTTTCCCCTCCCCTATTTGAAAGCAAGAGGGTTGTCTCCAGACAGCAAAGTAACTCATTCAATTCATATCATAATATTGATTAAACTGCAGAAAGCACAGAAAAACAGGGAAAAAGGCCAAAACTCTAGGGATCTTTCTCTCTCTCTCTCACACACACACACACACACACACACACACACACACACACACACCCCTCCCTTTGTACTTAACCTCTTCCTAGAAAGACTCATATCACCAGCGTCATACGTTACCAGTAACCAGATATCAATCTACAGATCAATTGCACTGGTTCTTTTTTCTGCTTGGGAAGGAAGTGGAGGGGAGAGGGAGCAGAGAGAATTCAGGTGATGCAAAGCAAAAACTATCCAATAAGGCCTATTTTTAAAAAATCAATCGGCCTCCACCTAATGCAGCCTAAGGAGGACAAAGCAGTTAGGTAATTTCCAGAGCTAGGAGCCTGTGGAAACCTCAGGTGTCCCCAAGCAGGTAGAGCCACTGCCGGCAGCAGGACAAGAAGTGGCCCAGGCAGAGTCCCACAGAAGGCAGGCGGGACGCGAGGCCCCAAGGCCAGGGGCCAGAGGCTTCCCTTCCTCACACAGGTCCTCAGTGCTTTCCGGCGGGGAAGGGAATGTTCCATTCCTGTTTTTTACATGGAGCACTTATTAGGTGTTTCTCAAGTGCCTGCTGGTCAGCTGATGACATTACACCTCATTAAGTATGAACATCACCCAAGCCATGATGCTCTATGCTTTATGAATATGGAAGGGTTGGTTTAGGGAAACTGTCCATAACAGCAGGTATTCTCCCCTAAAATAGTCAATATAAAAATATGCATGCACCATGTATAATTATGCAAAAATATTCCGCCATATGTAACGATTTGGTGGATAACAGGATTAATTTCCACTCATTATGCCAAGATTGGCCGTGGAGCTCCTTGGGGACTTGATCAGAATCAATCCTAGGGCAGGATGTCTGGGACGGAGGAAGAGTCATAGAGCAGAGGGAGAAGCGATGTCAGACTGGGAGGCAGGGGCCTTGAACCCAGCCTGCGTCTTAGCGTCTCGGGCCCCAAGACAAGGCACTGACTTCTCTTTGCCTGCAGCGATCTCTTCTAGAGGCGGCTGAGCTGTGTTTTCCAAGGTATGTTCAGCTCTGTCTCTTCCTTCTACTCTCTGCCCCATGACTCTCCCCCAGCCTGAACAGGCACCAGGACTGGTCTGGTCTCACGCCAAGTTCCCAGGAGCTGCACGGCCAAGTAGTTCTGGGAACCCCAAACGCTGACCCCACAATCCCCAGTACGACCCACTGCGGAGAGCAGTGCATCTGGACTCTGGGAGGGCTAAGGCAAAACCCCTGACTTTGCCACTTGCAAACAACGTCATCAGCCTCTCTCCGTCTCCTCGTGATGCGAGAGGCCTTTCCTGCAGATCCGGAGGTAGGACGGTGAGGGCCCGGAGAGCGCGCCGGCCACACGACGAGCCCGGCCGTGGGCCCCATCTCCTTACAATGAGCTGCCGTCGCTCACTCCCACTCCTCTCCCCCACAGCGAGGACACCCAACACCCCCCGACCAGAGCCCCCAAAGGCACGCCCTTACCGTGTGATTGGTGCCGCAGGCAACATCTCGGACCACCACATTGGGGACGGGCAAAATCTGCCCATCCTTGGTCTTTTCAATGAAGATGGCTACTCTGCGGGGGACCAGCTCACAGTCATATTCTATCCTCTGAGCCCGGGCAATGAACTTCCCATCAGAATT
Organism: Sarcophilus harrisii; assembly: GCF_902635505.1. Taxonomy (NCBI): domain Eukaryota; kingdom Metazoa; phylum Chordata; class Mammalia; order Dasyuromorphia; family Dasyuridae; genus Sarcophilus; species Sarcophilus harrisii. Next base: position 566,609,557 of record NC_045428.1, on the reverse strand, counting down.
GTGTCCTGTTACCAAGCAGAAAGCCAAGATTGAAAAGCAGATTGACCACGGCCCACTTCTTCATCAAGAACCGGAGCTGAGCAGCCTCGCCAGGCGGGGAGGCGCAGGTGTTTGGCTCTCCAGGGACCTGCCCGACTCTCACTCCCGGAGGGCAGGAGCCCCTCCTTCTATGACCCCTGTGCCTGACCGGGACGACTTCATGCCTGCTGACTGGCTGCCCCGAGGTCCCGCGAAATCCGTGCTGACCACCCTCCCCAGGACGCTCGGCTAAGGACGAGGCGCTTCTACGGCTCCTCACCTCTCACCTCGGACTTAGCCAAGCTTTCTTCCCGACCCAGGGAGAGCCCAAACACGGAGGTACACTCTGAGGGCCTGGCCACCCACAAAGCAGCCTCCTGGATTGGGGCAGTGAAGGCAAAGCGGGCCCGCTTGGGACCCCCAAGTAGTTCAGAACAAGCGAGGCTGGTTGGGACAGCACTGGCAGAGTGGGTGACCTTACAATTTAGTTTGTACTGGAGGAAAACCAAGTGTGGCCACGCAAATGTGCTTCTTCTGGCTCCTTATCTCTCTATCCAGTCCGCTCATACAGGCAGCCCTGTACTCCCCAGTCTCGGGCCCCGCCCCAGGGCCATCTCAGGCCAGGTCTCAGGGTCTAGGTGGTGACAAGAGCTTTCTAGGAGATCTTCCTGCTGCTCCCCTTCAACAACATGCCCTGGAGGTTTAGTGCCTTCCTCATGTCTCCCTTGGAATTATTTTTTCTGTCTTCCTCCTTGGCTTGAATTTCAAAAGATTCTCACAAATTCAGCTCAAAAGCCACTTCTTAGAATGACCTTTGATCTCCATGAGAACAAGCCCTCCCCACAGTCCTAAGGGGGCAATTATCAATATGTGCCCATTACTGTTTTGTCATTACACACTCCACTTGGGTATGGACCAGGTTTCATCCTATTTCTTCCTTTCTCCCTTTTCTCAGCCCTAGAGCTCTCCATATACTCTATGGACCTCTCCCCCCCCCCCCCCCAGCCCCTAAAGCTCTTCATACACTTTGTGGACTTCATATTGAATGAAGGGCTTTTGTTTGGAATCAAAGTACAGACAAATCTTCCTTAGTGTGGTGTTTACAGAGGGCAGGGAAACATACTTATTTTGACCAAGCTCTAAACATATCATTAGATGAAAGATGAAGGAGTCTCCTGGGGGATCTTTTTATTGCTAAGAATCCAATATAATACACTCAGGTTCCCTTTTGTTGACTGATTTCTGGCTGGCATTGGGATAAGTGTAGTTCCACATTCCTCCACAGTTTGGGGACCTGAAGGTCTAGGTCCAGACCAATAATAGGCCTAATAAACCCAGTCCCAGGATGGTCACATTAGAATGATACAGCCAGCAAAGCTATGGACCGGTGCGTGGAGGACGAGTGGTCATTCCGAAGCTCTGTGGGAAAGTGACGTTTTGGGTCTTTTCTGCAGGGAGGAGGATTTTGGAATGAAAAAATGTCCTGGCTAATGTAGTACAAGACAACTGAATTACTGAAAAGAATGAGAAACGAAGGAAAATGCTCAGGTGTCTTCTTCCTAACTCTGAGCTCAGGTTCACATTTTTCCTTTCCTGGTGAGGGTGGGAAATACAATGGACTATGAGTGATGGAGGACTATGGAAGATCACTCCCCTGCCCAGTTGTGACTTGTGGTGGCTACACAGAGAGCCCAACCCTCCATGTTTCACATTCTGGTGAAAGTTTACAATCACTTAATCGTGACCAGCTATTATCTAAGATCAATGAACCACACTTTGAAAACACGTATGTTTAGCCTCCACTGAATTCTGGTGTGCAATATACAGTTGAAATAATAGAAGCTTTTAAAAAGAAGAGGTTGCCATACCCAGCTGACCATATTCAGGGCACCCAAAGGAGTACAGGTTTCCTTTGCAGTCCATTATCATGCTGAACTCAGCCCCACAAGCCATTTTGGTAATTGGCTGGCCATTGTACATTATCTAAAAAGAAAAAAAAACAATGAGTAATGTTTTAAAATTAAAAGAGGAAAGGAAGAAGAGGAAGAGACAAAGTGAGAGGAGAGAAAGGGAAATACAAGTTTGAGGGAAGAAAGGAACTAAAAAGGAAAAAGAGGAAGAGGGAAAGAGGTAATAAGAGACAGAAAAAGAGAAACAGAAGAGAAAAAGGGAGAGAAAAAAGAGACACAAAGAGAAAATAGAGGAAGAGGAGAGGGGAAAAAGGAAGAATGAAAGGAAAGGAGAACAGAGAAAAGTTAGGGAAGGGAAAGGGAAAAAAAGATATGACTAACAAAATAAACCAACCCCTGCTCACCCTTTTGCAATGGAGCATGAAAAATTTACAAGGACATCAAGGGAACTTAATGGGCTCAACTATTCTTTGTCAAGAGGTCAGGAGAGTACAAAGAAAAGAAAAGGCCTTTAAGGAAGAAAGAAGAGAAACTAAATAACATGAACACAGAAGAACAGAAAGATAAAATAACTAGGTGAAATGCACAGGAAATTAAAAGAAAAACACCCACTGCTTTACCCCTTGGATTTAAATGTGTCAACCAAAAAGCTTTTGCAACTCTCTCTCTTCCAGTTTGATCTTGTCTTTTAGCCACTGTAGCACTAATGAGGAATAAAATGGTTACCTTTTAGCGGGCAAATAAAGGGAGAAAGAATAGGCCCAAGGCCAGTACCCTTGAATTTTTTGGTATCAACTGTGTGGTATCTGGAAGAAATCAATAGTTTTCCCTGCTGTTTATTATTCCAGGATTTGAAAATCCCTCTGAATAAGAAGCTAGAAAATGACCAACTGACAACCCAAGAGAAGGGCATGAGATTGCCCAGGAAGGTAAATTAAAAGCAACTGATTGAAAATTCAATGTAACTCAACCAAAATTTGTTAAATATCTTTTAACCACACAATGTCCTTAGATCTGCTCTCAAGCAGTTTACAATCCAGAGTAGAAGGGCTAAAATGCATCCAAAAACTTTTCCAGTGTCGCTTCTGGATTTGTTTTCCAGAGATCCTAAAAAGGGGGAAAAGACCCACATGTGCAAAAATGTTTGTAGCCACTCCTTTTGTAGTGGCAAGAAACTGAATGAATGCCCATCAGTTGGGGAATAATTGAGTAAGTTAGGGTATATGAATATTAGGGAATATTATTGTTCTATAAGGAATGATCAGTAGAACGGTTTCACAAAGGCCTCGAGAGACTTTTATGAACTGATGCTAAGTGAAGTGAGCAGAACCAAGAGAACATACTGTAACAAAACACATTGTGTGATGATCAACTATGATAGACTTAGCTCTTCTTCAGCAATACAGTGGTCCAAGACGATTCTAATAGACTTCGTCTGGAAAATGCCATACACATCCAGTGAAAGACTTATGGAGACTGATGTGCATCAAAGCATGGTATTTCCACCTTATTTTGGTTTGCTTTTTCTTTCTTTCACATTACTAATATGAAAATATGCTTTAAATGGTTGCATATATCAAACTGCTTGCTATCTTGAGGAGGAAGGGGAAGGAGAAAAAAAATTGCAAAAATGAATGTTGAAACCCATCTTTACTTGTAATTGGAAAAATAAAATATGGTTGAAAAGGAAAAAAGACCATTGCAGCAATTATCTTCAAATTGGACCAAAGATGGACTTGGTGGAAGATTTTTAACTCCCCTCCCCCACTTAATACTATTTTCCTCCAATGACATGTAAAGATAGTTTTTAACTTATTCTAGATTCAAAAAACAGCATCAATAGCTCCTGTCCTTTATCCCTTCCCTGTTATGTTCTACTCAGTAGGAATGGAGGATGTACCAACATAGTATGCCAGCATTATCTAAATGGGACTTTGGAGTCCCAATGGTGATTGTATTTTTATCTGTATGCTGTTTTTCTTCCCACTTTTGACTTTAAGCTGCTTGTGTACAGGACCATATCTCAAATGGCTCTATACTCCTAACAGTGAAATGGGTTTCTAAATCCAATTTTAAAAACAAGGCAAAGGGGCTGCCAAACAAATTTTCTTTAATTTAAAAATAAAAATCTCCTTCTCCTCCTCTGCAACCTGTAAGACTTGCATGCACACAGGAGCACTAGAGAATACTACCAAAACAGAAGGGGAACAGTTGTAAAGTAAAGAGGAAAACAATAGCTCAGGGGAAACTGCCAATTCTAAAGCCCTCGGTGATCAGAGGGTTACCTTGACAATAGTCCTGACCGCTCCCAAGAGCCCACCTTAGCTGTCACGTGGAGAAAGGAGATGAAGGATGGGCATTTCCCACCTTATGTTTCTGAGGTTAAAGGAGCATCCTCAGGTACCTCTCTCTCCAGCAAGCCCCAGGGACAGACAATGACATAAGGTCAAAACGACCTAAAAGGAGGCGAGGACGCACAGGGAAACCAGGTGAGGCCTTCCCTCTGGAAGCCAAGATTCCTGGGGCTGTACACAGTGCAAATCATGGACCACCGTCACCTCCTGAGGTCCGGGGACAGAAGCAGGAGCCGGCTGCATCTGTCATTTGCTGTGCTACAATACTGGGATGCATGTATTGAGAGCAGCAGCAACCTCATGGGTCACCCAAATCTACAGGAGTGACTCCGGGTTCCAAAGAAGGGAGAGACTTGCTCAAGCTCTCTACCTCATACATAGCCATAGCAAAGAGGAAGGCTGCCGGTCGCTGGCTTAGGTCCTTATGGAGAAAGCCTGGAACTATACAGCGCAGAGTCACACTACATGGGACAGCTCCGGAGGAGCACAGGTGGGGAGAACGCACACACCCCAGCAATCTCAAGAACTGGGAAAGGAGGTGATTTACAGTGGGACAGGGACCTCAAACACCCTCTGCGGCTTAGAAGGGAGTCCAGAGCACTGGGACATCTTATCCCCAGGGACCAGGTCAGTATATTATCAGAGGCAGACCTGAACCCAAGGCCATCTTGTTTAAGGGGCGGCCTTCCATCCCCTCTGCCAGCTAGCTGCCTATTGGTTGAAGGTTGAAAATAAAGAGAAAAATAAAAGTAGAATCTCTATAAAGGAAGGAGTCTTCAGCTATGTTCACAAAATAATGGAAGAAGCACAGGATGTGAATTCTGTATCCCACCCAAAACTGGCTTGCCCTTTTCCAGTAGGTCAACCAACATATCAAACGAAGAGCACAGTTCCCATTTCTAAGAAGCAAAACCAAAAAAGGGGCATTAAAAAAGCTCCAAATCCATCAGCCATGAGAAAGGAAATGGCTAATTACCTGTGCAGGGCTCGGGATAGCGTCGGTCTGATTGCCAAGGCCAAGCTGCCCCATCTTGTTCTCTCCAAATGCAAACACCGAGCCAGTTTCTAGGAGGGAATAAAATAAAAAGGGAAGAGAGTGAACATTCTGAATGTTATGACAACAATGTTATCTCAAGCACAGAAATATTAAATACACTGCTCATTTGCTGAAGATGGAGTGTTCCAGAGGTGGAATAAATTGATACTTTCCAGAATCACTAACTCTTATCAAAAAATGAGAGCACAAAGAAATGCTTTGTTCCCATTTGCAAATGGAAACTATAATCTTTATTTTCATCCTGCTAGAGGTACTTCCTGTTTCTAAGGCCCTTCTTCCAAAGGTCTCCAAGATATTGCCTGCTCCCCACCTGGCCCGCCCTCTGGAAACATCATGATACCCTCAAGTCTGCGACTGAACCACCTCAGGGCTCACTTTGCCCAAAAAAGATCATCCTGCATACCTGTCAAAGCCAGAGTGTGGTTCCTTCCACATGCAGCGGACACAATCACTTCCTTGCTGAGGACTTCAATGAGTTTGGGGGCTTCCACTCTCTTGGTATCTCCATGTCCAAGCTGCCCCTTCTCATTTCGACCTGAGAAGACCAAAAGAAAATCAACAAGACAAGGAAGAGGGTTAACATAGGAGTCCCTATGGTCTTAGGAAAGGAAAATTCACTAAGGGAAGATCTATTGTCATCCTGCTTTGCCATTCACCCTAAGGGACTTTCCATGTGTACAACTCAACTTCCTCTAGCTGCAGTCTTTCCCAAAAGGACTGGCTAATTGGTATTCTTAGTTCTTTGTACATATTAAGCACTAAATACCGCTCCCCCCCCAAATCATTCATCAATTCATTCAGCCAGCCAGGGAAATATCAATGTAGAAATACATATAAAATATGTAAAAAGCTAATACAAAAATAACATCCAGCCAGCATCTGCAGGTGTAATCAGAACACTCACTGTCTGGAAACACATGGGACTTGAGCATCTCATCCTACCGCCATGCTCATTCATGTTTTCATGAATGGTATTTTTTGACACCTGCCTCTAAAGCATTTGATCTTGGTGCTTTCAGCTGCTCCACGGCCCACAGGCATCATGTCAGTCATTTTTATTCACTTTACAAATGGAGCTCAAATCCCCCATCATATAAATCTTTAACTACCAAGTAACCTGTAAACAGCGACCACAGACCAGAATTTCATCCACGGTCACCTATCCCCTTCCCTAAAAGACAAACAAGGGATAAAGTGTGGGATAAAGCTAGCCAAAATGGTCTTTTGGCAGGTGTCAGACACACCTGTCTGGCAACACTTCCATGTGCCCAAACTACATTAAATGTGATTGGGAAATATAATAAAATAAAAATACAATAACATAAATAGTATGTGTAGTTTGGTATGGCCTAAGGAGCCATGAACATTCCTAGCCAGTAGATTTGGAACTGGGATTATATAACCCCCCACTAATATCTTCATTTCTCAGCGCCTGTCTCCTTTTAATGAAGATTGAGGAAAATTGAATTAAATTACCTCAAAAGCCCCTGCCAGCCCTGACATCCTGTGTTCTAAGGGCCTTCCCAGCTCTGATATCTAAGGACCCTCTCAACTCTGACCCCCTGTGTTCTAAGGTTCCTCCAAGCTCTCATATTCTGTATATACAGAGTAAAAAGAAAACCAAAATGGGGATTTTTTTATTCCCGGAGAATATTAATCTTGTCCTTAAGTTGGAATTAGCTAAAATTGTGCAGAGGATAGTGTAGGTGCAATGGAAAGAACCCTTACTCTGAAGTCATAGGACCTGAGTTCAAAATCCACTTTAACCTAAGTGACTTGGCCAAAACCCACTCATTGGTCCATAATCTCTCTCTTTTCCCTCATCTATCACAGCAGAGGGTATAAATCAGTGCCTTACAGCTTGAAAGCTGGGATACTCCCAGTCTCTGAATGGAAAACATACCAAGAGAGCCAAGCAGAAAACATCAAGAATAGAATGACAGCCTTTAGATGTGTGAATGATTACCGTATGGACACAAAGAAACTGTTCTCAGCAATAGGGTTGAGTTAAAGGTGTTTTCAATTCAGACACCCTCACATTCAAGAAATGAATTTAATACACCAGAATTAAGGCCTGGTCCAAGTCTTGGAACTTCTCTTTGGAAAGCTTTAAACCGACCATGTGTCCACCTGGCATGGCATCCAGTCAACCTGGGAGAAAACCCAGGATTCTGAATTATGCCATGGGGCCCGAAGTGTGGTCAATGGCCACCAAACAGAGTCACCAAACAGTTACATTTATCTAGGGAATCCAGTGTAGGGAGCCTGAAATAATAAATGCCACATGAGACAAATCTTAGCTTTCATCAGAAGTATTCATTCTACACTTCCTAAAAACCAAAACAGTCAAAAAACCTCAAACACTTTATAAAGTAAGGCATTCTCCATCATGAGGAAAGATTCAAAAGGAGGATAGATGTGGGGAAATGGATTCCTGTCCAAATACTGTTAAATTAATGGCTCTCTGATCTTTGTCAGCTTCCCTGTAGTGGGAGCAAGTTTGCCCTCAGTCAACAGATTTGAAAGATCACTGGACAGTAGAAATGGATTCAAATCCCATTTTTTTCAGCTAGACAACTGAAGTAACTTAGGGTTACACAGCTAGTAAGTGTTAAGTGTCTGAGGATGGATTTGAACTTAGCTCCTCCCAACTCCAAGGCCCATGCTCTGTCCACTGCACCATCTGGCTGCCCCTAAATCCCACCTCTGATACTGCTTGTTACCTAGGGCAAGCCCCTTCACTGCTCTGGGTCTGTTTCCTCATTTAGAAAGGGTGTTGGGACTGCATGGCCTGTGAAATCCCTGCTGGCTCTCATATAACCAAAGGAATAACAATAACAAAATCATCAGATTATTTATGATGATTTTAAAAATGCATGAGACATAAGGCAATTAGGTGTTTAATCTTATATGAAATGATTTTACACAGACCTGGACCAAGTAAGGGGCTGATGACTGCTGAAGGAAGGGATTTTTCTTTTTTCAAAGCAACTAAGAGACACTGTGACCGTAAGCAGTCTAAGTATGTCATCATGAGGCCATAAAGTATAAATTTGGGCCAAATAAACTTGTTGGCTTTTTTTTTCCTTCAGCGGAACTACAAAATTAGCAGCCAAAGGAACACAACAGATGTTTCTTGTATTTGGACCTTGGTGAAGCATCTCATGAAACTGCAAAAAATGGTTCAAACAGACTGAAACAAAAATAGCATCATCTGGACGAAAAGCTGGCCAGAGGATTAACAACAAAGGGTGGTGAGCAATGCTGGTGGACTTAGAATCAGAAAGGAAAGGGTCTGGGAAATCCCACAAACTTTCAGGGACATATCTTGGCCATCAATACCTTCATTAATGACTATATATAATAAAGAAATGAATTAAAATAGAGCAACACCACCGAAGTTACAAAATCTAGGCCCTGGGACAGATCTTCATGGTTGTCTGATTTAGGGCTTCTTGTCCAGGGGCCACCTGTTATAGCTTTGAAAATAAAAGTTTGTGAATTGGCCGAGGGTAGGATGGAACCAGGAATTGGATCTTTATTTTGAAAGAAATGGTTTCCTTTGTAATCCATAAAATTGCATTAAAATATGGAGGATGTTATTTTATGCAATTAAAAACATAATTCTGAGAAGGGTTTTGTAAGCTTCACCAATACTTCCAAAGGATCCATGACACAATAAACATCAACAATCATCACCATTATTGCAGTTTCACGTATAGCTCTCACTATGTGCCAAGTACTGTGTGCCATACACTTTACAGGTACCATCTCATTTGATAACCAGAATACTTCTGAAAGATAGGAGCTGCAATGATTCCATTTTATAGATAAGGAAATTGAGGCCGGCAGAGGTTAAGAGATTTTCCCAACATTATAACCAGTGCCTGGAGCAGAATCTGAACTGACCAAATCCAGCCCCCATCCCCACAACAATAGCGGTCTTTGCCACCCAGGGATAAGAAACAAAGGCAAAAGAAGAAGAATCAATTCAGAAAATAGACCAAGGAACCAAGAGCAAACCCAAACACTTGGGGGAACAGAGCAGGTGAACCAGTACCAGCCCTACTCTTAGGAACACGGTTCCCTGCAGACCAGGCCATCCAGAGCATGCTCCAAGGGGCCCAGCCAGCATTCTGCCACAATCACAGGGCATTGGAGTGCAGGGCCTGGGCCTGCTACCAACGAGCAAGGTACTACCTGGGAGTGAAATGAGGCGCACTGATGGTGGCAGGAGAAGGATGCTTTGTGGACTGTACTCTAATGGGATGTGGCGGAAGGGGGAGCAAGAAGCCAACATGGGGGGAGCAGCAAGAACAGAGTTCTTCTGTCACGCTGTGCTACGGAGCAAGAAGGTGGCAGTCCGGCTGAGGAGAGCCCCCTCAGGAGGGAATTCAATCATACGGTGCTGCCCAAATGGAAGCTCTAGGTGCAACCAAGGTGAAACGGAGTGAGGGCCCTGCCCTCCAGACAACAAAAGGAGGGAAACATCTGATCATCCACAGTCCGCCAAAAAGTAGAAAAGACTTATTTATTCCTGTATTATCAAGAAAAAGTAAAGCAAAAGGGCTCACAGTGAGGTCTCTCCCAAATAAATCCACTGGAGGGAAAAAGGGCTGCTACCTTCAAAGGAAGGCTCTAATCCCTCCTATGAGGAGCCTGCTCTGCAAGAGGGCCAGATAACCCAAGTGCTGGGCACTTTCTCACTTACCCCAGCTCCAGAGTTTTCCTTCTGTGGTGATGAGAAGACTGTGAGCAGCACAGGGCCCCGAGACCACCGTCCGCACCTGGACCCCGGAGAGGCAGCCATATCTGTGTGGCCCCCACAAGTTCTGCCCCAGATTGCGATAAGCAGCTGGAACAACAAACAGGTACCAGATTAGATTGTTTCATGTACCAAGGATTCCCAAACCCTACCAGTGAAGGAAATTAATTACCAAAAGACAACTGTAACCTGGACAAGAGGACCTGGTTTTGGCCCTAAGTTTCAATTCTTCTGAAAAAAAAAAAAACAACCTAGATCACAAGGTTGTTAGGAAAATACATTCATTCTATACTTAGCCAGCACCTCCCACAGTCATGGCAATTATTCAACAAATACTTGAGCAGCACCTACTAAGTGCAAAGGACCTTACTAGGTAACATTGACTCAAACACTTGAGCAGCACCTACAAAGTGCACAGCACTGTACTAGTTACATTTATTCAACCACCACTTAAGCAGCACCTACTAAGTGAAGTGTTAATCTTGGTTCTGTGGATGCAAAGAATAAAAAGGAAGTAACAGCTGCCCATTACATTCTCCTAGATAAAAACTCTTCTGAGTCAATGTGGGCCACCAAGGTACCATAGAATGCAAGGACTGGGAGAGCTTCACAAACTACAACCTTGTGACCCTGGGGAAAAACGGTCCTTCCACGACCCTAATCACCACTAATCACCCCTCTAACTGAGCAACAGGTCTGGATTTCTTGGCTTTTTGGCCCTGGGATTCCAGAAGCCCAGGAGCACGGGCACCAAGGGTCTCAGGCTGGGCTAGATCAAGCTCTGGGTCTCACTAATCAGAGGGCAGCCACCGACCATCAATGTCCGGCTCCGTCAGGGGGATCTGCATCTATTCAGGGAAGTCTATTCCTACACTTGTATCCCCCAGGAGAAGCCGCACAATCTCTCTCATGCAGGGACAGGGACACAATCCCTCGGAGCCCATCTTGTGGGCGCTCCCCAATTATCTAAGAACCACGGGATTACAAATGGCAACTCCTTCACTCCACAACAACCCGCAGCTGCCCTGGTGCTGGTGGGAAGGGGAAATCAAGGACATGGTCCCAAGTGCAAGAAGCCTTCCCCAGCAGAGCCGCTCTTCCCTTTCTGACTCATTTCGGAGTCATCTCCTTGGCTAAAGGTCACCTGGGATTATCTCACCCAGCCCCTCCCGTGGACCAAGGAACAGACGGAATCCCAAAGACAAGCCCCTTGCCCAAAGTTTCTGAGTCGCCAATCTCCAAAGGCTGAATGGCCAAGTAATAGGAAGAACGCTCACTTCAGTGTGAGGTTTCCTTTCCTTCAACATGTCTTGACCAAGTTTGAGCCAGAAGCACACAGAAAGCCGTGGGGCAAAGGTATTCGACAGGTCCGGGAGCTGCCAAGTCCGACAGCCTCCCAGGTGGCCGGTCACGGCCCTGCCAGAGCAACCCTCTCCCCCGCACAACTGCAAACCAGCAACGTTCCATCAGCCGGTGGAGAGGGAGAATTTCTCCCCAGCTGGGCCCGAGGAAGCCTCGTGTAAAAAAAAGGGACTGGAGGCCCACTAGCTGGAGGGGAATTGCAGAGGCTCCCAATTTGTGGGGTCTGATCCTGATCATGGAGATGCAGCAGGAACCCAGGCGTTATCTTGTGCATTAACAAAGACCGGACAAGACTCCTGGTGCTGCGTTCCCAAGGTCGGATCTTCACTGACAGGGGCAATAAGAGGCAGCAGAAAACAAATGGTTTTCTTTATACAAGACCGTTGGCTGGCCTCGGAGCCCTGCAAGAGGAGCTGATCAGGAACGAGGGCCAAGACTTAATTATCAAGGGTGGGATCCAACGCTTTCAGGTTACAGATGACCAACTGCGGCCCAGAGAATCAGCTAACTCCAGTCCTCAGCCTTCTCTCCACTGAGCCTCAGTTTTCTCCTCCGCAAAGTGGGCTGGATGTCTCCACTACCCACCTTACTTCCCTCACAGGATTTCCATGCAAAAAAAGGAGTTTAGGGAGGCTGCCATGTAGCCTAGATGGGAAGGCTGTCCCCCCCCCTTCCTTGTCTCATTTCCCATTGCAGCAGGGATCCCCTTGGGACCTAATTCCAGATCATCTGGAAGAACATAACCTGGTGCCCGCATCTCAACCCGATGCATCCAGACAAGGGCGGCTGCATTCAAAGAGAAGGCGGCCATTCTGTTGGAGGGAAACCTCAGGCAAGGCAGAACAGACAGGACATCCTGCTTTGCCCTCTTGAATCAGTCATAGTCCAAAGGCTCAGTAAAGGGGCACAATGAAGGGCATTTGCCACCAGGGCCCCCAGCTCTGAGTCGAAATTAAAAAGTCAAGTGGCTTGGCGGTGGGATGGGGGGGGGGGGGGGGGGGGGGGGGGGTGCTCAGGACAGTGCCCTGGCCCATTCACTCCACTAATGACCCCAGGGCTCCCTCCTGACACCTTTCTGACCCCTGGGTCAAGCATGGCCCTATCTCACCCGGCTGGGAGTGTTGGCGTGCAAATATTTGCCCACTGGGAGAAAGCAGTGTTGGAGAGTACTTTGGGATCTTTCCAAGTGCAAGCAAGTCATCATAACACATGGAAATGGGCCAAGTGGGCTTTTTTCTCAAGGGTTTGTGCGTAATTGGGCTGGTGTCCTCAAGAGGAATGATACCTATTTTCTGGAAGTGACTGGGGGCGGGGAAGACAGGAAGGAAGGTGCCAGTGCGAGGCTCTCCTCCTCCTCCTGTTTACTCATCCAGGCAAGGTCCCCTCCAAGACGCGGGTGTTTTATGGTAGCTGCTGTAGGACGCGGGGATTGCTGCGGTACAACCTCACAGGACCCTTAGTTCTTTGGATAAAACAAACACCCCATGGGTAGAGGCCCGGCTTGTTTCTGCTCATAAAGGAAAGGGGACCCCAAGGGAGAGGTTTGTTGTGGGGCTTTAGACGAGCTTTGTTTTTCCTACCTTGCTGTTTAGGCACTTCCTTCCGACCAATGAGGTCCCAGTTGGTCGCCCCAAAAATCAAAAGCTGCCCTTTGCACTTAGAGCCTTCAAGTTTCTACAAAGGAAGGGGAGGAGAAAGGAGAAAAGCATCAGCAATTAATGCCACCTCTGCGGGCACACCTCCCAGGCTCCGCAGGCCCGCCAGCTGACAGCAGGAGCCCAGGGAATGGGGCCTCATTAGTTGCTGGCACCCAACTGGCCGCTTCTCGGGCCCTGCCGAAGTGGCTCTCGGCAATCCCGCAACCTGATCGCGGGCTTGGATACGCAGCATCCCGTTCCTGCGCACGGCACCTCCCTCCTGTGCCAGGGCTCATTTTTTATCTTTTTTGATTTCTTATTTAAATATATTTTGCAAAACATTGCAAGAACCAAGAGACCCTCAAATTACACCCCCTCCCTCCCATCTTGTAAAATGACTCAACACAGGTATTTGCAAGACCCCTGTAGAGAAAGTATTAAAACTGGCTCATCCTCGTGGCCAAACCTACCCACATTTCCCTATCAGCAAGCACGAGCCCCACACAGATCCAGTGCTGGCACCAGGCTTTACTTCTGCACAGTAATTAAACCTGGCCAGCCTCTCCTCCTGCTCTTACCCCTCACTACCTAGTAGGGATCAAGGATCACTGACTAGGGAAAAGGGGGATGGGAGGGAACTTTGGAGAGGAGGGAAGAGAGACGCCCCCAAACATCCTCTAAATCCCTCAAACTCAACTCCTTCTTGTCCTAAATCTTCAAGGAAGAGACGCAGAGAGGGCACAGAAGGTCCGGGACAGGCCTTCCTTCAAAGGCCATTCATTCTGCATTTCCATTAGTCAAGAGGAATCAATGATGAGTGAAATGAGGATATTCCCCAAGGCGCAGATGTGTAAGTGAGAAGCCAGAATTTCTAGCCAGTTTATTTCAGTGCTCCTTCTGACCCAGTCTACTGCTGGTATCGTCCAAATGATTCATGGCCATGGATTCCCCTTGTTTCCTTTTTCAGTATCTATAGACGAAAAGTCCATCAACTTCTCTAGAACTCAATTTCCTCATCTGTAAAATAAGCAGGGTAGACCAGACCTTTAAGGTGTCCTCCCCTCCCCCCAGCTCCAGATCATAAAATCCCTTACTGAACAACCCATTCATGAAGGAAAATTATAAAGACCAACAACATCGGGAACAAAGCGGAGATTTGGACATGCATCCCCCCTTCCCTTCCATCCCGTCTCTATGGGAGATCCCTACCATCAGGCACTCTGGCAGACTTGGCTGATAAAGTGATTTCAGCCTAACTGTTGTGTTTTTAAAATTTCATCCTCTCTTCCTCAGGATGGCTCCCTGGAAGAAGGGAAGGGAAACAGGGGACAGTTCCAGTGGTGAAATGGGAAGGAATGGAAACTGATTCCATCTTTAATAATGCAGGCTCCTATGGCTTGGAAGGCCCTGAGGAGGAAACCATTCTATGACCACTGGAGAAGAGAAAGTTCAAAAGGGGAAAATATTTTTTTGGCCCAGACTTGTGATTTCATTGCTGTCAAGAAACTTCCATTGAGGAATGGTAGTGATCAGGATGTACGGGGCCCCTTCAGAGAGCTGCTGGGGACACTCAAAGCAGAAGGGTCTCGTATCCACGTCTCCTTTCTTTATCCATTATGCCTCCATGCCTCCCTCCCTTTTTCAGAAACAAAACCCTTTTAAGCCTCTCTATGGCAACTTCCAAACCTAAAAAGGTTTGACAATCCAGTTAATTATTAACTGACATTTCCATAGGTTCACAAAGTACTTTCCGTACAACTAGAAGCATCAGAGGATGGATCATAAAAGGGAAAGGACCAACTTCCCTGATTTTACAGGACAAAAAGCAAATTCATTCAGTCATTCACAGCCCCTTCTGGTTAAGAGGTTACTGACCTATAGTGTCAGAAGCCAGACTCAATCTAAGTTCCACCCCCATTACACAGAAGCTGTAAGGGCTCATTTTCAAAGTAAATGGATCCCATTTTCTTGATAACTTGACAACCCAAATCTGACTTGAGCAGGTTCTCCTGGTGGTCGGGCCTCTTGCCCATCCTCTGGCCAGAGTCACAGGGCGTGAGAGAACATGCCCATTTACAGCACAGATCCATCTCATAAATGGCAGAGGGCAAGGGGATGATGAACGTGGGACCACACGCACCAGCCAGAAGGGGACCTCACTGCACTTAAATTATTTAGAGAGACCTTAATCAGAGATCCCAGAACCCTGGCTGCATCCAAGGCTCGGATTACTTGACTCTGAGCCCAGTTTCCCCTGGTTGTCTGCCCTTCTTTGCTAAAATGGTGGGCCTTGCAAGAAACTGGAGACTGAGTGGAAGCCCATCAGCTGGGGAATGGCTGAATGAGTTACGGTATATGAACGTTATGGAGCATTATTGTTCTGTAAGAAACAACCAGCAGGATGATTTCGGAAAGGCCTGGAGAGACTGACAGGAACTGATACTGAGTGAAGTGAGCCAAGCTAAGAGAACATTGTATAGAGCAATACAAGGCTGTGTGATGATCAATTCTGACAAATGTGGCTCTTTTCAACAGTGAGGTGACTCAGACTAGTTCCAATGACATTGGGCTGGAGAGAGCCATCTGCACCCAGAGAGAACTAAGGGAACCGAGTATGGACCACAATATAGCATTCTCATTCTTTTTGTCATTTGCTTGCATTTTGTTTTCTCATTTTTTTCCTTTTTGATCTGATTTTTCTTGCGCAAGATAATTGCATAAATATGTATACATATATTGGATTTAACCTATTTTAACATGTTTAACATATTGGACTACTTGCTATCTAGGGGAAGGGATGAGGGAAGGAAGGAAAAGTTTTGCAAGGGTCAATATAGAAAAATCATCCATGCATATGTTTTGTACATAAAAAGCTTTAATAAAAAAAATTTTTTTAAACAATAAAATGGTGGGCCTTGGCTTAGAAGAGTAGAGTACAGAGAGGATGCTGAACTTGTCATCTGAAGAGATCAGCTTTTCTATCTAGAGAAACAGGAAGGAAAAAAACCCCGGGGCAGATGGATCAATGCTTCTTTTCCAGGCAATCTTATTTAGACAAAGATTACTTAAACAAGTAAGCATTTCTCTATTAAGCACGTATGTACTAGAGATACAGGGACAGACAGACTCCCTGCCTTCTAGGAACTTCAAATCTAAAGACTAACAGATAAGGGCAGGGAAGGGTCCAGAAGAACTAAGTCTCCTTAATTGGCATCTCAAAACCCTATAAATTTCAAGGCTTCCATGTATTTAGATGAAAAAAAAAATTTACATGTTTTAATTCAAAATAATTGGTTTCAAAAGTTCAAAAATGAATACAGCAGCTCTTTTTGTGATAACTAAAAGTGGAAATTTAGGGAATGCCCATCAATTGGGGAATGAAATACCATGGAACCACAAGAAATGACGAGTAAGCTGATCTCAGGAAAGCCTTGAAAGACTTACTCGAACTGATACTGGGCGAAGCAAGCAGAATCAAGAGAACATTGTACACCATAACAGCAAGGTTGTGGGATGATCAATTGTGATAGACTTGGCTCTTCTCAGCAAAGTAATGATCGAAGACAATTCCAAGACTCGGGATAAAGAATGCTATTCACATCCAGAGAAAAAAACCATGGAGTCTGAATGCAGAGGAAAGCATACTATTTTTACTTAGGTTTGTTGTTGACAGTTTTTTGGGGGGAAAGGGAAGGGATTACTTATTTTTCTTTTACAACATAACAAATGTATAAATATGTTTAAAATGATTGCACACATATAACATCAGATTGCTTATCATCTTGGAGAAGGATGGAAAAATATTTTGAAATTCAAAATCTAATAAAAATGAATTTTGAAAGCCACATTTAAGTGGAAAGAATAAAATACTATTAAGTGGGGGGAGGGAGACAAAATAATTGGCTTCCTTTTAAATTCTCTATTTTATTTCCTGCATTAAAAAACATTCTGAGGTTTCATCAGAAAAAAAATAAAATCTACAACACAGGAGACACTTGAACTGAGCTTTAAAGGCAATTAGGGCCTCTGAAGAGGCCAGGGTAAGGAGGGAAAAGATTCCAAGCTGGGGGAGAATCTATGAAAAGGCAAAGGGACTGGAAGCTCTAGACAGAGGGAAACTGTGGAGGTTGGGGGGGTAGTGAATCAGTCACCAGACCCACTCTATCTGAGATGCACCTCCCATAAGTCACCCTCACCATTCACTTAAGCGACAAGACAAGCGGCTTTCCCAAGCAGAAAACAAATGCTCACAGAGCATCCAGTTAGGGCCAGGACCTTTATTGTACCAGGTACTTGGGAGAGAAAGATGGGATGGGATGGATGGGAAAAATCTTGCCCAAGCTCCCAACACGGAGCAGCCGATCATCCCTTAACTTGCAACCCTCCACTGGAATAATGGCAAACAGTTACTCATAGCCATTAGGTACGGGGTCCTGGGCTCTCAAGTACTATCTCACCTGATGCTCACAACCTCGGCAGATCAGTGCTGTTTCTATGACAGAGGATGACAGATTAAGAGACTGAGGCAAATGGAAAGAAGTGATTTGCTCAGGATCCCAGCCAGTATCTGAGGTAGGATTTGAATGTGGGCCACCGTGACTCCAGAGGGCTGAGGCTCCAGAACCTGCCACAACACGCATGGGAGGGATTTCCCTGGCGATTTCTCAGCCTACTATGAGGAACCCAAAATGAATGTTTCGTAGCCTGAGCATCTCTTGATAGATCAACCCATTACCTGAGCTATGGCCTTAGCATCGATACTAAAAAGTAAATCACAGGAAGAAATAAATTTCACATCATTCCTCATATTAGTTTAGGTGGTCTAATAACTAAGGAGTTAATTGTCGGCTGTGAGAGCCCACAGGCTCTCACATAGCCAAATAAAATAGAGAATTCTAAAGGAAACCAATTATTTTGTTTTTCCCCCCCACTTAATAGTATTTTATTTTTTCCACTTAAATGTAAGGATAGCTTTCAACCTTCATTTCTTCATGCTTAAGAAAGACTATCATTTTAGCCTCTGCATCCATCCCTAGCACCTGGCACATAGTAGGTGTATTACCTAAACCCTTATTTGCTATAAAAGAGCTTTCTTTTTTATCCTACTTCTTCCAATTTATCCTTCACTTCCTTTTTCACATTTTTACCCTGTTCCAAGTAAGAAACTGGCTACCTTAACTGCACAACATGAACATCAGCTATTCATTAGAGCCTGGAAATATTCATATCATATGGAACAGTTATCACAGATGAGTATATGCCTCCCACAAGATGAATGGGGATAGAGAATGTCAGGGCAATCAAAGAGGCAAAGGGGGAAGAGGAAATATGTGGTGTTCGACCCTTAGACATATTTTGTTCAGGTTTCACTGATGGGCCTACAGACTGTTTACTGAATGATACTGAGTTCTATAACACTGCTACTCATGATCAAAGATCAAAGAAGGATAGCTTAAAAAAAAAAAAAAAAAAACGCCCTATGAATTTCATTTCATCCTGCTGTCTCCCAACACCCTGGTCACATAACCTGGGCTGAGATGGACAGCAACAGCAAAAAAATATACTGAGCTTATTCAATCAACAAAATGGGATTTCTGGTATAAAGTGACTTTTGAATTATTATACAAGTCCAAGAAGCATGTTTGAGAGTCAACCTTTTAACATACATTCATTTAGAAGACTGAGTCTCTCCTAGGCTGTTCAGAAAAATGCCTTCCACAATAAATTCCCTAATGGGCTATCAACTAAAACAGGCTTCAAGCCCAGTTCTCCAAGATATTTATTTGCTCCTTTCCGATTGGACAGATTTGTCTCAGAGTCCACTAAACCTTCAGCAACCCCATCCTGGAAAAATTACTGAAATGTCCTCTGTGATCTGGCCGACTGCATCCACCTTAGAGCTGATATACAGTCAAGGATACTCGGTTGGTCTTAGAGAAATACTTTAGGAAGGTTCCTGCTAATTCAGATGGAAGCAAAATGACATAATTAACCACAATCAGGTAGTCTGTTTCCCTGGCAAAGAGCCTTGGGTACTTAGGGCAAGAATGATTTTCTCTGTCTACAAGAATATATGGCTGCTACTGATCAGCCCCATAAAAATTGACATCTCATGCTTTCAAGGCAACCTGGTACAATGGAGAAAGAGCTGGCCAAGGGGTCAGATGTCTTACTCTGCCATTAGCTAGCTGGCCTTCGGTTTGCTCTGCTACTTAGTGAGAGAGGTTGTACCAAATGAGCTCCAAGGCCCCCCACCCAGCTCTAATAATTGGGCTTCAAGGCCCTCGGGGTTCTGTACCAACATTTATGAATCCAAAGCAAAGCCATCTTTTCATTAGCTAAAAGCTACTGGCCCCTCTTTCAAAAGACAAAGTGTTAAGACTTAACATGTAAAACTGCAGACAAACTATAGTTTGCCCCCCCCCAAAAAAAATCCGACAGTATTTGAGCAAACTATTCACATTTTATTATCATCCCAAACTATATAATGATATTGTAAGGTTCTGCAGTGGAGGAAGAAAAAGGGGAAGAGAGAGAAAGAAAAAGAGGAAAGAGAAAGCAAGGGAGGAGAAAGAGAGCAAGAGAAATAACAAGAAAAAAGGGAAAAGGGAAAACAAGAAAAGGAAGGAAGAAATTGGAAAGGAAAAAAATGACAAAGGAAGGGAGAGAGGAAAGGAGGGCACTCCTGTGGTGCAAAGAAAGTTGTCCAAAATCTCTGACCTACAGATTCTCTTACTGGGACTAAATAGTGTGGTCCAGTGGTTCTCCAGTGGTATTGTCTATTGTCATCAGAGGACCTGGTTTCAAATCCTACCTCTTAGCTTACTATCTGATTGACCGATCAAGTCATATCATCTCCCTGGGTCTCAGTTTCCTTGATGAGAGAGTTGGATTCCATGAGTGCTGAGGTCCTTCTCAGCTCTCCATCTAGGACTCTCTAACAAAATACTGACAATATTACTTGCCCTATATGTATCAGTGTTCACAGCAGCGTTCTTTGTGACTAGGGAAAAATGGGTCCCACGGACCAGAAAACGACTAACTAAACTGGTCAGTAAGTAGAGGGGAGTGTTACTACATATTAAAGAAGGACAAACCATGAAGAATTGGGAAGGTAAGGTTTGCAAAGCCAGAGTACCCAGAAGAAACTTCAACTATTGGGCACAGCAAGGGAGATATCTCTATGGAGAGGAAGAGAGACTCGGGTAGGATCAAGACCAAAGTCAAAGAGCTCATTGACCCATTCCTTCTTTTTATTAAAGACCAATAATCAGTATTTCAGGGAATGTACTTCTGTGGGAATGGGGGGGGGGGGGGGAAGGGTTAGTTCACAAAAGCTTATCAGCATTAAAAAAAAAAAAGCAATACAACTATCAATAATTTTCATAAATATATTTCCATACAAATGCCTCCACTTTAATAACACAGCTAGGGGATACTGTGCTGGTCTTGGAGCCAGAAGATTTGAGTGTGAATCTAGCCTGCGTGATCCTGGCCAAGTTGTTTCTCAGGCTGGTGTCAGATAATAACAGCACAGACTTAGCAGGGTTGTTCTGAAGAGCAAATCAGTCAATATTTAGAGGACACTTAGCACAGTACCAGGCAACCATTAGACACTATATATAAATGCTAGCTATCATTATTATCTTTAATAATACTGTCTAGGGAATGCAGCCATGAGAAGGCTCAGGAACTGCTCCAGAGACGTTTCTTGCACTCTACCAAAACTATGTTTAAGTCATCTTACAGTATTCATATTTGTTCAATTTTTAAAAATTTTGATAAACAGTTTGTCAACACAGAGGCCCCTTTCTCCCCAGCCCCTTCCTCACCTCCTCACAGTGTTGACCGATTAAATAATTCTCCACAATATGCAACCGTAAGATCCCAGATTTACAGCTGGAGAATTTAAAGATCATCTAGACTAGATCATCTAGACTAGATCATCATCCATGTCCACGAGGAGCAACCACAG
Source organism: Sarcophilus harrisii (assembly GCF_902635505.1). Taxonomy (NCBI): domain Eukaryota; kingdom Metazoa; phylum Chordata; class Mammalia; order Dasyuromorphia; family Dasyuridae; genus Sarcophilus; species Sarcophilus harrisii. The sequence continues at coordinate 566,588,479 of NC_045428.1, read as the reverse complement.
GGCAGATATGATGTACCCTAATAGGAGAGGCCCCCGGGACCAAGGAGAAATCAGAGACAATAAGATGGGGAGTGAGGTTTGTATGAAAGCAAAATTGATACTCAGTTGCCAAGAATGTATTTCTGAAGGACTGGGAGAAACAAAGAGGCAGTGTGGATGAACAGATAGCGCTAGCCTTGAAGACAAGGTCTGGGTTCCTTGACCCACAATAGCTGTGTGACTGGGGAGGACAAGTCAAGCCCAAGGCATTCTGGGTGTACCAAACTCCTACCCTAGCAGAGGGAGCTTCCTCCCATATACCAAGAAATAGGCAGCAGCAGCAGCTATCCCTGGAGGACATCTCTGGACCAAAGGGTTAGGCTGAAGACCATGACTAACCTCTTAATAATGGCACAGGCTATATGCTCCCTTCACAGGAAGTCAGGGCAAGGATTATTATTATTATTATTATTCCCATTTTACAGAGGAAGGAACAGAGGCTCAGTGACGTGAAGATAATAAAGGCATTAAGTTCTAACACTGTCTCTTGTTATCAGTATTAACAAGGATAAACCACAAACCCCACATTCTGGCTCTGGCCTCCTTCACTAGATCTCCTTGACTGTTGGATAATCACACTGTCCATCCTGCAGTGTCCCATACATGGCATTCGAGTCATCACAGATTCAGGATCTAATCCTGATTTTACAGGATTTTTACAACTGTGGAAACTGAGACGGAGGGAGAAGAGCCTTAAGATCACAGATCTTAGTAAGTGGGAGAATGATTTGAAACCAGGTCATAGTAGACTCCAAACCCCATATTCCCCTTTCCAGGCCTCCCACATCTCTTAAGCTTAGCTTGGGAAGAAAGAATTCTGAAATATTTCCTTCCCTTATCAAGACTATCCTAAGCTCCAGCTGTGGGCTCTATCCCTTAGGAAGACTGTGCACCAATTTCATATTTACTAATCTGTATCGTTTTCTACTGATTTCATGAAGATTCCATATTCATTTTTTCATAAAACCCCAAAGGGCTGTCATTTCTGAGTGTGGACGAGGAGTCTGGTACACAGTAGGTGTTTAACAACTGCTTCTTATTTTTCTATTTTAAATTTCTTATTTCTATATTTCTATTTTAGAAAATCATTTCTCTATCCCCAGAATCTAACTCTATGCTTACAAAAACAAGCACTTAATAAAATGAAGGAAATTTCTTTGCCTATAATCACACATATCCATTATCTGTCACTATCAGGGACAAAACAACAACACAAGCACACACTTATAGTTCTTTGGAATTTGCAAAACACTGTCTATGACTCCTTTGCGTACATAGCTAGACATGTTTTAAAAGGACTGCCAGGGGAAATGAGATGCTATGGGTTAATGGAGAGAGATGCCCACCAATCCTTCCCCCCAAGCTTGATTAAACAGTAATAGTCTCTGGGAATGGCCCCTCTTCCCCTTTTCTGGACTTCTGAGTTCTAAAAAAAAAAAAACTCTGAACTGTTCCCACCAATGACAGAAGGATGTGTACACTTAATCTGGCTTGTTGGGAAGGCCGAGTTCTAGCAAAGAATCTGAGCTTTTAAAAGAAAACATCCGTGCCATGGATGACCACATGAATTGCTGCTCCAAATCACTAATAATTAGAGGCATGCAAACTACAACTACGAGGAGGTCTCACCTCCACTCAAATGGGCAAAGATGGCTTAATTAATTAATTAGGTTTTTCTTGCATTCTCAAGTCTGGGCTGTCAAGTTACCACTTTTTCTAGAAAATAACCATTGGCCAAAGGACTAAAAATGACAGCTCCCACTGACATAAATGGATATAATAATGACAGTTCTAACCCTTGACAGGTTATTATTGATTCCCTAGTAAGGCTTCCACTTTGAATGAATCATCATCAAGGGCAAAAGAAGTCATAAGGTATCAGACACTGTGGGCTCCACATTAACCTAAAGTTGAGGGCAGTTAGATGGTGTAGTGGATAGAGCATGGGCCCTAGAATCAGGAAAACCTGAATACAAGTCTGGCCTCAGACACTTAATACTTACTAGCTGGGTGACCCCGAGCAAGCACTTAACCCCTCTTGCTTCACCAAACCCCCCCCCCCCCCAAAAAGCATGTTAATCAAAAGTTTAAGACCCTCTGGGTCAAGTGAATACTGCATAGGCTAAAGATATGTTTTTCTCATCAAGTCCTCATTTTCCACGAGGCTGTACTTCTTTCAGATTTCTGCCATTTCTTCACATGCCCAGGAACCTCCTATCACTGGGAAATTTCATTTTTCAAGATCCAATTAACCTAGGTCCTCACACCAGCCTCGCTGCCCTCTGAAGGACAGAGTCAAGGACCCCAAAATCTCCACTTAAGCAGGAGGCTCAGGACAGACATCTTCCTTTCCTACCTTGCTCAGTTTTTTTTAATCATGCCCCTTTGCTATAGGCTATCTATCTTCTCCAACCATTTTTCTACTTCAGTTTCCCTTTCTATACAGTCTTCCCCATTAGGTTTATAAGCTCCCCGAGGGGCAGGGCTTGGCTTTTTTTCACATCTGTATCCCTAGAACAAAAGTTTTCTGACTCCTATTGATTTGCTTTCTTAACTGCAAAGACCCTCAAAACTTTCCTAAAGGTCACCTGACTTGAAAAGATATTTTCTAAATGCTTATTCCCCTCCCTTTGCCCCAGAAAAATGGAGAACTCTGCCAATACCGTTATATATAATTCTTCCAAATGTAAAACCGAGGTCAAATGCACATTCATAAAGGGCAGAGTTGTGAGTACTACATGCCCGGCACTAGGCTAACCGCATTACAGTTAGATAACTGTATCTCATTCGATCCCAACAATGAAGTAGGCGCTATTATTGTCCCCATTTTACACAGGAGGAAACGTTAGTCAGGGGGGCTAAGTGACTTCTGCATCTAATCAATATGAGGCAGAATTTGAATTCAAGGGTCCGCAGACCCAGAAATTTATCCAACAAGCAAACTAACAAGACACACGTTATTATTCGTCTCTCCACCAAGTAAGATGTTTGCAAGGAGCTACTTCCCAGAGATGGGCAAAGATCACTAGGGCAAATGAAGGCAAGTATAAGGTGACCTCTGCTGGCTCAAGCCAGATTGGTTCATTCTGCAGTTCAGTTGGAGCCTCTGATCAGACAGTCCCGTTTCTAACGGGCTAGCTGGAAGGCCAGTAGCGCGCTGCTCAGATTCACTCGGCCCTCTAAGCGGGCGGCGGTGCCAGTCACTCTACTCCGGCGGAGCTCTCATTCAGGTGAAATGAGGAAGCCAAGTGTTTCGGGGCAAGTATCTGAATCTCCCATTTCCCTGATAACCTCCAGGAGGAAAAAGCCAACAGCTCAGTTAGGCCGCCGACTACGGCCGCCTCGGACACCCGGCGGCGGAGGAGTCGGTCCTGAAGGCCCAGTGCAGGCCCTTAGGCCGGGGGAGGCCGGCATCGCGCGGGCCCTTGGGAGGGAGAAGGTTCGGAGAGCCAGAGGCCGGGGCTGGCAGAGCAGACTTCCCAGGATGCTCTGCAGCCCAGCTTCCCTCCAGCACTGCTCCGCCAGGCGCAGAGTGATCAGCGCTCTGCGGGGTCCTTCGTGCCGCGTTTAAGGCCCTCAAAATGAGAGGGACCCAGCAGGAAGCGGCGTGGTAGCCTCCTCCTCCTCCTCCTCCTCCTGGCGATCAGAACGCTTGCCCTCGGGCCTCGCTTTCCCCTCCCTTTAATGGGCGTCAGGACGTGCCGGGGGAAGCCCGAGGCGCCCACACAAGCAGCCCCAGAAGAAGGGGCCTGGGACAAGGTCCGCAAAGAGGGGCTACAGAAGCGGGGCCGCCGGGGCCAACCACAAAAGATCTACAGCGGAGCGCTGCCAAGCGCCCATCGGGCAACCACGCAGCTTCTCAGTCATCCCTCCCAGGAGGCGCCGAGTTCAGCATCTGGCCCCGGGCAGTCAGGCCCCCCCCCGGGGCGGGGCCCCCGGGGACGCGGAGCCGCCCGCCCCCCCCCCCCACCCGCGGCAAGGACAAACCAGGAAACAAAGCTCGCAACACCTCACGGCCCGGCGCCCCCGCCTCCCCCAGCTCCCAAGTCCTACGGGGCATGCGTCCTGCCGCTCGGCCCCGCCCCTCCCCAAGCAGGGCTTCCCCCAGCTTCCAGGACGACGGGGAAGGGGCGGAGAGCGGGGCGGAGGGAGCATGCGCGGTGCCCGGCTTCGCCGGCCCCTCCCCTTCGCGAGCGCCGGAGCCGAGGCGGCGGGAACCTCAAAGCCCCGGCAAAATCGCCGCTCCCTGCAGAGCCTTCGCGGGCGGGCGGCCGGCCCCGCCTCTCCCTCCTTCCTCTCCCCTTCCCCCACCCCGCCATGACTAACCCGCCGCGCGCAGGAGGGGAGGGAGTCGGGGAGGCTTCTTCCCCCCCACAACTCCCCCTAGCTTCCCGCCCGGAGGCGCCGCCTGCTCCTCCCCCCCATAACCGAACTTAAAAACTCTCAATTCCCCCAAAGGGAGGGGGAAGGGAGAAGGCAGCTCCCGCGGCCGGCGGGGGCGGGGCCACGGCCCCCCAAGCTCCCCGTCCCCCCCCCCCGGACCCCAGAGCACGCGGGCTTTGCCCCCCCGCCGCCAGCATGGGGGAATAGAAACCCAGCGGCGCGCGCGACCCCGCGGAGACGCCCCCTCCCCGGCCCCGCACTCACTATCCGCTCCTTGGTGTGCTCGGGCTCCGTGATGACGACGGCCTGTCCCGCCCCCGCCTTGCCCGGCGGCGCCGGCTTGGCCGCCCGCTTGGCCCCGGGGCCGAGGCTGCCGCCGTCCAGCTCGGGCAGGCCGTCCTCGTCACCGCTGCTGCCGCCGCCGCTGGAGCTGCCGCGCTCGGGCCGCTCCCGCTTCCTGCCCGCGGCCGCGCCGCCCCGCGCCTTCCTGGGGGGGCCGCCGCGGGCCCCCGCCGCTGCCGCCGCCGTCCCGTTGCCCGAGCTCTGCTGCTCCCAGGCCGCAGCGGCCGCCGCCTTCGCCCCGGCTCCGAGGCCGGCGCCGAGCTTCTTCCTGGGCATCGTGGTCCCGATGGGCGTCCTGCTGCTGCTCCGGCCGCGCTGGGTCTCCCGGCTAGGAACACACACACACACAGGCACGCAGTCAGGCGGGCACATCCACGACACAATAGAAGCGGGGGTCAATTTAGGAAAGGGAGAAAGCGAAACCAGCCCGACCCAAACCCACCCGAGTCTCCGAGCCGGCCCCACAGGGGCAAGTTTGGGAAAAGCCATGCAACGCTTTGAGATCCCCCCGAAGTACCCAGATGCACCCCCGGGGCCCCAAAGACGTCTTTCCAAAAAAGTACAAACGAGAAGGGCACCCAAGATTGCACCTCCCCTCCCCAAAAAATAAACCCCGAAATTCCGACCGCAAAGGACTCGGAAACACTCCTAAGGAGCTCCGGCAGTCTCCCTCGGGGGCCCCCCGTTTAAAGGGGGGGTCGTGCCGACCCGCTCCCCACCTGCTGCTTTTGTCTGAGAGCCGCCCGCTAGCACCCTCCTATCCTGTTTAAAAGCCCACAGCGAAATTAATGGCAATTATCTCTTCCCCTCCCCCTCCCTCTCCCCCCCAGCTTCCCTCCCTCCCCCGCCGCAAACGGCTGGAGGGTCTGTCCAAAGCCAAGTCTCCGGCCTTCTCCATCCCTAAGGGAAGTCAGGCCCCAGGGGTTCTGGGGTGAGCCGGACCCTGCAAGGGAGGGGTGCCGGTGAAAAGGAAGAGACCTTTCTCCCGGAGACGTAAGAGAAAAAATTCTAGCCCTCTCCATTTAAATTAAAAAAAAAAAACACCACCTGTTTTTTTGTTGTTGTTTTTTTTCTTCCAACCAAAAAGGAAAAAAAAAAAAACACGCAACTTCGCTAGGTGCCCCCAACTCTGCGTCCAGACCCTCGCAGCGGATGCCCCTCGGGGCGGCTTTCTCCCTCGCTCTCCTCCTCCGATCCCAGGTTGCAGATCTCTCTGGGCTACCCTCGCCTTCCTCCGGCGCTTCTCTTTTCTTTTGCTCTGTCTGCCTTTTTTTTTTTTTTTTTTTTTTTATTGATTTTGAACAATGGGATCTCTGTCTGTCTCCGATTAAACCACGTGGATCCGCCTTCCTTCCCTTTTTTTATTCATTCAAACCTCCCCCTAGCCCCCCCTTCTCCTCCCTTTCCCCAGGTTGGGTGGTGTTTTTTTTTTAACCTTTTCTCTTTAAAGAGAAGGAAACAGCCAAACTTTCCCCTAGCCCGCAAAACTGATCGCGCTTCGATTTCGGCCCCCCCCCCCCCGCCGGGGCTAAAAGTGATGAAAAAACTAGCCCCCCATTAAAGCAACAACCGGACCGCTCGTTTCTAAACCGCACCCCCCCTCCCCGCCCCCCCCATCCCAGGAAAGAAAAGGATCTCAGCCCACTCACCAGATACACTTAAAATGTAAATATGAGCTTCCAGGACAAATGCTCCACTACAAAACAGAAACACATGGACGAGCAGCAGAAAATGAGAGCGCTAGAGGAGAGCCGCGGCAGCGAACCTCCTCACCGCGCCCTCTCCAGGTCGGGAGGACCCGAGGGCCGCGAGGTCGCTGCCTCCCCCCCCTCCCCCTCCCCCTCCCCCGCCCGCGGCGGCCGCGCTGCGCCGCCCCCCCCTCGCTACCCCACCCCCACCCCCGCCGCCAGCTCCGCTCGGGCCCCGGTGGCGGAGGCCGAGGATGCTCCCGCCTCCCCCGCTCTCCCTTTCTGAGCGCTTCCAGAAACTTTCGGACCCTCCCTCCGAGGGGCTGCCGGTCCCCAGCGGGAGTCCCGCGCCGGGCGCGGATCTCCGGCGGGAGAGCTCTCCGAAAGGAGGTTTCCACCCCGGCCCGGGAAGCCCCCGAGGGGCAGCAGGACCCCGGGGCTCCCGCCTCTCCCGCGCGGCTCACGCGCAGGGATGCCCCGGGGCGGCTTCCTTGCACGCACAAGTCTGGGCCGCCTCCTAGCACTTTTGCGAGAAAATGGCTCCTGTTCGGCCCGGGAAAGAATGACAGCTCTCGCTGCTCGGCTCCTTCCGAGAGCATTTGTGTACCTCGTGAGGGGCGGGAGGGTCAGCGCGGGGGAGAGGGGCCAGGCTGAGAGAAGACCCTCGAGGTTACCCGCAGGTCGGAACATCTAAAGCCGGGAGGGGACCCAGAGGTCAGCCAGCCCAGCCCCTTCACTTTATGCAAAGACTAAGGCCCAGAGAGATTAAATAACTGGCCCAAGGTTACGTCAGCGCCAAGTAGCAGAACCTAGAATCCATCCCTGGCCCTGTGATTGATCCCAGAGGCAGAACTCTTCCTTTCTCTCGGCGCCGCAGCCTCCCAACAACAATATACAACGTTACACAGCGAGCACCCCGAGATAATGTGTCCGCTTTTGTGGTTACATACACAATAACGGACTTTACTCGCAACTCTGGGAGGGAGCTGCTAGATTTTATGTCCAATGTACAGATGGGGAAACTGAGGGAGACAGTCTGGGGATTTGAACTCTAGGCTCCTGACTTCGGGTCCAGCCCCGAATCCCCTAAGACTTAGACCTAAGTATTCTGGCTACTAAACCCGTGCTCTTTCCACTCTGCCCAGAGCATTCAGGCAAGCGTAGAAATTAAGTGATTGGGATGAATTGTCCTTGCCCATAGTGCTTAGGCAGTTCAATTCAGTCAGACAATAAACATTTAAGTGCTTACTATGTGCCTGACTCCGTGTCAAGTTCTGGGAATACAAAGCAAAAAAAAAAAACATTTCCTTATTTCCCGATGTGCCCAGTCTAATAAGGGAGACAAGGTGCAAACAGCTATGGATAAGCACGATAGAGTACAAATTTGAAAGAATCATCAGAGGGAGGATACCAGATTATGAACTAAAATCTCTTAAGCAACCAGACCTCATCTTGTAGTATCCTTATTCTCATCGCCTTGTACCTATTACATTGAAAGTTCCTTCAGGGTAAGAACTGTGTTATTAGTCATTTTATGCCTCCAGCTCAGTAGCTGACCCAGGTATGCAATGAAGAATCAATGTTTATTGAACTGCATTAGCTCCCTTAATAATAGGCTACTACTTCCAAGCCTTCCTCAGATTTCTCATTGGGATGCCTTGGTGGCCCTACATTCCCAAGGACCACACCTCTGAGATTTGCCAGGTTCTACCAGGCTGTACAGGGATGGAAGTGCAAGAGAGAGAAGGTCAGTTCTCTGTGGAGCAGTGGAGTCCATAAATTTGGATCCCTGAGGTGATGATGAACTGCCTCAGAGCTAACAACCAAAACACTGGAGGCACAATGGATAGAGTGCTGGGCTTAGAGCCAGGAGTTCAAATCTGGCCGATACTTAGTAGCTTTGTGATCTGGGCATGTCCCTTCACCCCGTTTACCTCAGTTTCCTCATCTATAAAATGAACTGGAGAAGGAAATGGCAAACTCCTCTAGTATCTTTGCCAAGAAAACCTCAAATAAAGTAACGGAGTCAGTAACTGAACCAACAAATGGAGGTATCATCCTAATCCCTATTAACAAAATCACAGACCTTGAAAATGTCTAAAGAATCTTTGTGACATAAGGGAAAGGGCGATTGATCTCAGAGGACCAAAGTTGAATCCTATCTGTCCTTGCCTAGGTACCTGTCACTTAGCCCAAGCTATTCTCAGGAGCTCCATTTCCTCTTCAGTAAATGAATGGAGTTGGATTTAATGACCCCTAAGTTCCTTACCAGTTCAATCCCTAAAAACGTTTGCTAGAAAGGATGCTTCTTGAAGGCAGAAACTTTCTGGATATCTCTTCAAGAAGAGAACTATTAGTTTTGTTGAACTTGAATAGTAACTCTCTCTGAATATTTGTTGAGTGGATGGATGAATCCTTGATGCCAAAGGGAGTTGGAAAGAAAGCAGCCTCTCCGTCATATGGAAAAACTGAAAAACCTAAAATTTCACTTTATCTCTCAATGACAATGACCAAAAAAAAGTTCAAGTTTCAACAATAAGTATAAAATGCTGATGGAAAAGGGGAGAAGTGATATAGTTATGGGTGTATTGTATAAATGTATATGTATATATATATATATATATATATATATATATATATATATGTTTGTATACGTGTGTGGAGAGGAAAGAGGGAGACACAGAGACAGATAGAAACAGAGACACACAGAGATAGAAAGACCTGCAGAGAGACAGAAACACTCACTTAAACAAAGTAACAGAGAGAGACAGATTTCCCCAAGCCTGTATAGGACTTTGACCTCCAATCAATTTCTGATTTTCTCCATCAGTTCTGCCAACTCTGTTTTTACCTTTCTGTGTGTGTCTGGTGTAGGTAAGCACCTAATTAACATTTATGGCCTGACGATCAGCCCTTACTCTTAGAATTCTCTGAAATCCAACATGTCCTCCCTAATCTCCAGTTTTCCAGCCAAGTGCATCATACCCTAGATAAATCTCTCTCCCAGCAGAGCAGAACTGCAGTCCCTTCCACAAAATGCCACTTCCTCCAGGATCTTTCTGCTCAAACCACACTCTGCTAAGCTCTTTATTTTGTAACTGATGGACTCATCTTGTGATCTTTTGTGCTGTAATTAACTATGTAGATCCCACGGCTTTTTGAGGGGAAACTTAGTATCTCCCTTAGTACCTTCTCTGCCTGTAGAAGGTACACAATAAACAGTTACATGTGTTCTATCTCTACTAGAGATTGTCCTAAATTTTTTAAATCATAAGTTGAATTAAGAAAACCTTTTCTGATTCCTTTCGTGAAGAAATGGTATGAAAACAACTACAGAGAGAGCTGATTCCTTGGGCTCCTAAGCTAGCTCCACTAGGTTCTGCCTTCCTGCACAGGATTTCAGTACAATCCTAGACTGTATCCAACTTCCAAGGACCAGGCTAATTAAGGGAAATTTCACCACCCCACCCCACCCCCCACCACTTCCTCCCCTCCTTGAGCAGTCAGATCACTTGGTAATGAAACTTTGGCCACGGAACCCCTGCCTGAAACACCAACCAAAATCCCTTATAGAAAATAAAAGTAGCATAAACTAGAATTCAGCTAACCCTCTAGCATCAAGGGCCATTCAGGAAATGGCATGTTGATACTTGTCCTCATGATGTGTTTACCCCCAAATAACCAGTACAACCTTCAGAGAGAACCTTCAGATTATCACTGGTGAGAGGTCTTTTTCTCCCATGGATAATGCTCCCCACCCCCACTGGTGTAAAGGAAGGACATCTCTTCAACCCTGATGCAATTGGACACTAACAGACAGTTGCATCATATGATCCTCTAGGCGTGGTGCTCTCCAAACTGGTTTTTCTGGAGAGGGAGATGCACCAGTCCGACACCTCGGCAGGAATAGCAGAGGGACTGGCCCTACTCGTCCTGCCAGCCAAGCAATTTTTGCTAGGGCACGTCTCCCTCCTGTGCGGCCGTTCATCTAGAAAAGGCCAAAGCTCCTTTCCTCCCAGAAAGGAGTGTCCCCCATCCTTGCACAGGGAAGTGTGTCGTTCGGCTTATTACGTAACACTTGAAAAAGCAAATCGAAGTTCATCTACTTGGATGAAGTGGAAATGCCAGTTCCTACTGGAAAGCGATGATTGCTAAATCTAATTTTAACCAACTAACTTCTCTTATGATGGAGAAAGGACTGGGGAAGATGCTGGGCAAGAATCAGTTGAAGGAATTATGGGGTATAAGCTCAAGGAGGGAAGGGACCTTTTGCTCGTTTCCTTGTTTTGTTAGGTCTTTAAATACCTAGTGCCTAACATTGTGGTCCACACTTAATATGAACTCGATAAATGTCTGTTGGTTTGTTGTTTGGATGATTTAGGAAGGAGAGGAGAGCTCTTGCTAGCAATCGTGGGAAAAGGAAGAGGCTTGATCCACTTGAACTCAGAGGTCAGAAATTAGAAATAATGGATGAAAACTGCACAAGGATTTCACCTCAGAAAACTTCCTGATGGAGCTGTACCAAAGTGTCATGGAAGACCTTGGGAGATAGGGAGCTCCCAGTTACTGGAAATCTTCAAAGCAAAGCTGCATGTGGCCCCCTTTGGGAGGAATGTAATTGAAGTCATTCTTCAGGTAGAAGCTAACCTGGGTACTCTCTGAGGTCCCTTTCAACTCTTGAGTTTCTGTGATTCTGTTGATGTGCCTGCTGAGTGCTGGGGGGTGGAGTGGGAAGGTGGGATGAGGAATACAGGGTTGCTGATGGGAAAAGAGTAGATTCTTATCCTGCCAACCAATTTGCCATGTGACTTTGTGGAACTTCTTTCATTTTTCTCATCCTCAGTTTCTTCATTTGTAAACTGGTTTGAATCCATTATCAAATTACCATCAGTGCTCTTCACAGTCTTTGCACATGGGAAATATGCAGTGTTTCCAGAGAAAAAAGGAAGGAAGGAAGGAAGGAAGGAAGGAAGGAAGGAAGGAAGGAAGGAAGGAGGAAAACATTTATAATGGAGATAAACTAGAAGCCTTCCCCGTAAGATCAGTTGTGAATCAAAGATTTCCACTGTCACCAATATTATTCAGTAGTGTGTTGAACATTCTAATAATAGCAATAAGAGAAGCAAAAGAAATTGAAGGAATCAGAATAGGAAATGAGGTAATAAAACTCTCTCTTTTTGACAGATGATATGATATCCCTAGAAAATCCCTAAGACTCCACTAAAAGATAGTGGAAACAATAATTTTAGCACAGTAGCAGGATATAAAGTAAATCCACATAAATTATCAGCATTCTTATATATCCCAAACAAAACCCTGCAAGAAGAAACAGCAAAACATACCCCATTTTAAAATACTCCAGGTGGTATAAAATATCCGGGAATACATCTACCAAAACAAATCCAGGAACTATATGAACAAAATTATTTAAAAAAAAACATTTTATGCAAATAAAATCAGATTTAAATAATTGGAGAAATATTAATTGTTCATGGCTAAGCAGAGTCAATATAATTGAAATGACAGCTTCACCTAAACTAATTTATATACTTAATACCATTCTAATTAAATTACCAACAAATAATCTTACTGACATTAGAAAAAATTATTTTCATTTGAAGGAATGAAAAGTCAAGAATTTCAAAGGAACTAATGAAAAAAGATGTAAAGAGAAAATGTTTAGCAACATTAGATTTTAAACTATATTATAAGGCTATAATTATCAAACTATCCAATACCGGCTAAGAAATAGAATGGTAGATTAGTGGAACAGAGTAGATATACAATTTACAGCAGCAAATATAATAAGCTTGTATTTGAGAAATGTAAGAATTCATCATTTGCTAAAAAAAAAAAATTATTGGAAAAACTGGAAAGTAATCTGACAGAAATTGGATGTGGACTACTATCTTACAACATTTACCAAGATAAGCTCAAAATGGTTACATATATAAAGAGAGATGTTACAAGAAATTTGAAGGACATAGAACATTTTACTATCAGACTTATGAATAGATGGATAATCTATGAATAAACAAGATAGAGAACAGAGTAATGTATAAAATAGATAATTTTGGTTACACTAAATTAAAAAGGTTTTGGACAAATCAGCCGAAATCAGAAGAAAAGCAGAAAATTTGGAGAAAAAATTTCAGAGTGTCTCAGATAAAGGTCTCACATTTCAAATATATAAAGAACTTTGCCAGACTTATAAAATATGAGTCATTCCCCAGTTCCCCAAAAAGATAAATGATAAAGCATATGAATAGGCAGTTTTCCAATGAAGAAATCAAAAATCATATGAAAAAAATGCTCCATATCATTATTAACTAGAAAAATGCAAATTAAAACAACCTTGAGATATCATTTTATACCTAAAATGATTAAAGGAAAAAAATGACAAATATTAGAGGGCATGTGGAAAAATTGGGACACTAATTCATTTTTGGAACTGTGAACGGATCCACACATTTTGGAAGACAATCTGGAATTAGGCCCAAATTGTTATTAAACTGCCTATACCCTCTGACCCAGAAATACCACTACCGGTCTGTTTTCCAAGATGATTGGGGGGAAAGAAAAAGAACCTATATGTTCTAAAATATTCATAACAATTTTATGGTAGCAAAGAACTGGAAATTTCAGGGACGCCCCAAAATTGGGGAATGGCTGAACAAGTTGTGTGACATATTTATGATTGTATACTATCCTGCTGTAAGAAATGATGAGTTCAATGATCTTAGAAAAACATAGACTTGCCCAAAATAATGAACACAAGAGAATGTTGTATACAGTGACAATAACATTGTTTTAACAACAACTTTGAATGACTAAATCCATTTGGCTATTATAAATATCCAGATTAGCTAGACAAAGACCTGTGAAGGAAGATAATATCTGTATCCAGAGAAAGAACTGATAAATAGAAGTATATATAGAATGGTCTTACACATACACTCATATATTTGTGTATGTGTGTGCCTAATGGCAGCTGGAGAGAGGGAAGGGGAAAAAGGTAGGAAGGAAGGAAAAAAGGGGGAAAATTACATGATAACTTTATTATATTTTTAAAAGGAATAATAAGTTACACATAATAGATTTGCATTTTCATGTGTTTTATGGAAATACTTGTTTTATTTCTTAAGTTCAGAATAAAACATATATTTATAAAATATTTACCAATGCCATAGAGACATGATGGGCCAAGCACTGGGCCTGGACTCATCTACTGACTCATCTTCCTGAATTCAAATCCAGTTTCAGACACTTACAAGTTGTATGATCCTGGACAAGTCACTTTACCCTGTTTGACTCAGTTTCCTCACGTATAAAATGAGCCGGAGAAGGAAATGGCAAAGTACTCTGGCATCTTGTCCAAGAAAACTCCAAATTGAAAGGGCAATTCTTCTGCAACTTAAGGTTTAAAGGAGTTTTCCAGGACACCAAGAGAATTCAATTTTCCATGGTTACACTAGTATGTATATCAAGCAGGACTTGAATCCTGATTTTTGATCCAGAATTAAACACCCTATTCATTACCCCACACTGCCACTCATTTGAGACACATCATTGTTAAAATATTTAGTTTTCTGCTTATAAAGATCATGTTCCTAAAATAAATAAAATAAAATTAGGAAATGATTTTAGATTGTTCTAAAAGTAGAAATGAATTGGCCTGAGTTTCATGAGTTGAAGACTCTGACTATTTTCTTGCTAAAAGGCTATTTCGAGCTACTGGAGATTGTCTAAGTGTCATGCCCTCATTTTTTATAAATAATTGAGGCCCCGGGAAGGAAATGACATGCCTAAGATCATACAGAACAGCCAGTGCCAGAACTAAACCATACCATATTGGTGATTACCAGCTGAGCCCGATCTGACCAAGAGTTTAAAAGCTAAATTGGGCTAGATGTTCTCTCTGAGATCCTCTGAAGTTGTAACATGGTACTCTGTTCTAAGGTCACTTTCAGCTTTAACAGTCTCTATTTTAATATAGCTTGGACATTCTATATTCTGAAGCCTCTCCCAGTTCAGATATTCTATCTTCAGACATTCTACGGTCTAAAGTCCCTTTCAGCTCTAACATTCCATTGACTATGCTTCTGAATGCTTCCAAATAAACTCTTCATAGAGAATCTATTCCTATCTGTTCCTTCTCTGTGCAGAGCCCTCTAAGGAGCAAAAAAAAAAAAATTTTTTTTAAATAAACAAAGATTTCTTGGTCTTCTTTAGGCCTTAAAACATTTAATGTTTGTTTGCCTTTAAAACCAAACCACCTGATTCCTCTATCCTCTGGAACGAGGGATGGAGAGAGGAGGGGCTCCCCCTATTCATCACCCCACCAAGCATCAATTAAAGGGTTAGACTAAATGACTGTCTAGGCATCTTTCAAATTGTAAAATTCTAAGATTCTAAAATCCTGGGCATCTGATTTTAATAATAGCCCATAGTTCCACCGAGTTCTGAGGTTTCACAAATTGATTTTCCTCTACCGCTCTGTAAATTTGGGAGTCTGGGCATCCTTATCCCCATTCTGTAGATGAATGAGGGTATTGAAGCTCAGAAATGCTGAATAATATGCCCATGGTCCCCTAACTAGGAAGTTCACAGTTCGAACTGTATCTTTTTTTTTTAATCCTAATATTTGATGAATCCAAAATTCATGAGCCTATGATTCTGAGAATCCTTGTTTCTAAGATTTTATGAGTGGCTGTGGCTACATTATAAAATTTAGCCTTCAAGAGTCACTATTCTTTCCCTATTGGTTGGTGAGTCTCTGAATAAGCCCTAACTAGTCTGACTAGTTATCATCATTACTTAATGTAAATTTTTTTTTTAATTAAGTAGGCATTGAAGTTATGGAAGTTTTAAGGGAGAAGTTAGACCTTTAGAACCTGAGGTCCTACCCAAGGAAGGTAGATCCAAGTAGGAAGCCAAAATTTGGCCGGGAAGCCTGGACAAATCTCTCCCAACCTCTTCTCTCAGACTTCAATCAATAATCAGTCAATGAACATTTATTAAATACCTGCTATGTTCTAGGCACTGTGCTAAGCACTGAGGAAACAAAAAGAGGCAAAAGGCATCCCCTGCCCTCCAGGATCTTGCAATCTAAGTTCATATACTACTTTGTTCAGAACCTCTAGAATACATTTATTTTTTGATAAGTTTTTGCCCTATTATAACCATCAATAAAAGCCA
Organism: Sarcophilus harrisii; assembly: GCF_902635505.1. Taxonomy (NCBI): domain Eukaryota; kingdom Metazoa; phylum Chordata; class Mammalia; order Dasyuromorphia; family Dasyuridae; genus Sarcophilus; species Sarcophilus harrisii. Next base: position 566,572,829 of record NC_045428.1, on the reverse strand, counting down.
ACATTCCAATCCATTAAATGTTTTTTTAAATGATAATTCATGAAATTATGATATGCTTTACTTTATTTTGAAAAGGTAAACATTCATTTTAGCAACAATATTATAAAATCACCCCATTTCCTTCTACACCCCCTTCTGAATCATTTTTTTCTGTACATTTTTTCAAATGGTGATGCTTTTTTTTCTTTTACATAATTGTAGTCAGTATTGTACCGTGTTCTTTTCTACTTTCTTCATTCTGCTTTATTTCTTGCAAGTCTTCCAATTTTTCTTTGTATTTCTATTAATATTATTATTAGCATTTGTATTTCGATTAGTTTAACGGAGAAGAAATACAGCATCATTGATGGAGAGCAGGCCCAGAAGCCAAGAAGACCTGCACTCCAGTACTTCTCCTGACACATAACTGCTTTCAATACCCCAATATGCTACTGAAATCATATATCCAATTTTTAATACCCCAACTGAACAGGAGTCAGGATGACCTGAATTCAAATTTGATCTCAGTCACTTAATCACTATATGACCTTGGGCGAGTCACCTAATCCTATTTCCCTCAGTTTCCTTATCTGTAAAATGAGCCATACAAAGAAGTGGCAAACCATTTTAGGATCTTTGCCAAAAAGACACAAATGGGGTCACAAAGAATTGGACATGACTGAAAACAATACAACAGGGTGTCCATAAATTTCTTTGGCCATTTTCCAGTTGTTGGAAAACATATTTTGTTTGCTTATCATGTTGTTATTTTCTTTGCTGAATAACGTTGTTAAAATTATTTCATTTTCATTTTTGTAGGAAAAAACCTAGAGACAGTTATGCAAGTTAAGGAATAGATCTCTGGATCTAGAGCCAGGAAGACCTATGTTCAAATACAGCCTCAAACATTTATTAGCTTTGTGAACCCTCCCATGTCATTTCACTTCTGTCTGGCTCCATTTCCTCATCTGTAAAATGGGAATAATAATGGCAATTTGTCATAATAATCAAATGAGGTAATATTTGTGAAGCACTTTACAAATTTATAAACAAATGCTAGCTATTCTTTTCAATAACACTACTGGGATTTAGGCTTGTGGTAACATTTCTGTATAAAATGTTAGAAACAGCTTTATAACCTTTGTTGCAGATTGTCATTATAGTTTCCCAAAAGATTATACCATCAATAACTATATGAGAAAATTCTCCAGAGTCTAAATTGCTGATAAGTAGGAAAATTCAAATTAAAACATCTCAGAAGTTCTTCTTCATACCTCTCAGATGTGCAAAATGTCAAAAAAAAAAAGGAAAAGACAAGTCAGAGGGGCTTTGGGAAAACAGGTGCCCTAATTTTAATGATTTGTTAGTGAAACCATGAACTGGTCCAATCATTTTGAGTTTTTGTTTTGTTTTGTTTTTCCCAATAATATTTTATTTTTCCAAATACATGTAAAGATAATTTTCAACATTGGGTTTTTGTAAGACTCGGTGTCCCAAATTTTTCTCCCTTCCTTCCTTACCTCCCCCCTCTCCAAGATAGCAAATAATGTGATATAAGTTAATATGTACATTTCTTTTAAACATATTTTCACATTTGTCATGTGCAAAAAAAATCAGACCAAAGGGGGAAAAAAACCACAAGAAGTAAAACAAACAACAAGAGGTGAAACTATTATGTATCAATCCACATTCAGTCTCCATGTTTCTCTCTCTGGATGCAGACTGCTATTTTCCATCTCAAGTCTATAGGAATCCAGTCCAATCATTTGGAAAGCAATCTGGAATTATGCCTTCAAAAGGTATTATGCTGTGTATAACCTTTGACCCAGCAATACTCACAGTAGGTCTATGCCCCAAGGAAATCAAAGAAAAAAAAAAGATTAAAAAAAAAAAAATTCCAGGGGCTCTTTTTGTGGCCTCAAAGAATTGGAAACCAAGGGGCATTGTGGTTGAACAAGTTATGATGTATAAATGTGATGGAGAACTGTTGTGCTATAAGAAATGATATTATTGTTACCATAGTAACATGTGTTACACTGTTATTGGTTCTATTCATTTCATCATCTCATACAACATACTCATCATCGCTTCTCAGATTCTTCTGAAACCCTGCCCTTCTTCATTTCTTATAACACAACAAAAACTTAGCATGATGACCAACCACAGTTTATAAGGAAACACAAAATCTACCTCCAATAATAGAAGTGACAGACTTAGAATATAGACTGAAGCATATTTTCTTTCTCTTCCTTCCTTCCTTCCTTCCTTCCTTCCTTCCTTCCTTTCTTCCTTCCTTCCTTCCTTCCTTCCTTCTTTCCTTCCTTCCTTCCTTCCTTCCTTCCTTCCTTCCTTCCTTCCTTCCTTCCTTCCATTTTTCTTTTTTTCTTTCTTTCATCCTTCCCTTCTTTCCTTCTCCTCCTCCTCCTCTTCCTTCTTCTCCTCCTCTTCCTCCTCCACCTTCTCCTATTCTTCCTTCTTCTCCTCTTCTTTCTCTCCTCATTCTCCTTCTCCTTCCACTATTTTAAAGAACATGGCTAATATAGAAATTTGGTTTTGCAAGATATATTTGTAATGAGTTTTGTGTTCATATCTTCTCAATTAAGTAGAGGAGGATTGGGTTGGGAGCAGAGAAAATATTCAGAATTGGAAAAAAATTTAAATTAAAGTTATAATGTATGAATGTGATGGAATACTATTTTGCTGTAAGAAATGAGGAAGGGGATGCTTTTAGGGACTAAGTCTGCATTTCACAGAAATCTGGAAAGAATTGATGTAGAATGAACTAAATAGAATCAGGAGTACAGTTTATACAATCACAACAATAAGATAAACTCGAATAACTTTCAAAGACTAACACAGTGACCAAGCACAATTCCAGAGCATGAACAATGCTACCCATTTCCTGATAGAAGTGATAAGAGTCTGAGAGCAGATTGAGACATATTTTTCTTTCTTTCGTGGGCTCTGCCAATGGAAGAAATTGTAATGCTCTACCATCTATGCATGTTAAGAAGGACTTGTTTTTCTTGCTTTCTCAATTGGTAGAGAGAAGAGAAGGAAGGGAAAAGGGGAGTCAGAGAGAATGGGAATTTGAAAATAAAATTGATTTTAAAAAGAGACGATATTGGTTTAATTTTTTTAAATTATACTAATTTTAATAACTATACATAGCTATTATATATTACATATAATAACCTTATAAATCAATTTTTCATGTAATAATGTATAAAATTGATTTTAAAAAGATTATATTTGTTTAATTTTTAAAAATTATACTAATTTTAATTACTATACATCATTATTATATATAATACACATATTGTATATAATAACCTTACTAATACATTTTTCATGTAATAATGTATATTGCAATTCCCTTCATATTTATATATACTATCTGTCTAGACTGAAAACTTCATGGGGATAGGGAAAAAAAATCTTATCTAAATGCTTTCTTTCCTCTGGACAGGAGCACAATCCTTTGTATAAAGTTGATCCTTTTAGATCAAATTTCTATAATATTGTACATATAATATTGTAACAGGGGTTTTGTTTTTCTTTCTTTTTCCACTGAGGGAAGGAAGGAGATGTGGGAAAAAGAAGGCAATTTTTTACTGACTTAAAAAAAAATTAAAAATCCTTATTTGTGAACCTATTGGGGAGTGAAGGTTAGAGGACAGAGGTACAAAGTTAGTTAGCTAACCAAAGGGAAGGGAGGGAAACAAATTTTTCCATTGGTCAAGCCTGTGGCCTCTTGCTTAGACCACTTAGACCCAGCATGCCAGAGTATTTTGAGAATCATACGACAATCCTAGGGGCAGCTAAGTAGTACAATAATCAGAGCACTTTCAAATCTGGCCTCAGATAGTTATTAGCTGGGTGACCCTAGCCAAGTAATTTAACTCCCAAAATAAAAAAATTCATATGACAATTTTGGGGGGATGAAAAGCAAGAAGGGAAAAGAAAATCAAAATCTATGTAATAAAAATTAACAGGATTGATTTCTGCAACTTGATTTTTGGGCTGGGTCCCCTTTTGAATCTAAAGCATTCCCATTGCATTTGCCTGCCATAGTGTTCTGTAATAACAAATTTTGGCAACCTAGCTTTCCATCAGTAGCATGGGAATTGTATTCATTCAGAATTGGGTAGGCATAGTCTAAATATATATTGCAAAGGAGTCCTCATCTCATCCAGTAGGGCTCCTTCCTATCTCATTATAGAACAGGATGCAGCATCATGGCATTGTGAAAAATGAATCACTCAATAAATAAATAAATACCTACTATGTGTCAAATATTGTAATAAGTGCTGGAAGGGCAAAGAAAGGCAAAAGACAGTCCCTTTTCAGGAAGGAAAAAAAAATTGGAACACAAAGCTTTTCAAGGGTGAATGCTGAAAATTATCTATGTATGTGTTTTGAAAATGAAAAGCTTTAATAAAAACATTTTTAAAAAAGAAAATTGGTCATTCTTTCATTTAGCTTAGACACTAACCATGAATATGAGTTATTATAAACAATGTAAGGAAGACCATATCTTTCTGTCAAGAGCAAATCTCTCACTGATAGATCTACACTTGAATTTGAAATTTGTAATTTTTGAAAATTAAACTTTATTCAGTTAACCAGATAAAAAGTCTCTGGTGATAGCAAAAAATAATTACTGTGTATGAATTTTTTTTGAAGCAATTATTGAGTATCTTTTTCTGTTATTGTTTTATTTCTGATTATTTTTTAATAACTGCTGAAAGTTTTTTGTTTGCTTTTTTAATATTAATTACATAGAAAATCTGTGTCTAAAAATATTAAAAATAAATCTTTCATGGAAAATGTTTCATGAATACCTTTGTTTTAGTGAATAAGATGCTAGACTTAAAAAAAAAAAGTCCCTTTTTTCAAGTTCATCTTCTAATGAAGGAAACCACAGATATTAATGGTTTCAACTGCAAGTCCTCAGATTACATTGAGAAATTAGATGGTTATTCCTCTTTCCATTGATAAAATCATCTCAGTTTTTGATGTTAAATCATGTGAAAAGGCCAAGAATTTTGATGACTGGAACTTTCTCTTCTGGATCTTTAGCTGTAGCATTGGCAGGGGCAGTTGCTGGACTCCATCTCCAGAGGGGTTGCTTTCCAGGATGATGGCTGTGGCCAGTTAGCAAAAAGCCTTCTTTGGTGCTTGATCTAGCACCATTCTTCTTCTTTTCCATATATTGGTCAAGGAATTGAAGCCTTTAATCAGAGAGACATCCCCCTCCCCTAAATTCCCAGCATTTGGGTCTTGAAGTCAGTTCAGCTTTGGTATCCAGAGGAGCAAAGAATGATTACCTTTAGAATCTAGTTCAAAAGTGATCAGATTTTGTAGTGGCTAGAAACTGGAAACTGAGTGGATGCCCATCAGTTGGAGAATGGCTGAATAAATTGTAGTATATGAATATTATGGAATATTATTGTTCTGTAAGAAATGACCAACAAGATGATTTCAGAAAGGCCTGGAGAGACTTACACGAACTGATGCTGAGTGAAATGAGCAACCAGGAGATCATTATATACTTCAACAACAATACTAGATGATGACCAGTTCTGATGGATCAGGCCATCCTCAGCAACGAGATCAACCAAATCATTTCTAATGGAGCAGTAATGAACTGAACTAGCTATGCCCAGAAAAAGAACTCTGGGAGATGACTAAAAACCATTACATTGAATTCCCAATCCCTATATTTATGCACACCTGCATTTTTGATTTCCTTCACAAGCTAATTGTACAATATTTCAGAGTCTGATTCTTTTTGTACAGCAAAATAATGGTTTGGTCATGTATACTTATTGTGTATCTAATTTATATTTTAATATATTTAACATCTACTGGTCATCCTGCCATCTGGGGGAGGGGATGGGGGGTAAGAGGTGAAAAATTGGAACAAGAGGTTTGGCAATTGTAAATGCTGTAAAGTTACCCATGCATATAACCTGTAAATAAAAGGCTATTAAATTAAAAAAAACAAAAACAAAAAACAAAAGTGATCAGATTAAGGATTTATTTAACAACCATGGTTGGGCCTAATGTTATACAGGAACTGAGCTAACAGAGTGTCCCTAAAGTGTTGTGGATGAGGGAAAGGAAAATGGTTAAACATTTATTTTTGCTGTAATTTCAAAAGTATTGTCTCTTTATACTATCTAATTGATGTTAAGTGACTAAATAGAACTGGTTTAACACCTAACAATAGAGAGAACACAATGGATAGGGGTTCAAGCCTAGGAAGAGTTGCTTCCCCCTATTCAGGGTGTTCTAGGACTTGTAAGGGAAGGTGGCTTTGGGCATAGCAAACTATATATATATTTAATACCTTTTTATTTTCAAAATATATACAAAGATAGTTTTCAACATTCAACATTCATCCTTGCAAAACCCCTTGTTCCAAAATTTTCACCCTCCTTTCTCCCACCCCACCTCTAGAAGCAACCAATCCAATGTTTGTTAAACTTGTGCAATTTTTCTATACATATTTATTTCCACATTTATCATTCTGCACAAAAAAAAAAAAAAAAAAACAGATCAAAAAGGGGAAAAATGAGAAAGAAAACAAAAACAAATAACCAACAACAAAAAAGATGAAAATACTATGTTGTGATCCACACTCAGTTCCCACAGGCCTCTCTCTGGGCGCAGATGGATGGCTGTCTTCATCACTGAACAATTGGAACTGGCCTGAATCATCTCACTGTTGAAGAGAGCCACGTCCATCGGAACTGATCATCATGTAATCTTGTTGCTGTGTATAAATGATCTCCTGGTCCTGCTCCCTTCCCTCAGCATCAGTTCATGTAAGTCTCTTCAGGCCTCTCTGTATTCATCCTGCTGGTCATTTCTTACAGATAATATCCCATAACATTCATATACCACAATTTATTCAGCCATTCCCCACCTCATGGGCATCCACTCAGTTTCCAGTTTCTGGCCACTACAAAAAGGGCTGACACAAATATTTTTGCACATGAGGGTCCTTTTCACTTTTTTAAGATTTCTTTGGAATATAAGCCCAGTAGAGACCCTGCTGGATCAAAGGGCATACAGAATTTGACAGCCCTTTGGGCATGCAAACTAAAGAATGCTGACTACACTGCAGTTTTAAAACTTGTAAAATGTTCTATGTATGTTCTAGTTGACAGAGTACCGAACTTGGATTCAGGAAGGCCCTGATGCAAATCCTGCCTCAGTGACACTCTAGTGACATTGGACATATTATTATGGTTTAGTTTTCTTTTATATTAAATGAGGAATAGACTAGATAGGCCCTTGCAGTATTGGATCTGTGACCTCATGATCTTCCTTGATATCAAAATGACTTTTAAAAATAGGAAGAAGGAAGGGGAGGAGGAAGAAGAGGAGATCTTGAAAGAAAGGAGAGGCAGAGAAAAGGAGAAGAAAAAGGAGAGGAAGAAGAGGAAAGAGGAAGAAATGATACCCAATCCAGTAGTAATAATAGCCCATTTCATAGATAAGAAAATGAAGGCACAGTATAATACTTGAGCTGCTCTCTCGCATAACCAGCCCACTTCCTTTTCCTCTCCTTGATGATGTCTTCTCACTCACAGATTGTCTATGACAATGAGCTGAAGTATATCTGGGTTACTAGGTGGGGTTGGTAGAGAAAGACTGAAATTCTGATAAGATTACTGCCTGAGGCAAGCATGGAAGGGCCTAGATGGGATTAGTGTCATGGGTAGCCCCGCCTTGCTATGTCCAGCCAGAAATCCAAGTTATACCAAACTCCTAAAATTAAATTTTCCCCTATAAATCTGTCCCTGGCTCACTACATCTTTCCTGAATCTCTTTAGGTTAAGCCCACCATGGCGAAGTCTTCCTCCTTCCCTTCCCCCCATGCCTCATGGTGTCTTTTTCCTTCTTATAGTTAACTAAACTCTATGGATTTAGCCTATTAGTTAAGGACACACTCCCACCTTTTTCCTGGTTATGAGTTCCATTAGGGAACTTGTCTTCTCCATTATTAATTGTTACAAACCACTTGGGTGTCTAATTAATTATTAATTGGTGTCCTCTCCCCACCCTGTTTCATATTTACCACTCCTGGTCTCTATTATATCTCTTCATTTTGTCTGCATCTCTTCTCCTAAATGAACCTGCCTTTGCTCAGAGAGAGTGGCCATTACGAATTCTTCATATGACCGAACCCCAACATTTGGTGCCCGTGTCAGTCTCAATGTTTGCTTTGCTGAACCCCAAGCACATAATTTAGAGGTAAGAACTATTATTCTGGACACATCCTTTTTGCCAGCTCTACCTCTCTCTTCGGTCACTCACATTTTGGTTCTAGCTATAGAGCTCTCCAGAAGACCATGATTCCCATATACATCTACTCCATCCATTCTTACTTACATCCAGCAAATATCTTATCCCTGTCCAATCTTATCCCTTGATGTGGGAAACTTCCACACCCGGAACAACACATTTGCCGTCCCTGCCACTCATTCTTCTTCATGTCCTGTTGTTAATCCCACATAGTAGACCCCCTGATCATCAGACGTGAAGTTTTCATTGTGCCTTTGAACATTCTGAGAGTCTCAGTGAACTGCACTGGAGGGATGCAATTCACTGAAAGCAGAAAATAAAACCCAGAAAACTACTTTCCCTCAGGACTGGCAGATAGGGACAAATGTTTTTGAGACTGAAGGAGGGGGAGGAAGTATAAATTAATCACAGATTTAACAAAGAACTGGAGGGTTATTAGGAGATGAAAGGGTGAGTTGTACCAAATTCCTTGTGCAATTATGGAGTCTAAAGGATCGAGGGACTCAAGAAAATGAGACCCTTCCTTTCCTTGGAGGATATCTTCAATTTATCCTGTATATATATTTTGCATTTACCCAGTCTTTACACATTTTCTCCCCCATTAGAATGTGAAGACAAAGACCATGTTTTTTCCTTTCTATGAATCCCCAACACTTTCCACAGTGCCTAGCACGAGGTAAGTGCTTAATAAAGATTCCTTGACTCTACAACTTGGGGTTCACTAGGTGTCAGAGCAGATCGAATGTTGGAATTGGAGTCAGAAAGACCTGTTTTTAATCCCCTCTTAGATTACTGATTGTGTGATCCACTTTACCTCTGTTTGCTTCAGTTTCTTCTATAAAATGGATCCTACTTCACAGGGCTGGGGTCAGATGAGAAAATATATGCTGTAATGCCGGAGAAACTGAGGCAAGATAGAGAGTTTTTAATATTTTATTTGGGTTTCTGAGAGGGAGAGAAAGTCTGGAGCCAGAGTAGAATCCATTCTGCCTCCAGGGCTGAATTGGACTTTTTCTCAAAGAATCATGTATCAAATATGAGATTCCATTTTTATACCTGGCTCCAAGGCAAGGGGTCCAAGAACGAGCATTGGTGAGCGGGGAATTTCCAGGCAGAGACCATCAATTCGGTTCTGACAGGATGGGGATATGACTATAAATTCTGATAAACTGGGAGTGAAGGGGATAGTCAGCTAGAGACAGAAAATCTGGAACTTAGAGACATGTAAGGGTCTCTCCCAGTAACTCATCTGCAATTTATGGCCCTATGGAATGCTAATGGTCAGGGCTCCCAGCCCTAATTACTTCAGTTCTAATGGTCAGGGAGGGGGAGGCAGAAAAAATTCAAGGAACTGAGGCAGAACAATTTAGGGAAACTGAGGCAGGACAATTTAGAGAAACTGAGGCAGGACAATAAAATGAAACTGTGACATGATGATGTGAAGCATTTTACATGCTTTAAAACGCTATAGAAGATGTGAACTTTGTTAGATAATCAATGGAGCCAATAGAAAATAGTTTGTATGGATAGAAACTATTATATGGGGCAACTAAGTGGTGCAGTGGATAGAGCACCTGAAGTCAGGAGGACCCGATTTCAAATATGACCTCAGACACACTTCCTAGCTGTGTGACCCTGAGCAAGTCACTTAACCCCAATTGCCTCAGGAAAAAAAAAAAGGAAACCATTATATTTTATAGCTAATAATAGTTCATATTTTCATAGTCCTTTGGGGGTTTTGAAGTTTGTCAAACTTTCCTCACAAAAAGGTGAGGAGTGTAGACATTATGAAATCCATTTTACAATAAGGAAACTGAAGTTCAATGGAGAAGTGGTATACCTAGAGCCACATAACTAGTAACAGAACTGGGAGTCAAGCCAAGGGATCCTGACATGGTGCTGAATGCTCTTTCCATGGAGATTGTACAAAACCAAAATAACTTTTAAAAATAAGGAGGAAGAGAGAAAGAAAGAAGAGAGAGAGGAGGATAAAAGAAAAGAGGAAGAAGCAGAGGAAAAAGAAGGAGAAGGGAAGGAGGAGAAAAAGGAAAGGAAGAGGATGGAGGAGAAATGAAGAGGAGGAAAGAAAAAGAGAAGAAAGAGGAAGAGAACCTGGGAAGCTACATTCGAATGTTTCATGCAATAAATCCCATGTTCCAACCACACAGAATCAAAACAAATGAGTAGACTAATTCTCTCTTCACTCTTTCCCCCTTCCTACTCTTCCCCTAACTAAATTGGAATATAAGACCACATTTAGAGATAGAATTCCTCAGTTGATAAACAGCGAAAACATATGAACAAATGGTTTTCAAAAGAAAAAATAGAAATGAACAACCAAATGAAAAACATGTTCCAAAGTGTTATAAATAAAAGAAATAAACATTAAAACATCTCCAAGGTTTTATGTGTGAAGTAAAGCATAGGAAAATAGGAAAAGATGAATAGTAATGGAAACAGTTGATGCTGAAAGGACTTTGGGAAAACAAATACTCTAATACATTGTTGGTGAAGTTGCAGAAATCAGTCCCAGAGTTCTGGAAAATAATTTAGAATTTTAAAAAAAAGTCCTTAAATGGGTGATGTCTCCCTGAGTCCTTTTGTCTTTGGGTTGAAGAAGTTTCTCTGTAACCCAGTTTTTCTCCTCCTCATCAGGAAACATTTATTAAACATCTCATTATAAAGTTGATATGACTTGATTTTTTGGTCATGGTACAGATTCCCCAGTTGTTTTGGCTACCCTGTTAGACTATGTCATGGCAGGTTAGAAGTAGGCAAGGGAAGAACACACCTTTATAAGGCAAGAGAAAGCCCAGAAGGGAAGGTGGGATTGTACACCCAACAACAGAAATATAATTATAAAGGAACATATTACCAAATGAAAAACACAAAAACCCAGGAAGACAAACAAGCGCCAAATAGAAACACAATCAGTGGGTGGGGCGGGCAGGGATTAAGAATCCCATGGAGTGTGGTTTAACTCAGAATATTTTGTGGATGTACCTAAAACATTCTGGATTGAAACAAATCCTCCCCGGTCCTCAAGGACTTGCCTTAAGTGCTAATTAGCCACAGTGACAGAATCTTGTGTTGGAATTCATTAGTACCTGAACAGAATTCATTGGATTCATTAATACTTGAACAGAAATCTTTTTCCCAACATGCCCAATTTGTGGTCACCTAACATATCTTTGCTGCTGATTTCCAAAGTAACCATTCTCCTTTTGGATAAATCTAATTACTAGGATTCTTTCTTCCTTTGATCCAGCTTAAAAACTGTTTCTGGGCAACATCTATCATCATTCCCAACTCTTCTCTTGGAGATCAAGCAGAATGAATAAATTAATCCTACTGTAGCAATTGTACAAACTCTCCCCAGGCTCTCCATTTTAGCTTATTTCTCCCACCCGAGCTAGCAAATTGGAGTTTCCCAGACTGGCATCTGCTACAACTACTCAGAGGATTTGAGGGTTAGGTAGCTACTCCATTAACATTGTAACAACTGAGCCCCCACCGGTAGGCTTTCCATTACAACTCGAACATCTGACTCAACTCTTTTTTTTTTCAGATCATTTATTTTCTTTGTCTTCCTGTTGGAAGTAGCAAGTAATCTGCTCTTTGAATGATCACATCCTGGCTTTTCTTTCTTTTAGAAAAAAAGTATTTAAAGTTTTTTTATTTTTGAAATATATGCATAGTTTTTTTTTTTGTTGTTGTTGTTGCTATTTTCAGTTTTTATTTTTATTTTTAAATTATAGCTTTTTATTTACAAGTTATATGCATGGGTAATTTTTCAGCATTGACAATTGCAAAACCTTTTATTCCAAATTTCCCCTCCTTCCCCCCTTCCTTCCCCCACATAGCAGGTTGACCAATATTTGTAAAATATGTTAAAGTATAAGAGTCGGATTTTGAAATAGTGTACAATTAGCCTGTGAAGGAAATAAAAAATGCAGGTGGACAAAAATAGAGGGATTGGGAATTCTATGTAGTGGTTCATAGTCATCTCCCAGAGTTCTTTCCCAAGGTGCAGATGATTCAGTTCATTACTGCTCCATTGGAACTGAGCAATGCTCTCATTGCTGAAGAGGGCCACTTCATCAGAATACATCCTCATACAGTATCATTTATGAAGTATATAATGATCTCCTGGTCCTGCTCATTTCACTCAGCATCAGTTCACATAAATCTCTCCAGGCCTTTCTGAAATCTTCCTGCTGGTCATTTCTTACAGAACAATAATATTCATAAACCACAGTTTATTCAGCCAATCTCCAATTGACAGGCATCCACTCAGTTTCCAGTTTCTTGCCACTACAAAGAGACCTGCCACAAACATTCGTGCACATACAGGTCCCTTTCCCTTCTTTAAGATCTCTTTGAGATACAGATCCAGTAGTAACACTATATGCATAGTTTTCCACATTCACCCTTGCAAAACCTTGTATTCCAAATTTTTTTCTCCCTCCTTTCCCTCCATTCTCTTTTTTTTATATAGTGAGTAATCCAATAAATGTTAAACACGTGCAATTCTTCTATACATGTTTCCATATTGATCATTCTGCACAAGAAAAATCAGACCAAAAAGGAAAAAAATGAGAGAAAACAAAAAGCAAGCAACCAACAATAAAAAGAGTGAAAATGCTGTGTTGTGGTCCACTTTCAGTCCCCACAATCCTCTCTCTGGGCGCAGATGGCTCTCTCCATCACAAGATCATTGAAACTGGCCTGGATCATCTCAATGTTGAAAAGAGCCACATCGGTCAGAAATGATCATTGCATAATCTTGTCGTTGCCATGCATAATGTTCTCTGGGTTCTACTCACTTCACTTAGCATCAGTTCCTGTAAGCCTGAGTCAACTCTTAATAAAAAAGAGTTACTTAAAAAGGCAGAACAAGGAAATAAGCATTCCACCCATAGATGCAGAGAACACTCAGTAATCAATGCACTCAGTATCTGGGAGAAAGACTCATAAATTCAAAGTACCGTGCTAATAAAGACACATATGGTGGGAATATATGACATGGACTCTGAGCTTTGATATGCTTTTTCTTCAAAATGTTTGTCCATGTAAAAGCTCACTAATGAGTATGGTGTTTGTGTTGGACAGGTGATCCCACAGCTAAAATTGGCCGCCCTGAAGCTATGCTGGACTATTCCAAGGTAAGGCTGTTCTGCTATTGGACCAGGCTACTCCCAGAGATTCCTGGGCTGGCAAATCCTCTTGGAATAATTCAAAAACCCTGAGGTTGAGATTTCTTGAAGCTTCTCCAGTTTTATTTCCTTGGCTCAACTCCGAGGAGTTCCTACCTCCCAGGAAGCCGGCAGCAGCACAGAGAGGTATGGGGATTTTCCTTTTGTCAGTCATCTTTTCCAGGTAGCAGCTGGGGCTGTAGAAGCATTGCTTCTTTTGCATAGATCAAAGGTCTCTTAGGCCCAGTCTTCCTAGTTTGGATCTGAATATCCTGAAGGAAGGGTCTCCCCTAACTTATAATGAGCAAGAAATACAATACCATTTTTTCTCTGTTGGCTAAGCCATAACCAAGCACTGTACATGTGTCTCATAATCAGAAACCATTTCAGGAGTTCTGGGTTTTTCTAGTTATTACCTCTAAGCTTCTGTTGATTATAAAGAGTAATTAGGAAATAGGTCAGTATGACAGGCTTTGCCCATGCAAGTGCTTTTTCTCTGTGAGGTACTTTCTTAGTGCTTCTCGTGGGCAGTTCTCATGTCTTTGTCCCGTTCATTCCAGAAGATTGCCAATTTTTGGAAGGTGTTCTGCTTTGTGTTTATTTATACAATAAATTCCTTTCAAATATCTGAAAGTGTTTCCTCTAAATATTCCCCTCAAGTTAAACATTATCCATCTCTTAAGTTTGCCAAACAGCATGATCTCCAGAACTTTGGTTGTCTGGGTCAAATCTCATTGCATTTCAGGATCATTCCTCAAAAGGTATGTTAAACTGAATAAGAATTCCAACTGTGTTCTGACTAGGACATAGGAAGATGGAATATTGTTAAGGTTGCTAAAGATGGTGAAGTCCTAGGGCATCAGTTTAGGTGTCATCTCTGGGGGCAACTCGGTGATGCAATAGATAGAGCACCGGCCCTAAAGTCAGGAGGACTTGAGTTCAAATTTGGTCTCGACACTTAACACTTCCCGGCTGTGTGACCCTGGGCAAGTCACTTACCCCCAAACGCCTCAGCAAAAAAAAAAATAAATAAATACAAATTTTTAAAAAAGGTTCAACCCATCACCAAACCAAGCATGGACATTTATTAGAGCATTTACTTGGGATAAGGGTGACACAGCTTGCACACCTCCTGCTTAAGGGTCAGAATTGTCCCTGTAGAAGGAGTTGAGGGTTTATATAGAGAAGGGAAAGTAAGGGGGGAAAAGCAGAGAATTGGGCAGAGCAAGAAGATTGAAGATTTTGCATACCTTTGGGGAATCTCTGAAAAGTTTGAGTGATTGGATTAAGGTATGCATATAAAGTATCAATTGGAGGGTATTTATCTCAGTCCCTTTTCCCTTTAAATTGGGATTTTTCCCCTTTTGGTATCTTCAAAATTTTATTCTTTTGTAGCAGTAAACTACACTGATTTCCCCAATAGAATTTTGGTGATGGGACTCTATTTTTCCTTTCTCTGAAGTCTTTTAAATCTAAACTTTCCTAATCTAAAGTGCTTGTCAGACTATACTTCCTTGATTACCAATTTGAAGATGGAATAGGAGTCTTTCTCTAAAGCTTTAATCTTTTTTTACATTAGCACCATGTTCATTTCAATTCAATAGGTATTTTTGAATAACTACTTCCTAAGCTTGGAAACACAGGGACAAAAATGAAACAGTGCTTGTGATCAAGGAGTTGACAATGTACAAAGGAATGCAACATATAATAATAATAGCTAATATTTATATAGTACCTGTTACATGGCAGACACTGTATCTTACAAATCTCATTTAATCCTCACAACAACCCTGGAAGATAGGTGCTATTATTATACCCATTTTATAGATGAGGAAACTGAGGCAGACGTCGGTTAAGTGACTTACCCAGAATCATGCATCAGGCTAAATTTGAACTCGGGTTTTCCTGACTCCAGATTAGGTGCTCAATGCACTATGGTACCACAAGGAGAGAGAAAACCAGGGTCAGGGTAAGTTTTTTTTGTAGGAGACGGCACATAAGCAGAGTTGTAAAGGAACTTAGGGCTCCTAATGCAGACTGGAGTGGGGGAAAAAATATTATAGGAAGGAGCCTGAGCAAAATGTTCAGAGGCAGGAGGTCAAGATTCAAGGGACAATAAAACAGACCAGTCTGGAACATGGCAAGTGAATAAATAATCTGCCGAATAAACTAGTGGGAGTCAGGTTGGGAAGGCTTCAAATGCGCGCTGAGAAGTTCGGATTTTACTTCAGAGGCAGTAGGGAGCCATTGAAGCTACTTGAACTGTCAAGTGACAAGGAAAATCAGTGCTCAGAGCCTGAACTGGATGTGAGATGTAAGAGATGAGGCGTCTATCCTATCAACAAGTGTCTGGATGGAATAAGAAAGGTGACACAATCAGAATTTGGGATTCCCTGAGAGTGCAAAGGATTGTGCATGGGTGGCCCCATTTGTTGGTGTAGATTATGGGAGAAGGAAGAGGCAAGAATGGGATGTGTTTGCACACCTGGGGTTCTGGGAGGATAGTTTTGTTCTCAATAGAAATAGGAAAGTTGGGAGGAGAATCAGGTTTAGGGGATAGAAAAGGAGTTGGGTTGGGCTTGTGAGACACTTGGGAAAAGATGTCCTGCAAGTGGGTGGGGATGTGGGACCGGAACTCCTGAGAGATTAACATGAAGTAAATAGACTTGCCAGTCCTCTGCCTAGAGATGAGAGTTCTTCCGGTTTGGTAAGAACGAGGAGTAGGATTTCAAAGCCCTTCACTGGTCTGTTTCTTTAAAGGTTATAATAAGAAATGACTGGCTTTTTGGTGGAAAAGAGGTGGAGTGGAGAGACACAGAGAAAGAGTAAAGAGAAAAAAAGAAAGAGAGAGAAAAAGAGACAGACAGAGCACTTCAAAAGATATCTATAAAAGGCTGAAATTTTTTTTGTTGCTAATTTTTGCTAATCTTTTTAGTTTTAGACATTCAATATCTAATCATAACTCTAGCTCTAACATTCTGTGCTACAAGGTCTTTCTGATTTATTTAAGCCCTTCCCAGCTCTGACCTCCTGTATTCCAAGGGCCCTCCCAGCTCTGACCTCCTGGGTTCTAAGGGCCCTTCCAGTGCTGACATCTTGGGTTCTAAGGGCCCTCCTGGCTCTGACATCCTGGGTTCTAAGGGCCCTCCCAGCTCTGACATCCTTTTTTCTAAGGCCTTTCCCAGATCTGGCATTCTGTGTTCTAAAATCTCTCTCTGTTCTCACATCCTGTGTCAGAACTTCCAGCTCCAGCTTTCTTTGTTCCTACATTCCATATTGTCTGGCCTGCTCTCACATTTCTATGAACCCATGATTCTCATGGATTTATGTTCCTTAGTTTCCCAGGGCCCAAGCAAGCACAAGCCTGTATCCAAATACACCCATTGATTCTAAACACTAAGGAAGGCTAATGAAAAGGAAAGAAGTCAAGTCCGAACAGACCGTTTCCTGAAGCTTTTTGCTCTTTTTCTGCAAGGCAAAGGCAATTTTGGCCTTTGCTTTATGTGTCCCATACTTATTACAATAATTCCTATTATATAACGAATACTTAATAAATGATGGTAGTTGATTGATTGAGAGCTCCCTTGTCTTTTAATCATGGAATTAATGGGAAAATGCTCCTAAATGAGTTATCTCATAGAACATTTGAAGACGGTTGGTTAAGTTGTCATAATGTGAGTTGGACTCCATTCACCGGGGCACATTAATAAAAAAATTTAACGAGAAGATAGGTAGTAGCTGAGAAAGCAAGCCTATTTAGAAGGGCCCAGACAGGTTACATCACGCCCAGTTTGGAACAAACCCATGGAAATCTTCTCGGTCTTACTTGTAGGACCAGGTGTGTACCCCATCATCAATAAGAGCAAGATTATAGGCTTAAGAAGTAGGATGTTGCTACAAAAGAAGGTCTTGGGCTCCTAAGTAGGATATTGCTATTTTATTCATTTTTAAGTAGGTCAAAAATAGATGATAGCATCAGAATGGATAGTCCTCTTAAAGTAGAATATACTCCTTTGGGCTTTGTGCCATGTCTCAATGAGTTGTGGCCAAAAAGGGACCTCTTTCACCACTCCCCTCCCCCCCCAAAATAATACCTGAAATTAGTGGGTTATTCATCCAGTCCACATTATGAACCACCCACTATATGAAAATAGCCATGCTGGGTTCTATTCATACAAAGAAAAATATGACTATTGAAGGTATAGAAGTCACAATATATATAATAATATTATAAAAGAATAATAATATTACATATAATCAATTATATACAATATTAATAGATAGTATTTACATAGGACTTTAAGGTTTACTAAATTTTGTTGCTTTGTAGTCATGTCCAACTCTTCATGACCCCCTTTTGGGATTTTCTTGACAGATATTGGAATGGTTTGTCACCTTCTCTGGCTCTTTTACAGATGAGGAAACTGAGGCAAACTGGATGAAGTGACTTGCCCAGGATCACACAACTACTAAGAGTCTGAAACCAGATTTGATCTTGGGGAGCTGAATCTTTCTGATTTCAGGCCAGGTGCTCTCTTTACTGCGGGCAAGATTTGCTTTATAAATATTATCTCATTTGATGTTTACTAAGACCCAGGTAGATTGATGTCAATTTCCTTTCCTGAGGCAATTGGGGTAAAGTGACTTGCCCAGGGTCACACAGCTGGGAAGTGTTAAGTGTCTGAGGTCAAATTTGAATTTAGGTCCTCCTGACCTCAGGGTTGGTGCCCAATTGATGTCATTATTATCCCCATTTCATAGATAGGAAAAGTGAAGCATGCAGCAGTTTGCTGAGACTCTACTAAATATCTGAGGTAGTGATGTGGGAAAGATTCCAATCTTTGATTCCCAACCCCCCTAGCTAATGTAAATTACCCTTTGACTCACAAATCCTGGTCCCTTTGAATTCCAATAGAAGGTCCGGACCTGCCCCAGCCCCACCCGGATCTGAGCCAACTCTGGGGCTACACCCCAAAGCCCCTCGAGCTAAGTCTCCGACTTAAAAGGACCACACTGGGAACCCCTCTTTGCAGAGATTCCAAACGTGGTTGCCATGTGAGGACCCTCTGTCCACTGGACCCTCTATCTCCTACTTCTAAACTCAGTAATAAACCTCTTTTATTAATCTAGCTCTCTGGGCCAATAAATGCTTTTATTGGGAATCCGCGCCGCTTCTAGACCTCATATACCGCCGTATCCTTGCGCCGAATCTAAGGGGGTTGCAGGGGAACTCTGTTTGACTCCCTGTACCCCAAACCTGCCACTAGACCTTAACCAAACCCTAATTTCATTTAGGTACCCCAAATGTAGACCTCAACATGTGGTCTACACCTCAACATTCGGTTTCTAACCTCAACAGTAGGTTTGGACTCAAGCCAAGGAGAGCTCCAGATGAGGAGCTCTGGAAAATGTAGAAAGAAGAGGACACTTTGGGGTCCACTTGGTCAATGGAAGAAATGTTGAATCTGCACTCTGAGGACTTGGATTGGACTTCAAAGCTTACCACCTTTGTGAAATTGGGCACTTCAGTTGGTTAACCTCTTCATGCCTCAGTTTCCCCATCTGAAAAAGGAGGAGGGTTGGACTGAATGGTTTCTGAACTTCCCTTCTTGCTCTAGAACTCAGAAACTTTTGAGCTTGAGGGATGAGTGGGGCTTACTGGGAATTTATGTCTCCTGAACTAATTCTTCAAGAGAATAAAATGAAAGGTGAGATCTGGAGAAATGAATGAATGAATTTAAAAACAAATATTTAAGTGCTTATTCTTGAGTTGAAACTGTGCTAAGTATGGGGAATAACAATAATTACTAGCATTTATATAGTATTTTAAGGTCTTTACATATGTTAGGTCATTTGATTATAATACAAAAAAAAAAATCTCCACCAAGAATCCCCCAGTCCCAAAACCAGTGTCTGCCCTCAAAGAGTTTATGTTCTAATGAGGAAGTACTTTACAAGTATGTGGAAGAGTCTTTACAAATGCACGTTAAGATCTATTGTTTTCTGGTAGTCCAGTGTGAGTGTGAGTGTGAGTGTGTGGGGGAGGGGGGCTAGAAAGAGGGGAAACCAACCAAAATGAGGATTAGCATAAAGTAAGGCTTTTAAGGTAATTTGGTTCTCACGTGACTGATCCCAGACCATCATGAATCTTGAAACCCTTCCTGGTGGGATTTGGGAGAAACAGCGAAGGAAATAAGCAGTTTTGAGCTTCACAAATATTATCTCTTTGGATAGACTTAGATTCCCTTGCTGTGGCTCATTTATATCAAGAGAAAGCTTTGGAGCAGGCTCCAGGAGTGAAGGAACTCGGGACAATTTGCCTAGAATGTGGTTTTTATTGGTTTATATTTCCAATTATCCAAAGGACAATGGAAACCCTCAGAGTGGCATAAAATGTTTGTAATTTATTTGTCAATTGAAACTCTTGCTTATTTTAGGATGGAAAAGATATTATCAAATCATGTCAATAAGCATTTATTAAGCACCTACTATTGTCAGGCACTGTGCTAAGGGGTGAGGATACAAAAAAAGAAAGAAAGAAAGAAAAGAAAAAAAAGAAAAAGGATACAAGGAAAAAAAAAAAAAACTGTCCCTGTTCTTGAGGAGCTCCCAGTCTAATGGAGACAACAGGCAAACAACAGATAGATCAAGATATAGATAAAAGAGAGCAGCTAGGTGGCACCATTAGTGCACAGAGTCAGGAAAATGATCTTCCTGAGTTCAAATTAGGCTTCAGATACTTCTTAGCTGTGAGACCCTGGCCAAGTCATTCACCCAGTTTACCTCAGTTTTCTCATCTGTAAAATGAATTGTAAAATGAAGGAAATGGCAAATCATTCTAGTATTTTTGCCAAGAAAACTCCAAATGAGGCCATGAAGAGATGGCCAAGACTGAAAAGGTCTCAAAAGCAACAAATAACACACACACAAATAAAAAATAAATAAATAAATATATATATATATATATATATATATATACACACACACACACATACATATATACACATAAATACATAAGACATATAGTACAAAACAAGTCTATAAAATAAAATGTGTATGTATATATATATATATATATATATATATATATATAGTTGTTGAGGCAATTGGGGCTAAGTGACTTGCCCAGGGTCATAGAGCTAGAAAGTGTTAAGTGTCTGAGATCACATTTGAACTCAGGTCCTGTTGACTTCAGGGCTGGTGCTCTCCCACTGCACCACCTAGCTGCCCCATGTATATATTACAAATAAGATCTTTATACCTTATTTGTACAGCTGTTTCCATGTTGTCTCCCCAGGAACTGTGAGCTTCTTGAGAAGGGATATGGGTATGTATTTCTCTGTGCACATGTAGATGGACGATGTATGTGTAGATTATGTTGTGTATTTTAAGTATAGATGTACAGATATATGTGTATATTATATGTGTGTATTTTACATATACATGCCTGTGTGTGTGTATAAACATTTTTCCCCCATGGGACTCATAGGAAGCCAGGAGGCAAAAATCAGGTGGGAGAGAATTCTGGACATGAACAATAGTCACTGAAGCTATATATAACTTGTATAACTGAAAATGGAGACGGGCTGATGATGTATCAAAAGAAAAAGATAGTAGATGAGCAATTCAGGTCCTCGGTTGCTACCCATAATGTCAAACAACATCTAGTGGAAGGTTCCAAGCATACTGGATTTATTTCTCGTGTTGTATTTTTTGACAGGGCCTGGCAAAGGTGATATAATGAGAAGATACAGAAGGCTGTGATTTCTATAAGATATCAATCTTAAAGCACTATGTAATTATTAGCTATTATTATTATTAATGTAATTATCTCATAAATGTTAGAGCCAGAAGGACCTGAGAACTCATTTAGTCCAACTCTCCTCACATTTTAGCTGAGAAAATGGAGTGATTTGCCAGAGACCCAAATATAATGTCATAAAAAATATATATTACTGTGCAAGACAGTCTGTGGCAACTGTCAAGAGAAAAAGGAAAAATCAACTGACAGAAACAACTGAAGCATTCATTATTTTTTTTTTGGCCTTATTATTAGTTCAGATAACTCTGATTATCCATTGGGGGATAAGGGAGAAATGAGTACATTATTAAACCTCATTAAACTATTATAAATTGTTATTTTTTCTTCCCTTTCATCGAAATGATTGAGGAATGTGGGTGGACTCAGAATCACATAATCCTAAAATGTTCATACTGGAAGACTACTGAAGATGATAGGATATGAGAACTGTAAGACCTTAGCCCATATTAGAATATAGAATTATATATATATATATATATATATATATATATATATATATATAATAATTATAGAATCAGAACAGACCCTAGTATGGTTCTTGTATTGGCAGAGAAGAGAATTTAAGACACAGAATGTTTGTCCTTCTTTTCCAAGAGGGCCAGTGACATCACGGGGTCATGTCGTGACTCATGGGTGAATTGGATTTTAGGTAGAAATGCACCAAGTCCTTAGTTTCACTCTTTGTTCCAGTCCCAGAATTGCAGTAGCTGGCCATGGCCTAGGATGGATAGCCTTGGTATCTTGGACATCAGAACAAATTGTTCTCATTTGCCATCCCACTGGGGGAAGTCTTCACATTTGGGTAGCCTTGTCCCTAATTCATGTATCAGTTTGAGGTCTTTTGGTTGCCCTCCATCTGGTTTATTCTGTCTGCTGAGAAAGTTTTACCCGTATGTGACTGTTGGGAGTGCTACGGATTGTTGGAGCCACAAGTGATTTGGACACCAAAGGTGGATGAACAGCCCTGAAAAGGGCTCAGCAAGCCCGCACAACAGAGGTGCTAGTTCTGAACACTCCATATAGCCCGCATGGAATGTAGGATTCTAGGAAGAAACCTTGAATATATAAAATGTAGATGTTTGAGCTGGAGATATTATAATGTAGCACATGATGAAAAGCTATGGTTGGGTTGTTTTTTGA
Organism: Sarcophilus harrisii; assembly: GCF_902635505.1. NCBI lineage: Eukaryota > Metazoa > Chordata > Mammalia > Dasyuromorphia > Dasyuridae > Sarcophilus > Sarcophilus harrisii. Next base: position 566,550,374 of record NC_045428.1, on the reverse strand, counting down.
TAAAGATGGACGTAGGAACTGAACTTGTGACTTCACTGGTAGAAGGAATTCCCAGACAAGGAAACTCCCTTTACCAATAGAGGTCAGCACTTCTGTGTAATTTATAGTTACATTGCGAAGGTAAATGACTTGTCCAGGATCACTTAACCAGGATGTATCAAAGCTAGGCTATGAACCCAGTTTTTTCTGGCTTCAAGGCCAATTTTCCATACATGACACCCTGTCACCTCACTAAATTCTATAGGAAATGTATATATTCCTTAATCTATCCTGTGGCTTTTCCAGCTATTATCCCTTAGAAGTCAGAGCTAGGAGAGAGCTTAAGACCACACAATGTCTACAGCTAGAAAGAACCAAGAAGGAAACTTAAGAATATGGAATATGTGAATTCTACGGTATCTTGTAAGGCAGTAAGGCAATTCAGTAGAGCACTGGACTTGGAATCAGGAAGACCTCTCTTCATAAGTTCATATCTGGCTTCAGACACTTAACTAGCTGTGTGACTCACCCAGAGTGAGTCACTTAACCCTGTTTGCCTCAGTTTCCTCATTTGCAAAATGGGCTGGAGAAGGAGATGGTAAACCACTCCAGTGTCTCTTCTGAGAAAGATCATGGAGAGTTACACTTGACTGAACAACAGTTGCAAAAGGGATCCTAATTTATAAAATTAGAAGAGATTTTAGAATTTATAACCCACACTTTTTTTTAGAATTTAAACCACACTTTATTACACCAGATGAAGGAAATGAAGCTCAAAGAAATTTTTCATCAAGTTTCAGTTCAAGTCTCACTTTCTGTAGGAATCTTTAATCTTAGTGCCTTTCCTCTGTTATTTGTAACTGATCCTGTCTATATCTTGTTTTTTAATTTTTTTAAACATTTGATTTTGATTTTTTTTTGGGGGGGGGGTGATTTTGAGTTCCAAAATTCTTTCCCACCTTTCTTCCTCTCATTAAGAAAGAAAGCTTAATGATGTATGTCCTACATATGTAGCCATGCAAAGCATATTTCCATATGAATCATGCTATGAAAAAAAATACGACCCCATTCCTCACCCACCCCCCCAAAAATAAAGTTTTAAAAGTATGCTTTGATCTGCATTTAGACTCCATCAGTTCTTCTCTGGAGGTGCTAGCATTTTTCATAATGAGTCCTTTGGAAATGTCTTAGATCACTGTATTGCTAAGAATAGCTAAGTCATTTACAAGAATGATCATTGTGTGATCTTGCTGCTACTGTGTACAATGTTCTGGTTCTGATCATTTTACTTTGTATCAGTTCACGTAAGTCTTTTCAGGTTTTTCTGAAACCATCTTGCTCATTACTTCTTATACACAATACATTCTATCACAATCATACAGCACAATTTGTTCAGCCACTTTCCAATTCATGGACATCCTCCTAATTTCCACTTCTTTGCCACCACAAAAAGGACTGGTATAAATAGTTTTATACATATGACCCTTTTCCTTTTTTGTTTTTTAACCTCTTTGAGATACAGTCCTACCAGTGGTATTGCTGGGTCAAAGAGTATGTATAGTTTTATAATCTTTTGGGCATTGTTCCAAATTGCTTTCCAGAATGATTGAATCAGTTCACTATTCCACCAACAATGCATTAATGAGCCGGTTTTCCCATAACCTCTTCAACATTTGGGGTCTTTCTTTTCTGTCATATTAGTCAATTTGATAAGCACGAGTGCTACTTGAGTTGCTTTAATTTGCATTTCTCTAATCAAAAGTGATTTAGAGCATTTTTATATGCTCTATAGTTTTCATGATTACCTCTTCATAATAATCTTTGTGTAATACAGCTTGAGATCTGATACAGTTAGGCCACCTTCCTTCACGTTTTTATCCCATTAATTCTCATGGTATTCTTAAGCTTTTGTTCTTCCAGATGAATTTTGTTATTATTTTTTCCTAGTTCTGTAAAATAATTTTTGGTAGTTTGATTGGCATGGCACTGAATAAATAAATTAATTTAAGTAGACTTGTCATTTTTATTATTTTGATTTGGCTTATGCATAAGCTATTGATATTTTCTCACTTTTTAAGATCTGACTTTATTTGTGTGAAAAGTGTTTTGTAATTGTGTTCAGAGTTCCGGGGGTTTGTCTAGGCAGGTAGACTGCTAAGTATTTCATGTTGTCTGCAGTTATTTTAAATGTAATTTCTCTTTCTATCTCTTACTGCTGAATTTTGTTGGTCCTATAAAGAAATGCTGCTGATTTATGTGGATTTATTTTATATACTGAAGTCTTGCTAAAGTTGGTACGTATTTCAAATAGTTTTTTAGTTGATTCTCTAGGATTTTCTAAGTTTGCCATCACATCAGCCATAAAGAGTGATAGTTTTGTTTCCTCATTGCCTATTCTAATTCCTTCCACTTCTTTTTCTTCTCTTATTGCTCTATCTATAATTTCTAGTATAATATTAAGTAATATTATGCTAGGTAATATATATTATCTAATATATATAATACTAGTATCCTGATAATAATGGATGTCTTAAGCGGTTCAGTGAATAGAGCCCTGAACTTAGAACCAGGGAGACTGAGTTCAAAATCACCTCAGATATTTATAAGCTGTATGATTTTAGACCAATTATTTAACCTCTGTCTGCCAAAGTTTTATAGTCTTTGACTATAAAATGGGGATAATAATACCTATGTCTCATGGTTGTTGTAAAGATCCAAGGAGATAATATTAGTAAGGTGTTTCTCACAGTGTCTGGTATGTAGTAGATACCATATGAATACTTATTCCCTTCCCTTTTCCTCCATCAAGAAGAGGAGCACTATGATGTAATCTATACTATCATATCCACTGTTAGGAATTTACAATGATGGCCCTTAGGGTTGTCCTATGCTCTATCCTTTCCATTAAATCTGATAAGGATTTTTTAATAGGACAAGCAGGCATAGGAAACCCCCACAAACAGCTGATAAATAATGCCTTTTGAGAGGTCGAAAATTCTGCTGGTGGTTGAGTTATTTATTTAATTTATTACAACTCATTCTTATTGTCTTTTAATATTAGTTTTAGTTCCTCAAACCAGTCAGTAAGAAAGGATTAAGATTATTATTATTATTATTATTAAAATATTTCTATTTCTTTATGGCATAGGCCCTCACTGTGGATTTCCCATAAATGTTTGAAGTTCATTGCATTTGACTTGGATCTGATATGGTTTTCCTGGATGTCATTAGTATAGAAATATGCAAATGAAGATTCTTTTTTTTTTCTCTCTTCCTCCCTCCCTCTTTTCCTTCCCTTTCTCCCTCTCTCTCTCTTTTCTTTCCTTCCTTTCCTTCCTTCCTTCCTTTCTCCCTTCCTTCCTTCCTTTCTCCCTCCCTCCCTTCCTTCTTTCTTTCCTCCTTCCTTTCCTCCCTTCTTCCCTCCTTTCTTTCTTTCTTTCTTTCTTTCTTTCTTTCTTTCTTTCTTTCTTTCTTTCTTTCTTTCTTTCTTTCTTTCTTTCTTCCTTTCCTTCTTTCCTTCCTTCTTTCTTTCCTCCCTCCCTTCCTTCTTTTTTTCTTTCTTTCTTTCTTTCTTTCTTTCTTTCTTTCTTTCTTTCTTTCTTTCTTTCTTTCTTTCTTTCTTTCTTTCTTTCTTTCTTCCTTCCTTCCTTCTTTCCTTCCTTCTTTCTTTCCTCCCTCCCTTCCTTCTTTTTTTCTTTCTTCTTTCTTTTTTTTGCCTAAGATCTATTATTTTTTCAGCTTGGGGAACTCTAGATGTGGAAGCTTTCCTTCCTGATACTGAAAGGCAATAAGTTCCCTGGGGGCACTGAGAGAGTCAGTGACTTGTTCAGGGTCATACAGTTAGACTAAGACAGGACTAGAAAACAACTCTTACTGACTTCAAGATCAACTTTGGGTACTCTTCTTACCTTAACTTATGATGCTAATAAAGTGATATTATGTTCAGGGTGATGAAGATGAAGGATATAACTTGTAATAGGAAAAACAATTAGACCGGCAAGAAGTCTGAGAACCCCCTTTGCCACTTGCAACATATGTAGGATATGTAGGTGGGAGCTAGGCCCGCGATTTCATTAACAAAGGGAAATCCCAAGTGAAGGAGCTCCCTCTACCAACGCAGGTGAGCACCTTTGTTTTAGAGTGTACAAGTGAGGTCATGCATTTCCATATTAATCCTGTTGTGAAAGAAAACAAACAAAAACTTCAAGAAAAGTAAAGAAGGCAACAAGTAGGCTTCCTTGGATCATTGTATTGCTGAGAATATTATGTCATTCACAGTTGATCCTCTTACAATATTGCTGTTAACTTTGTACACAAATACATTTCACTTTCTATCTGCTTCTGGAAGCCTTTCCAGGTTTTTCTGAAATCATCCTTCTCATCATTTCTTATAGCACAATAGTATTCCATCGTTATATACTGCAGTTTGTTCAGCTGTTCTCAATTAATGAACATTCTCTCAATTTCCTGTCTTTGCCACCAGAAAAGAGCTGATATTAGTGTTTTTGTACATGTAGATCTTTTTTCCTTTTTTTAAAAATATGTTTCTTTCAGAATACAAACCTAGTAGTGGTATTGCTAGATCAAGGGGTGTGCCTGATTTTATAGCCCTTTGGCCATAGTTCCACATTGCTACAGAGAATGGTTGAATCAGTTTACAACTCCACCAACAGTATGTTAAAGTCTCAATTTTCCCCACATCCCCTCTATCAGCCAACCTGATAGGTATGAAGTAGCAATCAGAATTTGTTTTTTGTTTTTTTCATGAGGCAATTGGGGTTAAGTGGGTTTGCCCAGGGTCATATAGCTAGGAAGTGTCTGAGAGCAGATTTGAACTACTCAGGTCCTCCTGACTTCAGGACTGGTGCTCTATCCACTACACCACCTAGCTGCCCTGCCTCTCCCAGTTCTGAATTCTGTGTTCTAAGGGCCCTCCCAGCTCTGACCTCCTGGGTTCTAAGGGCCCTCCCAGCTCTGACCTCCTGGGTTCTAAGGGCCCTCCCAGCTCTGACCTCCTGGGTTCTAAGGGCCCTCCCAGCTCTGACCTCCTGGGTTCTAAGGGCCCTCCCAGCTCTGACCTCCTGGGTTCTAAGGGCCCTCCCAGCTCTGACCTCCTGGGTTCTAAGGGCCCTCCCAGCTCTGACCTCCTGGGTTCTAAGGGCCCTCCCAGCTCTGACCTCCTGGGTTCTAAGGGCCCTCCCAGCTCTGACCTCCTGGGTTCTAAGGGCCCTCCCAGCTCTGACCTCCTGGGTTCTAAGGGCCCTCCCAGCTCTGACCTCCTGGGTTCTAAGGGCCCTCCCAGCTCTGACCTCCTGGGGTTCTAAGGGCCCTCCCAGCTCTGACCTCCTGGGTTCTAAGGGCCCTCCCAGCTCTGACCTCCTGGGTTCTAAGGGCCCTCCCAGCTCTGATATTCTGTGCTTTAAGTTATCTCCCTCCTCAGACATTTTATTTATTTTCCACCTTTTAGAGATTCTAGGAGATTACCAATTAACATCTTTCTTTATTGAGTCAGCTTGGTTGACAGCACAAAGTCATAGAAAAGGAGAGTAAAACCCAGGCCCAGCATATCTTGGCTAAGCATCATTGGTCAGGAACATCAGCCAGAGCTATGCTTTCACCCTCAGGTTGCTCACCATGTAGGATATGATGGTTCAGAGAAAACCCAACTTCAAACTCCTACACCTTTAATCAACAGGATAGATAGCTTGCCAACAAGCCACTGGATCTTCTCCTTACAGGAAGCTTTAAAAGGCTTTAATAAAGTGCTTTAAAAAGGATAACTCACATTTGGAAATTTCTACCTATCACCTATAAAATGCTTTCCTCATACAACCTTATGAGGCTCCCATTTCACAGATGAGGCAGCTAAAGGCCAGACCCATTGTCTCAGAGAGAAACAAGATTCGAATCCACGTCTTCTGATTCCAGCTATTACAAGTTTGGCATTTCTTCTACTATCTTGGGTTTTATTGTGGACGAACATTCAGAAATGTAAGAATGAGAAGAGAAATAAACCATCTTCCAGAGAAGTGATCAAAGTGGCTGAGGAAGAAATGGAGGCGAGATCAGGAAGAGTAGGGGAAAGAAGAGACGAGAATTTTAAAATGGGAATTTAAATATTAGTCCATCTCTCTGGGCTGCCTAGTTCCTGGCTGTTATAATAGATTTTTTTCCAACATTAGAACTGAATTAACAAGGCAGAAGTCAGAACAAAAGAAAGACCAAACATTTTTCCATTAAAAAACATAATTGTAGAATGTGCCTTGGATAAATTTCACATAAGAAATTATTTAAGGCTCTTTCATTAATTGATTCCTCCCCTAACCCTCTCCCCACCCCTTTCCCAATGGCAACCAGCTCCAAAAGCTATTACATCGAAACAGAAAACAACCGAAAACATTCCTGGCTTCAGATGAGAAAAAAAGCAGCCAATGTGAAGGCCTGAATGTTTCTCCTTGCAGATTCCAAGACTGGATTATGGGGGATCAAAGAATGGAGCTGGGAGTTTCCCCCATCTCTGGAATGTGCACTCTCCTCACCTACACTCACCCCTGGCTTCTGCCAAAAGCTCAGTTCAAGTGGTCTTTCACTGGTTTTCCCATGTGTTTTGCTATCTACGTGACCACGTGGTTTCTTTTGCCAGCTCCTTATCCAGGCAAACCCACTCAGTGCATTGTCCCCTAAGCCTCTGTTCTGGGCTGTTTATTTTTTTATTGAAGCTTTTTATTTTCAAAACATATGCAAGGATAAATTTTCACCATTAACCCTTGTAAAACCTTGTGTTCCAATCTCCTCCCTGCCTTTCTCCCACCCTCTCTCCTAGATGGCAAGTAATCCTATATATGCTAAACATGATAAAAAAAATATAAATCCAATATAGGCGTACATATTTACACAATTATCTTGCTGCACAAGAAAAAGTCAGATCAAAAAGGAAAAAATGAGAAAGAAAATAAAATGCAAGCAAACAACAAAAGAAGTGAAAATGCTATGTTGTGATCCACCCTCAGTTCCCACAGTCCTCTCTCTGGATGTAGATGACTCTCTTCATCACAAGATCATTGGAACTGGCCTGAATCATCTCATTGTTGAGAAGAGCCACGTCCTTCAGAACTGATCATCGTATAATATTGCTCTTGCCATGTATGATGATCTCCTGGTTTTGCTCATTTCATTTAGCATCAGTTCATGTAAGTCTCTCCAAGCCTCTCTAAAATCATCCTGCTGATTGTTTCTTATAGAACAATAATATTCCATAACATTCATATACCACAATTTATTTAGCTATTCCCCAGCTGATGGGCAGCCAGTCAGTTTCCAATTTCTTGCCATTATAAAGAGGGCTGCCACAAACATTTTTATACATATGGGTCCCTTTCCTTCCTTTAAGATCTTTTTGGGATAAAAGCCCAGTAGAAACACTGCTGGATCAAAGGGTATGCACAGTTTGATAACCTTTTGAACATAGTTACAAATTCCCCTCCGGAATGGCTGAATCCTTTCACAATTCCACCAACAATGCATCAGTGTCCCAGTTTTCCCACATCCCCTCTAACATTCATCGCTATCTTTTCCTGTCCTCTGAGAGGTGTCTCAGAGTTGTCTTAATTTGCATTTCTCTGACCAATAGTGATTTAGAGCACCTTTTCGTATGACTAGAAATGGTTTCAATTTCTTCATCTGAAAATTGTCTGTTCATATTCTTTGGCCATTTATCAACTGGAGAATGGCTTGAATTCTTATAATTTTGAGTCAATTCTCTATGTATTTTAGAAATGAGGCCCTTATAGAACCCTTGAATGCAAACAATGTTTTCCCAATTTATTGCTTCCCTTTTAATCTTGTCTGCATTAGTTTTATTTGTACAAAAACTTTTAAACTTAATATAATCAAAATTATCTATTTGGTATTCAGTAATGAGTTCCAGTTCTTCTTTGGTTACAAATTCCTTCTTCTTCCACAGATCTGAGAGGTAAATTATCCCATGTTTTTCTAATTTGCTTATAATATCACTCTTTATGTCTAAATTGCAAACCTATTTCAACCTTATCCTGGCATATGGTGTTAGGTGTGGGTCAAGGCTTAGTTTCTGCTGGGCTTTGTTTTGAGGATTCTCAACTATTGTGCTCACTTTACTTTCAGCTTGCTCTCTGGTCTTATCCATCTCTCCTCCAGCTGTGTGGGTTCCCAAAGAATGATGCAATTAAAAGCTATGGGTACCCCTCCTCCATTCTAAAATCCCTTAATTTTTCCTTTCCTTACTGGAGCGTGAGCGTCTTGAAAATAAGGATTGTTTCATTTTTGTAAACCTATGGCTTAACACAGTGCTTGGAAAATAATAAGTGCTTAATAAGTTCTCTTTCTCTGTCTCTGTCCCTCTCTCTTTTTCTTTCTTTCTTTCTCTTTTCTGTCTCTCTGTCTCTCCTCTCTCTCTTTGTGTTGCTCTCTATATCTCTGTTTCTCTCTGACTCTATCTTTCTGTCTCTCTGAGTCTATCTTCTCTTTCTTTTTTTCTTTTTCTCTGTCTCTCTCTGTTTCTCACCCTCTCTGTCTGCCTGTCTTTTCTCTCTGTCTTCTCTGTCTTTCTGCTTCTATCTCTGTCTCTTTTTGTGTTCCCTCTTCATCTGTCTTTCTGTCTCTGTCTTTCTGTGTCTCTGACTCTTTCTGGAAGCAATGAGGTTAAGTGACTTGCCCAAGATCACACAACTAATAAATATCTGATGGGTCTGAATTCAAGTCCTCCTACCTCCTTTCCCATTGCCTCACTTCATTACCCTTGATTCTTTTCCCACTGAATAATGTAGCCCACCGAGTGGTACAGATGGGACAGTTGTCTTGACAATGAAAGAGGGGGGCCTAAAAGGGGAAATGCAGGCCCTGGATGATTTGTCCGGTAGCAGCCCAGACTGGGGAGGAAGGGAAGGGGGAGGGGACTGGCGAGGAGATGGGGAGAGAAAGCGTTTGCTCCCCCTTGATGCTTCATTCTCCCCTACAAGCTAGGGATGCTCAAGGCCTGTTTCTAGGATGAGCCATTCAGTGGTGGAAATAATGGGCCCTTGTGTTTGGAACTAAGGCTGAGGTGCTTAACCTATTTCATGTTCCTGGCCCTTGGCAGTCTGGTGCAACCACTCACAATGAGAATTTGAAAATCAGCTCTCTTGCCTTGGAGTTGGCTTCCTAATGCAGCTTTTGATGCCATTATTTCCCTAGTAGGCCGGAAAAAGTCCCTGCCATTTAGAAAGTTGGGGTCCTTCTGCCATACTTCTGTGGATGCATTGAGATAGATGTTGAGGCCCCCAGAGGGAAGGCCCTATTTCTTGGGCAAGGTTCAAACACAGGGATTCCTGCCTCCAGGTCCAGGATCCCAGCACCCGACACACAGTAGGCACTTAATATTTATCAGATACTAACAATTTGATTATTGTTACTAATTACAATAATTTTGATTCTACCTACTCTATCTTGTAGGCTTTGAAGGATAACAAGGATTCAGATAATTGCCAGGAAATAAGAGGGAAATAGAAATATAAGAGAATGATTTTTTTTATGGGAGGAGCTATAAGGATATTCTTTAGATGTTAGCCTTTGAGAAGTAAGGTGGTATGGTGGATAAGGGGGCTGACTTGGGAGTCAGGGAGATGGGTTAAAATTCTGCCTCTGATGTTTATTATCTGTGTGACCAAGGGCAAATAAATCACTTAATCCTTTTCCTGGTCTGCAGATAATTGTACCAATAATATTGAACTTCATGGGGCAGCTGAGTGGGGCAGGGGATAGAGCCCCAGCCCTGAAGTAGGAGGACCTGAGTTCAAATCCGGCCTCAGACACTTAACATTTCCTGGCTGTGTGACCTTGGGAGTCACTTAACCCCAACTGCCTCAGCAACTACAACAAAAAAATAGTATTGGGCTTCTTAGGGTACCATGGTCTGCCACTGTATAAACTTTAAAACATTAAACAAATATTAGCTTCAACTGTATGTGGGGCAGACACAGGGACATGATGTGGATGTTAGAATCTTTTAAGTTGCCATGCTCCTTAAGGAACAGGGCCTTCCTTCTGGGGACCCTTAACCCTGCAAAGACTTCTATGGCAGTAGCTTCAGAGCATTTATGAATCTATTACCGTATATATTACCTTCTCATCTTCAGGGAATTTTTTGTGGGTCTCTTAGAATGAGACTCACACAGAAAAATCAATCAGGAAACCCTTAGTGATTAAGCCCAGAATTCACCTTGGAGATGATCTCACCCAAGACCCCCCTCCCATTTTTAGAGGGGACACTGAATAGCTCCGATGACCCATAGCCGGGAAGGCGGACGCTTTTCAGAAGAAGAAAGCTTTCTGGATTTAACCACAATCCAGTACATAATGAGGACTTTGAAGTGAGCTCACTGCTCCCACCCAGCCCGCTCTGATGTCATCCCCGTCCGGCCCCCCCTCCCCGCTCCCCGTAAGAGTGCCTTTAGAAATCTCCCTCTGCCCACCAAACGAGTCGGCGAATTTAATTATTTTATTTATTGTTTTTTAAATCAAAGGCTTGCTGGGTTCTTTCTCGGGCTTCGGTGAGTGGGGAAGATGCTCTGGCTCCACCCTCATAGGATGAAGGCTGCGGGGGTGTGGGCTGTTGTTTGGGACAAGAAGGAACAGGCCTTCGGAGATGTGCTGGCTTACCTGACATGACCCCATTCCCTCCCCTGATTTGCTAAAGGAAGGAGGCTGGGCTGGAGGGGAGCTGGCAGCCTTTCTAGACCTAAGAGTATGTGTTCAAGGGACCCTCCTGAAAGGCAGCTTGGCAAGTGGAGGGAGGCTTGGTACCTTGTTTTGTTAAAAAAAAAAAAAAAGACAAAAAAAAGGAGCTGGATCCTTTGACCTCCCTTGACCCTTTCAACATTAAATCTATGATCCTATGATCCAAGACCAACCTCCAACTGATAATGGCTTGAATGATCCCCCCCAGCAAGTCAAAACATCTGCTGGCCTCAGTGTCCTCATGTGGAGGGCATATAATGGGATAATAATAGCTCTTATTTTCCAGGGTTGTTGTGGGGATCAAATGAGCTAATAATTGTAAAGTACTTAGCACAGTTCCTACATAGCACATAGTGCTATTATATTTATTATTATTATTGTTGTTATATCTACAATCCTGATTCCCTTATCCTAAGTCCTGTAAGGAAATCGTGGGTTGACGTTCAACCCATGACCGAAGCTGTCTTCCCTGTGATGCTGACCAAATCAGTGAACCCTTTTGTGCCTTCAGGAATGAAAGCCCCTTTTGTGTTTTAAAAACTAGATTAATGTATCCACATTTTATTTATGTAATGCTCTTCAAATATATGAGAGTGTAGTAAGGAGCCAGAAAAATTTGGGTTCAAGTCCTGTCCACAGGGGATTTTCTAAGATTATCAAGATGCTAGTAGTTGCTGATTTGCATTGATGAAATTACAGAGTTTCTGTAGAGACTCTGACAGTTCCCGTTCTAAGAATGTCAGCTCTGACATTCTCTTCCTAAGGCTTGTCCCAGCTCTGACATCCTGGGTTCTAAGATCCCTCCCAGCTCTGATCTCCTGGGTTCTAAGGGTCCTCCCAGCTCTGATATTCTATATTCTAAGAGCCCTGTTCTTACCTTCTCTGTTCTAAGGGCCCTCCCAGCTCTGACCTCCCGGGTTCTAAGCGCTCCCCAGCTCTGATATCTCTCTCTGACTACAAGCATCTTGCTTTTTCCCTTTCCCATTTTCACTAAGGCTGCTTTTCACCCTCATCATGGTCTCTGATCTATGACTGTTCTATATTCTTTCAATCTCCAGGCTTTCATGTCCTTCACTTGCTTCCCTGTGACTAAATATGAATAGTCAAATTTTTTCAATACTTTGGCTTTTTTAGTTAATCCTTAGAGTTTATTATTATTATTGTTGTTATATTGTTGAGTTGCTTCAACTGTGTCCGACCCTTTGTGATCCCATCTGCAAGTTTCTTGGCAAAGATACTGAAGTGATTTGCCATTTCTTTCTCCAACTCATTTTGCAGATGAGAAAACTGAGGCAAACAAAGCTACCCTAGGGCAACAAAGCTAGTCTGAGGTCCAGTTTGAACTAATGAAGATGAATCTTCCTGATTCCCAGGCCTCTGCTCTATCCACTGAACCACCTAGCTGTCCTTTGTCTGGCCAACAGGAAAAGCTTAAGAAATGCTTGTTGAGCTAATTGTACAATATTTCAGAGTCTGATTCTTTTTGTACAGCAAAATAACAGTTTGGTCATGTATACTTATTGTGTATCTAATTTATATTTTAATATATTTAACATCTACTGGTCATCCTGCCATCTGGGGGAGGGGGTGGGGGGAAGGAGGGGAAAAATCAATGCTGTAAAGTTACCCATGTATATATCTTGTAAATAAAAGGCTATTAAATAAAAAAAAAAAAAAAAAAAAAAAAAAAAAAGAAATGCTTGTTGATTGACTGTGACCCTGTGACTAAGTTAATGTTTTTGCTAGACCATGTTGCATTGGAGCATATGGGGAGCTGAACAGAATTTCCCTGGACACTTCTTTTTTCCCTTTTATTTAATAGTATTTTATGTTTTCCACTGACATATAAAGATAAGTTTTCAACATTCCTTTTTATAGAATTTTGAATTCCAAATTTTTCTCTTTCCCTCCCTTATGTCCCTCCTCCCTAAGATAGAAAGCAATCTGATATAGGTTATACATGTACAATCATGTTAAAAATATTTCCATATTGGTCACATTGTGAAAGAAGAATGAGAAAAAAAGGGAAAACCACAAAAAATAAACAAAACCAAAAAGTGAAAATCATATGCTTCTATCTGCTTTCAGCCTCCATTGTTCTTTCTTTGATTGTGGATGGCATTTTTCATCCAAGTCTTTTGGAATGGATCATCATGTTGCAGTGAAAAGCCAAGTCTGTCAGTTGATTATTGCACAATGTTGCTGTTACTATGTACAATGATCTGGTTCTGCTCACTTTACTCAGCATCAGTTCATGTGAGTCTTTCCAGATTTTTCTGAAATCATCCTGCTGGTCATTTCTTATAGAACAATAATATTCTGTCACATTCATATACCACAACTTATTCAGCCATTCTCCAATTGATGGGCATCCACTCAGTTTCCAGTTTTTTGCCATCATAAAAAGGGCTGCAATGAACATTTTTTTGGGAGGGACATGTGGATCCTTTTCCTTTTTTATAATCTCTTTGGGATAAAGATCTAGTCGTGGTATTGCAGGATCAAAGGATATGCGCTGTTTTTATTGGTCATAGTTTCAGATTGTTCTCCAGAATGTTTATAAAATCTTTTTTTATCTCCTGTGCTTAATACAATGCTTGACACTTAGTAGGTGCTTGATAAACAAACAAAGAAATATGATTATATATTGATTGATTGATTGCTAGAGGGTGTTATGGATAGATATGGAATCAAGAAGATGTGAGTGGAAATTCAGTCTCAGATATTAACTGGCTGTGTGACCCTAGATAGGCCATTCATCTTCTGAATACCACCCTCTGAGGACTGGTGTGAGAATCAAATGAGATAATATTTATAAAGTGCTTACAAATCTTAAAGACCTAAAGAAATGTTGGTTCTCATTTATTGTTGGGAAGTTGTTTCTTGTAGAGGACTGAAACTATTGGGATGCATTGAGGTTGGGACTGCTGAGAGCTTGAGGCTCACTACTGATTGGACTATACTCTATGCGCATATGCTTGGAAAATGGTCCTTTCTGCTATCTGTGCTGGCTCAATGATTGGTGTATAGAGGATTGTAGGATGGACTAGGGGGTAGAGTAAGACTAGCCAGGGTCACTATTTGGTGGTAGACAAGGGGGAAAGGGGTCACAGAGATTCTGCTTTCATCCTGTTCAATCCTGTGTCTAAGACCAAGAATAAAGACGAAGGACTTTTGCTCATCCTGACTCTGGCTGATTCTGGGGTGTCCTCGGTGTTAGCGCAGTCGTTATAGTTACTTAAAATCCATAAAGCTTAAACTGTAACATATAACAAACAATTGTTGGACTACTTAATAATCATTTCACCTTCATCTTTGCATAGTTTGAAAAACTCCCTGTTTTCCTATAAACTCAGATTTGGGCTCATCCTGTCAATTGTTTTCTTTTGAGAAATATTGGGCCTTAGGACCTGCTTCCACCAAACATTTGTCATTAACTGAGGAACCCAGAAACTCCCAAAGTCCCAGGGTGGCAAAATCCATCTTTCCTAAGTAAGATTTCCTCACCTGTGTTCAGGGGAGGAAACACAAAGCAACTGGAGCCATGATGACTCTAGCTGCCATTTGGAAGTGTCTTCCATAGGGGAAAGTTACCACTAATGGGAAGAGAGAGAGAAAATGTGTGAGTGTGTGTGTGTGTGTGTGTGTGTGTGCGAGAGAGAGAGACAGAGAGACAGAGACAGAGATGGAGAGAGGAAGAGAGAGAGTGAGAAAGACAGAGACAGAGAGAGAGAAAGATGGGAGAGAGGAAGAGAGAGAGAGGAAGAGAGAGAGAGAGAGAGAGAGACTGAGAGAAAGACAGAGACAGAGACAGAAAGAGAGAGAGAGAGACTGACAGAAAGACAGAGACAGAGAGATGGAGACAGAAAGAGAGAGAGAGACAGAGAGAGAGGCAGACAGACTGAGAGAGAGAGAGAGAGAGAGAGAGAGAGAGAGATCCGTTATCATATTCCAGAGAAAGGAAAAGTTATCTCCTTCTTAAAGTGACTGAATGGAAAACTGATTCATTGACCAATTTCCTTTGATATAGACACCCTTTGTGGCCATGACCTGGACCACAGGACTAATAAAAGGATTGCCTCATTATCCCAAAGTAACAGTCTTTAATTGTTCTGCCACAGGCATTACCAAAAGTATCCAGGGCTGCTCAGTTCAGTCCCACCCATGCTTCAGAGTAGATTGAGGCGGGGGTCAGGGAGACCCTCGTTATCCCCATCACCTTTACATGACTCACCTCTTCCTTAAGAGCAAAATTCTTTGTCCCTTTTAAAGAAACTATCAGTATTAGCAGCATGACTTGGCAAACCATTGAGCTTCAGTTTCCTCTTCTAAAAATGGGGATAAGCCTTTTTACAGTACTTATGACACCGGGTTGTTTCAAAGAATAACGTTTTACAAAGCCAACAGCTACGTAGAAATGGGAGTTATCTTTACGACTCAGCCCAAGAGGAGGAGAGAATTCTAGTGATCTAGACCCCTGCCGTAGGCAGAGACTTAATTGCAAAACCATCAACCTCAACTGCTTGGTTACAAATAGCTAGTTCCTCATGTCCCGTGCTTGCCAGAGCAGAATATCTCTGGGTTTGGTCTGCATGGATTTGTGATCTCCTTGTAAGCTTCGCTTGTTTTCATAAGCTTCCCCCTTAGGGGACAAGGATAAAGTCTGTTTCATAATCATCTCAGCCCCGCCCCCCTCTATTGCATTTGCAGTTTCTATGATGAGTTTTTGAAAAGGTATCATTTGATAGGAAGAAATTGGCATGAATTTTAATATTCCCATTCAGAAACTGCCAAAGTTCTTCCCATTTTAATTTTCCAAAGATTCAAATGAGGAGGCTGAGGTTAAATGAGAATTAAATGAAGTCTCTCCTCACTCCAAACTGTCCTCCATTCAGCAGTCAAATTGGTCTTCCTAAAATGCAGGCCTGACCATATTCTCACCCCCTATTCGTTAATAGACTCAGTTTCTCCCTATTACCTCTGGGATCAAATATAAAAACTCCTATTTGATATTCAAAGTCTTTTACAATCTGGCCTCCTACAACCTTTCCAGTCTTCTTTATTTCATATTTCTTCCTGATACTCCTTGATCCATCCACATCTGCCACCTGGCTCTTCCTCCCACAAGACCCTATATTTCCTGATTCCAGGCATTTGGCCTGGCAGTCCCCCATGCCTGACATGCTGTCTCTCCTCATCTCTGCCTTCTAGTTTCCTTCAAGATTCAACTAATGTCCCCCCCTTCTGTAGGAAGCTTTTCCTGATAACTTCTTCTTCTTCTTCTTCTTCTTCTTCTTCTTCTTCTTCTTCTTCTTCTTCTTCTTCTTCTTCTTCTTCTTCTTCTTCTTCTTCTTCTTCTTCTTCTTCTTCTTCTTCTTCTTTTCTTTTTTGCTGAGGCAGTTGGGGTTAAGTGACTTGTCCAGGGTCACACAGACAAGAAGTGGTAAGTGTCTGAGACCAGATTTGAACTCAAGGCTGGTGCCCTATCCACTGCACCACCTAGCTGCCCCATGATAACTTCTTAAGGAGTATGGTTTGTACATAGTTTTCTGTATTTTGCTTCTCCCTATCACATTGTGAGCTTCTTTATAGTAGTCACCAGTTATTATTTTTTTCCTTTGTATTCCCAATGCTTAGCACTGTGGCCGGCACATAGTAGGATGCTTGATAAATATCATTTGTTATGCATATCCTTTGAGGCAGCAGCATCTCTATTAGGCCTATATCCCAAAGAGATCATTAAAAAGGGAAAAGGGCTTACATGTGCAAAAATATTTATAGCAGCCCTTTTTGTAGTGGCAAGAAATTGGAAACTGAATGGATGCCCATTGGTTGGGGAGTGAATGAATAAATTCTGGTATATAAATGTTATGGAATATTATTGTTCTGTAAGAAACAACCAGCAGGATGATTTCAAAAAGGCCTGGAGAGTCTTACATGAACTGATGCTAGTGAAGTGAGTAGAACTAGGAGAAAATTGTACACAGCAATAAGACGATTATGTGATGATCAACTGGGATAGACTTGGTTCTTTTCAACAATGAAGTGATTTGATGGAAAGAGCCATCTGCATCCAGAAAGAGCACTGTAGGGACTGAATGTATATCACAGCATAGTTTTTTCATTTTTGTTGTTGTTAAAGTTGCAGGATACAAAATAAACCCACATAAGTCATCAGCATTCTTATATATCACTAACAAAACCCAACAGTTAGAGTTACAAAGAGAAATTCCATTTAAAGTAACTACTAATTGTATAAAATATTTAGGAATCTATCTGCCAATGGAAAATCAGAAACTTTATGACAAAACTACCAAAACACTTTCCACAAATTAAGTCTATCTAACCAACTGGCAAAAGATTAAATTTTGGATTGGGAGAGCAAATATAATAAAGATGACAATACTTCCTAAACTAATCTATTTTTTGTTTATACCAATCAGACTCCCAAAAACTAATGACCTAGAAAAAAAAACAACAAAGTTCATATGGAAAAACAAAAGGTCAAAAT
This sequence comes from Sarcophilus harrisii, assembly GCF_902635505.1. Classification (NCBI taxonomy): domain Eukaryota; kingdom Metazoa; phylum Chordata; class Mammalia; order Dasyuromorphia; family Dasyuridae; genus Sarcophilus; species Sarcophilus harrisii. Next base: position 566,533,132 of record NC_045428.1, on the reverse strand, counting down.
TTCAAAGGGAATTAATGAAAAAAAAAATCAAATGAAAGGTAGCCAAACTGTACCAGATCTAAAACTATATTATAAAAAACAGCAGTTACTAAAACCATTTGGTATTGACTAAGAAAAGACTAGTTGATCAATGGAATAGGTTAGGTTCAAAGGACAAAACAGCCAATAACTATAATTATCTGTTTTGCAAACCCAAAAGACCCCAGGTTTTGGGATGAAACTTACTGTTTGGGAAAAAAATTGCGGGAAAATTGGAAATTAGTATGGGGAAACTAGGCATTGATCCATAACACCTACCCAAGATAAGGTCAAAATGGGTTTACCTGGCATAAAGAATGAAATTATTAATAAATTGGAAGAGCATAGGAAAGTTTACTTCTCAGACTTGTGGAAGAGGAAGAATTTATACCAAAAGAAGAACTAGGGTCATATGACTACAAAATAGAAAATTTCCAACTTACCAAACTGAAAAGTTTTTGAAACAAAACTAATCAGACAAGATTAGAAGGAAATAATAAACTGGGAAAACATCTTACAGTTAAAGGTTCAAATAAAAGGCCTCATTTCCAAAATATAAGAAACCCATCTAATTTATAAGAAATCAAACCATTCTCCAATTTCAGTCAAAGGATGAACAGACAATTCTCAGGCGAAAGAAATTAAAAACTATTTTAGCCATATGAAAATATGCTCCGAAATCATTATTAATAAAAATACAAATTAAAGAAACTCTGAATACCCTACACACCTGTCAGACTGGCTGAATGACAGGGAAAGATAATACAAAGAATTTTGGAGGGATGTGGAAAACTGGGACACTTGATACATTGTTGGTGGTTGGGAACAAAGCCATTCTGGGAGCGTTTGGAACTTGCCCAAAAAGTTATCAAACTTCATACTCTTTGCTCCGAGTGTTACTACTGGGCTTATATCCCAAAAGACTTAAAAAGGAGGGAAAAGGGCCCTTATGTACGAATTTTGTGGCCCCTTTTGTGTGGCTAGAAGCTGGAAAATGAATGGATGCCATCAGTTGGAGAATGGTTGAGTATATTTGGTATATGAATTTTAAAATATTATTGTTCTTAAAAGACCACAGGATGAATACAAGAAGGATTGGCGAGACTTACATGAACTGATGCTGGCAAATAGGCAGGAAAAGAAATCATTATATACCTCAACAATGATATTTTAGGGATGTATTCTGTTGGAATGGATTTCTTCGACAAAAGAAGATCAACTCGTTTCAATTGATCAAGGATGGACAAACACTACCCCGAAAGAACACTGGGAAATGAATTAAAACCTTCATTTTGTTCTTCTTCCGGTTATTTTACCTTCAATCAATTCTCCCTGTCAACAAGAGAAACTTTCGTTCTCACCAACATTGTATCTATTGTGACCTTTTATGTTGGCTGTTAACATCTGGGGGAGGGGATGGAGGGAGGGAGGGGAAAAATCGGAAGTGAGTGCAAGGGATAATGTAAAAAATTATCCTGGCATGGGTTCTGTCAATAAAAAGTTATAAAAAAAATAAAAAAATCTTTGTTGTTGTTGTTGTGCTTGTTTTTTTTTTTTTTTTTTCTCATTTGAATTGACTCTGAGTCCAGAGCTCCATTTATAAAAGCCCCATTCTCTGTCCTAACAAAGGTATGAAAGCATGGGCTATGTACAGGAATGGCTAATAGTCTGTTATAGTTAGAAGGTAGAGTAGAAGGACAAGTATGAAATAAAGTTCAAATTATATATTTCAATTCAATAAACACTAAGCGCCTTCAAAGCATATGGCTACAGATTGGGTAATTGGAGAAAAACAATCAAAGGCCTTTACTCTCAAGATGGGAAAATGAGACTCAGAGAGTTTATGGTCTAATGTAGGATGAGACACCAACAAGAAGGAAACAAAGTAGAATGTGATAAGAATAAAGTTGATTCCAATCTTGATTCTGCCATTTGCCTCCCTTGTGTGACTTTGGGCAAGTCACAACATTACAAGGCCTTAGTTCCTCACTTGTGAAATTAGGATATCAGACTAATCTTTACCAAGGTCCATAAACTTTTTTTTTAAAAGTTTTTTTTGATAACTGCATTTCCACATAATTGTTTTCTTTTATAATTCTATATATTTTATTTTCTGCATTTGAAAACATGATTCTGAACGGGGGTCCATAGGCTTATCCAGACACTGCCAAAGTGGGCCATGATATAAAAACCCAGTTAAATGTCCCGGCCTAGATGATCTTTGCAAATCTTTGACATTATGGCCAGGTTTTAGGAAGATTATCTTGGCAGATGTGGGGAGGATGTACTGAGAAGTAAACGTGTTGTGTTCAGGGAGACCAGTTAGGAGGGCGTTATGGCAGTCTAGTTAAGAAGTGGTGAGGGTTTGCCTTATATTGCATATATTTGGACATACTTGTTTGTCTAGATTTTACATTTCCGCAGGGCTGACACCGGGCTGCTTTACTTGCCTTGTATTAGCAGCACCCCGAGACCGGCTTTACATGTAATACATACTTGAGATATTTGTGAAACTCAATGAGCAGCCCATGAATATTTGTGAATAGATTGAATGATTTTTCCCTCTCTTCCATGCTCTTGCTCCCTCCTCCTTTCTCCTCTCAATAATTGAATGAAGAGGGATAACTTTGGAACTTGAGGACCCAGGGCTCCTTTTCCAGCTGTTACTGGCTACCTGTGTGACCTTGGACCTCTTTGGGTCTCAGTTTCTTAATTTGTAAAAATGAAGAGATTGAACGGGATGATCTCTCAATTTGTGACCTCAGGAAGGGAAAGAACTGTGGTAAAAGTTCTTTCTTCTAGTAAAGGGTGTGTGTGTGTGTGTGTGTTGTGGTTTATGTTGTTCCCAAGTGCCTTGACTCCACCCAGATTTAATGTGAATGAGGAAACCAGGAACTTGTGGGACTTTTTGTGTTTGTTGTGTGTGGTTTGGTTGTTGGGGGTTCCAATCTATATGGCTCCAAAGGAATTGGCTCAGGAACCAAGGGAGACATGTGGGAACTTTATGTTGGTCCTCCTTTATTTGAAAATAATAGTTTCTTCTTTGAAATTATTTTGTTGGTTTTTTTTGTTCCCAAAGGATTAAAGACCTTTTGGTGGCTCTTCAACTTAGGAGACTTTTTTTTCTTTTGTTTTAGTTTTTATCTCCTTCCCATTTAAATCCATCCTAAAACAGCATTCTCTAGCTTTCTTTTCTCATTCCTTCCTTTTCTTAAATAATTTTTCCCTCCCTTACTTTTTCCTTTTTTCCTTCCATCTATTCCCTCTCCTTCCCTCCCTTTCTTTCTTCTTCCCTTCCCTTCCTTCCTTTCTTCTTCCATTTTCATTCTCCTCCATCTCTTTTCACTTCATTCTCTCATTCATCCATTTCTCTTTCCCATTGTTTTCCTTCTTCCTTTTTTCATTCCTTCCATTTCCCATTTCATTTCCTTCCATTTTCTTTTCCTTCATTCTTTTCTCAGCTTTCCTCATCATCCATTTCTTCCCTCATCTTGTGTATCTATATGGTACTTTTTCCAAGTTTTTCCATTTTCCCATTATTTCCATCCCTCCATTTGTTTTCATTTTATCCATCATTCTCATTTTATCTTCTCATCATCCATCTTTTTCTCATTTTTCATTGTTTTAATTTCATTTTCTTTCTCCATCCTCATCTTTTTTCTTTTCATCCTTTCTTTTCTTCGTCGTTGTTTCATCCATCTTCTTCCTTCCGACATTCATCTTCATTGTTCCTTCTTTCCTCTTTCCTCTCTCTTCTTCTTCCTTCCTTCATTCTTTTCCTTCCTTCCTTCCTTCCTTCCTTTCCTTCCTTCCTTCCTTCCTTCCTTCTTTCCTTCCTTCTTTCTTTCTTTCTTTCCTTTCTTTCCTTTCTTTCTTTTCCTTTCTTTTCTTCCTTTCTTTTCTTTCTTTCTTTCTTTCTTTCTTTCTTTTCTTTCTTTCTTTTTTTTCCTTTCTCTTTCTTCCCTTTTTTGGCTTGGAATTTGGGAATTCTTTTGAGGCCGGAAATGGTGCATATGGTGTTTTCAAGGTTATCTCATTTATCTCCTGTACTCGTTCTTCCTCTGTAAAATGGTAATAAGAGGCAGAATGGCATAGTAGATATAGAGAATATGCTTTAGAATAAGGAAAACCTGGAATCAAATGCTGCCTCTAATTCTTATTAGCTGCATAACCTTAGGTAAATCTTTGGGTCTCAGTTTTTCGTATCTGTAAAATGATAACAACTATATTTGTTACCTCACAAGTTTTTGAGGTTCAAAGGAGAAAATATATGAAAACTGACCATACAATTGTCTGGAATTATTAAGTCAGGCCTCAGACATATATTAGCTGAGTGATCAAGGTCATTTTAAACTCTCATTCCCTCAAGATTATGAATAGCAAATTAGTAATTTAGGGGGAGTTTCCACAAAGAGACTAAATCCCAGGTCTGGAAAGGGCCCCTCCTCCTGGCAACCCTGCCAAACCTGGAGGACTAGACCTGGACTCCTAGATTGGAGGATTCTGGGGAGGAAATTGCTTTGTAATCCTTAAAATGCTTTATAAATATGAATTGTGGAGCTGAGTGAGGGCCACATGGTCGTCTGTTCAAGATTTCTTCAAATGCTCAGCTTCCTCTCCTGATTCATTTCTTCTTCCTTTCATTTATCCAGGAAAAAATATTTACATTTTATAAGGCATTTAAGGGGAGGGCCAAATAATTGCTGGGCTTTGTGGCCTGGCCAAGTGAATATAGAACAATAAAAAACAAAACAAACAAACAAACCAAACCAAAACACAAAAGACTGGGCCTGGAATCTAAGCAGATAATGGTCTTCTAGGCCTCCCCCCCCCACTTTTTTTTCCCCTGAGGCAATTGGGGTTAAGTGACTTGCCCAGGGTCACACAGCCAGGAACTATTAAGTGTCTGAGACCAGATTTGAACTCAGGTCCTCCTGTGCTATGAGCCAGAACTTGAAACAAGGTACTAAGTGGAATTGAGGAGACAATGGTTAAATCTAGTTTAGCACTGATTTAATCCTACAACAAATAATGGTTTCCTAGTGATATAAAGATTGGTGTGTACTCAGTGTGGGGCACATAAGCTAGGAGCCTCAGACAGGGAGATTCAGAAACATCTAGGGAGATTCAGAAGCCAGAGAAGGAGACAGGAGCTTAAGCCCATGGAACCAAGGAGAGACATAGGCCTCAAAGAAAGCTAACCGGGCCCCAGGAAGGAGACAAGACTTTGAAGGAGACAATAAAGGATTTGGACTTTAACCCTGGCTGCATTTGGGGGGATTGCTGAACTAAAAGGAAGGCTGCTCCCAGAGACCCCAAGAAAACCCAAAAGACAACATTACACTTCTGACTTCAGGGCTGGTGCTGTATCCACTTTGCCATCTGGCTGCCTCTGGGTTTTTTGTTTGTTTGTTTGTTTTGTTTGTTTTTTTAGATGATATTTGAATCCCGTTGTTTCTAACTCCAAACATAATGTTCCCACTCACTGCTCCATTCTGCCTCTTACAGGTCTGCATCTCTTTGGGTAGATCCTCTATGGAAGATTTCTGGGAGGACCTGAAAAGTCATCACAGCCCTGAGAAGTCTAGGAGATGTGGAGAGCAAAGATCCATTGAAATTCTCCATAAGGGTCATGGGATTTAAAGTTGGGAGGAGTCTGAGAGTTCCTACTTCCCTGATTTTACAGGTGAGCTCCCTGGAGCAGACTGTTATTTGCCCAAGTTCACCCATTTTACAAGCACCATATTTATTTGTATCTTCTCCCCCCCATCCCCTCTTCCAGTAGAATATAAACTTCTTGAGGGCAGGGTTTGTCACTCCTTTTTCAGTCTCCAGCCTCTAGCCCAAGACCTTTCACTTTTCTTGAATTGATCTGAATTGAAATGAAACTCCTCTGCCAGAAGTCAGGGAGGCTGTGACTGTTTTTGGCCTCAGTTTCCTCAATTGTAAAGAAGCAGTAAAGTAAATTAGAATTGAATCTGGAATCTAAGTTGCTGGGTTCAACTGAAACCACCAGTGTGACCTTAAACAAGTAACCTTAAACAAAAATTGGGTTCTGAATCATAGCAATTAAATTAATAATAATAAGGGTAATTGGGTGTTGCAGTGGATAGAGTACTGGCCTGGAAATCATAAGGATCGATCTGAGTTTAAATTTGAACTTATTAGCTTTCCTTATTAACTGTGTGACTCTGGGCAAGTCACTTCATCCTGCTTACCTCAGTTTCCTCATCTGTAAAATAAGCTGGAGAAGAAAATGGCAAACCCCTCCAATATTTCTTTTTTTTTTTTCTTTTTTTTTTTTTTAATAGCCTTTTATTTACAGGATATATGTATGGGTAACTTTACAGCATTAACAATTGCCAAAACCTCTTGTTCAATTTTTCACCTCTTACCCCCCACCTCCCAGATGGCAGGATGACCAGTAGATGTTAAATACATTAAAATATAAATTAGATACACAATAAGTGTACATGACAAAACGTTATTTTGCTGTACAAAGAGAATCAGACTCTAGAATTGTACAATTAAGCTGTGAAGGAAATCAAAAATGCAGGTGGGCATAAATATAGGGATTGGGAATTCAATGTAATGGTTTAGTCATCTCCCAGAGTTCTTTCTCGGGCGTAGCTAGTTTAGTTCATTACTGCTCAGTGGAACTGATTTGATTGATCTCATTTCTGAGGATGGCCAGAGACATCAGAACTGAGTCATCATATAGTATTGTTGTTGAAGTATATAATGATCTCCTGGTCCTGCTCATTTCACTCAGCATCAGTTCGTGTGAGTCTCTCCAGGCCTTTCTGAAATCATCCTGTTGGTCATTTCTTTTTTTTTTTTTTTTTTTAATTTAATAGCCTTTTATTTACAGGATATATACATGGGTAACTTTACAGCATTAACAATTGCCAAACCTCTTGTTCCAATTTTTCACCTCTTACCCCCCACCCCCCCTAAATGGCAGGATGACTAGTAGATGTTAAATATATTAAAATATAACTTAGATACACAATAATTATACATGACAAAACATTATTTTTGTACAAAAGAATCAGACTCTAATTATTGTACAATTAGCTTGTGAAGGAAATCAAAAATGCATGTGTGCATAAATAGGGATTGGAATTTAATGTAATGGTTTTAGTCATCTCCCAGAGTTATTTTTCCAGGCATAGCTAGTTCAGTTCATTACTGCTCCATTAGAAATGATTTGGTTGATCTCGTTGCTGAGGATGGCCTGATCCATCAGAACTGGTCATCATCTAGTATTGTTGTTGAAGTATATAATGATCTCCTGGTCCTGCTCATTTCACTCAGCATCAGTTCGTGTAAGTCTCTCCAGGCCTTTCTGAAATCATCCTGTTGGTCATTTCTTACAGAACAGTAATATTCCATAATTTTCATATACCACAATTTATTCAGCCATTCTCCAACTGATGGACATCCATTCAGTTTCCAGTTTCTAGCCACTACAAAAGGGCTGCCACAAACATTCGTGCACATAGGTCCTTTCCTTCTTTATAATCTCTTTGGGATATAATCCCAGTAGTAACACTGCTGGATCAAAGGGTATGCACAGTTTGATAACTTTTTGGCAGAAGTTCCAAACTACTCTCCAAAATGGTTGGATTCGTTCACAACTCCACCAACAATGCATCAATGTCCAGTTTTCCACATCCCTCAACAATCATCATTATTTTTTCCTGTCATCTTGCCAATCTGACGGTGTGTAGTGTATCTTAGAGTTGTCTTAATTTGCATTTCTCTGATTAATAATGACTTGGAGCATCTTTTCATATGACTAGAAATAGTTTCAATTTCTTCATCTGAGAATTGTCTGTTCATATCCTTTGACCATTTTTCAATTGGAGAATGGCTTTTTTATAAATTAGAGTTAATTCTCTATATATTTTGGAAATGAGGCCTTTATCAGAACCTTTGACTGTAAAAATATTTTCCCAGTTTATTGCTTCCTTCAATCTTGTCATCATTAGTTTTGTTTGTACAAAAACTTTCAGTTTGTATATCGAAATTTTCTATTTTGTGATCAGTAATGATCTCTAGTTCTGCTTTGTCATAAAGACCTTCCCCTTCCACAGGTCTGAGAGGTAAACTATCCTGTGTTCCTCTAATTTATTAATAATTTCATTCTTTATGCCTAGGTCATGAACCCATTTTGACCTTATCTTGGTGTCACGGTGTTAGTGTGGATCAATGCCTAGTTTCTGCCATGTTAGTTTCCAATTTTCCCAGCAATTTTTATCAAACAGTAAGTTCTTATCCCAAAAGCTGGGGTCTTTGGGTTTGTCAAAGACTAGGTTGCTATATTTGTTGACTGTTTTATCCCTTGAATCTAATCTATTCCACTGATCAACTAATCTATTCCTTAGCCAATACCAAATGGTTTTGGTAACTTGCCTCTATAATATAATTTTAGATCTGGTACAGCTAAGCCACATCATTTGATTTTTTTTCCATTAATTCTGAAATTCTTGACCTTTTGTTTTCCATATAAACTTTGTTGTTATTTTTCTAGGTCATTAAATAGTTTTTGAGTCTGATTGGTATAGCGCTAAATAAATAGATTAGTTTAGGTAATATTGTCATCTTTATTATATTTGCTCGCCCTATCCAAGAGCATTTAATATTTTTCTAATTGGTTAGATCAGACTTAATTTGTGTAAAAAGTGGTCTGTAATTTTGCTCATAAAGTTTCTGATTTTCCCTTGGCAGATAGATTCCTAAATATTTTATATTATCAGTAGTTACTTTAAATGGAATTTCTCTTTGTAACTCTGAGTGCTGGATTTTGTTAGTGATATATAAGAATGCTGATGACTTATGTGGGTTTATTTTATAACCAGCAACTTTGCTAAAGTTGTGGATTATTTCTAATAACTTTTTAGTAGAATCTCTACCCCTCCAATATTTCTGCCAAGGAAACTCCAAATGGACTAAAAAAAGAGTCAGATATGACTAAGCAACAACAATAATAATGATAATGGCTTCAAAATTTACAAACTAAACCTGTGTTAACACATTTGATGCTCACAAAAAACCAAGGAGGTAGATATTATTATTATAACATTTTACAGATGAAGAAATTGAGGCACCAAATGATTGTTGAATAACACTCCCAGAGTCACACAGCTAGTAAGTGTACACGGGGTGTCCATGGCAGGATTTGGACTCAGATTTTCCCGGCTACAAGTACTAATGTCACCAAACTGCTGCCTCATTCCTGTTCTGTGAAGTAAGAGAATTGGACTTAATGGTACCAGTATTGCCTTCAGCACTAGAAGAGAGAATGTCAGAGCTGGGAGAGCCCTTAGAACCCAGGAGGTCGGAGCTGGGAGGGCCCTTAGAACCTGGGATGTCAGAGCTGGGAGGGCCCTTAGAACCAGGGATGTCAGAGCCGGGAGGGTCCTTAGAACCAGGGATGTCAGAGCCGGGAGGGCCCTTAGAACCCGGGAGGTCAGAGCTGGGAGGGCCCTTAGAACCAGGGATGTCAGAGCCGGGAGGGTCCTTAGAACCAGGGATGTCAGAGCCGGGAGGGTCCTTAGAACCCGGGATGTCAGAGCTGGGAGGGCCTTTAGAACCCGGGATGTCAGAGCTGGGAGGGCCCTTAGAACCCAGGAGGTCAGAGTTGGGAGGGGTTTCAGAGTCAGGAGAGGCTTTAGAACCATGTCTGCTTCTCTCCAGCCTTACTGAAAGGCATCCAAGCCCGCCTGGGATCAGAGAAGGCCCCATCTGGAGTTAGCCGAGCTAATAGAATTGCTTTCAGCTGTTATGGTGGGAGCCAGCTGGGCCCCCAAAGAGAAGGGAGGAGAGCCATGGGGGAGGGGAGAGAGAGATGCAGAAAAAAATTAGGGCCCCGAGGGTCCGGCTGGAGTGGAGTTTCAGCCACATGTTCTAAAGAAGCCACCAAGACACTCATAATGGAACACTTTGGGCCTGGGGGAGGAGGGCTGGGATTAGTGAAATTGGCCAGGGACCCCTGGGGGTGGGATGTCTGAGGCGGCTCACTTATCCTGCCTCCACCCCAGTCTGCAGCCTCGACCACCATTTCCTCCTTCCCTCCGTCATCCCTCTCCCCCAGCCCTCTTCACTTTTGGGAAAAAAGGGATCCCCACCTTCTGGATCTGATGAGGGACCACTGCAGCTACCTAAGTCAGTGTGGCTTTGGAATCCTCCAGGAAACGCTTGTGCAAAAGTTACAAAACACAGAAGCAGCATTGAGAATCCATCTAGAAGGATCATGGCTTAAAAGCTGGAATGGGCCTTCAAGGTTTATTTAGTCAAATAAGCATCTATTAAGCACCAACTGTGTGCCTGGCCCAGTGCTAAACACCAGGGATACAAAGAATGGCAAAAGACAGATTCCTGCCCACAAGGGGCTCCCAGTCTAAAGGAGGAGATGATAAATAAAAACTGAAACTGAGAGAGGTGGGAAGAAGGAAGGGTGGAGAAGAAAGGGAAAAGAGAAGGAGTTAGGGATGGGAAATGATGAGGCATCCACCCTGACTGCTTCTTAAAAGGAGGATCTTTGAGGAGTTCTTCTTTATCTACCTTTTATTTTTTACTATCCTAGAGAGCCTCTAGATCTGGGGGTTTGGTCCAGTCCCCTTATTAAGGTATTTGCTCATGATCTCAGAGGGAATAAAGGATGGAGCTGTGTTTTGGATTTAGTCCCTTAAACACCTAGGAGTGATAAGGTGTGACCCTGGACAGAGTGCTTATAGCCTCTGTTTGCCTCAGTTTCCCTAACTGTTAAATCACCCGCCTCTCAGGGTTGTTGTGATGATCGGAAGGTCATATTTGGAAAGGTTTAGAACAGAGCTTGGTCCGTAATGAGTAGCTGTTGTTCTTCGTACCTGAAGAAGACCAGAAATGACATCACTGTTGGGGTCAGAGAACAGTGTGTCCAACTATGGCCGATTAGACCAATGCACAAGCTCCGAAGGCTCAGCCACGGTCAGGTACAAAGCGTCCACATGAGCATTTGGAGGGGAGACGGCTCTAAGCCTGTGCTCTCCATGTTTCTTTTGAGTTACTGCAATTCTGCTTTGCTCATAGAGCAAATTTGGGCACATTATGTTGGGTGGTCCTGGGCTAGTGTTTCCCATGTCATACAATTGACTTCATCGTTCTTCAGAGAAACCTTGAGAATATCCCTGCATCACTTCTGATCTCCAAGGGAATTTTTTGTTTTTTGTTTTTTTGCTGAAACAATTGGGGTTAAGTGACTTGCCCAGGATCATACAGCTAGGAAGTGTTAAGTGTCTGAGGGCAGATTTGATCTCAGACCCTCCTGACTTCAGGGCTGGTACTCTACCCACTGCACCACCCAGCTGCCCCAGGGAATGTTTTTTAAAAATATAATTTCTCTATAAAACAGTCTTTTAGGCACCAGAACAACTTGGGCAGCCCATTAGAGTTGGTCGCACTCTCGGCAATAGAGTTTGAACGCTTGCCAGCTCAACTGGAGAAAGGTCTGGTCCCTTCTCCGGCCAGAATCTTCCTAAGACAATTCCAATGGCAACGATTCCGTTTCCTGGCGTGATGCACTGCCCAGGTTTCACGGGCATCCGATGCTGAGGTCATCACAGGGGCTCCCCGTAGACCTTCAGTTTAGTAGGAAGCCTAATCTTTTTTCTCTCTCATCCTTTTTTTCCGTGACTCCTAAACACTGAGTTTGCTCCGGCAACATGTGCGACAACCTCATCATTTATATGTAATTCCTGGAAAGTGTATTACCAAGGTAAGTGAACTTATCCACAGCATTCAAAATGTCTCCTTTTGCTATAAACCAACCAATGGTTCCACCGCTGGCGGAGAACCCATTTCTTGGTGTTAACTGTTAGGCCAACATTTATGTAAATGCTACTTTCCTTACCTCTCAACAGGTATTTATGAGGTACTCACTATGTGCCAGACACTGTGCTAAGGACTAGAGATACAAAGAGAAAAGTTAAACAATCTTTGTTCTAGAGGTGATATGTATATATATATACTATATAAAAAATTAATTCAAAGAGATGGCCCAGTGGATACAATGCCAGGTCTGGAGTCAGTAAGATCTGAGTTCAAATACGACCATTTGCTAGTTGTGTGACTCTGGGCAAGTCACTTAACCTTAAGCCTCAGTTTCCTGAGCTGTAAAATGAGCTGGAGAAGAAAATGGCAAACCACTCCAGTATCTCTGCCAAGAAAACACCAAATTGGCTCATGAAGAGGTCAGACATGTCTAAAGTGACCGAACAACAAGTTATAGAGGCAAAGATTACTGTTAGTTCTTCCATTAGTGAAAGATCTAATAAAGAAGGGGGTACCTGACCTAAGCCTTGAAGGAAATGAAGGATTCTAAGAAGTTTTCATGAGGTGAGAAGGGGCTGAAAAATAGCCAGTGTAAAACCACAGAGGCAGGAGACAGAGATGCACAAATTTGGAAAAATAAATTGGCCAGAAAGGCCAGATTACATTAGGGGGAGGATGTGTTTCCAGTCAATGGGAATCTATTTTGCTTCGAGTTCTTTGCTACCACAAAATTGTTGCTGTGAACATGTTGGTGTGTATGAGGTTTTCCCTTCTGTGTTTCTTCTTTGGGGTGGGGTGGGTATATACTTTAGCAATGGCATCTTTGGGTCAAAGAGTTTAGAAAGTTCAGCTGCTTAAAAAAAAATTACAATTATACATTATTTTCCAAAATGGTTGGACCGTAGCAAATAGCTTCCATACCACTGTGGGTGGGTCAGGATTGGGAGGATACAATATATAAATCCACATACACATACATATAGACATATCAGCATATACACATTTATATTTATACATATATACACACATATATACTACATACATTTATGTATTTCTCTATATATTTACTGATTGATATATATGGAAATCTATTGCATTACTTACAATCATATCTACACATACATATATATATATACACATATATCTATATATCTCTTTATATTATCCATCTATTGATGTTATCAAAACACATTATATAATAATATAATAAACATATAATAAATTATTAATATATTACATTTATTATATAATGTATCAATAGATATATAATACAGATATATAGATGTGTATGTACATCTATACACATATCTCTATATATTATATATCAATATGCTATATAATATAGATATATTATATAATAGATATATAATGTATAGAGATATATAGATTGTGTAGATGTATGTGTGTGTGTATATATATATATATATAGAATTATATATATATGTGCATGTGTCTATGATTGAAAGTAATGCAACTTCCCTGGCCCAGAGAAGGAGCCAAGTTTCTTACTTTAAGACCAGACCACACACACAGCAAGGCCATGTTCACATTAGCACACATGCATGAGAACAGAGGAAACTCAGCCTATTTTGCAGCCAAAGAAATGACAAAAGAAAGCTAAAAGGATTTTTAGACTCAGAATAATGATTAGAATTAAATCCCTCAAATGGAAGATGCTGTTCTCAGAGAAAAAATGTCAGGGACAGCAAGTTGTAATGGAGAGGGCAGACCATTGAGCTTAGAGGCAGGCAGTCACTGAGACGTGTTGTTTGCTAAATGGGGATAATCCTGCCGTGGTGCCTGCCCCAAAGAGCTATTCTTGGACCAGCACAGTAACTTGCATTCCTGGTACTTGGAATAAGCAGAATAAACATTGCCGCAAGTCCCCTCGGGGAGTCTTTGGGAGACCTTTGTGGCCAGGGACCCAGGGACCTAGGATGAACCTAACAGGGTTACATGGGGAAATCTAGAGTCAAAGTACCTGAGTTCAAATTCTGCCTCTCGTACTTATTACCTGTGTGACTTTGTCAGTCAGTAAACAAGCATTTATTAATTGCTTCCCATGTATCAGAGATTGTGCTAAATATTGATGATCCAAAGAGGGGCAAAAGACAAGAGTTTGCTCTTAAGGAGTCTAATGGTGGAGTCAATCTTCAAATGGCCAAGTACAAACAAGCTATATATATATATATATATATATATATATATATATATATAGGGTAAATTGGAAATAATCTATGGAGGGAAGTCTAGAGTTAAGAGGGGTTGGGAAAGGCTTCTCATATAAGAATGGATTTTAGTTAAGGCACAAAGGAAGCTAAGGAAGCTGGGAGGCAGAGAGGAGGAGTATTCTGGAGATGGGGGACAGTCAGTGAAAATGCCCAGAATCTTAGTTGTAGAACAGCAACAATGTCAGGTGGATGAAAAGTAAGGAGTTAAAAAACTGGAAAGTTAGGAGGGGTCAGGTCAGGGAGGATTTTGTTAAGGAAAAGGTTTTATATTTGATTCATGAGATGATATGGAACTCTAAAGTTTATTAAATAGGGGGATGGCATGGCCACATCTTCACTTTAAGATTAATTTGATAGGCTGAAATGCAGAGAGACTTGAAGTATGGGGAGACCCACCATAAAGCTATTTCAGTGGTCCAGGATTGGGGTGATGTAGGGTTATATACAATTGACATAATCAAAGTAAGATTGACAGGTCTTGGCCACAGATGGATTGAGGGGTGGGTTGAGAGAAAATGAAAAGTTGAGGGTGACACCTAAGTTGCAAGCCCAAATGACTGGGAGGATAGTACTGCCCTTAACAGTAATAGGAAAGTTTGGAGGGAGGGAGGATTTGGGGAAAACATGATGAGTTTAGTTTGGTACACATTGAGTTTAAGATGTCTATGGGATTCCATTTTGAAATGTCCAGGTAAGTGGAGACTCAAGGTTGGAACTCAGCAGAGAGGTTAGTACTGGATAAGTAGATTTGAGAATCATCAATGGTAATTAAATCCATAAGAATGGATGAGATCGCCAAGTGAATAGTATATAAAAAAAAGAGAAGAGAGTCCAGGATGGAGCCCTGTGAGACCCAATGGCTAGGAGATGTGACCTGGATGAAGATCCAGCAACAGAGTCTAAGAAGAAGCAATCAGGTGGAAGGAGAACCAAGGAAAAGCAGTGTCATGGAAACCGAGAGAATAGAGTAATAAGGATATGAGAATGATCATGTCAGAAGCTACAGAGAGGTCAAGAACAATGAGGACTGAGGAATATCCATTAGATGTGGCAAGTAAGAGACCATCAATAACTTTGGAGAGAGCAGTTTCAGTTGAATAATGAAATCCCTGGATCTCAGTTTCCTTATCTCTAAAGAAAAGGATTAGACTAGTTGAGGTCTTTTCCAGGTTGAAATCTATCCAGGGTAGGAAGAGACTCCCCTTGGAATGGCAGTCAAGAAAACTACCTGGTTTTACTAGTTCTTCTCATTAACTACAGGTATTACTTATTTGTTTCTAGCTATTCAAAGAGTTCAAGCACTGTCAAATAACCTTTAATGTTAACACCCTAGAGCAAAGCCCCAGTGTTCCATCCTAGTAACAGCTCTGCTTATGAAGCTCAAATAAGATAATACATTATAGTATCTTGGAAAGTTATCTAAATGATAGCTGTTTTGATGGTGCTGGTTCCATATAGTTTAGTGCTAAAGTGCAGTAGAATGTGTTGTGGAAAAGCCAGTAGACTAGCATCCTCCTGTCTTGGCTAAGGTGACCAGTTGTCATGGTTCCTGAAGAGGTCAGGCACTATGTACTAAGAAAGGCAATAAATGGTCTTGGAATCAAAAGATGATTAAGAACCCATGGTTTATATACCTTCTAGGAGCCAAAATGGTAAAGTAATGGCAGGGATTCATCTGAGTTCCTCTTAATTCCCCTCCAAGGAACTTCAAATAATGCCTCAAAATGAATTCTAGAATGATAGAACCCACAAAAGGATAGGGTAAAATGCATATTCCAGTCAAAGACAACTTGTAAGGTCATCAGGAAAGGTCTGTTTTAGTGGGAGGAGAGTGGGGTACAGTCCAGTGTTGACTGGCAAGTCAATGGTAGGCTTTGGAGGTAATTGAATTGGTAGGGGCAGCTTCTGGAGCTTTTAGCCCACAGATGGTAAAGGGGTTGGTCAGCTGGTCAAAAGGAGATTCCAGAGGACCCTTTGTTGGGGGAGCAGGACTCTGTCAAATTGCTCATATAGGATTCTGGGTTGTTGTCCTGGGATAAAGTGGCGCATTAGCAGTTCCAGGGAGGAAAAGAGTACTTGTGGGTGCTTACAGACCAGAGCATAGGCCAGGAGAGCTGTGACCACACCTTTCCTTACATCAATCAACCTTGGAAGAACTGAAAACTTACAAACCTCCAGAACTAGCTCTGAAAATGGTAGTACCAAAATCCTGAAGCTTGGGATAGTGCCCCTTCAACTTCAGGAATAGAACCCAACTTCAATGTAAAATTAAGAGTCAAGAAATAGGCTGGAGAAATGAGCAAACAATTAAATCATTTTAAAAATATCAAATAAAATTCTGACAGACTGTGATGATAGAAAAGTTCAAAACACAGACTCAGAAGAAAAAAAAATCAAATAACTATGCAGTCAAATAACAGCATAGTCAAATAGCTTCAAAGAAAAATATGAATGGGTCTCAGGCCCAAAAGGAATTTCTGGAAGAGTTTAAAAAGGATTTTAAAAATCAAATAAAAGAGATAGAGGAAAAATTGGGAAAAGAAATGAGAATGAAGAAAGAAAATCATAGGGAAAAAGGAGTCAACTATGTGGTAAAGAAGGCATTAAAATGAGAGAAGAAATTAACTCCGTAAAAAAAGTGGAATAGACCAAAAGGTTAAAAAAAATCCATTGAATCCATAAAAAGACAATTGTTCAAATAGGAATATATATGAAGAGAACTTTAAAATCTTAATTGGCCAAATAGAAAAGGAGGTATAAAAGTTCACTGAAGAAAATAGTGATACCTTGGTGTTCATTATTAATTGGTTCCAGAAGACATAACTAGTGGCAAAAATGAGCAGTACCAAATAAATTTTTTCCATAAGGAGTACATATTTCCATACCTCAGCATAACATCCTTCCCCAACCAATTAGTTAGGCTTCTAGCTATGGAGAAACAAGCCAGCCCAACCTAAGCTCCTTCCTTCTTGACCTAACTCACTTTCTTTATATTTTATAAATGGGGTGGAAATGGGGCCTGGATGCTTTCCTTGCCCTCTGTTGCCCAGGGTTTTGGTACCTCTTGGAGGTACCTGAGCTTCCAGGAGTCCTAGGTCTCCCAACAAACGCTGCTGCTGCTTCTCTGTCTGCTGCTCCATGTCTCTTCCAGTACTACTGTTTTGGGAGCAGCCGTATTGTCCTGCAGGAACTGCCCCTCAACCTGCACAACCTCAGCATCCTGGGCTCCAAACTGCCAGTTCTTCTGCCTTTTTCACTGCGGAGGAGCTGCCTATGGATGCAATAGCATAGATGGTGGTCAACCTCGCCTCTCTACTGCTCAACCGAGACAACAACCAAGTGTGAGGAGTGTTGAGCGAGCGTTGAGTACTGAAGCATTTTTTTCTCTTTGGAATGCATTAAATATGAGTTTCAAAGCATTTGAAATCAAGGAACTTCTGTACAAGGTTCCAAAGAAGAATAAACAGATAAACAGGAAAAAAACCATAAGGGACTCAATCAAGTTAAACTGTTTACGTTCCTACTTGAGAAGATGATGCTTGTAACTTTTAAGAACTTTCTCATTATTAGGGAAGTTAGAAGATATACAAACAGGTATACATAGACAAAGGGTATGGGTATGAGTTGAATATGATGGGATGATATGTAAAAAAATAAAATTAGAGGGTTGAGAAAAGGGGGTGCATTAGGAGAAGGGAGAAGGGAGAAGCAGAATGAGGTCAGTTATATAAAAGAGAGACAAAAAAATTTTTATAGTTGAGGAAAAGATGGAAAAATGGTAGTTAATGCTTGAACCTTACTCTCATCAGAATTGGCTCAAAGAGAGAATAACATACATCCTCTAATAGGTAGAGAATCTGTTTTGCCCTACAGGGAAGGGTGGGAAAGATATGAGAAGGGAGATAGGAGTGATAGAAGGGAAGGCAGATTGGGAGAGGCAGTAGTCAGAAACAAAACACTTTTCAGAAGGGACAGAGTCAAAGGAGTGAGAGAAAAGGGTAAATAGGGGGAAAATAGGATGGAGGGAAATACACAGAGACTATAACTATGAAAAAAAATTAAACAAGTTTCTCTGATGAAGCCATAGAGAATTGAGTCATATTTATTAGAATTCAAGTCATTCTCCAGCTGAAAAATGGTCAGAGGTTATGAAAAGACAGTTTTCAGGTGAAGAAATCAAAATTATCTTTAATTAAATGAAAAAAATGCTTTAAACTACTATTGATTAGAGAAATGCAAATTAAAACAATTCTGAGGTACTATTAGATTGGCTAAAATGATAAAAAAAAGAAAATGACCATGGTGGAGGAGATTGGGGAAATATGGGATGCTTAAAGCATCGCTGGTGGAATAGTGAACTCTAATTATGGAGTAGTGAATCTAATCATTCTGGAGAGCAATTTGGAACTATGCTGAAAAGGCGTAGTGCTTACCTTTTGACTCAGCAGTACCACTATTAAGTCTGTATCTCAAGAGGTTTTTTTTTTTTTTTTTTTTTAAAGAAAATGACCCACATGTATAAAAAATATTTATAGCAGCTTTTTTTAGTGGTGACAAAGAATTGGAAATTGAGGGGATGCCCATCCATATTCACCATTGGGGAATAACTGAAAAAGTCATGGTACAAGAATGTAATGCAACATTGTATTATAAGAAATGATAAACAAGATGCTTTCAAAAAAACTTGGAAAGACTTAGACAAACTGATTCAAAGTGAAGTGAGAAGAACCAGGAGAGCAGTATAGAGTAAGAACAATATTGTACAATGATCATCTATAAATGACTTAGCTCTTCTTAGCAATACAATGATCCAAGACAATTCCAAAAGACTCAATGAAAAATTGTATCCATCTCCAGAGAAAGAAATGATAAAATCTGAATGCAAATCAAAGCAGATTTTTAATGTTCTCTCTCTCTCTCTCTCTCTCTCTCTCTCTCTCTCTCTAATGTGTTTTGTATGATTACACATGTATAACCTATATCAAATTTCTTAATGAAGGGGAAGAGGAGAAAGGGAAATAGAAAATTTGGAACTCACAAATAAAAAAAAAAGATGACTTTTTACAGAGGAAGATTCTGGGAAGATGATGGAATAGACTGGTAAATTTCAAGCTCTCCAGATTTCCCCCACAATTAGAATATTTGCACCTTAGGGAGACACAGACTGTTGAAAAATCAAGAAGACTTGGGGCAGAAGAGGGGTCCTCCAGGTACAATTGAAGAAAATCTGAAGAAAATCCCCAGGCTTGGGATTAAAGGATATGAAGGCAAACATCTCTGGGGCTAGCTCCACAGAAACACCAAGTAGGGAGCCCTGGGTTGGCTGGGTTTGGCTGGAGCTTCAGTAGGAGCCACAGAAACTTTCACCTTCAGGATTGCAAGCAGAATTGAAGTCCTGAGTCCAGAAAGACTGGGAGAACCTCAGCTGATTAGGAATGCCAGGCCCAGCTGTGCTGTAGAGATGAAGTCCTGGTCCAGAAAGAACCAGCACACCAGGAATACAGAAGCAGTGGGTTAGGGATGCTGCAGGCTGTGGGCACTTTCAGAGCTTTTGGTTGGGGGTTCCAGGTCAGAGGAGAGAGTTAAAGCGAAGCTAGAGGTATCATTTCCCCACTTCATGATTAGACTAATATTTCTCATTAAAAAAAAAATTAACTGGCAAAGAACAAACCACCCAATTCTAGAATCTTACTATGGGAATAGGGAAGTCCGGGGTTCATCTTCAGAGAAGGATACAAATAAAAAAAGTTTCTTCTTTCTCAAAGAGTAACAGTAAATGGCTCCCTGCCCAGAGAGAATTTATAGAAGAATTCAAAAAAGAGTTTTACAATCAAATGAGAGATATTAAGGAAAAATTAGGGAAAAAAAACCATCCCAGAAAAACAAGAAGATTATGGCAAAAAGCTAACCAGTTAGAAAAGGAGATACAGAGTCTCAAAGAAAATAACTCTTTGAAAATTAGAACTGGGCAAGAAGAAAATGACTCTTTGAAAATTAGAATTGGGCTTATTTAAGGCATTAAATAAGCCAATGAAACTATGAGAGACTAAGAAATAACAAAATAGAACATAAAAATTAAAAAAAGAACAGAATGTGAAATATAAGAAAAATAGATCAAGAAGAGAAAATATAAGTATAATTGGATTACCTGAAAACTATGACCAAAAAAAGAATCTTGACCTAATAATGCAAGAAATAAACCAAGAAAATTGTTCTGAAATGATAGAACATGAGGGAAAGTAGAAATAGAAAAAAAATCAACAATCACCACCTTACAGAAAATCTCTGTGGAAAAGTACATAGAAACATTATTGTCAAATTTTGGTCAAAGAGCTCCTAGATCAAAGAGAAAATTTTGCAAGAAACAAGAAAAAAATTTCAATTATGTTGGAGTTACGATTAGAATTGTACATGATTTATCATTAGCTATAATAAAAGACTGCAGATCCTGGGATCATATCTACCAGCAATCAAAAGAACTAGGCCTGTGGTCAAAAATATCATATCCAGCAAAATTATCCATAATATTGAATGAGAAAAAATGGACATAACAATGATCTTGGAGATTTTCAGGACTGTCTATCAACTAAACTCCCAACTCAATAGAAAATTTAATATATAAGAGCCAATGTCAAAGATCAATTTCAAGGAATTTAACATGGACAAATTGTTTGTTTTTTATATGGAAATGTATGCCATATATTTAAGATTGACATCAGCGATAAAGTAAGCCAAAAGAAAGATTGGAGCAGCGTTAAGGTAAACAGTAATTATGTTATACAAATGAAGTGCAGAGGAAGAGTAGATACAAAAGCATTAACGGAAGAGGAGGGTTCCTAGATCTGAAAAGCTACTCACATTGGGAAGGGGTTAAATGGGCAGCACTACATATATACCATGAAGGATATAGCACCTTTCAAAATCTATAAAAATATAAGGGGGGAAGGATGGACAGAGGAGAAATTGAAGGGTAAGGGAAGAAGATAAAGGAGGGTGGGACAGGTTAAATAATACCAAGGCAAGTTAAGGAGCAGAATTAAAGCAGAGTTAGCAGGGATAGGGAAGATATGTGTATTTCTGTGTGTGTGTGTGTGTATATATATATATATATATATATATATATATATATTCATTCATGAATATGTAACTATATCCTTGCTTAACCATCGCCTGCTTGGAAGAGTAGGGGGTAGGGATGAAAGGGGAAGAAAAGACTAAAGTAAAAAAAAGTACATAGCAGCAAATAAAATAATCTACAAGGAAGTAAAGATGACACTCATGAATATAACTTTTTCTACTATTATCTATCCTTTCTTGAACTGGTAATTTATTGCTATGTATTTTGAATCGTCCCTGATGTTCTGCTGGGCACATGACAAAGTTCTGTTCTGTTCTGTTTTTTTCTAGTTTTCTTTTTTTTTTTATTCTTTTTTTTTTTTTTTTAAATTAGAAAAACCTGCTTTTACATGTTACTGGGAAAAATAAGGCATTAAATAAATAAACAAGTACTTGTTAGGTCAGTTGTTCTGGGAAGGTCACTATCACTTTACCTACCTTCATTCCTTCTTTGGTCAAATGGGGATAGTAATACCCAGAGGTGTGGTGAAGATCAAATGAGGTAATTAATGTGGATACAAAGCTTTTATAAAGTGAGTGATTACATGTGTGAGCTGTTTTTATTGGATAGGGATCCTGGGAAATAAGAGAAAGGTAAGGATGGGAAAGTGCCTTTGAGGTCCAACTCTTTCATTTTACAGGGTGATATTACTCGCCCAATGTCACAGACAATGATAAAATCCCAGAATTTTATAAATGGAGAGGAAGGGACTTTAGGAACCACATAGTCCCATCTGTACTTGAATAGGAATTCTCCCTAAAACATACCAAGTCATGTTTTAGCTTACGGGGTCAGCTTTTGCTCAGATTACCTGTAAGGGGAAACCTACTCCATTGAGGTCTGGCCCATTTTACTTAAATGTCTCCTTTTGGGATTTTGCAGGAGTGTTTGGGAGCACCTCTGGTGGGAGGGCTTGTCAAGCCCTTTTCAGGGCGGCTCATTCACCTATGGTGTCTACCTTCACTCAGCTTGAAGCTGTAGCTTGTGCATTAGCCACATCCTGGTAAAACTATCAGGAGGGTAACTGATGGGCCTCGAATCCATTGGTGAGTTAGAGGGATATCTACCCCAAGCACGTGAAGACTACTCAGAGAATGGCGGGTGAGAACAATTTGTTCCAGTAACCCTGGAGACATCTGAAACAAGTGCTGGGGAGGGCTTAGGTCAGACATGGAAGAGACCAAGTACTCCCACTGCAATCCAGTCATCACAACTTCTGTCTCTCCACTGGACTCTGATGCCTCTGGAAGAGATGACGAGTCTGATGATTTTGTACAACTCCACCTCCTTTCAAATCAATTGATGTACAAGTCAAGACCACTTGTGATGTCATTGGAAGGACAAACAACAAAGGTTCACCTTTCACAACTTCCTCCCAGGATCACAGGATTATAGCTAGAAATCCAAAAGGGACCCCAGAAAACATCTAGTGCAAGAGTTTATTTTAGAGATGAGGAAATGAAGGTCCTGATTTCCATTGAGGAAGTTAAGTGAACTTGACCAAAGTCACTAGTTGGACTTTTGGTCCAACATTTCCCCCATCATGCTGGTTGTATCCTTGTTTTAATTGATTTATAGGGTTAAACTAAAAAAGAGTCAGGATCACAGGCTCATCTTCTCCTTGAGTCAGCTTGCTTTGCTCAGAGGATAAATTTCTCCGTGGTATAACAATGACTCTGTCCCACCTTCTCCCCCAGCTTCATCGCCCTCCAAATGAGAGGTTGGAGACAGGACCCTGCATTTGGAATCAGGAAGCTTTAAGTTCATATCCCACTTTGGACCTTTACTAAGGACTGAGCAAGGGTCTCAGTTTCCCTCTCTGTGAATGAGGGAGTTGGATTCAGCCTCTAACCTCCTTTCCAGATCACCCTGAGGGGTACCATGGAGCCCCTACTTATGGTCACCTGTGACCTCCTTCAAAGGCTAGCCCCTGGTGGGATTTGTGCACCAAGGGAAGAAGGCTGCTCAAGTACCTTGACATTTTGCTTCCTTTGCCAGCAGAGGGCACGCGAGGACCAGCAGTGTGCCAGGCTGGCTCGGATACTGGCTATTGGGTTTCAGGTGTTCAAGAACCTGGCTGAAAGAGCATCCTCCTGGCTTCAAGACTTAAAACACAAACAATTCATGTTTCTGTAAGATTTGTAAAGGATTTTCCTCCTCCCATATCCTATATTTTGTTAGTGAATAGTTTCAGTAACGTCCAACTCTTTGTGACCCCTCTGGGGTTTTCTGGCCAGAGATGCTGGGATAATTTGCCATTTCTTTCTACAGCTTATTTTACAGAAGAGGAAACTGAGGCAAATAGGGTAAGTAACTTGCCCAGAGTCACACAGCTAGGAAGTGGCTGAGGGTGGATTTGAAGTCAGTCAACCTTCCTGACTCTGGGCATCCAGCCCATTTGATGGATGAAGACACTGAGTCTCTGAGGGGATGCACTCTGTCCAGAGTTACACAGTCAAGAAGCATCTGCTCCAGAATGTGAACTGCACAAGCTGATTCTCCACATGGGACATGCCCTTATTCTGTTCCTCTTTGCTGCGAGTGCCTTCCCCTTTCCAATTACCTTGCATTTCCTTTATATATCCTATACATACCCAATTATTTGTTTCTTTTCCTTAGTTTCCTCAATGATGATATGAGGCAGTTGGACTTAATGGTCTCTCCACTGGAGATCGCTCCCAATTCTATGATCCTATGATCCTGTCACCAGTACCCTGGGTTCAGAGAAACCGGGGAAGACTTGTATGAACTAATTCAATGAAGGATAGTGGAGAACAATTTATACAAACAACTTTGAAGGCCTTGTGGTGACCAACCACGATGGTAAAGGACCTTTGATGAAAAATATTATCCACCTGATTATTTCAGAAAAACCTAGAAGACTTATATGAACTGATACAAAATGAGAATCAGAAGAACATTGTACATAGTAACAGCAATATTGTAAAGATGATCTATTGTAAAAGACTTAGCCACTCTGTTTCAATACAATGATCTTCAACAATTCCAAAGGACTCATTATAAAAAAAATGCTATCTAGAGAACTTAAAATCTGAATGTAGTTTGAAGCATGTATTTTTTTCACTTAAAAAAAATCTTTTTTTCCTTCTTTCCTTCCTCCCTTCTTCCCTCCGTCCCTTTTTCCTTCCTTCCTTCCTTTGTTCCTTCCTTCTTTCTTTTTTACTTCCTTCTCTCCTTCCTTTCTTCTTTTGTCCTTCCTTCCTTCTTTCTTTCTTTCTTTCTTTCTTTCTTTCTTTCTTTCTTTCTTTCTTTCTTTCTTTCTTTCTCTTTCTTTCTTCTTTCTTTCTTTCTTTCTTTCTTTCTTTCTTTCTTTCTTTCTTTCTTTCTTTCTTCTCCTCCTTCTTCTCTTTCTCCTTTTCCTGTTTCTTCTTTTTTCTCTTTTTCCTCCTTCTCCTTCTCTTTGCAATATGGCTAGTGTGGAAATATGTTTTGGATTTAAAAAGAAGAAAAAATATTACCTACCTCCTGACAAAGAAGGGATGGATTCAAGTTGCAAATTAGGACATATAATTTTTTTTTTAACATGAACAATAGGGGTATTTGTTTTGCTTGACTATACATACTTGTTGCAAAATCAATTTTTTTTCTCTTTTAAATGGGTGGTGGGGTAGAGGAAGAGAAAAGAAATAATTGTAATTTGAAAAAGAAAAGAAGGGAAAAGAAAGGAAAACAGAGGAGGAAAAAAAAAGATTATACTATGAGGGACACCCAATTAAGATGTGACTTTAGATCAGTTCTACAAAAGCTCTCATTCTGGGTAGGGTGGAAATAATTAAATATCAAAAGCCATTGGAGCATCTTTGCTTGGGCTGAGGAGGGAGGCAATGAAGTAAAGGACTTCATGGAATGTCTGTCATGAAGTGAATGAGCGTAATAAAGTCTTTTGGGACAAATGCAGGAAGGTTTTAGAATCCAAGGGAAGCCTGGCTGCTTCCTCTCTCTTTGAGTAGCTTCTCTGAAGATATTTATATATTGCATCATAGGATTCAGAGCTGGAAGAAGAAGAGAAGCTCAGAGAAATGAATTATCTGAGTCAGAGAGGCAACAGATTTGGGATTTAGAGCAGCTAGGTGGTGAAGTGGATAGAGGGCAGAGCCTGGAGTCAGGAGGGCCCAAGTTCAAATTCAGCCTTAGACATTTCCTAGCTTTGTGACCCTGGTAGAGTCACATACTCTATTGCCTCAGGTTCCTCATTTATAAAATGAGCTGGAGAAGGAAATAGCAAACTCTAATATCTTTGAAACAAAAACTCCAAATAATCTACTCTTTATGAAGACATGACTAAAACACCTGCACAAATAACATGGTATTTGAACTCAGGTCCTCTGAGAGCGTACTGCTTTTGGGGTCAGAGAGAGTGGGCTCCATCCCCAGATTTGCTGCTTATTAGCTTGACCAAATCATTTAGGTTTTCTAAGTTTCTTCATCTCGAGAATGTACCTGATGGACATAAGATGCTCTCTAGGGGGTCTTCCAGCTCTAGGCCATATGATTAGGATTCCAAATCCACTGACCTTTGCACCCTGCCCCACTGCTAATGGAAATGCTGAAAGGAACTCCTTATGAAGTAGTTTCATTGGGTGGCCATGACCACTATTTCTGGCACCCAGGAGTAGGGTGAGGGGGAAGCAGAAGATTGTATAAAACTTCTGGAGCCCAAAGGAGAAATAGAACCTTAAAGCTGGAAGGGAGAAGACAATCCTCATGGGTCACAGGCGTTTGTCATGTTGACCTCGAAGCCAGGATTTGCAGGAGGGGTGCTGCCACCAGCTATCCCAGCATAGAAATCCTAAGAACCCAAACTCAAGCCAGGGTTTGGATATGGAACTGGGCCTGTGCTCTATAGGAATGAACCTGACTTAGCTCCCCTCCCCAGAGATGGGGTAGTACAACAGGGGAGAAGCATCCTGCCTTCCACATGTTGGGAACACAAGTCCAGTCATTTGTGATTATACCTTTTGAAGTGAACATTTCTGGGTAAAAATTAATCTGATTATTAGTAGTTAATGGAACTAGGGGGCAGGGAAGTCCCCCCTAAACTTAATAATGCATCAATGTGGCCCTGGAGCCATTGGCAGAGAGGCTGGATGCCCCCAAACCCTTTTAAGGAGAGAACCCTGGTGGTGGGAGGGATTGGTGAAATCTTACCTACCATGGCAAGGGCCGTGGGAATCTTGTGCTACAGGTGCTGGCTCATGGTTTCTCTGGGCTTCTGTGTCAGGTTGGCTGGCTATAGCATCCCTCGCCCACTCCTGGCTCCAAGTCATCATGGCTGGATCACCTGAGGATCCTGAGGATCCTCCTGAGGATCACCTTCTCATCTCCGGCTCCTAAAGCTGAGGAGGACAAACAGAAATAAACAAAATCCCAAGGCCATTTCTGGGAGAAAAACTGAGGGAGATCAGGTCAGGAAAAGTCCTTCCTCATCTTAGCAGTTGAGTTCATGACACCCATGCTGAGAGAAAGCAGGAAAGAGAGGGAGGAGAAAAATCGGTGAAACATGGCGGAACAAAGAGTATGGCTAGCCCCCAATTACTCATCCCTGCATTCCATTTATTCTCCTTTCTCCTTTCATATGTTATGGGATCACAGAATCATAAGTCCCAGAACTGGGTGGTCCGTCAGAGATCATCTGGTCATATCCAACCTGACCAAGAATCCCTTTAATATCCTGGACAAGTGGCAATCCAGGCTTCACTTGGAAACTTCCAGTGATGAAAAGCTTTCTTTCCAAAGGCAGCTCGTTGTACTTATGGGTCAGTCAGGAAATTTTTCCTTACATGGAGCCTTAATCTTCTATTTCTATCCACTGCTTGTAGTTAAGCGCTCTGGGCCCGAGCGGAACAAGACAGGTTTCCAAATAATAATGTAGCAGTTAAGTCTTAACTCCAGGCTAAATATCCCCAGTTCCTTAGATCCCCTTATGACAAGGTCTTTAGCCTCTCTTAACCCAACTCTATAAGCTTGTATAGTCGCCTCCTCTGGACATCACAAATCATCCTGCCAGTTACAGCTCCAACCTTCCCTCTCTCGGAGGCTTTCTTGGAAATAATAACTCAGATTTCTTCAGTTTTAAGGTTTAGAAAGCATTTTTGTCACCACCTCCTTGTGAGAGAGGTAGTTACCATAATGGCTGTTTTCTTACCAGCTTGCATTTCTTGGACTGGACTCCAGAGTGATCCCAGGAAATGTCAGGAAACTCACCACCCCAGAGATTGGTACTCTACATCCTTAAACTTTGCTCTGCAATAAGAAAGTTTGGCGATTTTCTTTTTGCATGACAAATTTTTGTTATGGATATTTATATTCATTTTTGTGTTTTTTAATATAATTTGGCCCATTTCCGACAGCATATTTATTTATTTATTTGTATCATAGCTTTTTATTTACAAGTTATATGCATGGATAATTTTATAGCATTGACAATTGCAAAATCTTTTGCTCCAACTTTTCCCCTCCTGCCCCCCACTCCCTCCCCTAGATGGCGGGTTGACCAATACATGTTAAATATGTTAAAGTATATGTTAAATACAATTATGTATACATATTTATACAATTATTTTGCTGCACAAGAAAAATCATATTTAGAAAGAAGGTAAAAATAACCTGAGAAGGAAAACAAAAATGCAAGCAGACAAAAATAGGAGGAGTGGAAAGGCTACATTGTGGTCCACACTCATTTCCCAGAGTTCTTTTGCTGGGTGTAGCTGATTCTCTTCATTACTGAATAGTTAAAACTGGTTTAGTTCATCTCATTGTTGAAAAGAACCACGTGGACAGCATATTTAATAGCTGATCACATTAATATGATGTAAGAGATTTTAATGCCCCTGAGACCAGAGGATTGGAGGATGGAGCAAAAACTTCCCTCCTCAGCCTCCACCAGCCATCGCTCCTCCGGCCAAACTCCCTTCTTCTCCTTTCTGGTTCCCTTTTGGGCGATATCATCCCCTTTAGACTGGAAGCTCCTCAAGGCCAGGGACAGCTTTATTTTTAGGTTTTGTCTCCCTATCACTTAGCTCAGTATCTGGCACATAGTAAGATCTTTATAAATATTTACTGATTGACTGACAAAGAAGTCACTTACTCGGGGTCCCACTGCCAATAAATATCTAATCAGGCATCTGAAATCAGACTTCTTGGTCCAGATGCAGAATCTTCCCATTGGGCCGAAAGGACCGTCTGTGGCCAGGAGACAGCAAAGTTAACTGGAGCTCGTGGGAATCGGAAATATAACCTTGGCTTTATGAGCACAATGATCTCACCCACTGGGTAAGCCAATTACAGATAACCCTGTGTGGTAAACTTGAGATACAACAGCCCCAGAAATCTGCCTCGGGGAAGAGCAATGTGGAACTCATGACTCAAGGTTCTGTTGATATTTCTATTGAGAACAATAATTACTTGTTAGCTTTAAGGAAAGTTCTAGGTCAGTATAAAAGTATCTGCCTTGAATAATATTTATTTGTTCTGGGTACCCACTTTGAAAGGCATATACACACCCCCCCTCAATACCACACACACACAAACACACACACACAAACACTTATATGTATATATGCATGTATGTAAATATATATATATATATATATATATACACATATATATATATATACATACCCCTTCAACATCAGGCTAAAATTAGTAGCAAAATTTTATTAAATTATTTTTAATTCATTTATTCATTAATTATTTAATTTATTACTTATTTAATTCATTTTTAATGAAAGTAAAGCATATTATTTTGTTGTTCATCATTTCAATTGTATCCAACTCTTCATGACCCCATTTGGGGTTTTCTTCACAAAGATAGTGGAGTAATTTTTAATTTCTTTCTTTTATTTTATAGATGAAGAAATTGAGGCAAATGGAGTTAAGTGATGTGCCCAGGATCTAGTAAGTATGTGAGGTAAAATTTAAACTCAGATCTTCAGGCCTCTAGGCCTAACATTCTATTTAGTCTGCCAGTTAGTGTCCAAAGTATATAAAGAGACATAAATTAATAACTTTATAGTAGAAGTGGAAAGGGATCATAATTTGTTGAATTGCTAATGTTGCTGATTGGTCTTCCCAGATCCCCACCCTGGATATTCTGAGTTCTAAGGCTGCTCTCGGCTCTCACATTCTCTCTTCTAACTCTTAACATCCTATATTCTAAGTTCCCTCCCAGTTCTGACATCCCATGTTCTAAGGGCCCTCCCAGCTCTGACCTCCTGGGTTCTAAGGGCCCTCCCAGCTCTGACATTCTGAGATCTAAGGTCCACCCACCTCTTACAGTCTATGCTTTGAGATTCATCCAGGCTCTAAGTTCTATATTCTCTGCTTCTTCCTCTCATTAGTAGCTTTCTGGTTGTCTGACCCTCTTCTTGCCTGCTATTTTACAATTCTATGGACAAAACTCTCCTTGGACCTTCATCTCATCATCTATGAAATTCAGGTCCTAGACTTGATGAGCTTTACATTTCCTTCCAGTTCTAACATTCTGGGATCTAAGATTTTTTTTTTTTAAAAGCATTCTCTCTGATTTGTTCTTTAATGAAAGTTAGAAAAAAAGAATCCCCAGCTGTCTGTACTTTGCAGCTAATGCTCACAGTAGCCTTGGGGCTGCTGGAGGCCAGGCTCAGCTGGAAACCAATGAATGCATGAACTAATAGAGGAATAAATAAAAACAAATGATGTAGCAAGAGCTCTCAGTGGGGTCACTTATCCACCGTGAAAGCTCCGGGGCCTTAGGAGGAAATGGGAACCTCGTTCTGTACCAACATGCAGATTGCTTTCCACACATGGACCTTGTGGCTGATACCATTTCCCCTAGTTAGCCACGGTTTCCTTTTCTCTTTGTGCCTCTGGAAAAGGAGATTTAGACTTTAGTGCATCAGTCAACAAGTGCAGACTGAGTAACAAGGGTTTGTGGATGATGAAAACAAGGAGAAGAGCTTGTAGAGGGAAGTGAGAAGGGATAGATACGGCATTAGCAAATCTCGGTTCAAATTCGGCTTCATAACTTACTACCTGTATAACCTTAGGGGAGCTACTTTTGATCTCCACCCCACAAAACAGGTTTCAGTTTCCACATCTGTAAAATGAAAGGATAGGACTAGTTTATGTCCAGCTCCCTTGGATTTCTCCTCCTCCTCCTCTTCTCTTTCTCTTCTCCTCCTCTTCCTCCTCCTCCTTCTCTTCCTCCTCCTTCTCTCCTCCTTCTCCTCCTCCTTCTCTCCTCCTCCTCCTCTTCTCTTTCTCTTCTCCTCCTCCTCCTCCTCTTCTCCTCCTCCTCCTCCCCCTCTTCTCCTCCTCCTCCTCTTCTTCTCCTCCTCCTCCTCCTTTTCCTTCTCCTCCTCTTCCTCTCCTCCTCCTCCTTCCTTCTCTCTTCTCCTCCTCCTCTTCTTCTCCTCCTCCTCCTTTTCCTTCTCCTCCTCTTTCCTCCTCCTCCTCTTCTTTTCCTCCTCCTCCTCCCCTCCTCCTCCTCCTCCTCTTCCTCCTCCTCCTCCTCTTCCTTTCCTCCTCCTCCTCTTCCTCTTTCTCCTCCTCCTCCTCTTCCTCTTTCTCCTCCTCCTCTTCCTCTTTCTCCTCCTCCTCCTCCTCCTCCCTTCTTCCTCCTCCTCCTCTTCTTCTCCCTCCTCCTCCTCCCCTCCTCCTCCTCCCTCCTTTTCCTTCTCTTCCTCCCTCCTCCCTCCTCCTCCTCCTCCTTTTCCTTCTCTTTCTCCTCCTCCTCTTCCTCTTTCTCCTCCTCCTCTTCCTCTTTCTCCTCCTCCTCTTCCTCTTTCTCCTCCTCCTCTTCCTCTTTCTCCTCCTCCTCCTCCCCTCTTTCTTCTTCCTTCTTCTTCTTCTTCTTCTTCTTCTTCTTCTTCTTCTTCTTCTTCTTCTTCTTCTTCTTCTTCTTCTTCTTCTTCTTCTTCTTCTTCTTCTAGAGATTGGTAACTTATTCTATATTGCTGAAAGTATTTTTTAAAATGGTACAATTCAGCTTAACCTTTCAATTCATATAATTGGGAGTAGAAAAAAAAGACCTTATTCAGAGGCTGGAGCAACTGAAATGCTTGAAAAGAAGAATTCAGGAATTGGGAAATTCTTCTTGAAAAGGGAAGTTCATTGGCTTGGACCTTAAAAAAAAGTGAAGGATGCTGAGAGATGAAGATGAGGGAGAGGATTCAGGATATGAAGGGCAGACTGTGAAAAGACACCAATTAGGAGATAAAAGTATCTTGTGGGAAGAACAATAAACATCCTGGGTTCTAAGGGCCCTCCCAGCTCTGACCTCCCTGGTTCTAAGGTCCTCTTATAGTGTAGAAGATTAAATTGTAAGAAGATTGGAAAGGAAAGATGGGGCCAAGTAATAGAGAGCTTAAAAGGTAAACAGAAGGTTTTCTAATGGACTTCCAAGTGATAGGGAACCAATGGAGTTTATTGAAAAGGGGGTGATGAGGATGACATGGTCAGACAGGCATTTCAGTAAGGTCACTTGTTCAGGCTGAATGGGAGATGGACTGGAGTGGGGAGGAAGGAAGGATTATTTCAATAGACTAGATATGAGGTATGAAGACTTGTACTAGAATGTCAAAGAAGAGAGAGCAAGTCAAAAGGAGATGTTGTAATGTGGATTCAGTAGCAATAGACTAATGAGATTTGGAGGATGAGAGAAAACGAGGAGTCCAGGATATCATGTAGGTTGTGAATCTGAATGACTGGGAAGATGGTGACAAAATAGTAGTAATAGTGATAGGGAAATTTGAAAGAAAGAAAGGTTTTTGGAACTCAAAATTTGAAAAAATAAATTTTAAAAATTGTTTTTACATGTAATTGGGAAATTAAATATTTTTTAAAAAGAAAAAAAGAAAAGAAGGAAGGTTTGAAGGAGACAGAGTGAATTCAGTTTTGGCTTAAGATGTCTGGGGACATCTAGCTGGTGATGTCAAATGGGTCTTTGGAGATGCAAGACTGAAGTCAGGAGAAAAATTAAGACTAAAGAAGTAGATCTGGGAATTATCCTTATAGAGATGATAATTAATCATGGGAATTGATGAAATCATCATAAATATGAAGGGAGAAAAGAAGAAAGTCTAGGACAGAGCCTTGGAGGACCCGCAATAATTAGTGGAAATGACTTGGCTAAAGATCCAGCAAAGAAGACTAATGAGGAAGGAGAGATCAGAAAAGGTCTCAGGAAGGAACAAGAAAAGTGAAATGCCATGTAAATCTAGGGAAAGAGAGGGGAACAGGGTGATCAGCAGTGTCAAAGACTGCACAGAATCAAGGATTGAGAAAAAGCTATTGGATCTCATAGTTAAGATATCACTGGTCACTTTGGAGAGGGTAGTTTGGTTGAATGATGAGGTCAGAAGCCAGAGTTAAGAAGAAATGAGTGGAAAGGAAGTGGAGACTGATTCTAGATAAACTTTTTAGGGGACTGAGCTTTTGGATGAGAGGAAAAAGTATGGATGGGTCAAGTGAAAGTTTTTTGAGGACGAGGAAAATGTAGATTTTTTTGGTTGTTTGTGGTTAACTTGATCCACTCATCCTATTGTAGACTGGCTACTTGTCTACAGGTCTACAGGGGGAAATTGAGAATAAGTGAGAGAGTGGGACTAGTGGAGGAGGCAATCTCCTGGAAAAGATGGGAAAGAAGGGATTGCTTGTGCATGGAGAGGGGTTACCCTTGACAAGGCTACCTCTTCATTCGAGATGGTGATAAAGTAGGCAATGGCAGAAAGGATCTGGGTTATATGTGAGTATGAGGGAAGAAGAGGGAGCTCTTGGTGAATGGTCTCCATTTTTTCTGAGAAAGGGGAAACAAGGCCACATTGTTTCTTCTCATGCAGAAGAAGAAGAAGAAGAAGAAGAAGAAGAAGAAGAAGAAGAAGAAGAAGAAGAAGAAGAACATTCTTATTGTTTTTCCTTGGTTTTTGAAGAGAACCATGATATTAAGGCGATGATGACATGACATGCACGTGAATTGGATTTAAATGAAGGAGGGTTGGGCAAAGTTACCTGCCCTCCCCAGGGGGAGGAAAACCTTTGGAAATATGAAGAGAGCTGAAAAGGTTTGGGTAAAAACATTGTGGTGAATGGGACAGTGGACTCATTAGGAAGGTATAAAAGGATTGTCTTTGCAGCCTCAAGGGAGGGTCCAGTTGAGAATACAATGAACATAAATCTGCTTTGGTGGTGGAAAGTCTGAGGGCAAAGAAACAATCCCATTGTGTCGGGCCCAAAGCTAATAGTCAGCTGGGGCTACCTACAAGTTCAGGGACATGGGTCAACCAACTCAGGCCTAATTTTGGACACAAGAGCTAGAACTACCTGACTTATGTATCCACGTAGAAGTGATGAGGTATGGATCGTGGCAGGAATATGGGTTGGTCTCCTAGTTCTCCAAAACCCCAAGTTAGGGCGGGTTCACAGCGAGAAACGCTACACAAAAGGCTGTAATAAGAAAGGGCACTTTATTAAAGAGAGAAAGACACTAAGATGTTCTCTTAGTGGGCAATGTCAAAGAATTGCAAAGAGACATTTTCTCAGGGCTTACTTATATACAGAAACAAAACAATTTGGGCTTTGCATCCGAAAGGAACATACTTGAGATAGGGTGTGGGAAAAGAGTCTTTCCCAGGGAATGTAGATTTAGCATCCAAAAGGTGCATAATGTGTGGGAAGAGAGTCTTTCCCAGGGAATGTAGGTTTTGCATCCAAAAGGTGCATAATGTGTGGGAAGAGTCTTTCCCAGGGAAGGTGCATATGGGAAGAGAGTCTTTCCCAAGGAATGCAGATGCTTTTCTGGAGGAGGCTGCATTGTCCTCATCAGAAGCATTTGCTCCACAGAGGAGGAAACTCAGGCTGTTCATGGGAAAGAAGGCTGTTCACTTGTTCTGTCTGGGACCAGAGGGCAGAATTGGGAGCAAGGGGTGGAAGCTTGGAGAGATGGGCACAGTTAGCTGCAGATTAAAACAAAACAAAATTTTCTAATAAATTAGGTTTGTTTGGAAGTGAAAATGCCTGCTCTGGGAGGGGTAGGATGCTTAGAATATCACCGATCCCTTTGGAAAAAGCTCAGCTATGCCTGAGATTCAGCTAACTTGCATTAATATTAATAAATGTTTATATAGCATTTACTATGTGCCAGGCTTTGTGCTAAGTGCTTCACAATTCTATGGGGAGACAGGTGCTATTATTGTCCTTATTTTACATATGAAGAAACCGAGGCAAAGAGGATTAAATAAGATGCTAGGATCACACAAATCAAGTGTCTGAGGCTGGATTTGAACTCTGATCTTCTAGATTCCAAACCCTGCACTCTAGCCTGCTTCTTCTGCTCTTTTAGTTCTAACTTTCTATGTTCTAAATTCCCTCCCAGCTCTGACCTCCTGGGTTCTAAGGGACCTCCCAGCTCTGACCTCCTGGGTTCTAAGGCCCCTTCCAGCTCTGACCTTGCAAGGGCCCCTTCAGCCTGAACCCGGGCCCAAAGGGCCCCAACCTGAATCCCAGGTTCTAAGGCCCCTCCCAGTTTGACCTCCGGGTTCAATGGCCCCCAACCTGACTTCCTGGGCAAGGGCCCCAGCCTGACCTCCGGTTCTAACCCCTGCCCTGACCTCCTGGCCCCAAGGGGCCCTCCCGTTGACCTCCTGGGTTCTAAGGGCCTCCCAGCTCTGACCTCCTGTTCTGGGGCCCTCCCCTTGACCCTCCTGGGTTGGGGCCTCCCAGCCCTGACATTCTGGGTTCTAAGGGACCCCCAGTTGACCTCCTGGGTTCTAAGGACCCCCAGCCTGACCCCTGGGTTTTAAGGCCCCTCCCAGCTCTGACCTCCTGGGTTCAAGGGCCCTAGTTGAATCCCGGGTTCTAAGGGCCCCAACCTGAATCCCAGGTCCCAAGGCCCTCCCAGCTCGACCCCTGGGTTCTAATGGCCCCCCAATCGATTCCTGGGTTCTAAGGGCCCTCCGGGCCTGACCCCTTTGGGTTCTAAGGGGCCTCCCAGCCTGGAACCTGGTTCTAAGGGCCCTCCCCAGCCTGGACATTCTGGGTTCTAAGGGCCCATTTTAATTTTTGTGTTCGAAGAGCCCTTCCAGTTGTGACATCCTTTGTCTTAAGAGCTTTTCTATCTTCCACATTTTCCTCTAAGGGCCTTCTTAGTAGTGTCTGGCACAAGCATTAATAAATGCTTGTTTTTAAAATATTTCATTTTAATGCTTACTTATTTGAGTCTAGGTTCTAGGGTCCCTCCTAGCACTCATACTTTGTGATTCTATGAATTATGTGACCAAGATCATGGGTTCAGCCCTTGTTGGTATTAAGGGGACTGACCATTATCACTACTGGAAAAACAATTCATCAAGCATACTGAATGGATAATGTCATCTGAATATAAAATTAGTCGATTATAGCATAGTCATAAGAGTGTGTCTCATCCACTGGTTTAAATTTGGTTTTCAGAAGGGCCTTCTTACACATGAGATTCGCAGAGTAAACATCCTGTTCCCTTCTCTCCCTTCCTCCTAGTCCTGGTTGGGACGGTGGGGGTTGGAGAGGGAGGTATTTGGATTAGGCTTTTGTGCCCCTGATCCAACCTCGACTTCACATGCCTCCATATAAGCCTCTCCTTAGCCACCACCCACACGAGCACGCCTTTCCCTCTCTGTCCTCGGTGCCAAGTCCTGTCTATACTCTAGATCTTGGCTGAGTCAATGGGCCCAGCTCTCACTCCTACACTATGGCCCCTTTCTCACCCCCTTCCTTACCCTCTCTACATCTGGTGCCCTGCTGATGCCCAGTGGCCAATAGGACTTCATGGTCTCATCCAACCCCAAGAGCTGAAACAGCTGAATTAGAATATTGGGGGGGGGTGTTGATTTAGAAGGGATCTTGTCTATTATTTTAACTGGAAAGCAGACTGAAGTGCAGACAACGACTGAGATTTTCCTAAGATCACACAGCTAAAAAATAGCAGGATCTGGACTCTAATCCTGCACTTCCACCCTCTAAGTCCATCATTCTTTCCACTACATCACATGCTTCTGCATTCACTTGAGATGGGGGAGGGAGGAGGAACCCAATTAGTCATCAAGAATAACTCGTGCTGGGAATGGTGAACTCTCTTGGCAACAAAAATGCTTCTCCCCTTTTCCAGATTTTTTTCTCTGAGGTTTACACTATGACCCACACACAGAATGACTTCCACTGAGGAAATCTTTGAAGAAAAAAGATTTAACCTCTGAAAGAACATCCCTCTGGATGAGGAGAAGAAGGAAGAATGATAACAAGGATGATGATGGTGAGGAGGATGACGATAATGAGAAATCTCACATTTTGAGCACACTTTGAGGAAGTCCATCTGCGTGTCTGATGTGAATTTTTTTTAGTAATGCCTTTTTGTGGCTTTTAAATTGAGTCACAGAAATTGGGTGAACATTGCATGGTTCTTCTTTAGGGCAATCTGTTGAAGTCCTGAGGTCCCTATTCTGGTTCCTTCTCTTTCTATCTTTTGACTTTGGGTAAATCCATAAACTTTTCTGAGCCACAGTTTATAAAATGAAGCTAATGATCTTTCAACTTCTTTCTTCTCAAGGACAGTTGGAAGGAAAGTGTTTTGTAAACCTCAAAGCTCTATAAAAATATAAATTATCATTGTCGAGTTTTAATGAACAAATAAAAATAAATTTCCATCTGCCTAGTAATTGTTTGTAGTGCTCAGCACACAGTAGGTACTTAATAAATATTTGACTGACTGACTACTTGTAGAGTGTTTTAATATTGTTTTTTTTCAGAGAAGAGAAATTGGGCCTGCATTCATTTATTTAGAGATGGGGAGCTATAGGTATAGAATACTGAATATACTGGTGCAAAGCTTGTAGAATTCTAGAGCTAGAGTTTGAAGAAATCTCTAAGTCCATTTGGTCCAAAACCTGTTTATTAAAAAAATTTTTTTAGGCCAGAATAGACTTATTTTCATTTTCACATGAAAACCTTTTGAATATTTGCAAGCAATTATCATACCATTATTATTATTATTATTAGGCAATCTAAAGAGTTCAAGTTTCTTCCTTCTTTAAAATTTTTTTTAATGAATAAAAATCCATTTCCTTTGTCTTCTGCCCATTTCTTCTTTTAAGCATGAGGTAACTGAGATCTAGGGAGTTTAAGCATCTTGGATGTAGGAATGAAGCTATTAAAAAGGCATATTAGACTCATAAAGTGCCAGGACTGTGGCAAGTGTTTGGATACAAATAAAAGCCAGTAGTATCATTTCTGCTCTTGAGATTCTTACATTCTAATATTGGAAAGGGGCAGTGGGGGATTTACTCATGGGATGGCAAGCTTCAGAAATAGGAAGGAGCCTGTGGGATTGGGTAAGACAATACGGAAGCTCCACAATGTGTCCAAAGGCAAGCGTCCCAATGCTAATGGGGAAAAGCTGGAGAGCAGAAGGTTTGGTCTGCAGGTGGTTGGGAGGTAGCAGGAAGGACCCACTGAGGATAAGGCGCAAGTTGATCAATCAGTGATTTAGTTACAGAATTAGTATGAATGGTAGAATGTGAATTAGATTCTTCTGATTCCAGAGCTTCCATTCATCCCAATATCCTCTCAATGACATGTGAGATAGTTTTGTTTTTGAATATTTTTATTTTATAATGCTTTATTTTATTTATATATTTATATATATAAGATTTAATGGGTGGAGAAACAGGGCAGGGAATATTTAGAAATTAATGTAGTATTCAAACAAAAAGGTATCAATAAAAAAAAAAAAAAGAAGAAAACGAATGCTTTGTTGTCCTAAGTCAATCTTTCAGTTAGAGCAGAACATTTGTTTTTAGGGCCTGAGCCTCCTTCACAGCAGGCTCCTCTACCCTAAACCCTGCCCTTCCTTTTCCTACCCTTCCC
Source organism: Sarcophilus harrisii (assembly GCF_902635505.1). Taxonomy (NCBI): domain Eukaryota; kingdom Metazoa; phylum Chordata; class Mammalia; order Dasyuromorphia; family Dasyuridae; genus Sarcophilus; species Sarcophilus harrisii. The sequence goes on along the minus strand of NC_045428.1, from coordinate 566,495,056 downwards.
TTTTCTAGAAATTCCTTTAAATGTCCCTGTGAGAAAGTTCCATGACCTATGCTTATAGAATGGGAGGTTAAAATGGGGTTCCCCTGGCCAATTTCCAGCATCTATCTTTGGTAGCTGGAAGTAATCAGACATGTGTAGACAAGAAGCCGCCAATCCCTTATAAACTCATGAGTCTTCCCTTGGGAGGCCGCTAGCTCGTACCAGATCTGGAATTCTCTTCCTGGGTTCAAATTCAGCCTCAGATAATTGGGTGTGACCCTGGGCAGGTCGCTTCCCCCATTTGCTCCAGTTTCCATAATCTGTCAATTGAGCTGAAGAAGGAGATGACCTACTGTTCCAATATCCCTGCCAAAGAAAATGCCAAATGGGATCACAAAGAGTCAGCCATGATTGAAAAATGAATGAACGAGACCTTCCCTGCCTTCCCCAAGCTCCCCTGGTTCAGAGGGGATGACCACTAAGGAGAGTGGGATATCTCTGAGAACACTGTTACCTCCAGGGAGGCCTCCTGGTGGACCATTCTTGACTAACCCTTCAAAGTGCCATAAATCTCTAAAATGAGAGAATTGTTCATATTTTTTAGTATAAGATCTGGGTTTAACAGCTACTCGTGATGCATACACATAGAGTGTGATCCTTCCCTGGGCTTCCATATTCTCAATAAAGTGAAGAGGTTGAATTTCATGATCCAAGGTCCCATCCAGCTCTCTCCATGCTCCTACCTGACTCACAGGGTTATTGCTAAAAAAAAAAGTACATGGAAATAATACAGCAATGTATAATTATTACTGTTATAGTTAGCAAACTCTTATAGATTTTTCTTTTTCTTTCTTTCTTTCTTTCTTTCTTTTTTCTTTCTTTCTTTCTTTCTTTCTTTCTTTCTTTCTTTCTTTCTTTCTTTCTTTCTTTCTTTCTTCCTTCTTTCCTTCCTTCCTTCCTTCCTTCCTTCCTTCCTTCCTTCCTTCCTTCCTTCCTTCCTTCCTTCCTTCCTTCCCTCCTCTCTCTCTCTCTCTCTCTCTTTCTTTCTCTCCCTCTCTCTCTCTTTCTTTTCTTTTCTTTATTTTAATTAAATTTTTTTTTGGAAGAGTTTTCAAAGGTAAGTTTCAATTCCATTGGTATTGTCACAAATTCCCAACTAGTGGAGTTTGAGGTTTCCACTTTCCACTTCTTGGCTGACAGTTGTCTTCGATAAAGCATTTTAGTTACTGTTTTTCTCTCCTGTATCCAGACAGGAAGTAGCTATTGCCAAGCAGTGGATGAAAAACATTTGGATGGATAAGGAAGAAAATACTTTCTTCTGGGGGCTGGGCTAAGATGCCCTGAAGGGGGCACCCGATAATTGGCAGGCAGGCATAGAACAGTAACCAGCATGATTTTTTTTTTTTTTTGAGAAATGATTCATTCTGACTCTTTGCCCCAGTGACTAGACTTCTAATAAACTATCTCTGAGAGGGATCCTATTAGATTGAGAATATGATCCTTCTTCTCCATTCTTGATTGTAAAAATTAAAGCCAGATGCTAATCATTCCTTGTGGCATTGAGAGGAAGGCCAGCATAGCATAGTAGAGAGAAAGAATTTTGACTCTGGAGTGAGAAGAACTTAGTTCAAATCTCATGTCTCCTATTTTCTTATTACCTGTAATTACTTAAACAAATTACTTAAGTAATTTTCCTCCTTGAGCCTTAGTTTCCTTATCTGTAAAATGAAAGGATGAAACTAACCTTGGAGGACCCTTCCAGCTCTGTCTATATGATACCTTTATGATGAGTATAGGAACCTAATGTAATAACGGTTTTAGTTCACACCTCTTTAGCATTGACTAATTTCACAAAAGGCTCAAAGGATGAGGCAAAAAATGGCCTAGTTTGCCTTCACAAAAGAATCAATTTAGAAGGTAAGTTTCATTTCCACTTGTATTATCACAAATTTCCAATTAGTGGGGCTTGATTTTGGCAGAGTTTCTGACCAGAACAGAACCACTTGTTATTTACACTCATAAACAATGAATGAATTTGGACAAGGTGTAAAAAGGTAGGAATGGGCCAGATTATGAAGGGCTTTAAATTCCAGAGGACTTTATATTTGATCCTGGAGCTAAAGGAAGCTAACAGTATTTATTAAGATTGGGGGGGGGGGGAGGAATGATGTGTTTATTCTTGAAGTTTAGGAAAATATCTTTGGTATCTGGGTGGAGAACAGATTAGAGTGGAAAGCTTGAGGCAGGAAGATGCACTGGTAGACTATTGTAATAGTCCAGTGGGAAGTGGTGACCTGGACAGAGGAGAAAAGGGGACTTATTTGAGAGATGTTGCAAAGATGAAATTGATAGGCTTGGACTCCATATTGGCTATGGTGGTACCCTCTATAACAATAGTTTTCCACACTCTCCTAGCCCAGCAGCTTGACAGATGGGCTAAACTAGGTTGAGGGTCAACAAAGGGTCTCAAAGCTGTTGGTGAGGTAGGGAGATCCCCAAGCATGGGAAGATTTTCCCTGAGAATGGATGGAGGGCAGCAATTTATTCTGATGGACACAAAGACCACTGGAGCAGACCAGACATTAAAGACATCAAGGTCATCCACTGCATTCTAAGCCATTGATGGTCAGGATGACTTTTGTCCTGCCAGACCTCCATGGCTCAGGGAGAGAGGGACCACTCTGTCTTGCTTAAATCTGTTTCATGTATGAGTCAAGACTTCACCCCATGATGTCACTGGTCCTCTTTAAAAAGAAGGAAGAGCAACAGCAGCACAAGTTTTTCACTTGCAGCTGCTCATGCTTCTTTCATCCCCTAGCCCTTTGATGAAGTGATCAGTACTCCCACCAAATATTCACCTTTGCAAATTTTTCTCCATCACCAAGATAGCAAGCAATCTGACATAGGTTAAACATATACAATTCTTCCAAATACATTTCCATATTCATCATGCTGCACAAGAAAAATCTGATCAAAAAGGAAGAAAAAAACCACAAAAGGGAAAAAACAACAAACAACAATAACAATAAGAAAAAGATGAAAATACTATGCTTTGATCCACCTTCAGTCTCCATGTGGATGTGGGTAACACTTTCTATCACAGGACTATTGGAATTGCTTTGAATCACCTCATTGCTGAAAAGAGCCAAATCCATCCCAGTTGATCATCACATAATCTTGTTGTTACTGTCATGTACAAAGGTTTTAAACATATTTCCATATTAGTCATTTTGTAAAAGAAAAATCACAACAAAGGGGAAAAACAAGAAAGAAAAACAAGCAATCCCCCCACCCCCCCAAAGGGTGAAAAATAGTATGCTTCGATCTGCATCCAGCCTCTATAGTTCTTTCTCTGGATACAGAGGCATTTTCCATCCCAAGTCTATTAGAATTGTCCTGGATCAATGTATTGCTGAGAAGAGTCAAGTCTATCATAGCTGCTCATCACATAATCTTGCTCTTACTGTGAACAATGTTCTCTGGCAAACCTACCTTTTCAACCATTTCTTCCTCTCCCACACCCTAGGATCTAGTGCAATTGACCTTGCTGTTCTTCAATCCAGAATTTCATTTTCCTATCCTTCCACTGACCATCCCTTATGTCTGGAATTCACTTCCTCCTTACCTCCTACTCCTGGAATTCCTAATTTTCTTCAAAATTCGGCTCAGTTTCTTCCTTTCACCAGAAGCCCCCGAGCTTGTGAAGAGTCAGACATGTTTGTGTAACTGAACAACTGATTTTCTGATACTTAATTTCCCTCAGTTTCTAGGGCCTCCAAAGGAAGGCAGATTATTCTCCAAATTACATCTGTACCCATTGGTTTCCCCAGACTGTGAACTCCTTGAAAAGAGCTATTGTTTTGTTTTCTCTCTAGTGTTTCCCATGTAATAGGTTCCCAATGATGCTTCTTTACTTGTTTGATTTATTGATTTCCTATCTTCCTGGCTTCTTCCAGAGAAACTAGGCTGGGCCAGGTTTTAATCAGGTTTCATCTAAAGAGTTGGGAGAAGGGGTGAAACAAAGGGATCTCTGTATATCAGCTGCTCCTAGAAAGACCCCACAAAGATCTATGTTCTTAATACAGAAGGTAATGTAACAATTTAAAAACCAATATACCCAATAAATATATGTTCAATTGAGTTCTGTTCCTTCAGGAGGCAACATCCTTTTTCTAATAATGTAGTTATTATTCTGTATCCCAAGGCATGTCCTGAAAGCTACTTTTAGAGTTTATTAAGGATCAATAGGGTAGCCCATATTATGCTGACTTCATTATGCTAGCTATGCTATGGGAGCTTATCAATTACATTAAATATACCGAACATTTATTAACCACCCATTATGTGAGAAAACCTGTGCAAGAATAAATAAATTTCAGTTCCAGCCTTCCAGGAATTCTTAGTCTAGAAGATTTTAGTATTCTGTTACGCAGAGAATCATAGAATTCTGTGATTTTATTTTATTTCATTTTTGCTGATTTTAATTCCTGCTTTCCTAATTGGGCTAATTAGGAGGGGGCCAGCTTAAACAAGCGTGAAGTTTGAGTTCTAAAACACCACTACCCCCTCCAGAAATGGGATCTTGCTATGTTTAAGAACATACAGAGAGTAGCTTTAAGCTAATGGAAATTTCTCTTGGATTTAGGATTCTAATAAGGGGACAAGAGTGGGATGTAATTAGTATTTCAGCACTTTATATGTCTGCTGCTCTTTCCTGATTTCTGGAGAGTCCTGGGTGCTTTTAGATGCAAAGGCAGTGCTGTTTGCCTTTGGAGCTTAGTTAAACCTCCTTCTTAGTATTTGTCCAAAGGGGAAGTATATTTCTTTCTAGTTAGAGCTATAGACTATCCCAGACTCCTCACTGATAGCTCTTATAGGGAATTGGGTCTCGAAGAGCCTAGACCCTTGGATTACCAAAGGATGAATTAGGGTAAATCGATCAATGAATGCAACAAGAGTAGGATGAGAGAATTGTTCTATAGGATCCTTTCATTGGAGCTTGCACAGATCCTTCCTGGCTCTAGTCCACCTCAAAGAAGCTTGGAGGGTGAGGGATGGAAAAGAGCTACTTCTGGCTTATACAGTGTGATGATGAAGAATTCCCTAACTAACTACTGGTGATTCAGGGGATAAATAAAAGCAAACGGAGCGATGGCTCTGGCTGCACTCCCCTGGAGAGGATGTTGGTCCCAGATAGGAAGGACCTGCGTCCCCTTTTCTTACAGCACTGGTTGCGGCCAATTAAAAAGGACCCTTTTCATCCCTTGGTAAGTGGATGGGAACCACTTACAGAATATCTAGTGCGCTCCAAAGACCATGTAGGCCGCAGGGGTCCTCAAACTTTTTAAATAGGGGGCCAGTTCACTGTCCCTCAGACTGTGGGAGGGCCGGACTATAGTAAAAACAAAAACTTTGTTTTGTGGGCCTTTAAATAAAGAAACTTCATAGCCCTGGGTAAGGGGAATAAACGTCCTCAGCTGCCGCATCTAGTCTGTGGCCATAGTTTGAGGACCCCTGGCGGGATTGCATCAGAGATAGCTCATAAAAATGAAGCCTGTTGCCAGTGCCCTGTTACACTCATTCTCATCTTTAGGCAGGCTCAAAGATGAGAGGGTCTGCTCTGTTGTACGGGCTTCTGGGCACTGAGATTCTCCCTTCAAGTCTGGTAGAAGAAGGAGCTGTCTTCCCTCTGTCCTCCACATGGCCATTAATGCAGGTCACCCTCTGCCTTTTTTGTGTGTTTGTTCTTTCATAGAGAGTCCATGGGGATGATAATCAAACTCATCTATTTGGGAAAGAAGCAGCAGTATTAATGGCTGCCTACCAAAGTGAAGGGCTACAGATCCCTTGAGGTGACCTCATTGCTGTATGTCTATGAAACTGGAAAGTAAGTCAGCTCTACGCAGGAAAACAAATCGCTTCCATTTAAATTGTCTCAGGAAGGTCACCTGGCGGGAGAAGGGACCAGACACTGAGATGCTTTCTAGAGCTGAACCACCGAGCACTCAGACTCTTACTTCAGAAAGTACAACTTTAATGGGCTGATCATGTTATTTGAGGGCCAACAATAAGTTTGCCTAACACACTTTTTTTTAAAACAGAGAATTATTATCTCATCTGATCAACAACCCTGGAGGTAAATACTATTATTATCCTCATTTTACAGAGAAAGAAGTTAAGGCAAACAGTATGAAGTGACTTACCCTGACAGCTAATAAATGTCTCAGGCTGGATTTGAACTCAGGTCTTTCTGACTCCAGATGTGGTACTCTATTCACTGTGCAGCTTTTTATTCTGAAGGTCTTCCCAGCTCTTCCCCTGTGTTCTAAGACCCCTCTTGTCTATAATGCAATCTAACAAATATTTATTGAATGCCTACTTTGTGCAGGGTTATACTTTTGGGGCAGCTAGTGGATAGAGCACCAGCCTGGAGATCAGGAGGACCTGAGTTCAAATCCAGCCTCAGACACTTAACACTTCCTAGCTGTGTGACCTTGGGCAAGTCACTTAACCCCAATTGCCTCAGCAAAATAAATAAATAAATAAATAAATAAGTTATGCTCTTAAGGCTATAAAACTCAAAACTGCACTAATCCCTGCCCTTATTCAGTTAGCATTAGGGAGAGGGGAAAGCCTGTTTTACTAGGAAGTTAGTCCCTGAGTTGAGCCTTAAAAGAAAATAATGATCTCAGAGGCAAAAGTGAGGAGGGAGAGCATTCTCTGACTGGGATGATAGCTTTTCTGAAGACCCAGAAAGACATGAAAAGTCAGCTTTGGGACAGGAGTGATTCACTTTTTCTGGGACTTAAAACATTGTTGTTTGTCCTTTATTCTTGAAGGGGACCATGATATTAGGGAGATGATACCATGATATGCAGGTGAGTTGGATTTAAGTGAGAGAAGCCTGTGCAAAATTACTTGCCTCACTTTTTCCTCCTGCTTCATCTAGTGGAGGGATATAGATTAGAGAGGTCCTTGAATGCAGTGGGAGACCTTGGCCTTTTAAAATCAAGGTCTTTAACAAGGTTTTACTTAGTTTGACTGAGGTAATAGTCACACTCCGCCAGTGGCTAAGAGTAGGTAAGAAATGAGGACCCCCTCCCCCCCAAAAAGGGCCTTTTTTACCTTGTAAAAAAATCATTCTGGGAGTGGAAGATCCTGAGGTTTTCTGGGCCAAACAGCAAGAATTGTTATTTATATTCACTCTGAACCATCAGAATCCAACCAGTGACCAAAACAGGCTTGGGCTAGACATACATAGCTGGCCAATCAGTGAGAGTCAGAGTGATTCAGGTTTAAGGCACGGTCCTTAAGAAAGAAATCTAGCCTGTAAACCCCAAGATCTCTTTCGAGGTTTCAGCAATCAAAATTTATATTCCTTTGGGCCCAGTACCCGCAGGCAAGGGTATGATTCCCTGTGTGGACAGAAGAAGAGGAGGGAGAGAGCTGGGATTTAAAATGCATGAAGTGGAAGTAATAAAAAATAAGTCTGGAAAGGTAGATGGGAATTAATCTATGAATAACTTTAAATGTCATGGAATCATGGGCTAGTCAATCATAAATTTTACAGCTGAAAGGAATTTTAGAAGTTGTCCAGTCTAACACTTTGATTTTTAAATGTGACAGGAATACTGACCAATGAGGACCCAGTTTCAAGGACATCTGACTTCAGATACTTAACACTTTCTAGCTGTGTGACCTTGAGCTAGTCACTTGACCCCTGGAGTATCCGGTTCTGGAAATAAATGATGATGTGGAATGAAGGGGCCCAAATCCCAACTCCCCACTTCAGAGCATGACGTGAGCCATGCTGAGCAATACTGAGCAGAACTTGCTGTTTTCCTCAGAGATAACTAAGCTGGACACGTCCCTGGCAGTGACTAGGGCTGTTCTGATTGGTCAAAAGGCGTTTTGACTATAAAATAGCCCATCACTGTGGAATCAGATGTGAATGGATAGAGAGCCAGGTAACCGACCCTTCTGGCCAAGGGGAGGATGAGGCTCAGATGTCAGTCCCTTCTTCCCCCATCTCTACCCCCAGCCTTTAATCTGGAGGGGACCTTGTGAACTTGAGAGGTGCACAGTGTTTGGACTTTTTATTGATGTCTTTACAGCATCCCCTGGGAGAGCAGTAGCCGACATCACTGTAATGTAGAGAAACTGAGGCAAGATAGAGATCAGAGAGTTTTGAATATTTTACTTGCGTTCCTGAGAGGGTGAGACAGTCTGGAGGCAGAGCAGAATCCATTCTGCAGCCAGGGCCCAATTGGACTTTTGTCTCAAAGAATCCAGCATCAGGTGGGAGATTCCAATGATTTTTATATGGCTCCAAGTGATCAGGGGAAACAAAGGCAAGTGGTGGGGTCTGAACACTGGTAAATAGCGGGAATTTCCAGACAGGGACCATCAATTCGGTTCTGACAGATTGGGGGTAGGACCATAAATTCTGATAAATTGGGAGTGAAGGGGGTAGTCACTAGAGACAGAAAGTCTGGAACTTAGAGATATGAAAACATATCTCTAAGTAATTTACCTGCCTATGGAATGCTAATGGTCAGGGCTCCCAGCCCTAATTATTTCAGTCCTAATGATAGGAAAAGGGGTTGCAACCAGGGGGATTGAAGCAGAACAATTCAGGGAAACTGAGGCAAGACAATAAAAGGAAACTACAACATCACTATCAATATGAGAAAAAACATATTCAAGGCTTTACAAGGATCTCACATTGAAGGGGAATATATTTAGGACTTCTAAGAGCTATGTATTAATTATATATTATGTATTTTTTTTAATGTAATTTTTTAAATTACTCTATAAACTTGAGTTTACTTTCCCCTAGATACTGTATGTAGTGGTGGGAGAATGTCTCATAGAATTTTTTCTGATAATATAACTTTGTTGTTTTGTTTTTACAAGGCAATTGGGATTAAGTGACTTGCCCAAGGTCACGAAGCTAGTAAGCCCTAAGTGTCTGAGGCTGAATTTGAACTCAAATCTTCCTGATTCTGGGCTGGTACTGGAGCACCATCTAGCTACCCCACAGAATTTTTTTGAGGAGAAACAGAGAATGTTTCCTATTAAAAGCTCTTACACTATCAGCTTAATTAGCATCACGGAGAATTAGTTAAGTCTAGCTGACTAATTGATATCAACTGGTGCTGGTGGTGGGGAAACACGATGGGTGGGGGCCCTTCCAGCTCTTTTCAGATGCCTTTAGGTCCAGCAGTGGTTCTCAAACTTTTGTTCTCAGTATCTTCATGTTAAAAAAAACCATCGAGGATCCGTTCAAAGAGTTTTTGTTCACATGGGTTATATTTATAGCTATTTACTATATTAGAAATAAAAAATAATTTTGAAATTGTAGACCCTCTGAAAGGGTTTCAGAAACCCCAACAATTCTTTGGACTACACTTTGAAGACCACTGTCCTAGAGCTTTGAGCATCCCGCCTGCCAATGTGAGTGGGGCTGACAGAGTAGCTGCAGAGAATGTGCTACATACAAATGAGGAAACCCAGTCCAGATGTTGTTATTACTAATGCTAAGTGACTTATCCTAAGAGACCCAGGGCCAGGAAACATTTACATTTTATATTAGAAGTCAATGGATCCAGCGAAGATTTTTGAGCAGAGAAATGGGATAATAGACATGCTATAGAAAAAACTTTTTTTTTTTCATTGCAGGGGAGTAATGTAGACTGCAGAGCATGGATTAGAAATGGAAAAGGTTTGGAAGGAGGGAGGCCAATTAGAAGGCTATCATGGCCGTCCAGGTGAAAGATAGCATGAAGTAATGATCATGTAAATGCAGAAAAAGGGACAGAACAAAGCTTGGTGACTAATTGGCTGTGAGAACTGAGAGAGAAGGCAGATTCAGGAATGACTCCGATGTTGAAAACCTGGGTGATGTGGAGGATGGCTTGCAGTGGGAGGAGCCCTCTACAGAAATAGGAAAGTTGGTACACAGCAGGTTGGGAGGAGTGGATGATGGCTCTTCTTGAGATGTTCATAGGATGATTATCTTTACCATTCTGGACACTAAAGATTTTGATAAGGAGGGAAGGGCTGCTATGTTCCAGTCATTGTGCTGTGCATTTTTTTTACAAATGCTATTTCATTTTATCCTCAGGGAGAGGGGCTATTCTTATTCTCTTTTTTTGAGGAAACTGAGGCAAATAGCGCTAAAGTCACTTGCTCAGAGTTATCAGCTAGTAAATATCTAAGGCCATATTTGAACTCAGGTCTTCCTGACTCCAGGCTTGGTGCTCTATCTGACTGCCCCTGTACTAGACGACCCAAGCTGTAGAGAGTTACAGGTAGGAAGGAGACATGTTAGGAAGTCTAGTCATTACTATTATTCTTGGTTAAAAATGACAAAATATATTCTTTTTTAAAAGAATGTTTTTATTTAAATTTTTTTTAAATAACAGCTTTTAATTTTCAAAAAGCATGCAGTTTTCAACATTCACCTTTGCAAAACCTTGTGTTCCAAATTCCAAATTCAAAAAGAAACAATTAATAAATATTTTCTACTTGCTACCTGTGTGACCTTGAGCAAATCATCTTTGATCTTTCTGGCCTTTAGTTTTTTTTTTTATCTGTAAAAGGCTAGTATTGGATAAAATGATCTCTAAGTACATCAAGCTGCCTGAGAAGCCAGGTACACTAGTCAGCTTCAGGTATGGACGGGATGAGTGAACCTCGGGTCCTGTCCAAGGATGATGTTCTGTGATTGAGTAGGCCCTCAGCAGAACACCCCAGGCAGGAACATTTCTCCTATGTGTGAGAAAAGGGCTTTGCCCTGTAGACCTGATGGGCACAAAGTCTGGAGTGTTGATACTCCCGGTCTGCTCTCCAGTGATGGGGACAGGGGTGTCTTTGCTAGGACTGGGTGACTCCTCCGTCCTGGGTTATGTTTCCACTTAAATAGATTGCTCCGTGCCTTCTCCCAGAGGTTTCTGGACAGGATCATGTTTTTGCTCATCAGCAGACTTTGGCAAACTCTGTCGGAGTATAAATAGCCTTCTCCCGTTATGGAGGCAGCTGAAAAAGAGACTGTTCTTCCTCTGTGGGACTGGGTACTGCACTCTTGACTGAACCTTAGAGCTGAAGACTTGAAATTTTATCCCATCTTGTATGTGTGATCTTATAAAAATTGCTTAACCACTCAAAGGCTCAATTTCTTGCCTCAAATATGCAGATAATCATGTTTTCATTGCCTGCTTCAAAAGGAAGCAGGTCAGGAACAAGAAGCACTTTGTAAATCTAAACATGTAATAGAAATGTGAAGATTACTATTGCTCCCATTTTACAGATGAAAAAACTAAGATCCACTGAAGTAAAATATGACCTCACCCAAGGTCTCATATTTAGTCAGTAGCAGATCTAGAACTTGTGTTTTCCACTGCACTCTTTTAACTAATACTCTATTCAATTCAATAAATACTTTTTTGGGGGTAATGCTTTCTATGTGCAAGGTTCTGTGCTGGGGGCTGGAGATAAAGATAGAAATGGACAATCTCTGCCCTCAAGCAGCTTCCATTCTATTGAAAAAAAAATAAGATGAAGAAAAGGGAAATATCGGAGAGATAGATGAATGGATGCGTGGATAGACAGATAGAGATGGAAAAATAGAGCTAGAAACAGAAAAATATAGAGCTAAAACTAGGAAAAGAGATAGAGATCAAAATATAATTATAGACAGAGATAAAGAAACAAAGAATGAGCTAGAGGCAGAGACTGATAAAAATAGAAAAAAAGAAAGAAATAGAGATATGTAGCACCCTGCTGGATTTACTTCCCTAATAGATACTAGTGTTAATGGGTTGGTGTGGCCCCTATTACTTTCGGGGTTTCAGGGCTAATCTGTGAATGGGTGTTTCTGTTCTTAACATTATCATATGAGCCCCCACTGATGTGCTTCCCCTGCACAAGCAGCTAGTCTATTTAGTTCTTCAAAAATCAATCAACTAATTTGTTAAGGGGCAGATCAATTTTCCAAGAGCCTCCACAGCTGTGGATCATAGCATCTGGAGGAGTTGCAGGGCAGCCTTTGCTGACACAGGTGTTCCTTGTGGACTGGGAATGAGATAAGTTGGAGGCAGAGGGAAGAGGAGAGAGGTTAGAGAACACCACTGCCCTCTCAGTCTCCTTGTATCAGCCTCTCACAAGAGGAGACCCATTCTGGGTTGGATCTCCAGCAGCCACTGTCAGGTGGCTCCCATGTATTCCAACACTAATTAATTAATTTTAAAAACACATTGCTTTATGAATAAGATTGGGAGAGAAAAATCAGAACAAAAGGGAAAAACAATGGGAGAGGAAAAAAAACCAGAAAAAGCATATGTTGATTTACATTCCATCTCCATAGTTCTTGTTCTGAATGCAGATGGCATTTTCTATCCAAAATTTATTGGGATTGTCTTGGATGTATATTTAGTTTTTTAGCATAGACATTTACTTATATATCAAAAACAACCACAAAGCATTTCTCCCCCAAAGTTGGAACATACTCTTCCACAAACACACATAAAGTTCATGAGGAGAGAAAGTGGCCAGAAGCTTAAAGAATAATAATAACTGGGTATCCTTGTTGTCAAAGCAACTCCCAACTCTTTCTTGGGAGGATTCTAAAACAAGTTGTGTGGAGTATAACTTCAGTGCTAGAGGAGGAACTCTACTGCTCAGTTGGATCTGGTCCTAAAATGACATGGTATCTTAGCCAGACAGGTTAATCTGATGTTAGGTGGGGTCAAGCAGGTCACTCAGCTCTGGAGTTGGCTCCTCACCAGGTTTAGTTCTGTTTGAGGTGCCTCAGGTAGGTCATTCTACTACCAGGTAGTTGCTGCCAAATTGGGCCAGGTGGATAATAGTATTCTACTGCAATAGAGTACTATTGTGTTCTTTTAGAAAGGGCAACAGTCCTTTGTCTAACAGCAGAATTCTCTTCTCTTTGACTCCAGCAATTCAGCTGTGAGGTTTGTCACTTCTGGGTAGGAGAAGGCAAAGATAGAGTGAGACTCTCCTGGGTAATTCTTCCTGTTTCAGAAGTGGCTTTTTTTACTTTTGGATTCTACTTTCACTTATGATGACCAGTTAAGTCACATTTCCCAGATTCTTATTGAATTTTTTTTGGCAGATAAATATCTGGGGACAAAAGCAAGATAGCTAAGCCTGAGGCATCTTTGTTGTCTCAGTAATTTTTTCACTTTTGGTGGAGCTATTCAAATCCCAGACCTTTTCTTTTTTAAATTATTATAGCTTTTTATTTACAAAACATATGCATGGGTTTTCAGCATTGACAATTGCAAAACCTTCTGTTCCAACTTTTCCCCTCCTTGCTCCCACCCTCTCCCCTAGATGGCAGGTAGCCCCATACATGTTAAATGTGTTAAAGTATAAGTTAAATCCAATATAGGTATACATATTTATACAGGTATTTTGCTGCATAAGGAAAATTGGATCTAGAAAGAAAGAAAAAACCTCAGGAAAAAAACAAAAATGCAAGCAAACAACAACAGAGAGTGGAAATGCTATGTTGTGGTCCATATTCATTTCCCACAGGCCTCTCTCTGGGTGTAGCTGGTTCTCTTCATCACTGAACAATTGGAACTGATTTGAATCATCTCATTGCTGAAGAGAACCACGTCCATCAGAATCGGTCATTTTATAATCTTGTTGTTGCTGTGTACAATGATCTCCTGGTCCTGCTCATTTCACTTAGCATCAGTTCGTGTAAGTCTCTCCAGGTCTCTCTGAAATCCTCCTGCTGGTCATTTCTTACCGAACAATAATATTGACATACCACAATTTACTCAGCCATTCCCCAATTGAGGGGCATCCACTCAGTTTCCAGTTTCCGGTCACTACAAAGAGACCTGCCACCAACATTTGTGCACATACAGGTCCCTTTCCCTTCTTTAATATCTCTTTGGGGTATAAGCCCAGTAGTAACACTGCTGGATCAAAGGGTATGCACAGCTTGATAGCTTTTTGAGCAGAGTTCCAAATTGCTCTCCAGAATGGCTGGATGTGTTCACAACTCCACCAACAATGTATTAGTGTCCCAGTTTTCCCACATCCCCTCCAACATTCGTCATTATTTTTTCCTGTCATCTTAGCCAATCTAAGAGGTGCTTAGTGGTATCTCAGAGTTGTCTTAATTTGCATTTCTCTGATCAATAATGATTTGAAGCACCTTTTCTATGACTAGAAATAGTTTCAGTTTCTTCATCTGAAAATTGCCAGACCTTTTCTAAGCTATGAAATGTTTCTTTCACATCTGAATGTCCTTCACCTATACATTCTTTTTGTGAGTGTGCAAACGAGGTTTATTATAAGAAAAATGAACATGCATGTGGAACCCAAAGAGTTCATGATCTACTCAGAAATATGTATTTTTAAATAATAGTCTTTTATTTTTCAAATACTTGAAAGATAGTTTTCAGCATTCACCTTGGCAAAACCTTGTATTCCAAATTTTTCTCCCTCCCTCCCTGCCCCCTTTCCCCTAGACAGCAAGTAATCTAATGTGGGTTAAACATGTGCAAGCCTTCTAAATCTATCTCCACATCTATAATACTGTGGGCCAAATAATCACCAAGCAATGGAGGTGGGATTTGAATATATTCCTCTGTCTCTGCTAGATGACGTGATAGAGCACTAGGGCTGGAGTCAGGAAGTCCTGAGTTTAAATGTGGCCTCAGATACTTACTAGCTAGGCAACTCTGGGCAAGTCATTTAACCCTTTTTGTTTCAGTTTCCTCATCTGTAAAATGAGTTATGAGAAGGAAATGGCCAATCACTCCAGTATCTTTGCCAAGAAAACCTCAAGGACAGTAATGGCATGCTATGGTTCATGGAGTCGTGAAAAATTGGACATGACTGAACACAACAACCTCTGTCTCTAGAACTAGTGACATTTCAAATCGGGCGTCTCAGAGACATCTCCAGTTTAGCAAGTCTAAAACAGAAGTCATTGTTTTTCACCCTAATCCCACCTTGCCTTCTCAACCTGGGTGATATTTTCTACCCCTCACTGTCACTCACCTCCTGTACCCAATTAGTTGCAATCTTGGCATTTCTTTCCCTACTACATCTATCACAACTCCTCTCCTCTCCACTCACATCACTGCTACCCTAGTTCTGACTTCTTGTCTGGAGTATTTTAGTAGCTTCTAAATTGGGTGCATCCATTCTCCTCTTATCTGCCAGTATGATTTTCCTGAAGCCCAGATCTGTTTATGTCACCTCCCTCACTCAAGAAATGTCAGTGGTTCCCTATTACCATTGGTATCAAATAAAAATAATTTTTATTTTTCCAAATACATGCAAAGATCGTTTTCAACATTCACCTTTGCAAAACCTTGTGTTCCAATTTTTTTTCCCTCCCTTCCTCCATACCTCTCTCCCCGAGAGAGCAAAGAATCCAATACTAGTTAAACATGTACAGTTCTCCTAAACATATTTCCATATTCATCATGCTGAACAAAAAAAATCAGATTAAAAGAGAAAAAAAAAACACAAGAAAGGAAAAAAAAAAAACCAAAAAGACAAACAATGTTTGATGAAAATACTATGCTTTGATCCACATTCAAACTCCTTAATTTGAGAGAGCAGTTTTGATGGAGTGATGTTAGGAAGCCAGATTGTGAAGGGTTAAGAAGAGAGTGAGAGAAGAGAAAGTTGGAGGTACCTTTTGTAGATGACCTTTTTGGGGGGAGGTTAGCTACAAAGGGCAGTAACCATAGTTAGTAGGGATGGAGAATCAGGTGAGGTTTTTATTTTCTTCTCCAGGATAGGGGAGACATGGACAAATTTTTAAGTGGTAGGGAAGGAGACAATAGACAGAGAGAGAGAGACTGAAAATAAATGATAGAATTGGGACTCTCAGAGGGGTCAATCTATTTGTGGAGATGGGATGGAATGGGATTGCTTGTGAAGGTGGAAGAGTTAGCCTTGGATTACCTCATCATGTGAGATAGGAGTAAAGGAGGAAATAGTGGAAGAAGTGATCTGAGTAATGGGGGATGAGGAAGAGAAGAGAGGGAGTCCATGGGAGATGGCCTCAACATTCTTCTGTAAAATATGAGGCAAAGTTTTTGGCTGAGAGAGCAGGGGAAGGGGGAGTCATTATGGAATTTTTGAGGAAGGATGATAAGGTTTGGAGGAACTGATGTGGCGAGGGGGATAGTGAGTTGATAAGGGAGATGTAGTAGCATTGTCTAGTAGCAGTGAGGATCCAGTTGAAGTTGTAACATAAATTTGTTCTGACCCAGTCGTAACGGTTGTGTGACTTCCTCCATTTTCTTTCAGTAGCATGTGTGTAGGAGCAAAGCAAATACATGTGCTCTTCACTTTCACCATCTGGGATCCCTTCAAATCTCAACTAAAATATTACCTTCTATATAAAGCCTTTCGTATCTTCCTTTCTTTCTCTTCCTATTCGGTGATGAGATAGATAGCTTGTGAGGATTAGAATCAGGGTGACCTGAGTTCAAATCTTATCTGATTCAGCTGATTAACTATGTGGTTCAAGGTAAGTAACTTAAACTCTCACTTTTCTTTACTCCATATATAAAATGAAGATTATAAAAGTACTTGCCTTACAGGGTTGTCTGTATAAAATGAAGATAATAACAATGCTTGCTTTACAGGGTACAATGATATGAAAAAGGTAAAACAGTTTGCAAACCTGAAAGTCCTATATAAATGCTAGCTATTATTATCATTAAAATTATCTTGTATCTATTTTTTATATGTCGATTCCATCTCCTTCATTATTTTGTAAACTCCTTGAGGAAGGAAGTATTTGAATTTTGGTGTTTCCTCAGCACCCAACACTTTGCCAAGTACATAACAAGTACTAAATCAATGCTTATTGCTCCAGGGAATCTGGTGGGTAGAATCTTGGGCCTGAAGTCAGGAAGACTGAGTTCAAATTCAGTCTCAGATACTTATGAGCTGTGTGACTTCGGGCAAGTCACTTGAAATGGTAAGATGGGTACCAGGAATGATAATGGGAAATAGATTTGGGAGGGCAATAGATTGTAAAAGAGTATTATATAAAAATAATATAATGGTGACTTAATTACAGCTCAATTGATCTGAAGAAGTTCAGTCAGACATCATCATGGATTACAAAAGTTTGCTATTATATTTATGTGAAGAGTTTCACAGGCTCAGCCAGATGCAATGTAGAATACAACCATGCTGAGTGAGAAATTTGGTTTGGTCTTTTATAGGTCAGAGGAGATGGGGTAAGGGCAGGGCCTAGAGAGTAAGAAGAAGAATCAGGGAAGAGTTGAGGAAATAAAAGATGAGAATAGAGATATTACTAAAGATAGTATGGGAAAACTTGCTTCCCATCAAGGTTGTCTCAAAGGTTGTTTAAAGATGCTAATTAGACAGTTCCAGAGGATGGAGTTCTAGACTATGGATGCTGATAAAGAATCTAAGCCTCATGTTATTGAGATAATGGAAGCTGATAATAGCAGGATAGGTTCTCTCCAGCATTTTCTGATAAGGGAAGAGAATAAGCTGGTTTCAGAACAAATATCAACTTATCCTTGTTTGCCTCAGTTTCCTAATCTGTCAAATGAGCTGAAGAAGGAAATGCAAACACTCCAGTATCTTTATCAAAAAACAACCCCAAACGACATCATGATGAATCAGACATGACAAAAAGAATGACTAGACAAATTCTGCCTCCTGTCAAAATTCACTAACCACCTCTTAAATCTCTGTACTAAAAGCCCTGCACTCATCAAGTACTCCTAATGATGAGGTTAGTGGCAGTCAGAGAGGTGTGAAAATTCCCTTTGGGTCGGTGCAGAGGTTCAATGTGAAAGAATTCATGAAACCCGAAATATTAACTGCAAAAATGGAAGTTTATTGTTGGATAGGAAGCCAGCTTTGCTAAGAGACTGACTTCTTTAGTGGCAAAGTCCTGTTAGGGAAATGGAGCCTGCCCCTGAGAAGAGAATGCCTTCTCATTGGGCAGGATCCTTTGGACTTTCTGCAAAGAAATGAGTAAAAGGAAACCTATTTTATGTGCAGTTCTTGGCAGGGGTTTGGGGCAGCCTGAGCTGATCGGACTAGGACCTCCCAAATGAAAGTGGTTTGAAGGCTTCCTCAGCCTGAATTTGAATAGAGATCCTGCTTGCCCTTGAATAATGTTGCTTGTCTCATCCTGGGAGGATGGGCCCTGTCTCTAGACTCCTTGGAGCCTGGGAAATCCTGATCTCTCAGATCAAAAGGGGACACAATTTCAGAGTGATAATTTTAAAGGGAACAGAGTTTCACTCTCCCTTCAATAGGAAATGGATCACACCTTCAAGGACACAGTCTCTAGCTATCCACTTGTCCCCATCCTTTAGCCCAGAGGGTCCACTTAAGGTTTTGGGAGTCTATTTTGCTTTCCTTCTAGCATCAACAGGATACTATTGGAGCAGGGAGAAATCCCTTTGAGTTGAAGGAATCAGGGAAGGATTTGTGCATCTAAGTGGCCCCTGAACTAGATCTTAATGAAAGATGATTTCGAAAGATGGAGATAGGAAAGCAGTGTATTAAAATCATGGGGGCTGACTGGAATGAATTTCTCAGAGAGAGAGAAGACAGAGTTAGAGCAAAGATCAGAGAGTTAGAGCAAAGATCAGAGAGTCATCCAGTTAAAATGGTCCCTTCCAGTGCTAATATTCCAGGAAGGACCAGAAGCTGGTTTACCATAAAGGCTTGTACTTAAAGGAAAACCAAGCTAACTTTTACCAGAATGAAGGCACTCCCTTGTCCTCCCATGTCTTTATTACTCTCTCTTGAGGGCCTGGGTGTGTTTGTTTTGTGACTAAAGGTGTGGATGTGGGGGAACAGTTAGCAAATTTAACAGAGCCTAGAAATTTAAACATTCTGCTTGAGGATTATCATCTGTGTGACCTTGCACTGATCCCTGAGCTATAGTTTCCTGATCTATAAAAATGAGGAGGTTGGCCTAAATGGCCTCTGAGTCAACTTTTTGCTCTTGAATTATGATCAATACAGCTAGACTAATCCCTGGTCTTGAATGAGAAATTGGGGTATACTTACAGCTCTTACAGAGAAATTTTGTTCTGGGCACTATTTGGTTTTAATATAGGAAGGACACCAAACTTAGAACAAACTTAGAACAAAAGAGTGACTAGCCTTGACAATGGAAATATAAGCAGGATCTGATTCACACCTTTGCTAATTGCCCTGTTTGGATTTCTGGGATCTGCTTTTTAAAAATCTGGGTGGAGAAGATCCTCTGCCACCTTTACAAATCCTGGGCTTAATAGGCTCAGAACTTATTTTTTTAAAAAAATTATTTTTGAATAATACTTTATTCTTTTTTTTTTGTTTTTTCAAAATAGCTTTTTATTTTCAAAATATATGTAAAGATAGTTTTCAACATTCACTTTTGCAAAACTTTGTGTTCCAAATTTTTTCTCCCTCTCTTACCCCCACACCCTCACCTAGACAGCAAGCAATCAAATAAATGTTAAACATAGGCAGTTCTTCCATATACATTTCCACAATTATCATGCTGCACAAGAAAAATCAGATGAAAAAAGAAAAAACTGAGAAAAGCAAGCAAACAAGTACAAAAAAGGTATACTATGTTGTGATCCACATTCATTCTCCCTAATTCTCTCTCTGGATGCAGATGATTCTCTCTAGCACGAGGTTATTGGAATTGACCTGAATCATCTCATTGCTAAAAAAAAAGCCACGACCATCAGAATTGATCATCTGACCCAACTTTAAAGAGGGGGAAAATCCATGCTCTGGTCATGAACCTCCTCAGCCTTAGCTGGGCTGGTCCTTGCTGATGTCATCAGGTTTATACAAATACAAGAAAAATGTCCTTTAAACATATTCTCCCATTTTTTTTTCTTCTCAGTAACTTACATCCTTATAAGCCGTTTAATATGCATTCCTTCCAACAATCCCCCTGAGAGAGGAAGTGCTGAGAGGGAATGTGGCCCAGTAGAACTGCGTTGGGTTTGGAATCAAGATATACTTACCTTAATTCTATCTGTCACTGTGTAACTCTGAAGAAGTCAATTGACATCCTAGGGCTTTGTTTCTCAAAACTGAATGGTAAAAGTAATGATGTTCTTTTGGTAAATTACTCATGTCCGACTCTTCATGACCTTATTTGGGATTTTCTTGGCAAAATACTGGAGTGGCTGGCTAACAGGGAAAAAAGCTATTTTCTTTTTTAGCTCATTTTGCAGATGAGTAAACAATGTTAATTGACTTGTCTAAAACCACAAAGATAATAAATATCTAAGATTATATATGAGTTCAGGTCCTCCTGACTCGGTACTTTATCCACTGTGCCACCTAAGTGCCCCAAAACTAATAAAAGTTCAGTGTAAATAGTGAAGAGTATTTAGTCAGAGGATCCAGGCTTGAT
Source organism: Sarcophilus harrisii (assembly GCF_902635505.1). NCBI lineage: Eukaryota > Metazoa > Chordata > Mammalia > Dasyuromorphia > Dasyuridae > Sarcophilus > Sarcophilus harrisii. The sequence goes on along the minus strand of NC_045428.1, from coordinate 566,474,646 downwards.
TTTTTTCCTGTATTTGGCAAGTAACTTAGTCCCACTCAGTCCCCTTTTCTCATCTGAAAACTATGAGGGCTGGGTGCCATTTTTTTGAGACTCAGTTTCATTTCACTCAGGCTCCAGTGCCACTCATGGACTGCTCTCTGTGCTGATCTGTACAGACACTTTTGATGAGGTAAAATAAGCACCAGGAGTGGCAAATTGAAATAGTTTCGGGAGAGCAATCATAACAGAGGCTCAGTTCATGACATGGAACAACCATGACAAGACATCAATTACAGATTACAAAGTTATTTATTGCAATGTTATTTATTATGTGAATTAACAAGGGGAAAGAGGAGTTCTCTAGTGAAACACAATTAATCAGAAGAGAGAAGCCATTAGGTGGAAGATGCATTGAAATGGAGAGTATCGTATAGCAGACTTAGTCCTGGAAAGGTTTAGCAAAACTCATCAAAAACACATCTTTTATAGGGGAAAATATAATCTTGGAGAGGGATATAAAGGTGGGAACAAGGATATATATTGAGATGTTGAGACTGCCTTGAAGATCCTAACAAAGACAATCTGGGAAAACCTGGGTTCATAGGTATCTTAAAGATGCTATTCAAGGCAATTTGGGCACGTTATATGGTTGCGGTAACTATGGTAATAAGACAGTCTGGGAAACTAAGTTTGCAGGATGAGCGTTTTAGAATTTCTTGACAAAGAGAGAGAGTAAGCTGTTTTCAGAATTCACATCACTTTGACCAGCTTTGTTTCTGACCCGAGTCTCTTTGCCTCTCCTTAGGTTTCCTGATGGGACATGTTGAATGCTTCCCCTTTCCCCTACCTATCTAATAATTTTGGGACTAAACTCAGTCCAGATATCCAATCACCTTTAGCCAGATTGCAACTCAGAAGTCCTGACTTCAAGCAATCCAGTAGCTTGAAACCTCCGTCTCCCCAAAATGGAGATTATTATCAAGGGTGTGTTGGAAAATATTTAACACCAGACTTTCCAGAAGGGGAAAAAATAACCAACTAATAAACAGGACATACTTTTAAAAAAGATTTCTAATATTTAATAATTTCCTAATTACATGTAAAAACATTAAAAAAATTTAACATTAATTTTTGAAACTTTTGAGTTTCAAATTCTCTCTCCCTCTTTCCCTTCCCTCACATTGCAAAGGCTAGAAATTTGATATTATAAGTTATATATGTACTGTAATATAAAACATATTTCCATATTAGTAATGTTGTAAAAGAAAACACAGATTCCCCACCCCCAGCCCCAAGTAAAATAAAGAAGGCAAAAAAAGTATACTTCAATTCATGTTCAAACTCCATCATTTCTTTCTCCAGAGCCAAAAAGCATTTTTTTGGAGGCAATCATAAATCCTTTGGAATTAGATCATTGTATTGTTGAGAATAACTACATCATTTGTAATTGATCAAAGTATAATATTGCTGTAGGTGTATACTATTCTCCTGGTTCTCAGTTTATTTTGCATCAGTTCATGTAAATCTTTCCAGGTCTTTTTTTTCTCTTGTTGCTATAGTCAGTATTTCTAGTACAATATTGAATAATAGTGGTGGTAATGGGCATTCTTGATTCACTCCTGATCCTATTGGGAAAACATCTAGCTTATCCCCATTGAGATAAAGCTTGCTTATGGTTTTAAATAGACACTACTTATTATTTTAAGGAAAGCTTCTTTTATTACTATGCTTTCTAGTGCTTTTGATAGGATATTTTATGTTTTTGTGTTTTTGATAGGAATGAGTATTGTATTTTGTCAAAAGTTTTTTATCTTGTGAGGTAATTATATGATTTGTTGGTTTTTGTTATTGATATGATCATTTATGATAGGATAGTTTACCTAATATTGAGCAGCATTGTGTTCCTGGTATAGATCCTACTTGGTCATAGTGTATAATCTTTGTGATCTATTGCTTAGTATTTTATTTAGTATTTAGTATTTGTGACATATTGTTAGTATTTTATTTAAAATATTTGCATAAATATTCATTAGGGAAATTGGTCTATAATTTTCTTTCTTTCTTTTTTTTGTTTTTTGTTTTTGTTCTTCCTAGTTTAGGTATCTATACCATACTTCTCTTGTAAAAGGAATTTGGTAGGGCTTTTACAACAGAAAAAGGAATTTGGTAGGTCCATCTTTGCCTATTTGAAAAAATTTGATTTTCAATATTTCTAATGTAGTCTTAAAAGTTGTGATTTAAAATTTGTTCTAGTTTTCTTTTAGTTGCATGCTCAGTTCTTTGATTTGCTCTTTCTCTGTTTTATTGACATAAATGTTTAAAGATACAAAATTTCCCCTATGTATAGCTTTGGCTGAATCCCATAAATTTTATCATGTTGTTTCTTTGTTGTCATTCTCTTCAATGAAATTATTGTTTGTTTGATTTGTTCTTTAACTCATTTGCTTTAGATTATTTAGTTTCCAATTGATTTTTAATCAATGCTTTTATAACCCTTCATTGAATATATTTATTGCATTATGATCTGAAAAGGATCTATTTAATATTTCTGTTTTTCTGAATTTTACTTTGAGACTTTTTTGCTCTAATTGTTTTTGTCAATTTTTGTGAAAGTGCCATATGCTGCTGAGAAAAAGGTATATTCCTTTCTATCTCCATTTACTTTTCTCCAGAAGTCTATCATACCTAAGTTTTCTAAAATCCTATTCATACTCTCAATTTCTTTTTCATATTTTTCATAGATTTACCTAGTTCTGGAGGGGAAATTGAGGTCCCTTACTATCACCAGTTTTATTGTCTATTTTCTCCTGTAATTTTGATGAGGTCTTCTATATTAGGTGTGGTTAGCAGAGGAATTAAAAAAAAAAAATCTCTGAGGCAGGCAAGGAGAAGGCTCTGATAGAGATCAGTTTACCTCCATGGTTCCATCCTCTGGGCAGGTCACCCTGTCTGATATCCAAATTATGTCAAACTCCCAAGACCCACCCTCTGCAGAGGTCTTGAGCAGTCTCACCTTGCCATGCTGTGTCACAAATCCTGGTCATGTCCCCAGGTTAAATTTTCCCTATAAAACCTACTTAAGGGCTACCCATGGTTCCTGCCCCCTTTTGCGTCAGTCTGCCACAGCACTCTGCCTCGTGGTGTCTTTCCCCTTCTCCTTCCCCCATGCCACATGCTACCTCCCCTAACTCCACTATCCTTCCCAACCCCATATCTCCTCCTGCCAGCTAAGGGCTTGCCTCAACCATCTACTGGGTAATTGTGAATTCTACTTAGAAACTTCTCTTTCACATTCATTTATCTATTTATCTATTTGGTATTGCTATTACTTCATTGTCTGTGGTATCTTTTAGCAAAATGTGGTTTCTCTGCTTATTTCTTCTAATTAAATCTTTTTGCTTTTGTTTTGTCTGAGATCATGATTAGGACTCCCTCCCTCTGTTCCTTCCTTCCTTCCTTCCTTCCTTCCTTCCTTCCTTCCTTCCTTCCTTCCTTCCTTCTTTCCTTCCTTTCTCCCTTCCTACCTTTTGTCCTTTTCCCCCTTCTCTCTTTCTCCCATCTTCCCTTATTCCCTCCCTCCCTTCCTCCCTTCCTTTTTTTTAACTTCAGAAGAAGCATAATAGATTCTGCCCCAATTCCTTTTACTCTGTGCATGTCTCTCTGATTCAATTACATTTCTTATAAAGAACATATTGTGGGATTCTAGTTTTTGATCCATTCTACTATCTGCTTTCATTTTATGACCGAGTTTATCTCATTCACATTCATAATTATAATTACTGTGTATTTTCCTCCATCTTGCTTCTTTCCTTTTATTTCTCTCTCTTTTCATCCTGTCCCTCCTCAAAATATTTGATTTCTGACTGTCACATCCCCCAATCTGATCTCTTTTCCATCAACCCTGACCTTTTATTTTTTTTTTTTTATCCCTCTTGCCTCCTACTTCTGTAGGGTAAAACATATCTCTGAATCAAATATGTAAATATTACTCCTTCTTTGATCTAATTCTCATGAAAGTAAGGTTCAAACTTTGCTCCCTCAGCCCAATATTCTCCTTTATTGTAAAAAGCTCTTTCATCCCTCTTTTACATCAGATATTTTACCCCATTCTCCTTTTCCCTTTCCCTCTTTTACTGTGCACACTTTTTTTTTTCTCACCTCTTAATTTTATATTTTGAAATATCATCTCACATAGTCTATACTCACATCCTTGTGTTCTATGTATATTCCTTCTAACTGCTAAAAGATGAGAAAGTTCTTAGGAATTACAAGTATTGTCTTCCCCTTTCCCCATAAGAATGTAAAATTTTAACCTTATTGAATTCCTTATAATTTCTCTTTACTGTTTACCATTTTATGCTTCTCTGGAGCCTTGTATTTGAAAGTCAGATTTTCTATTCAGTTTTTATATTTTCATCAGAATCCTTGAAAGTCCTCTGTTTTTGCTAAAAAAAAAATTTCCCCCCTCCCCAAATGATTGTACTCAGTTTTTTTTTTTTTTTTTTTTTTTGAGGAGATGCTTTTTGGTTGTAATTCCCAACTCATTTGCCCCCTAGAGTATCATATTCCAAATTCTCTAATTATTTAATGTAGAGGTTAATAAATCTTGTGCAAGACTTAATAATATTAGAATTGTTTCTTTTTAACTGCTTGCAATATTTTCTTCTTGATCAGGGAGCTCTAGAATTTGGCTGTAACACTCCTATGAGTTTTCATTTCATTTCATTTTCATATGATCTCTTTCAGGAGGTGATCAGTAGATTCTTTTCAATTTTTATTTTACTTTGTAGTTCATGGCTTTCAGGTAGTCCAATAATTTTAAAATTATCTCTCCTTGTCCTATTTTCCAGGTCAGTTGTTTTTCCAATAAGATATTTCACATTTTCATCTATTTTCTCATAGTTTTGATTTTGTTTTATATTTTCTTAATTTCTCATGGAGTCATTAGCTTCTACTTGCCCAATCCTAATGTTTAAGGAATTATTTTTTTTTCAGTGAACTTTTTACTTCCCTTTTAATTTGGCCAATTTTACTTTTTAAAGAGTTCTTTTTGGGATGCAGCCAAAGCAGTTCTTAGAAAAAATTTACATCTCTAGATGCTTACTTGAATAAAACAGAGAAAGAAAAGAATCAAAGAACTGGGCCCATTAAGAAAAGCTAGAAAAAGAACATTAAAACCCTCCACTTAAATACCAAATTTGAAATTCTTAAAATAAAAGGAGAAATTTATAAAATTTAAAGTAAGATAATGATGATTGTTAGAGGGGATGCGGGAAAACTGGGACATTGATGCATTGTTGGTGGAGTTGTGAACGAATCCAACCATTTTGGAGAGTAGTTTGGATATGCTCAAAAAGTTATCAAACTGTGCATACCCTTTGATCCAGCAGTGTTACTACTGGGATTATATCCCAAAGAGATTATAAAGAAGGGAAAGGGACCTGTATGTGCACGAATGTTTGTGGCAGCCCTTTTTGTAGTGGCTAGAAACTGGAAACTGAATGGATGTCCATCAATTGGAGAATGGCTGAATAAATTGTGGTATATGAAAATTATGGAATATTACTGTTCTGTAAGAAATGACCAACAGGATGATTTCAGAAAGGCCTGGAGAGACTTACACGAACTGATGCTGAGTGAAATGAGCAGGACCAGGAGATCATTATATACTTCAACAACAATACTAGATGATGACCAGTTCTGATGGATCAGGCCATCCTCAGCAACGAGATCAACCAAATCATTTCTAATGGAGCAGTAATGAACTGAACTAGCTATGCCCAGAAAAAGAACTCTGGGAGATGACTAAAAACCATTACATTGAACTCCCAATCCCTATATTTTTGCCCACCTGCAATTTTGATTTCCTTCACAAGCTAATTGTACAATATTTCAGAGTCTGATTCTTTTTCTACAGCAAAATAACATTTTGGTCAGGTATAAAAAAAAATAAAATAAAATTTAAAGTAAGGAAACTATTGAACTAAGAAAATTAAGAGTTGCTTTTATGACACCCCCCCCCAATAAAATAGATAACATTTAAGTTAATTTGGTTAGAAAAAGAAAAGAAGAAAATCATTTGCTAGTATCAAAAATGAAAAGGGTTAACTTTACACCAATGAAGAGGAAATTAGAGCAATAATAAGGAACTATTTTGCTCAACTGTATGCTAATAAATCTGATAATCTAAGTGAAATGGATGAATACTTACAAAAATATAGATTGCCCATATTAACAGAAGAGGAAATAAATCACTTAAATAGTCCCATTTTAGAAAAGAAATTGAACACATTATTAATTGATTCCCTATGTTGTACCACAGTTCCCTTTTATTGTTCTGCATCAGTTTCTCTAAATTGTTCTGCCTCAGTTTCCCTTATTGTCCTGCCTCAGTTTTCCTAATTTGTTCTTCCTCAATTCCTTGAATTGTTTTGCCTCAATCCCTCTGGTTGCAACCCTTCTTTTCTGCTCTGTTAAGACTGAGGTAATTAGGGCTGTGGAGATCTGACATTCCAAAAGATAAGACTCCAGATGTCCCATCTCAGATACTTAATTAGTATCTTCTATATCTCTAAGTTTCAGACTTTCTGGCTGTAGTTGGACACCTCCTAAGTCCTCCCAATTTGTAAGAATTTATGGTCCTACCCCCAACCTGTCAGAATCAGATTGATGGTCCCCTTCTTGGAAATTCCCATTCACCAGAATTTGGACTTCACTTGCCCTGCCTTTGTCTACTGGAGCTTAGAGCTATATGTATGTATATTTCATGGGAATCTCACATTGGCCGCTTGATTCTTTGAGACCAAAGTCTGATTGAGCCCTGAGACCAAGAATGGATTCTTTTGGTCCCAGAAAATCTCTCCCTCTCAGAAATCCAAATAAAATATTAAAAACTCTCTAATCTATATCTTGCCTCAGTTTCTTTACACTTAAGAAAAAAATCTCCAAGGCCAGATGGATTTACAAGTGAATTCTACCAAACATTTAAAGAACAATTAATTCCAATACTATACAGGCTGCTGGAAAAATAGGGGGAAAAGGAGTCCTACCAAATTCTTTATGACACAGATATAGTGCTGATACTTAAACCAGATAGGGTCAAAACAAAGAAAGAAAATTACAGACCAATTTCCCTAATGAATATTGATGCAAAAATCTTAAATAAAATATTAGCAAAGAGATTACAGCAAGTTATCACCAGGATAATGCACCAAATCAAGTAGGATTTATACCAGGAATGCAGGGCTGGTTCAATATTAAGAAAACTATTGCATAATTGACTCTATTAATAACCAAAATAACAGAAATTACCTGTTTATCTGAATAGATGTAGAAAAAGCATTTGATAAAGAGTTCTTCTCGTCAATGGATTTTTGTGTCTCTATTACCATTTGGTTTATTCTTTATTTAAAATATTATTTTCTTCAGTATTTTTTATCTCCTTTATAAGGCTGTGGACTCTTTTTTTCATATTTTTGTTGCATTATTCTCATTCGTATTTCAATTTTTCCTTTACCTCTCTCATTTGATTTTCAGAATCCTTTTTGAGATCTAAGATTTCTTTTTTCTTTCTTTTTTTGGCTGGGGAACAAGAGCTGAAACCATTTCACTTTTTTTTTTTGCTTCTTTGCACGTAGGTGTTTTGATACTGTTATTATCTTCTGAGTTTTTGTTTTGGTCTTCCCCAACATATTTACTTTCTTTTATCGAGTTCTTTTTTTTTGTTTGTTTGTTTGCTCATTTTTCAACCTTTTTCTTAACTTTCAGCTTTATTCTTAAGTTGGGCTCTGCTTCCAGGACGAAGGGAGCATGGTCCCAAGGTTCAGATTTTTGAAGCTGCTGTTTTCAGAGTAAGTTCTGAAGTTCTGTAAGTTTTCACTTTTTCTGAGGAGATACTTACGATCTAAAGAGCCATGTGGTCACTTTTTTTTTGGTCTGCATTCTCATCTGTGAGTAATCATAAGCACCTTTTTTGCCCTAAAACTGTTTTCCAGGGTCCCTGCTCAGGCTCCTTCTTACCTGGGGAATGTGACCCAGAGCTTAGTAAGGGTAGTACCAGAATTCTGCTTCCAAAACCAGCAAAGGCTCCCCTGGAATCTCCTTTTGACCGGTCATCCAACTCCCTTACCATATATATAGTCTGAGAGATTTGGAAGCCTCTATGATGGATTCAGTTGTCCCCAATACCTGTTGCTGGCTTGCTGAGTATGGCTTTCCAGTGGTTCTCAAACTTTTGTTTTCAGTATCTTTATCCTATTAAAAATTATTGAGGATCTCTCCAAAGTGTTTTTGTTTATCTAGATTATATTTATAGACATTTACCAAGTTGGAAATAAAAACTACTTTTTTTTTTTTTTTTAAATAGCCTTTTATTTACAGGATATATGCATGGGTAACTTTACAGCATTAACAATTGCCAAACCTCTTGTTCCAATTTTTCACCTCTCACCCCCCACCCCCCCCTAGATGGCAGGATGACCAGTAGATGTTAAATATATTAAAATATAAATTAGATACACAATAAGTATACATGACCAAAATGTTATTTTGCTGTACAAAAAGAATCAGACTCTGAAATATTGTACAATTAGCTTGTGAAGGAAATCAAAAGTGCAGGTGGGCAAAAATATAGGGATTGGGAATTCAATGTAATGGTTTTTAGTCATCTCCCAGAGTTCTTTTTCTGGGCATAGCTGGTTCAGTTCATTACTGCTCCTTTGGAAATGATTTGGTTGATCTCGTTGCTGAGGATGGCCTGGTCCATCAGAGCTGGTCATCATATAGTATTGTTGTTGAAGTATATAATGATCTCCTGGTCCAGCTCATTTCACTCAGCATCAGTTCGTGTAAGCCTCTCCAGGCCTTTCTGAAATCATCCTGTTGGTCATTTCTTACAGAACAGTAATATTCCATAATATTCATATACCACAATTTATTCAGCCATTCTCCAACTGATGGACATCCATTCAGTTTCCAGTTTTTAGCCACTACAAAAAGGGCTGCCACAAACATTCGTGGAATAGATCAGTGGAATAGATTAGGTTCAAGGGATAAAACAGTCAACAACTATAGCAACCTAGTCTTTGACAAACCCAAAGATCCCAGCTTTTGGGATAAGAACTTACTGTTTGATAAAAATTGCTGGGAAAATTGGAAACTAATATGCAGAAACTAGGCATTGATCCATACTTAGTACGTACACCAAGATAAGGTCAAAATGGGTTCATGACCTAGGCATAAAGAATGAAATTATTAATAAATTAGAGGAACACAGGATAGTTTACCTCTCAGACCTGTGGAAGGGAAGGTCTTTATGACCAAAGCAGAACTAGAGATCATTACTGATCACAAAATAGAAAATTTCGATTATACCAACTGAAAAGTTTTTGTACAAACAAAACTAATGCAGACAAGATTAGAAGGGAAACAATAAACTGGGAAAATATTTTTACAGTCAAAGGTTCTGATAAAGGCCTCATTTCCAAAATATATAGAGAATTAACTCTAATTTATAAAAAATCAAGCCATTCTCCAATTGAAAAATGGTCAAAGGATATGAACAGACAATTCTCAGATGAAGAAATTGAAACTATTTCTAGTCATATGAAAAGATGCTCCAAGTCATTATTAATCAGAGAAATGCAAATTAAGACAACTCTAAGATACCACTACACACCTGTCAGATTGGCTAAGATGACAGGAAAAAATAATGATGATTGTTGGAGGGGATGCGGGAAAACTGGGACATTGATGCATTGTTGGTGGAGTTGTGAGCGAATCCAACCATTCTGGAGAGTAGTTTGGAACTATGCTCAAAAAGTTATCAAACTGTGCATACCCTTTGATCCAGCAGTGTTACTACTGGGATTATATCCCAAAGAGATTATAAAAACTACTTTTGAATCTGTAGACGCTCTAAAAGGGTTTCAGAGATCCCCAGGATTCTCTAGACCATACTTTGAGAACCACTGCCTTATACCTTCTCAACTTGGGTTACCTTGGCCCCTGCTGGATTGCATTCTACTCTCCCCCTAGTGAGATAGCTCTTTCTGGCTGACCTTCAACATTAATTTGGTCTAGAAAATTGTTTTTTTTTTTTTTTTTTTTTTTTTTTTTTTGCTGCTCTGGAATTTGTTTTGAGAAATTATTTAAAAGTTGTTTGGAGAGGAATTTGGGAGAGCTTGGCAAGGCCCTGCCATTACTCTGCCATCTTGGCTCCACTAGGACATGTTTTAAGTTTACTCTTCTTTATGCACATTTTCTCCATCACTTTCTTAAGTCTAGACAATCAACAAAACAATCAAGTAGGGCCTAGTTTGTGGCATTTTCCATTTCTGAGGTGTAAATGATCCTCCTGAAAATTAAACAACCAGCTCTCAATAAGAAGAGAATTGGTACCAGCACAACCCTGAAAGTGTGCATTACCCTGCCTGGCTCTTTTTGTTTGTTTATTTTGCTTTTATAATGAATCAAAGAGATTTTGTAATGAAAGCATTTCACGAAATTCTTTAAAGGCAAGGATGAAAATTAATCTAGGCCCTTAATGTCCCTTACAACTTTATATCTATGGTCCACCTGTGATTCTTTCTTTTGCTTCCCTTGTGGGGCTGTGGTGAGCAAAGGGGTTACCGGCCTCAAAGCTCTACATAAATATGAATCACAGTGCCAACTATCATAACTCCTCTTTTCCAGAGGAGAGAGAAGACTAAGGCTTATAGAGAGAGCTGAGGGGAAGTGTGTGGGGACACTTACAGTAGCAAGACCCATCTTAGCTCTGGGCATTTTCTCTGGCTGTACGTCCTCCCTTTTTTCTCTGAGTCCTGATTTAGCTATTGTCCTCTAAGTCCCAACTAAAATCTTACCTTCTGCAGGAAGCCTTCCCCCATCCCTCTTGTTTCCAATGCCTTTCCTCTCTTAATTATTTCTGATTTATCCTGTTATATAGCTTACTTTGTGTATGTTTTTTTGTGTGTTATCTCCCCCATTAGGGCATAAATTCCTTGACTGCAGAGACTGATTTTTTATTTTTCTTTTTGTATATTAAAACCATGCCCAACACATAGTAGGTACTTAATAAATCTTTATTGAATTGAAATGAAATTGAATAGCAAGCAGCAGATCCCAGATATAAAACCCAGGTCTCCTGACTCCAAGTTCTGTGCTGGCGGTATTCCAGCACAAGGTGTGACTATTATTACCTCAATTTAAAGAAGAGATTGAGGGTCTGAGAGAAGTGACCTACCTCGACTCAGAAAGCAGTGGAGATATAACTTGAACCCAGGGTTCTCTTTCTATTCTAGAAGGGGCCAACTATTTTTATATAGATCATAGATTTAGAGCTGGAAGTTCAACCTTGTGATTTTACAGATGAGGTCTGGAAGAGGAAGTGACTTGTCCAAGTTCACTGGACCCTAGATTTTGAGCTGGGAGAGGACCTCAGTTCAACCACCTCATCTTTACAGAGAAGGAAATGGAAAAGCAGGGAATTTAAGTACAAATTTGTACTTAATTGTTGAAGGCTACAGATAGTAGTCATCATGGAAAGGATTTGAACCCAGTCCTCTGATTGCAAGGACTCTGTTTTTTTCCAACACTTTATAACAGGTCTAGGAATTTGAAGTCTTGCATCTTCCTCCTCAGATTATTTGACCCCAGAGATCTTTCCACCATATTGACTCTTACTTTCTCTCTCTCTCTGTCTCTCTGTCTGTCTGTCTGTCTCTCTGTCTCTCTCTGTTTCATTCTCTCTTTCTCTGTCTCTCTCTGTTTCTTTCTCTCTTTCTCTCTGTCTCTCTCTGTCTGTCTCTGTCTCTCTCTTTCTCTCTGTCTGTCTGTCTGTCTGTCTGTCTCTGTCTCTCTCTCTCCCTCTCCCCATCTCTCTCTCTGTGTCTCTCTGTCTCTGTCTCTCTCTCTCTCTTTGTCTCTGTCTCTGTCTCTCTCCCTCTCTCTCTTTTCCTCTTTTTCTTTCCCTCCCTCCTTCCTTCTTTCCTTCCTTTCACTCCTTCTTCCCTCTTTCCCTTTCTCCCTCCTTCCCTCCCTCCCTCCTTTTCTTCCTTCCTCCTTCCCTCCTTTCCTCTCTCCTTTTTTCCCTCCCTCCTTCCCTCCTCCTCCCCAATCAGGGTTAAGTGATTTGCCCAGGATTATATAGTGTCAAGTGTGACTTCAGTGACTTCAGACACTTGAAGTCAAATTTGACCCCGCGGCTCCCTGACTCCCGAAGTGGTGCTCCATGCACCCCCCCCCCCACCGCCTGCCCCTCTTCGTCTCCCCACTCCCACAGTGACTCTGAAGCAGTGGGCTCCATGTGCCCGGGGTGCCCGGGCTGCCTCCTTTTGTTCTTTGTGGTGGAGCCCATTAGGTGACACTTCCCTCAGCCAGCCTCTCTGTGGGTTTGCCTCTCTCCAGCAGCTCGAGGGACAGCCCAGCCCAGCCCAGCCCAGCCCAGCCCTGGCTGGCCCGGCCCGGCCTGGCATAGGCTGACTCATTCCCGGCCCCTCCTGGCAGCGGGGCTGGTCTGGCAGGTGAATGAATCACCGTGGGGCCCGCCACTGTCCAGCACCCTGGGGAGGATCACCAGCCCGGCCGGGGCTCAGGAGGCGCCTCCGACACCGGGAGGGAGCCTGGCGGAGGGGATCTCGCTCCCCAGTCATCGGAAGGACAGGCAGCCGGGACTCCCCCAGCCCTGCTTGGAGGCTCCTTCCCCTGGCGAAGCAGAGCTGGGCAGAAGCCAGGTAAGCGCTTTGGGGTTTTGCTGTTCCGTGCCTGCGCCTACACAGATCTCAATTTGTTCCAGGGCCAACTGTGACTGGTATTTCCTGCAGGCTGCCCCGCTGGGGGAGACGCTCTCTGGGACCCTTCTGACCCTCATTTCCCTGGTTCTCTAAAGTTCCCAAAGTGGCTTCCTCAAATCACTTTGTGGCTACTTGATTTATCCCCAGAGAGATACATGTCGTCTTTCTTGAGTAGATTGTAAGCCTCCTGAGGGCAGGGAAGGTTTCATTTTTGCCTTTGTGTCTCCAGTCCCTGGCATAGGACCTGGTACACAGCAGGTGCTTAATAAATACCTCTTGAAGTCAAATTTGACTTCAGACACTTGACACTTACTATATAATCCGGGGCAAATCACTTCAGTAAATACATCTAGCAGCTAGATGGCATAGTGAATAGAGCACCAGTCCTGGAGTCAGGAAGATCTGAGTTCAAATTTCACCTCAAGACATCGAACACTTCCTAGCCTGGGCAAGTGTGACCCTGGGCAAGTCACTTAACCCCAACTGTCTTGTTAAAAAATAAATACTTGTTGATTGACCTTGGACAAGAATTTCATTTTTCTATGGCTCTGGGCATTTGTGGACAGCTCGTGGCTCTAACCCTTGGTTATCATTCCTGTTTTATAAAGGAGAAAAATGAGTTTCAGAGGGAGAAACTATTAGGCTTCAGAGCTACTGGATCCTTTAGAGCTTAGGTGTCTTGAACTAGATGAAATTGGAAAAGGGAAATGTTAAAGAACTAATATTATAATAATACACAGATAATGTCAATATGTATGTAGCTTTCTAAGTCATCATGCTGCTTCATATTAAGATATTTTTGTGGTTGTTGTTCAATCGTTTTTTGGTTGCTCTCAACTCTTTATGACCCATTTGGAGTTTTCATGGCAAAAATAACTAGACTAGTTTGTCATTTCCTTCTCTACCTCATTTTACAGATAAGGAAACTGAGGCACACAAGTTGAAGTGTTCAGGGTCATTCAACTAGTAACTGTCTGAGACAGGATTTGAAGTCGAGAAGATGAATCTTCCTGACTCCAGGCTAAGTTCCTGATCCACCGTGGCACCTAGCTGCCCAATTGGAATCCTTATATTCCACTTAGTTGACCCATTTCTATTTGCATTTGACACCACTGTTTTAGAGGTGATCTAGACCAGAACCCCAGAGAGGAGTGCTCCATTAATTAACTGACCAATCAATAAGAATCAATAACCCAGGGCAATCACTTAACCCCACTAGCCTCCAAATCTTTTAAAAAAATTATAATTTAATTTTTAAATTTATATATTTTTTCTAATTTAAAAATATAAAAAACAATAAAAATTTAAAGTAATATTTTTACATAAAATTTAAATTTAGAATTTTATTATATAGGGAATAGATACAAGGAAAAAAATGAAGTAGTCCCTGTCTTTAGGAGGTTTATAATTGAGACAACATATATATTTACAGGCATAAACAAAATAGATACAAAGAAATTTGGGGAGAGTGTCAGCTGCAGGTGGAAGGGTTTGTGTGTGTGTATTGGGGGTGATGGGGAAGCTGGGGAAGACTTCAGGTCTTGAACTGATCCTTGTCAATCTATATTCTGAGTTAGGAAGTACTAGGGGCCAATCTGAACCCAAGTCTCTGTTTCTAGATTTTTTTTCCTACTATAGCACACTATCCCCCTGACACCAGGCACTTGTGGTCTTCAGAGGTACAAGAGATCCAAATTATCATCTAGATCAAAGCTTCTGAAACTACGAATTGTGACACCATGTGGGGTTGTTATAACTGAATGTGGAGGTCGGGGAAAATTTGGTAGTAGTAAAAATATCAAATATTCCATCAAGATTTAATTTTTATGTAAAAATTAGCAAGCATTCCATTTTATTAGTATTGAAATTTGCTTTCCTCTTTAATAAATGGTAAAATTATATATATGTATATATACCAAAGAATTGTTTTAAAATATTCCTTTATGAGTAAAAGTTTGATTTTTATATACCTATTTTATATACCTGAGAGTCAAGTAAAAGTTTCTCTGGCAAAAAGAGCTCATTAGTAGAAAAAAAGTTTTAAAACTTCTAGTCTAGACAGATTTTCTGATATGCAAGAGGAAAATGAGGGCAAAATAAGAGAAATGGGTTTCCCAAGATCATACAGCTAATTTGGGCAGGATTTGAATTCAGGTTCTCCATCTCCAAATTCGGCTTCTTTTTACTGAACCAAATAGTCCCACACTAGTCATTCATCATGCTATTACACTCTCCAGAAAAGGAGTTTAAATTGGGGAGAGGATGATGGGAGTGGGTCCAGTGAATGGGGGATGTCACATTGGCCAGAACTATAACTAAGGTCGTGAAATAGGGCATTTTTCCAGAGGCACTTGCCAGACTTCTATGCCTTCAGCTATATAGAAATACAAGCCTGGCTGAGTTAGAAAGAATAATAAATTAAAATGGAAAGCTAGCCAATGGTGACAACTCCTCTCCATCTCCTTCAGTGACTCTGCCCTGTCCTCCCCTCCAGCCCCACAGACAGGTTACCAGAAGCAGTGTGTCCTTTGGGTGTCGAAGGCCTGATAAATTGAAGGCTCATTTCATGCTGGACACACCAGTTCATTAGCAGTGTCTCTGAATCTGGCTGTGTTGGTATGGAGAGAGGAAGAGTTTGAGGGAATGGCCCTGACTTAACCTTGCTCTCCAGTGCCTCTTTTTCTTCCAAAAGTACAGCGGGCCCTCTTTAGGATGCTGAAATTTAGAGGAGGAACTGAATTATTTAAAAGCTGAAAGATGCCTTAGAGGTCATAGGGAGACTTTGAGAGACAGGATTGAATTCTTCCCTTTCTCTCTCTCCCGGACCGAAGATTATCCATGATTTCCTCATCTCATTTTGTCTTCTGTGGCAGATGGAAGATGAAATAACTGAGGAAACACAGGTTCGAGCTTTCTAGAATTTTGATTTATTAAACAATGTTTGTCATTTGTGAATGAATTAATAGGTTCAGGTCCCTTCCTCATCTTGGAAATAGATCCTGAATACAAGGGAGACAGATTTTACATTAAGAACAATCAGATTAGACTAATTATAAGGAAACTATACAACATTGGATGATCTGATTTCTAATTGGAGGAAAGATTAAGGACTTTCCATATTGGGAGGGGCATGATGGATAGGTATAATTCTCTGAATTCAAAAAAGGGGCTCCCCACTCTCTCCAAATGTCTGTGAACAATTAAAGTATCATGGAAACAATAACTGATTCATCAGTAGTGGCTAGCTTTCAGGTAAGATATATGAATTTCATCTTTCACCCGCTGTCCCTCTCTCGTTTACCTCTGGGCACGTATACAGGGTTTCTCCCAGATTAGTACGCATGTCCCTAACACAGCGTTCTTTCAGTCTGTTGAAATTCTATGCCAAGACCTAGCTCAGATACCTCTTTCTTCAGGAAGTGGCAATTGGCATGCATTGTTTAGTAAATCAAAATTGCTTAATTCTCTTCAATTCCAAAGGGATCTCTTCCCCCTGCGTCTAATTTTGTTATAATCTATTGTCTGGATATCTCAGGATCCCTCAGAAATGGGAGATAGAATGCTGGGGACAGGGAAAAGCTAGTAGTCTAATTTCACAGAAATATGAAATGAAAATATGAATGGGGATTGATTTCACCTGTGGCTAGAAAAGTAAGTAGAGGCTAAATAGTAGATGATTTAAAATACCAGGCTAGGGATTTTACAATTTTATCCTAGAATCAATAGGGAGATATTGAAGACTATTGAGCTGAGGAGAGACATGATCACTCCTCTGCTTTAGGGAAATCATTTGGGCATTTGTAAGGAGGATAGATTTAAAAGGAGTAGAGGCAAGAGAGGTTGGAAGACCAATTAGAAAGCCATTATTGTGTTCCTGGCAAAAGGTCATAAAATTCTGAACAAACAGTGGCAGTTGTGTGACAGATGGAGTGGAGATCCATGACTTGATGGCTGAGTGGAGATGGAAGGTGAGGGAGAGTGAGGAGTCACAGATAATTTCTGGGACGTAAAAAGGTTTCATGCCTTTGCCTGAGATAAAGATTAAGCAAATAATGATAACGTTGACAGAAATAGAGAGGTTTGTGGGGGGAAAGATTATGAGTTCAATTTTGGACACATTGAATTTGGAGCACCAATAGGGTACTTGGGGAAGTTCAAGAGAACGAGAGATTGAAAGATGCATTGATATGCTGCTATAACTCATGAGTTTGGATGAGAACACTGAGGGAGAGAGTGGAGAAAAAAAGGAGGAAGAGACCCAGGACAGAAGCCACCATGATTGTCAGATACTGGCACTGTAACTAGATAACTGTGAGCCTCAGTTTCCTTCTCTATAAAATGAAAAGTTAGATTGCATGATCTTTAATGTCCTTGCCAGTTCTGATAGATATTCTATGTCCCAGGCTTCTTAACTCTTACTCCCCTCCACATACCCCTCCACATATCTGGCCTTGCTAGTCCCTGAACGTGACAATCCATCTTCTCCTTATTTCCTGGCTGGCTGTCCTTGGAACGCTTCCCTTTCTTCATCTCTGCTTCCTTCAAATCTCAGCTAAAATCTCATCTTTTACATTCTTGCAGAATGTAGGAAAGAAAGTTTTTCCTATCCCCATTAATCCTAGTACTCTTCCTCTGTTTCCAATTATTCTAATTATTTTCAATTTCCAATTTCCCCCCTCCTCCACCCATTCTCCTCCCCCTCTCTTTTTCTCTCTCCCTCCTCCTCCTCTTCTCCCCCTTTTCCCTCCTTTTCCCTCTTCCTCTCTCTCTCTCCTCTTCTCTCTCATTCTTCCTCTCCCTTTCTCTTTCTCTTCCTCCCTCTCCTTTCCTTCTCCCCCCTCTCTTTCCCCCTGCTTTTTTTCTCTCCTTCTCCCTCTTCCTCTTCCTCTCTCCTTCTCTCTCATTCTTCTCCCTTTCCCTCTCTCCCTTTCCCTGTCTTTATCTTTCTCTCCACATAATTTTTCTTTGTTTGCATGTTGTCTCCCCAATTAGATTGTGAACTTGAGGAGAGAGACCATTTTTGTTCATTTTTGTCTGGTGCTTAGCAAAATACCTATCACATATTAAATATTTAATAAATGTTGCTTGCTTGAATTCTAAACACTTCTAGCTCTGACCTCATATCCTCTAAAGTCTTTCTCAGTTCTGACAGGATCCTACTAGCTCAGACATTCTATACCCTCCTAGATCTGAAGTTCTATGTTCTACGGTGCTTCCAACTTTGATAATCTCTGTTCTAAGGACCCTTTCAACTCTGACATTCCATGGTCTAAGATTCTCTCTAGCTCTGATGTTCTGTGTTCTAAGGGCCCTCCCACTCTGTCATTGTGGGTTCTAAGGCCCCTTAAAGCTCTGGCATTCTCTGTTCTACGGGCCCTCCCAGCTCTGCTATTCTATCTTCTATACATTCCAGCATCCCTGGAGTCCATGCTGCAGATATCATTGTCATATGCCTCATTTTGGTTTTTTATTTTATGTGTCCTCTGTAACTAAAGTCCAGAAAAAAGGTGGTTAACTATACCTAGAGGATGCCACAAGGTGCCCTGTGAGCAGGTGAGAGAATAAATCAGTGTGTTAGGGAGTTAGGATGAAACAGTTTTCACAACATATTGAATGATCTGACTTGTTTAACAGAAGCTCCCAATTGATATGGTGTCCTTAGGGATAAAGAGGAGAAGGAAAAGAAATAGAAAGAACCAGAAGCAGCAAGCTCTTTATTCTCTATCCTTTTAAGTGTCCTGCTAGATAATCTTTATCTGATTGGTTTCCTTTAGTTCACACATTCTTCTTCTTCTTTCTTACTGGCTAATCCTCTTTTTTTATTATAACTTTTTAATGACAGTACATATACATGGGTAATTTTTGACAACATTATCCCTTGCACTCACATCTGTTCCAATTTTTCCCTTCCCTCCCCTAAATGGCAGGCAGTCTTATATATGTTAAATATGTCACAATATATCCTAGATAAAATATATGTGTGCAGAACCATAAAGTTTTCTTGTTGCACGGGAAGAATTGGATTCAGAAGGTAAAAATACCCCAAGAAGAAAAACAAAAATGCAAACAGTTCACACTCATTTCCCAGTTTTCCTTCTCTGGGTGTAGCTGATTCTGTCCATCATTGATCAATTGGAACTGAATTAGATCTTCTCTTTGTTGAAGATACATGATATCTTCTTCTGATTTTATGTCTTGTTCTTCCCTGTCACCATAATAGCTTTTTATGTTCACATTCTTTGTCCTCCTCTTGTTTCTGGAACTGTGACTAGGAGTCCTGTTCTCCTGAGCCACAAGAACTCCTTTCTTCCCTGGAACTGTGGCCTAGAACTACTTATAGACGATAGATTTTCTAATCAGTGCCAGCTATACCCAGTTCCATTAAAGGATTCCCTGTAATCTTTTTCTAACAGATTGTTCAACTCTTTTCCTATCCCTGGGCTGAGAGTCCCCACAGATATTGCTTCTAGGAGTATCTCAGCTGTCTCCAAGGCCTGCTACTGGTGTTTCTGCTGAGCTCTGGGACTGTACCCACCCCAGTTTTACAGAACTCTTCTGCAGACTTCCTAAATTGTATTAAACTGGAAAAAATCTTCCTCTTTGATTTTCATTGACTCTGTTGCTCTGCAATCTGACTTGCGGAATTATTTTAAAGTTAGTTGGAGAGGAATGTTGGTAGAGTTCAAGGGGCTCCAAGAATGGAGTATTCTGTCATATTTGTTCCCAAAGAACTCTCCCCCATAACAGAGAAAAACCATTCAGCAGAATTATCCCATAGATCACATCTGCCAACATATGTCACATTCTATACCTGTGGTCTGCCACTTCTTTACTGAGGGCAAAAGTCTATTTTCCATCCCAAACCCTGGAATCAAGATTGGCCATTAGTTTCATTTGAAAATCTGCCTTCTTTTAGAATTGTTTTCCTTCATGTTATTCTTATGGTTCTGTTTGGTTCTCTCTCCATCAGTTCATCCAAATCTTTCCAAGTTTCTTAATCTATCACATTCTTTTCTTCTGGCATGATAATATTTTCTTTTATTCCTAAATTTGGCTTATTCTTCAATCACAGGATTATATAGTTAGTACCAGAAGGGAGCAGAAGCCACGGAGTCCAATCTTCTCATTTTACAGATGAGCAAACTGAGACTTGGGGAGATTAAGTGATTTGTCCAATATCACACAGTTACTAAGTATCTGAGGGAGGATTTGAATCCAGATCTTTTTCATTTCAAGTTCAGCACTTTATTCACGATGCTATGCTGCCCTTTCAAATGAGGGGTATTCATTTGCTTCCGTT
Organism: Sarcophilus harrisii; assembly: GCF_902635505.1. Lineage (NCBI taxonomy): Eukaryota > Metazoa > Chordata > Mammalia > Dasyuromorphia > Dasyuridae > Sarcophilus > Sarcophilus harrisii. The sequence goes on along the minus strand of NC_045428.1, from coordinate 566,454,576 downwards.
TTTTAAATTGTACTATAGAGAGTATTGTTACAAACAACTGGTATATGTTGACTTTTTCCCTCTGTGTTCAGGGTGAGTATTTGCTTCTCTGTTGGCTCAAAGCCAGGTAATAAGATTATTTGGACAAGGAAAAAAAATCAGGGATTTCTTTGCTTCAGGAGACCCTGGGGAGCTGCTTCTTGGCACTATGCCCTAAGCATAGCAGGGACTCCTGGGAATAGGTTTCCAGGCCAACATAGACGATGGTTGATTAGGCAATTGGGTCAGAGATGGACAGTAGGGCAAAGAGGCAAGTAACTAAGTAGTAGCTGTAGCATCCTGCCATGGTGAGGAAAGCATAGGATTTATAGTCGGAAATACACCAACTCTTGAGTTCCAACTCGGCTAGTGAAATGAGTTACTTAACTCTCTAATCGTGCCCAGTAAAATGGGCACAATAATGCCTCTACCATGGCTTTGGCAAAAGGAATTTGTTCTCTTCTGTATACCCTTTTTGAATTTTGTTTTGCTATGCTTTGGTTAAATGGGTTTCTTTGGGTAAAAAAGTGATTTGTAAACTTTAACGTGTGTATGGAAATATAAACCGTCAAAAGTTTTTGTCATTGTTATTATTGAAGTCAGCAGCAACCAGTCTTTTTTTCTTTCCTTATTTAGTGGGACCTGGAGAGATTATCTCCTCCCCATGACTGAAGCTTGCCCTGAGACCTGCTCTACTGGTCTCTCTCCCTGACACTGTGACTTCTCTCAGCCTGGCCTCACACTGTGGCTGTCAACAAACCTTAGCATTTGTGAGCACAGGGGAGGGGTCAGTGGATCAAGCTAGGAAAATCAGCTGCCCCATCTCATTCTTCTTCATCCCTTTCCTCTTTTCTTCTGGGTAATCACAGAGCATCCCAGGTATCTTACACTGTCAGAGCTAGGAGGACCCTTAGAACGCAGGTGCCAGAGCTGGGAGGTCCTTTAGAACAGAGTATCAGAGCTGAGTGAGACATTAGAGCAGAGAATGTCAGAGCTGGGAGGGGCCTTTGAATTCGTCATTTTTTCCCATTTCATTAACTTAACAAAACTTTATTTTATCTGATAATGGGAAATCAAAATCATAGTTATTTTCAGACAATGTGATACAAGACCAAGATCCCCGGGATGGACAGGATGCTTAGATTCAAGAGCTGCTTTTGCTATGAATTTCCTTTGTGACACTAAGCTGTCCCCTTTCTCTGGATCTTCTTCCTTTGTAAACTTTAACCTTAAACCCTCCCAAGTCTCATGGAGCTCAGAACATCTTAAAACTGAATGAACTGATTTCCAGGTGGTGTCCAGGTAGACAAGGCACCTTCTTCACCTCTCACTTCCTATCACGCTAACTCTTGACCTGCACATATAGGCTTGCACATATACAACAATCACACGTATGCAGACATGCAAAGAAGCACAAAATGGACACATATGCACAGATACACACACATCTGTAGCATATGCACACACACACACATACACACACTACACATGCATGTACATACACACTTGCATATACACCCTTTGCTCAGGAACACGGCAGTATATCACTATTCAAGTCCAATCTCTAACACATTGCTTATGTGTTCCTAGAAAAGTCCCTAGACAAGCCTCTAAGATCAAAAGTTGCAGAACAGGGGCTGATTCACATGGGGAGAGACTTTCTCACCTGGAGTTCCCTATCCTGATGAAATTGCGGTCCAGACCAAAGACAAAGCTGGATAGACCAGAACAAAAACATAAGCATCGCCCAATTATGGAAACCGAGGCTGGCTGATCCATTCTGACTAATGTGCATACCATAATGTTTGATGTATTAACCACTTCTACAAAGGAAACCTTGTGCTCCAGATGCCCCGAGCTCTTGAAACATCTCCTGCTCTGTTCCTCACAGAGCCTTAAAAACTCAGCCCTCAACCCTGACCTTTTCCAGCTTTGGAGACAAATGACCATCCACCTTCTGCTTTAAGACCTCCAAGGAGAAGTGAGCCTCTACCTCCAAGACAGCCCGTTCTGCTTGAGGACAGCTCTAATTTTTAGGACCTTTTTGCCTCTAGGGAGTCTGTTTGTAGTCTCTATTCATTGTTCCCAGCTCTGTGCTTTTTGGCCCAGTTGAACAAAGCTTAGTCCCTCAAAACTAGGTCAATCTGTTGGCTACCGGAGGACAGTGATCATATTCCCTCTGTGACTATTTCTTCTGTTCTGGACTTGGAGTCAAGGCGAACAGGTTTTAGCCTTTAAAGGCTACATTTGCTGGTGATGGTTGGCAAGTCACTTAACCCATTTGTGCTTGAATGGCACCACCTCCAAGATGACATTTCCTAATATACTTCTTGTCTCTCTAGGGGAAGGGGTCCTCAAACTATGGCCTGCGGGCCAGATACAGCAGCTGAGGACGGTTATCCCCCTCACCCAGGGCTATGAAGTTTCTTTATTTAAAAGCCCACAAAACAAAGGTTTTGCTTTTACTATAGTCCAGGCCTCCAACAGTCTGAGGGACAGTGAACTGGCCCCCTATTTAAAAAGTTTGAGGACCCCTGCTAGACTATGCTGAAGAATCATTGAGGGACTAAATAGGAAAAAAATTATGAAGCCTTTGGTAAATGCCATGGAAATACAACAAGCAAGAAAGTTCTTGTCTTCATAGGGCACATATTAAATTAGGGAAAGAGTAGGTGAGCTGGGAAATGTTTAACAACTTTGTCCCTCTCCCCTCCCAAAAATATTCATGATGAACTTTTAGGTTTATTCTGCATTATTTATTCGACCATTTTATCTATCATGTTTTAAAGTCTAAAAATCAATGAAATAATAAATCAAGCCCTGACTTGAAGCTTGTTGATAAACAACATATAAATACCCATGCTAAAAATGTAATAATTGGCTCAGCACAGCAAAAGCTGACTTCATCACATCCATGGGAAAATGACACATTTTGGGGAGTGGTGGCCAGGGAGGAGTGTTTTGTTCAGGGAAATCTCAGAGATAATTATTGGGATCACAGAACAATTGATTGACATGTCCTATCCAGGAATGATTATGTTAGAAGGCAGTCGGTGGTAGTGTGGAAAACTGGGGTTGGATATCTTGTGTTTAAATCCCACCTCGGACATTATCTATGGGATCTTAGGCAGGTCAACCTCCCTGGATCTCAGGTCCTCATTTGTGAAACAAGGAGTGGACCAGGTGGCTTCTGAGGTTCCTCCTATCTTTGGAACATTGGTCTTCTGATTTACCTATTGTTCCCTAGCTAGGGTCACACCTCATTCACAAATTGTACCATTACCCTTCCTCCAATTTAGACTCCAGAAACCGAGCCAGAAAGTATGTGCACAAGAGCTCACCTTATCAGGTCACAGATGGGGTGGGGTGGAAACTGGAGAGGCAGGGTACAGGAAACAACCTGTTCCAGGCTAATCTTCCTCTGAGATCTGCTTGGACTCCAATGACTGATCAGAAAAGCTTTAGGGGGTCAAGTAATTCCCAAGAATAGAGAACAATCCACAAATCATTCAAACTATATGCTGTGTACCGACCCCTGCCCTGGTAAACACTCCAGTCTCCATTCTGCTTCCTGTGCCCCTTCCCACCCCCCAGAGATGCTGCTGGTGAGAAATGGCTCTGACCTTTATCCAGAACGGCCTGAGCTAATAACTCAGGGGGTAAATAATAGTAGCTGACACTTACATGGCCCTCTCGGTTCCTTTCTCACAAGGCTAGTGAATGTTGGAGAGATAAGACTGGCCCGGCCTTCTGACAAGATCTGCAATGACAAATTCTGCTGGCCACAGCAAAGTCAGTTGAGGTAGGAGAAAAAAAAAGGGTAGCAGAGAGGAAGAGAATCCGGCCTGGTGGGGTGAGGGGCAGCCTGTTATTCTGGCAGAGGAGACCCCAGAGTATCCATTCAGTGCCTAGGATCTAGGGGCCAGCTCCCGGGCCACTGACCTGTCGTCGTGCTGGATGCTGGGAAATTGGAAATTCATGGGATAGAGCAGTGAGGGAAGATGAATCCTGATAGAGGAGAGAGAGACTCTTGGGGATGGCCTTGCAATGTGAGAAGGAATATAGGTTGGAGTCATTTAGATGTTATTGAGTTGGGGAAAAGCTCTGATCAACCTACCTAGTTATAGTTCCTCTTCTATAACAGGTCAGGGGCAGATCCCTTTTTCATTCATTCATTTGTTCATTCAGTTCAATGATGATTATCAAGCACCTACTGTGTGTCTGGTGCTCGTGAGTCCAAAGGCAAAAAATGAAACTGTCCCAGCCCTCTATGGGGAAAACCAATAAGGAGATTGACAAGTTAAAGGAAAATATATAAAAAAACAAATATGAAGTAATTTTCTGAGGAAAACCCTTAGTAACTTGAGAAGTGGCAATCAAGATAGGCTTTCTGTAAGAGGGGCACTTGAATTGTTCTTGGCAGAAAGTTAGGGATTTTATAAGCAGTAGTTGAGGAAATTGTGTGTTTGAGGCAGGGCGGACAGCCTAGGCTAAGAGTTCCTAAACTGTTTTAGTTGTGTACTCCTTGGTCCTCGGTACATCCTCCTAGATATTCTATTCATCATGAAAGGAAATGTTTTATAGAGCTTGCCATATACAACCACATATCAAAGAAATAAAGATATTTTACCAGAATAAAATTATTATTTACCAAATATCCCCTGGGTGCTTTGCTAAGCTTCTTATCTCCCAGGTGGGGAACCCTTGGTCTAGGCAAAAACATAAAGATAAGAGATAGAAAGTCATGAGTGAGTAACAGCTGACAGGCCGACATGGCTGAACTGCAGGGTTCATGAGGAGTATAATGGGTGATAAATCTGAATCCAGATTGGGAAGGGCATTAAACATCAAATAGAAGAGTTTTGCTTTGTTCTGGAGACAAGAGGGAGCCATAGGAGCTTCTTGAGAAGGAGAGTGATATAGTCAGACCCACACTTTAGAAATTTGATAGTTCTTGCTACTACGGTGAGATGCTAAGCTAAAGACGTGATTTTAGAATAATGTGGCTTCAAGTTGGCCAAGCACACCTTGGTGGGAAGAATAGTGGATGATGCATCAGGAGAGTTAGAGTGTATTCCTAATTCTACCATAGTGGTAGAATTAGGCCTTGGACAAGCAACTTTTCCTCAGGATCTGTTTCTCTAGCTGTAAGATGAGGGGGACGCGGAAACAGGAAAATGTGAGTTCAAATCCTGACTCAAATTGCAACTCTTCAAAGGATCCCACCTGCCTCTGACATTTCATGTTCTAAGGTCCCTCCCAGCTCTGACCTCCTGGGTTCTAAGGGCCCTCCCAGCTCTGACCTCCTGGGTTCTAAGGGCCCTCCCAGCTCTGACCTCCTGGGTTCTAAGGGCCCTCCCAGCTCTGACCTCCTGGGTTCTAAGGCCCTCCCAGAGGCTGGGAACCCAGTGCAAGCAGGCTGCTCCTCGCTGCCCCGGGAGGGCTCCGGAGGCTGGATGCACTGCCTTGGGGGGCCTGGTTAGAGGCCCAGACACTGGGGTGGGTCTCTCTCCTTTCCTTTCTCAAAGATGGAGCCTCCCCATGGCTCTGACCAAGGCTTCAATAGCAAAGTATTCATGAAACCGGTGTAAACCGAGCTCCTGGAGGGTCACAGAGTCAAGATGTGGACTTGGCTTCTCCAGCTAATGACTTAGCGGCCAGTTAAAGTGCTTGCTGCTGGTAGACATCCTGGTCACTTCTCTGAAAGGATTGAGGGTGGGCAGGTGTGAGAGAGAGACAGAGAGAGAGAGAGACAGAGAGAGAGAGAGAGAGAGAGAGAGACAGAGAGACAGAGAGAGAGAGAGAGAGAGAGAGAGAGAGAGAGAGAGACAGAGAGAGAGAGAGAGAGAGAGAGAGAGACAGAGAGAGACAGAGAGAGAGAGAGACAGAGAGACAGAGAGAGACAGACAGAGAGAGACAGAGACAGTGAGAGAGACAGAGAGAGACAGAGAAACACACAGAGAGGCAGAGAGAGAGGTTGGGTTAAATGGTATCTGAGATGCCTGTTACTCCTGGGGTTCCTGGGTTCTAAGGGCCCTCCCAGCTCTGACCTCCCGGGTTCTAAGGGCCCTCCCAGCCCTGACCTCCTGGGTTCTAAGGGCCCTCCCAGCCCTGACCTCCTGGGTTCTAAGGGCCCTCCCAGCCCTGACCTCCTGGGTTCTAAGGGCCCTCCCAGCTCTGATATTTTATGATTCTAAAACAAGTTTCCTTGGCAAAATGGTGTATTAGTAAACTGTTGCAAGTAGTCCATTAACAATTATTAGCCAGCAAAGTTTACAAACTTTAACTATTTAAAAAAAATGTTTAGATCTTCATTGTTGGGAAATTTAAACTTCCGAAAATAACCTCCCCTCTCCGCCTTGCTCTCCTCGTCTGGATTTTTCCAGGAGTTTTTCTCTAGCTTCCATTTAACAGCAAACATCTCGCTGTTTGCCCAGAGAAATATGAGCCAGCTTCTCCCTGGAAGAGCCAGCAGGTAGCAGGGGACATGAGAAGCACAAGGTGAGGGAGAAGTGCCAATTTCTCCGGGTGGAGGAGTTTAAAAACAAACCATGAAACCACCTCAGAGTGAGGAGGAGCTGCTGGTCCCCGGAGCCAGGCTTCGGGGTGTGTTTAAGAGCGTGTGGGCCTCTGGCTGCCATTGCCATGACCCGAGCCACCTCTGCTGCTGCCCTGGTTCACCTGGCCAGGAGGATGTTCATTAATTGTCTTAGAGGTCACGGATCGAGGGAGACGGCCTTAGAAACTTCCGCTGTTCTTGTGGAGGATGTGGAGTGTTTGTGAGGACTGGGATGGTTCCCCTGAAATGTCTGGCAATGGTGGCTCCCTTTGGAGCATGGCAGGGATCGACTCCCAAATGACACACTGGAATTTTTGCTTTAAAAGACTAATCTTTGTCCCAGCAGCAAGACAAGAGGAGCTTAGAATTCTAAAACGTCAGAGCTGGGAGGGCCCTTAGAACCTGGGAGGTCAGAGCTGGGAGGGCCCTTAGAACCCGGGAGGTCAGAGCTGGGAGGGCCCTTAGAACCCGGGAGGTCAGAGCTGGGAGGGCCCTTAAAACATGAAATGTCAGAGACAGGTGGGATCCTTTGAAGAGTTGCAATTTGAGTCAGGATTTGAACTCACATTTTCCTGTTTCTATGTCCCAGTCTCTATCCTCTATACCATGTGGCAATAAGAGCTCCTGCAAATGTGTGAGTAGGAGAGGGCTGCCCGTGTGATTGTGTGTGTGTTTGTGTGTGTATCCAGGGCACGTAGCTGCTGTAATATTCAGTGAGAAAAGGCTGTAATGTCACTAAAACGCTCCCGTCTGCAGCTTTAGGCCCTGCTAATGATAGCTTTCTCCCAGGACGCTATATAAAAGAACATTGTTCTGGGTTGAGGGTGGATTTTGTAATCCTTGGAAAACACCTTTCATCTCTGAATCTCGCCTGTTCTCCCAGATCAGAGTGAAACCTTGAAACCCCTGCCGAGCTCCTGTTGCAGGAAGGGTGTCTGGGAGAAGGTGCAGGAGCTCCTGCCTTTAAATTCCTGACTTTTATGCCTTTGGCAAAACCCGATAAATTCCAGGTGGTTTTTTCCCTCCCCTTCAGAAAGCATTTCTGAAGTAAAAGCTTTGCAAAACCTAGTGGTCTTTCTTCTGGAGGATCATGGATCTAAAGCCGGAGGGAACTTTGAAGATATAGAGTGAAATCCCTTTCTTTTACAGGTGAGGAAAGTGATTTGCCCAAGATTACACAGTAATAGCAGAAAGATTTGCACCCAGGATACTCTCTCCAACGTCCCCAAGCCCGTTTTCTTCCTACTCTCTCCTCCAACCCTGTGGCCATATCCCAGCAGCCCCGCTCCACTCTGGAGCTGGCCTGGACGCTCAGTAAGGGTGGGATGGCCTCCCTTTGTGCCTGGGGCACTTCTTCCCGTCGTCACCCAGGATTCAGTGGGCAGCCACAGGGCATCCCTGAGACCCCCAAGGACGGGCCTGTCTGGAAGATAAACAGCCTCAATTTCTGTCTTCCTGTCGTCCAACTGGCCGTGTCCCCCCTCTCGGCCCCGTTCCACTAAGGGAGGTGCTTGGCTGGATGGGATAAGGAAGAAATCCGATGCCAGGAAGTTGTGGAGCCTCCCTTCTGCTGTGGAGCTGCTTGGTCTGGGCCCCAGCGAGGGAAACCTAATCTCTCCGTGGCTCTCCTGGTGGAGGGGAGACTCTGTGCGATGCCCACGGCCGGGATCCGGGGCCTGCTGGGCTTCGATGGGATCTGGGGGATCCCCAGAGGCCCAGAGGGGTTTCTTCTCACAAAGGGCCCTGGGCAGGAGCTGGAGGCCAACTGCACTTGGAGCTCCTGCGGGCCTGGCCAGCGCCCGGCTATATTTATCCAGAAATCTATTTTCCCTGCCCTCGGCTCCTACACATATTTATTTGTGGAGGCTGGAAACCCAGTGCAAGCAGGCTGCTCCTCGCTGCCCCGGGAAGGTTCCGGAGGCTGGATGCACTGCCTTGGGGGGCCTGGTCAGAGGCCCGGACACTGGGGTGGGCCTCTCTCCTTTCCTTTCTCAAAGATGGAGCCTCCCCACGGCTCTGACCAAGGCTTCAATAGCAAAGTATTCATGAAACCGGTGCAAACAGAGCTCCCAGAGGGTCACAGAGTCAAGATGTGGACTTAGCTTCTCCAGCTAATGACTTAGCAGCCAGTTAAAATGCTTGCTGCTGGTAGACATCCTGGTCACTTCTCTGAAAGGATTGAGGGTGGGCAGGTGTGAGAGAGAGACAGAGACAGAGAGAGCGAGAGAGAGACAAAGAGAGAGAGAGAGAGAGAGAGAGAGAGACAGACAGACAGACAGACACAGAGAGAGAGAGAGACAGACACACAGAGTGACACAGAGAGAGAGAGAGAGAGACAGAGAGAGACAGAGAAACACACAGAGAGGCAGAGAGAGACAGAGACAGAGACAGAGACAGAGAGAGAGAGACAGAGAGACACAGAGAGACAGAGAGACACAGAGAGATACAGAGAGACAGAGAGACACAGAGAGAGAGAGAGACAGAAAGACAGAGAGAGAGACAGAGAAACACACAGAGGCAGAGAGAGAGAGACAGAGACAGAGACAGACAGAGAAAGAAGGAGAGAGAGAGAATAGAATGACAGAAAGAAAATAAGAGAGAATGAGAGACAGAGAGAACAAGAGAATGAGAGAGGGAAGAGAGAGAGAAGAGAATAATAGAAAATCAGAGACAGAATGGTAGAGAGAAAATAAGGGAGAATAAGAGAGAGAAGGAGACAGAGAGAGACAGGGAGAGAGAGAGAGAGAGACAGACACACACAGAGAGAGAGACAGACAGACACACACAGAGAGAGAGACAGACACACAGAGAGACACAGAGAGAGAGAGAAATATATATTGTATATATATAATAATAATATAATAATATTGTATATATTGTATATTTGTGTGTGTATAGATATAGATACATGTGTTTGCATGTTGTCTTCCCATTCAAGTATAAGCTTCTTAAAGGCAGGGTTGACCTTTTGCCTCTTCTTGTGTCCCCAGTGCCTGACACATAGAAGGCTCTAAATAATCTTTTCTGGCTGACTGGATACAGGTACTAGTAAGTGTCTGAAGCTGAATTTGAACTCAGATCTTTCTGACTCCAGGTCTGGCATTTTATCCAGTACATTATCTAGCTGTACTATTTACACTAAGTATTGCCAAAGTAAAAAAAAAAAATTATACCTTAAAACTGCCCTAATGCTTTTATAAAACCCTATATTTAATCTGGGAGGTAATAAGAACCACTGGAGTTCTCTGAGTGAAGGGTAAGAAAAACTACTCTTTGGGCTACTCCAGAACTCCTGAGACAAATGGAGCCCAGGTGATTTTTCCAGGGCTACCCAGTTAGTAAAGTTTCTGCATTTGGATTTGAATGCAGATTTTCCTGACTCTGACACTCTATCCACTACATCATGTAGTAATATTTGACATTTGGGATCCCTGTTATCATTAGGAAGTTTTTCCTTTCTTAGATAAGAAGGCCCTCCAAGATATTCCAGTTTGGGGGACCATATTTTTCTGGGGGTGTCAAGTCTGATCCTCCTGAGTGAACGCCAAGGCCCTTCAAATAATAGTACCCTGGTCTTCGCTGAAAGCCAAGTCTATTGCACTCCATCCCAGGATTCTCTGGTACTTTAAAGCAGATTCAGTAGTGTCTGATCTCTATTATTGTCTTAAGCCCCCTCTTATAGTCTTACCCCAATTTTTGGGGTCCCTTGTACCCTTGTTCCCTTTATCTACTTATTAGGTTTGTTTTAACAAGCATACAAACATTCTTCCTTCCATCATTGAGAGGTAAAATCCACCCTCTAACCTCTACCAACTCTAGGAAAGGGAAGGGGATTAGAGTTACAATTTAACTCAGTTCCTCTATAACAAAATCCCACCAAGTTCCACTTCCAAAGCCCTTCTGTTCAGGCACCTCAGGACTTCTCAGGACTTCCCTGCTATGTTGGGAACCATATCTAACTTGGAAACTTGACTCCAGCATCTTCAGATCTAAAGCTCTCAGTTTTGGGAAGAAAAAAAGAAAGGGAATAAGTATTTATTACTTCATACTTGTACTGGGCTGTGTGCTAAGCACTTTACAAATATTACCTCATTTGATAATCCTGAGAGGCAGGTGCTATTTCTACTCTCCCATTTTGTAATTGAGAAAGTTGAGGCAGGAAGAGAATAAGTGACTTGTTCAGTCACATGGTGAGTGTCTAAGTGTCTGAGACCAAATTTGAATGCAGATCTCTCTGATTTTAAGACCAACTCTCTATCCACTGTACTACTTAGCTTTCTCTATTATCTGCATTTAGAACTTCAACAACACCCATAGCCCAAGTTTATTCCTCTGAGCCATAAGTCCTAAAAGGAAGGAGAAGAAGGATAGTTTTTCCTCCACATTCAGCTCCACATTATGGTCCCAGATTGTGGGAGAACAAGACCTTCACTCCTGGATGCAAATGGAAGAAGAAAGGTTGTTCCTGTCTGGTACAGGACCCATGGAAAGAGGCTACTTCCAATCACCTGAAAAAAAGAAGGCTGTGTTCTTCCAGAAGGAGGTCCCTGATTTCTTCCACTTGGGTGCCTCCATCTCAGATGATCTGAATATGCACAAAATCCCCATTACAAGAAAATACAAAAGCATAAGGAATGTCCAAAATGGAACGGGTTTCATTTCTTTTTGTACTTTGACCCTCATCACCTAACACACGGCCTGGCTCATTGTGGAGACTTAATCAATGCTTGTTGAGATCATCCCAACATGATCAACTTACACCCATGCCCTGTGTCTATGTAAACTCCTAAACAGCCCTAATAATGAGAAAGTTCTTAAGAGTTACATGTATCATCTTCCCATGTAAGAAACTTCCCAGTTTAAACATATTAAATCTCTTATGATTTCTCTTTTAGGTTTCCTTTTTCTTGAGTCTGAATGTCAAATTTTCTATTCAGCTCTTTTCTATTCAGAGTCTTTTCATCAGGAATGTTTGAGAGCCCTCTATTTCATTAAATATCCATTTTTCCCTACTTAATTTTGCCAGGTAGGTTATTCTTGATGGTAATCCTAGCTCCTTTGCCTTTTGGAATATTGTTCTAAGCCCTTTAGTATGGCAGCTGCTAAATTTTATGTGATGCTGACTGTGGCTCTGTGCTGTTTGAGTAGTTTCTTTTTGACTGCTTTCAGCATTTTTTCCTTATCTGAGAGTTCTGGAATTTGGCTGTAATATTCCTGGGAATTTTCCTTTGGGAATGACATTTGGGAAGTGATTGGTGGATTCTTTCAATTTCTATTTTACCTTCTGGTTCTGATTGACATGGGAAACACTGGCACAGGACCACCCATCATGGCATTCCCTAATCAGAGAAGGTGCTGTGCTCTTTGAGCAAAATGGAATTGAATTAGCCCAAAGGAAATGTAAAATACACAAAATTAGAGAATCCATCCCAAATGTTCATAGGGACTATTTGTATCTCACCCATGGCAGAGCATCCCAAACTCACAGTGGTCCAATCAGCCACAGTTGGACACACTGGAACTCGCCTCTAACATGGTGATGTCATTCTGGTCTTCTTTGAGAACAAAAGACAACTAACCAACCACCTTCTGGTTCTAAAATATCAAAGCAGTTTTCCCTTATAAGTTCTTGAATTATGATATCCAAGCTTTTTCTTTGATCATGGCTTTCAAGCAATCCAAAAAAAATCTTAAATTATCTCCACCTTGATCTAATTTCCATGTCAGTTGTTTTTCCAGTGAGGTATTTCATATTTTCCTTCTATTTTTCATTTTTGATATCGTTTTATTGTTTTTTTTTTTTGCTGCCACAGAATAATTAGTTTCTATTCATCCAATTTTAATTTTTAAGGAAGTTGTCTTCAGTGAGATATTGTTTTTCATCTGAACAATTTTGCTTTCTTAGATGTTATTTTCTTTAGCATTTTTGTGCTTTTTTTTAAACCAAGCTTTTTTGTGCTTTTAAATTTCTTTTCATAATTATCTTCCATTATTTTCACTTCTCTTCCAATTTTTCCTCTACCACTCTTATTTGATTTATAACCTCCCCCCTCACTTTTTTCTTTTTGCTTTTTCTTTAGTTTTTCCAGGAATTCTTGGTGAACTTATGTCTAATTTACATTTTTCTTTGAACCTTTGCTGACTGATGAATTGATATTCATCTCTACACCTGCCTCTTCTCCTACTTTGTTGAAACTACCATTATCTTCCCCATCAACCTGGTCTGAAACTCAATAGTCAGTCCTTGACTCTTCCCTCTACTTTGGCAACAGCTCTCACATCTCTTCTCCTTTCTACCCAGATGGCTACCATCCCAGTTCATATCCTCACCATCTCTCCCCTGCACTTAACTGGGATCTCTGATTTCAGCATCAACTTTCTCCAGTCCATCCTTTATTCAACTGCCAAAACAATCTTCCTGAGGCACAGACAATCTGTGCCATCCCTCTATTTGAAAACTTGAATTGACTTCTTAATGCTTCTAGAACAGGGATTCTTAACCAGGAATTCTCATATCCTCAAGGAACTTGGACAGATTAAAAAAAAAAATCACATCTCTATTTCAATATAATTGGTTCCCCTTATAATCCGCTGTATTTTATTTTACATATCTAAAAAGCTTATTCTGAGATCCGCTCCATAGGCTTTACCAGATTGCTGAAGGGATCCATGGTGCAACAAATACATAAATAAGTAAAAAACCAAACAAATAAAATTTAAAAACTCATGGTCTAAGATAAAATATAGACTTTCTGACCAGTCTCCATAATCTGACTGCAATCTCCCTTCCCAATCTTAGTCTATAATTCTGTCCCTTTATGTCTTCTTCATGGTTCAGTCAAACCAGATTACTAGCTAGGTGATCCTGGGTAAGTCATTTAACCTCTATCTACCTCAGTTTCCTCAACTGTAAAATGGGAATAACATTTGCATCTTTCAGAGTTGTTGTGAGGATGGACCATCCTGCCCATGCCTGAGATGCCTTTCCAATTTACTTATATATCAAAATCCGTATTTTTCTTCATACCTATGCTTAAGGGCTATCTTCAGTAAAGCCTATTCAAAATACTGTGTATTTTTTTTTTTTTATCTGTGTGATATTTTTTGTCCTCACATCCTCTCTTCCCCACTGCCAAGAAGACTGTAAACTTTCTGGGGGCAGAAAATCATTTGTGCTTTAATGCCTTGCTTGGTGCCTTGAACAGGCTGGATATGTGATAAATATTTGAAGTATATTGAAAAATGTTTATTTTCTAAAGGTACCCAAACTTTCTCAGTAACTTTTTCATGGTGCCTCCTAGGCCAAAAGAAACCAGTTATGTTTATAAGGTAATTAGGTTGAAAATTTAAACTATCCCACTGGTTCCATGTGATTTCCTTGTTATAATCCAACCTCGTGGCTGCTGTGGCACAAGTCCATACGAAATCCTGCAGTTGGGTGGGCAGCCCATGGAGTGAGCCCATCAGTTTATCTCAGATAGACACTTCAGAGGGAGTCAATGGGGCTGAAAATTGAATAGGAAGCAAGAAGGCTGGTTTATATTTGGGAAACTGTCCTGTTACCTTTTGATCCAAAAATCTATTTCTTTAGTCAATCAGTTAACAAAAACACTTATTAAGCACCTACTTTATTCCAGACACTGCTAAGAGCAAACTGTGTGCAAAGCACTGTGCTAAGGTCTGGGAAAAGGAAGAAAGGTAACAAACAGACAAACAATAACAAAAAATTCCAGTTAACAGTATTTTCATGATGATGTGACAAGGCTGAAAATCATGGTTTTGCAAAGGCAGCATATTTATATTTTTTAAAAACACACTAAATATAAGTTTGAATAGTACTGTAAATGACATTTATTATAGGATTTTGAAAGTACCTTCTAAAATAATGCATTATCTATCTCAGCTATAGACTGTCAATGAAAGGTTTAAAATCCTTGCAGACAACCTGCTGCAGCTTGAGCATACCTGATAGGCAGGGAGGAAGAAAGGATTATTTTCTCCCTTTACAGACAAGGAAACCTAAGTCTCAGCCAAGGAAGGTTCCAAAGGATAAAGTGACTTGCTGACTTCACTAGCATCTTTCCTGCCCAAAATCATCTTGCATTAATTTTGCATCTATTTTATATCCATCTAGTAGATGGGGAGCTGGACTCCAAGTCAGGAAAGGGCTGAGTATAAGTCCCTCTTCTAACACATAGATAAAGGTAATAATAATAATAATTTTGTTGTTATTCAGTCATTTCAGATTTTCTTAGGGAAGTTGGGATTTTAGAGTTTTCTTTGCAGAGATATTAGAGTGGTTTATTTTTTCTTTTCCAACTCATTTTGTAGATGAGGAAACTGAAGCAAATAGGATGAAATGACTTGCTCAGGGCTCACAGCTAGTAAATCAAACCCAGGCAGAGATAACTCCAGGCTTAGTGAGTGCTCCATCCACTGAACCATCCAACTGCCCAATAAAAATAATAAATAATAATTAGGATTTGTGTAGTGCTTTACAATTTGCAAAACACTTTCTAAAAATTATCTTCTTTGATCCTCATAGCAGCCTTGAGAGGTAGATGCTATTATCGCTTCCCCCCCCCCCCTTTTTCCGCTCAGAACTCCAGCAACATAACTTAAGTGAGTTCTATGAACAATGAAACTGAGGCAGAGAAATTAAGTGAATTACCCAGGCTCACATAAATAGTGTCTGAGTCTGAAATTAAACACGGGTCTTCTTGACTCCAGGTCTAACCACCAGACTATCTAACTTTCTTAAATAGAGAGATGGTGGATGGATAAATAGTTTAAATAGGGGGATAGACAGATAATGGAAAGATAGAGGGATCACGAGATGAAAGATACAGAGAGAGATAAGTAGGTAGGTAAGTGAATAGAAAGAATATTTACTAAGCATGTCCTGTACTGAACACTGGAAATATATTCAAATTCTCTAAATACCACATTTCTTGCTCATCATCAGTCAGGTGGTTTAGTGAAAAGAAGCCTGGGCTTGATGTTAGAACACCTGCGTTTAGGAGCTGACTCTGAAACTTAGTAGCTGGGATCCCTTGAGCCTCCCTTTCTTCATTTGTTAAATAGTGATGTGAGAATCATCAACTTTATGTCGTTTGATATTATTGTTATAGTTCCCTGTTGTTTATGATGGGAGGATTCCAATAAGGAGTCACTTCAGCTAAGGCCCTAATATCATGAAGTTTATAACAAAACAGGCAGTTTGTAGTTTTCCACTATTAAGTCTATCAGATGGATAAGACTCATGGAATTATTGATCTGTTTGAGCCACTCTCCTGCTGCCTTGGTCAGCATTAACTCCCATCAATTTGTGGTCCTGATAAAAAAATTTAAAAATCACCATTAGGTGACTTTTCCCACCACATTAGGAAAGCCCCTTCTTGAATCTGGCCCCGATCACCTGTTCTCAGTCTTGAAGCCCATTTTTAAGGCTTAGAATCTTGCCACCTGAACCCCAGCTTTGAACACATTCACTCGGGGACATTTCTCTCTCTCTTCAGCTGGGGTTTCTCCCATGTGGGAACAAACTTCTGCTTATATTGTCACAGAGTGTATGAATATGCTTTGTTTTGCCTGCCTGCTGTCACATAATAATAAAGCTCATTATGATACCATTTTCCTCAGTACTCATTTTTCTAGAAATTCTAGTCATTTTTTTAGCCAGAGCTGTGGCTCCAAGTACAGCAGGATAAAAAAGAGACGATGAGGTGGCTCAGTGGATAGAGTGCTCTGCGACACTACCTGGCTGCCATTGAGTCATTTAAGCATAAATACTCAATAATTAAGTGGTGTCGTACTATATAGAGTGAATTTTGGGTTTCCAATCCTGAAGACATGAGTTCAAATCTGCTCTCAGACATTCACTAGCTGTGTCACTCTGGGAAGATCAATTAATCTTTGTTTGCCTTATTCTCCTGAAGGAGGAAATGGCAAACCACTTCAGGATCTTTGCTAAGAAAATCCCATGGCCAGTAGGATCCAAAGAGCTACAAAAGTCCAACATGACTGCACAACGATGAGAACAAGCACTATTTCCCCCATGAGATCATGATGAAAATAGTACTTTGTAAACTCTAAAGAGATCTACAAGATCATGAATTTAGATCTCAAAGGGATCCCAGAGACCATCTGTTTCAACTTTCTCTTTTACAAATCAGGAAATAGAGGCAGAGGGAAATAAAATGATTTCCAATCAAAACCAGAATTCTGACACCAAATCCATGCATTTTCTTCTCCTGGGCCTACTTCTCTGTGATGTCCGGACTAGCTCTCTGGAAGATTTCGGGACTAGTCTTGATTTTAGTGGAGAAGGGCAGGAGGCAGGAAAATCACCAGGAGGATGGTCAAAGATGGAATACTCATTTCCAGTCCTCTCAGCCCTTATATACCTTAGTACAATTATATTACTACAGCCCACTGAGCATGTGTCAACTGTAGAACCATTACATCACCATACTAAGTACTAAGCATATGTAAACTAGAGAACCATTATCTCATCACGGAGTTAACACCCTGCTGTAAGTATCTTTGTTTCAAGTATACTTCTCCAGAATCCCAGCCCTCTACACTTCTCTAGTTCAAGTCCCTTTCTTTGTGTCTGGGGAATCTGAAACCTAGATAGGCTAAGGGATTTCTCAAGGTCACCGTTTTCTTCAAAACCACTGGATCTCAAAATTAGGAAGTATTCAGAAACCATTTAATCTAAGTGACCTGACCTGTAGAAAAATCCTGGAAAGTGTTCTTTCAACTCACTTGAAGTCTTCTGGTGAGAATTCAAGTGAATTCCACAAGCATCTATTAAGTACCTACTATGTGCTAGGTAGGCAGTGGGAATACAAAGACAGAATAAATAGACTTTGCCCTCAAAGAAAGGGCAGGTTGGGGGAAGAAATGCTTAAAGCTTTTGGAAAATGGTATCATAATGAGCCATGGATTATAAGAATGCTTTAGGTCACTTGTTCAATTATTTCACTCATTCTTTGTATCCCATTTGAAGTTCTCTTGGCAGAGATATTGGAATAGTTTTGCCATTTCTTTCTCCATTTTCCATTTTACAGTTGAGGAACAACTGTAAAATTTCATTTTACAGATGAGGAAACTAAGGCAAACAGGGTGACGTGACTTGCCCAGGGTCACACAGCTAGGAGGTGAATGAGATCAGATTTGCACGCAGTGAGATGAATTTTCCTGATTCCAGATCTGATGCTGGATAAAGCACTACTCTAACTACTACTTAACAACATATGCTAGAGTTTCATTTGTTATTCAATACAAAGGAGAGAGAGTTAGTGTATCCTCCAAAATGAAACTCAACCCTATTAATCTTCACAGAGAGCTATGTCACATTGAACATAAGCTTTAAGCACATGCAGGTACTCCATCATCCCTCCTAGCCCTGCCCTAAAAATCGTTTTACAAAGTGCTTTCCTCAAGCCTAAGGTGTTGAGAGCACTAGAAGCAGAATTCCCATTTTGCAGATGAGGATGTAAAAACTGCTTGTGAAGAACTAACTTGAAAGATATTCTTATTATCATTACTATCAATTAAGGAGGTTGAGTTGATAAGAGTGAACTCTTTAGCTTAGAGTAAGGATGATTACCATAATTAATGATATCATAATAGATGCCCAGAGGCAAAAACATTTCCTTTTAGAACAGCAGAAAGAGGCTGAAAGCTTCTAGACCTACCTTGGGGTATCATAATGAGCTTTATTATTATGTGACAGCAAGCAGTCTACCTTGGGACTGCAAGCTGGGGTATTAACTGGAACAAATCTGAGAGAGTCTTCCCAAATGACTTCTCTATTGCTGTCCAGGGTGCTACCGTTCTTTCAGCCACCTAAGGTTCAAACATCAGGGTCTTCCTGTATTTCTCTGGCTTCATATACAACCTATACTGTCTCTCACAACAACCACCCCAAAACAAATCAGAACAAACCTCTCATCCCTCTTCTGCTGGCCTACTGAGGTAGACTTCTAATTGGTCTATTTCAAGTCTCTTTTGACTCCATCTTCCATAACAACCAAAGTATTTTTCTGAAGAGTAAGTCCACATCCCCCCACTACTCAATAAATTCCATTGATTCCCTATTATCTCCAGGATCAAGTATTGAATCAACTCCTCCATTTGTTATTAAAATCACTTTGTGTCCTGCCCCCTTCTTCCCTTTCTGTTGCATTAATAAGCATTTCTTCCCCCAACACACTGTACGTTAAAGTCATACTGACCCATTTGTTCCTCATACCCTATGGTCCACCTTATATCTCCATGATTTTACAGTTGCTCTTCCACATGCCTACAACACCCTCTCCTCTAGACTCTGAATGTTAACATTTTTGCCTCTCTTTAAGCATTAATATAAGTATTACCTCCTCTAGGAGGCCTTTCTATCTCTTATGAGACTACCTTTCTTTTTCTTAAATGTACTAATTTTGTAATGTGTGGTCTCCCTTGAACTCCTTAAAGGTTCTTATAATTTTTGCTTTTTATCACCCAATGCCTGGCACATAGGAGACATTCAATAAATGCTTGTTAATTGGGTGATTGGGGAATGAATTAAAACCCTTTTAATCATGTAGATTTAATTCAATCCAATTAGGATTTGTTAAACATCTACCTTGTGTAAGGTGCATAGAAGAATTATAGGAGAAAGCCCTTGATTAAAACTTGTCTGTGACACATACTAAATGTGTGCCAAAAGATAAGTTATTGCTTTCCTCCTCCAATACCAATCAACCAACAAGCATTTATTAAATACTTACTGTATACCAGTCACTACTCTTACCTGGAAATACAAAGACAAAAGGAAAAGGATTCCGGCCCTCTTGAAGATTACATTCTAACAAAGGAGACACATATATTCAGATGAGTATATATACTCATACAAAACAAAAACAAATTGGTTCACTAGCAGCTGAGGTAGCCATGTAGTCCAGGTAAGTGGTTTCCAATCTGAAAATCTCCTTTCCAGCAAAATTACAGGTGTGAACAAGAACAGTAACAACAGCAAAACAAACAAATCATGCAAATTTCCAGGTACAGTGAGTCAATTAGTCCTGACCTTCAAAGAGCTTGTATTCTATGGGGAATGTGCTGGTATGTGGGAAGAATACATTTTGTAAACAGAAAATCTATACATGGTAATTTGAGGAGGAGAAGGGCATGAGAATTAAAAATGTAAAATTAAGGGGCTCCAGAAAGGTTTCCCATAGAAAAGAAAGAAGATACAGCCTCTAAGGTGCTAAAGTAAGGAGGGAATGCTAGCCATACTGGCATGTGGGAGGTGTGGGGAAGTGGGATGGGGACATATAGTCTGTGCAGGGATGGAGATTGGAGGTATTTTTTTTTGGTAAAATTTTTGAAATTTGTTTTAAACTTAAATATAAAATAAGAAAAAAATTGCCATGTCCATGACAGAACATAGAGGATTCAATAAAAAAAAATTCCTTGGCAAGAAAACCTATGTAATAAGTAAAACACATTCTTTTCAAAGCTGCCCAGCTTTTCCTTGCTTCCTTGTTGGTTTTCTTTTGTTCTCTCTTCTACTTTTTATTTTATTTTTCCTCCCTACCTCAAAAAATTTAATGTGAGGAATATATTTGAGTTACTTTCAAAGTTTTCTAATTTTTTTAAAGAAGTGATATTCAATCTCTAATATCTCCTAGAACTTTGGGTAATGTAAAATTTTACATCTACCAATATTACCACTGTTATTTTAAAACACAACATTGTTTCCCATAAAGAGTTACTTTTCAAAATTTTATAACTTTGCAAAGAAGTGATCTTCATCTCCTCAACCTCTGACTTCCTAGAACCCTGACTAATGGGTGATATAAACATTTACATCCATCAATGTTACCACTACTATTTTAAAATACAACATTATGAGAATCATCTTGAATTTGGAATCAAAAAGCCTTTGATTGAATCCTGACCACACTAGGTGATCCTGGACAAGTCACATTATCCAAGCCTCAGTTAATTCATCTGCAAAATGTACATAATGTACTATGTACTCTTATAGAGTTATTAGCTAATTTCATCTTCAAAATCAGTTTTGAAAGAGAGCCTTAGTGACCCCTGTCTGAAATAAACTTTGTTCTCAGTAGACCATCAGCCTTAAGAATAGGATCAGTTTTTCTGTTTTTATAGAGAGATGGAAGTTGGAGACGGAGTGAGCTCATCTTATTAGTGTTTCATATTTTTAATGTGGTCATTCCTTTCGTTGCAAGAGTTGTTTGAAAGGAAAAGAAGGAAGTGAGATGGTTAAATCCTTGCAAAAGGAGGAATAAGAATATGGGGTGGTTTATATTGAAGAGACAGATCTAATGGGACACAGTGGAAAGAGAGATGGACTGAGAATCAAGTCTAGTCTGCTATTTAGAAGCTAGGAGACTTCAGCAATTCATTTTCTGTTCTGGGCTTTACTTTGTCAATAATCAAACTTTTTAGCTAGAAAATGCTGTTGAAGATATTATGATTATAGATCATAGATCATCAGTGGCAGGAGTCTTGGAGGTCATTTCCTCCAACCTTCTCATTTTTCAGATGAGGCAACTGAGAGGCCCAAAGAGATCAGGTCACCTGACCAAGATCAAGTGAATAAAATTGTTTACAAACTAAGATAGGGGCTAGGCACTATTCTAAGTGGGAAGTAAATGGCAGATTCAGAATGCAGACTGAGGCCCCTGAAATCTAATTTTTCCTTTCATCCTATCATACTGAAGATGAGAGAAGTAATTAACATAACAGAGTATAAGCTCCTTTAAATGTTTTTTTAAAATATATCTTAATAGTATTATTTTTTTCAATTACATGTAAAGAGCGTTTTCAACATTCATTTTTGTAAGATTTTGAATTCCAATTTTTTTTCTCCTTCCTTTCCCCCCTTCATGCCATACATACATTTTTAATATGTTTCTATGTGAATCAAGTTGGGAAAGAAAAATCAACATAAAAGGAAAAACAAAACAAAAAAAGTGAAAATAGGATGTTTCCATCCCCATTCAGTCTCTGTACTTCTTTCTCTGGATATGAGTGGCATTTTCCACTCAAAGTTTATTGGATCGCCGTATTGCTGAGAACAACTAAGTCTGTTATAGTTGATCATTGTACAATATTGCTATTATTGTGTACTGTATTTCCCTGGTTCTGCTCAGAGCGTAAGCTCTTTGAAAGCAGAAAATATTTGGTTTTTGTCTTTTTATTCTCAGCATCTAACAATGTCTGGACCGGAACTGGCACTTGGTGAATGTTTGTTGATTGGTTGATTAGAAAAGTAACTGGTACAGGAGCCCCAGGAGGTTCTTGTCTTGGCTTTGGCATTGACTCTTTGTAAATGCACAGTTAAGTCACTTTTCTGGTCTAAGTTTCTTCCTCAGTAAAATCCTTGTATTTTTTTCCTCCCAAGTATCCCAGTGGATTCAAAACTACCACAGACTTCAAAGCTGGATTCAGAGGACCTGAATTCAATTCCAGACTTGTTTCCTGTGTGATCTTGGACAATGTTCTTAAATTTTTGGGGGCCAGTTTTTTCCTCTGTAAAACGAAACTAGAAGAAAGACTAGATGTACTTAAAGATTCATCGAGCTCAATTCCACCCCATCCCCATTTTACAGAGAAGGAAACTGAGGCCCAAAGAGGAAAAGTGATCGTGATTACAGATATGATTAGTCGCAGAGAAGGAAGTTAACTCTGGTCTTCTGACCCCAAATCAATTTTCTTTGCACTAAACAGACTCTCAGGACGTTAGGATTTGGAGCTGGACGGGTGATGTGCATGTCCGTGAAGTTCAGACACTGAAGTGTGAGGCAAGGTGGGCTCTTCAATTCCCACCCCCTCCCAGCTCCTCTCAGGGTCTCCGAACGGGGCAAAGGAAGGAAGAGCATCTTATATTTTATTGCAGCCCTGGCTACAAGGGGTTAAGTGATGGAGCCTAACGTGGTGGGAAAGGCCCTGGAAGGAACCCAGTTTGCTCTGTAATTGCTGGGTGACCTTGGGGAGGAACTTCAGCTGGACGGGGGTTTGGGAGACGGATGGGTTTGGACGAGGTTATCGCTCAGGTCTGAGGCCTTCCAGCTGGGAAGAGCTTGGGTTCAGCTCTGGCCCCGGAGGCACTGGCTGGGCCTGGGGCAGAGCCCGGCCCCCGGACAGGGCTCACAAGACTCTCCAGGCATCCCTCCTGGAGCATCTCTCGACTTGGCTCCTACTCTGGGAGGTCCTCGGGGGCCGAATCCCTGGGGTGAGATCCGGGAGGACGGCGGGGCAAGGGGAGGCGCCCGGGAGGTTTCCGATCCGGGGCCTTGGACAGCGCGGCAGCTGAGCAGTCAGTTGTGTCCAAGACCCGGAGCTCCAGCGGCCCTCTGGCCGGGCGCGAGGAGGGAGTGTGGGGGGCGGGGGGGAAGCTGCGGACGCTCCCATTGGCTGCGAGGCGGGGCGGGGCGGGCCGGGGAACCCAGGCAGGCGGGAGGGCTTCGGGTCCAGCCGGGCCCGGTGCAGGGCCGGGCTGCCGGGATCGCTGGTGGAAGGGGCCAGAGAGCGGCGCGGCGCGGCGCGACTGCAGAGCCGGGCTCGGTCCTGGGGCCGGAGGAGAGGAGAGCCGGAACCGATCCGGGCCGGGAGGGACAGCGCAAAGCAGGGCGGGGCTGGTCAGCGCTGGTCAAGGCTGGCCCAGGGCTGGGGGAGGCTCTGGGGCTATGGGCTCGGGAGAGGAGACTTAGAGCAGGAGGCTCCGCGCACGGCCCGGGCCGGCCGGGTATGGGCACCGAGCGCTGCCCTTGGCCTGGCCCCAGCCCGAGCCCCAGCCCGAGCCCCAGTCCCAGCCCGAGCCCCAGCCCCAGCCCGAGCCCCCGCGCCAGCCCGGGCCCTGCCCCTGCCCCTAGCGCCTTTGTAATTCCCCTGCCGCCGCACCACAAAGAGCCCGCCAAGCCGAGAGCTGGGACTCCCAGGGTAAGTGCGTGGGGACCACCCCTCCCCAGGCCGCGCTCCCGGGGCTGAGGGGGCTCTCCTTCCCGGGGGCGGCGACGTGGGGGCGTGTGAGTGAGGGGCCGTCTCCGAGTGTCTGGGTGGAGGGCTTCTCCTGGTGCATTGTGTGTACCTGGGGGCGCGAGCCCAGTGTTCGGAGCCTGGGGCGGAGGGGGGGCGGCGTGACCTGGCTGCGTGTCGGGGTGCATCTGTGTATCCGAGCCCGTGTCTCTGAGTAGCACTCTCTGTGAATTGCCCCGAGTGACCCGTCAGGTCGGGTGTACCTGGGCTTGCCCGTGTCAGAGTACGGTGTCTCTGTGTCTGGGTGTGTGAGGGGCGGTCTAGTGTGGGAAACAAATAGACGGGGAGCGGAGCCTTCCCCCTTCGCTCTCGGTCTCTCGGGGGCAGACAGACCCTCCCCATCCCCATCCTCCCTCCTGAATTCAGGGAACCATCTTCTCCTATTGTCCTTCCTGGCCATTCTCAGCCCTAGCCCCGCAGATCTGAGGCAGGAGACGGGGGGCTCCGCTCCCCTGTGAGAACCTCCCCAACTTGCGAATGAGAAAAGGGAAGGGCGGGGGCGGGGGGGACCCCGCGGGGCATTTTACTGTTCCAGGGACAGGGTCCGGGGTCCCAGCTTTTCCTGTGCTGATGCCAGACAGAAGGCTCGGTGCCATGAGCCTGGCTATGTACCTCTCCTTCCCTCCTCCCGGCACAAAAGTCTGTAACTGTGGGGGACCTCTGGCGCTTCTCAGGCTGGGGAAGGGGAACCGGGGCACACTGAGACCCGCCTTCAGGGTTGCTGTCCCATGGTATTTCTTGCTCTTTTGTAGAGGACCGAGGAGATAGGAAGTCACTGGTCTCTAAGAGAGAAGATAAATCCCATTGATATTTGTAGCTTTGGGTCAGTACTTTAAGGAAAAGAAAACTAAACTTAAGATGGGATATTGAAGAGCCCTTTCATTTGTAGAAATAGGAACTCAAAACACCTACCAGGTATCTGCTCATGGAACCTCTACTTGGGGAGTGGGGGCTGCTGTGGATCTTATTTTAGAGGGGTGGGTTCCGGCTCCAAGGTCACCCAGCTGGTGCTAGACAGAACCTAATCATAGAGGTCTCCCCTGAAAAGCTGGGCAGGGGAAGAGGGACATGCTGAAACTTGATGAATCGGGTTTATCCAAGCAAAAGCTCTGCGAGTGGAGTTGGGGGACCTGGATTCTATTTGGGTGACCTTGGGGGAAAATAATTTCATTTCTCTGTAAAATCAGGAGGTTGGATTAGAACAGGACTTTTTTTTTTTTTTTTTTTTTTCTTTTTTAGCTGAGGCAATTGGGATTAAGTGACTTGCCCAGTAGAACAGGCTATCTTAATTCTGTGTCCTGCTGCACGTCTTGGGCAGTCTGGTGAAGCCTATAAATCTCCTCTCAGAATCATTTGAGGAAATGAATAATTTAAATCACACAGGATTATAATGGAAATGAATTATGTTGAAATGAAGTTATAATTTTTCTACTGGAATTAATGCACCCCAAATTAAGAACTCCTGTTCTAGATAACATCGTTCAGCTTTAGTTCCAAGACCCTCTATTTCTCTTGACTCTTGTTTGAGAGGAATATTAACAAAGTTGTAGTTTCCTTGTGGTTTCCTTAACCTGTGTCTGTGAGAGATGGGAGTGTTTGGGCTTGGAAGCCGGAGCTCAGCTTTTGTGGGATAATGGAAGGGATTCTGGATAGAAAGAAGAAGAGCAGAATTCATACTCTGGCTCTGCTGAGTCTGGCCAAAGCATTTCCTTCTCTGGGCCTCAGTTTCTTTTCCTGTAAAATAATATGATTTCCATCTTTTCTTTAAGCTTTAAATCCTTTGTATCATTTTGGAGAGATGAAGGGGTCTAGGAGCTCAGGCATGGAGTTCTGAAGGCTGATGACCCTTCTTCAGAGGTATAACTCAGCTCATGTTGCTCTGGGAAAGGTGCTCTGCCCCTATTCTGAAACCTTAACTGAATAAGCCTCTTGGTGGAAATACAGGAATTCCTGGGTAATATCCTGAGGGAAGGGGGATAAGGATTACTCATAGGATTTAGGGCCAGCTGGGATTTTAGGAGGCCATCCACTCCAACCTACTCATTTTACAGATGGGGAAATCAAAGTTTAAAGAGAATAAATGACCTGTCTAGGGTCTCACAGCTGATAAATGTACCTGAGGAAGGACTTGAACTCAGACCTTGGGGACTCCGAGTCTTGTCCTCCCTCCTCTTTACCATGCTGTTTCCCAGTTAGCTAAAAAAATTTTTTTGCACTCCTGTGTTTCAAGCTTTGGGATCCATGACTATTATCATCATACTTGAAATTTGTAGAGCACTTCATCTGTATTGTTTAGCAAAAAATTCAATAGAATAAACATTTATTAAGTACCTGCTATGTGTCCCAGAAAGCATGCTAAAGCTTAAAGAGTCAGGAAGAACATGCCTTTGACATTTTTAGCTGTGTGATCTTGGGTCAATTGCTTAGTCTCTCTGTTCCTAATTGACTCGGACTTCACTGTCATAGATAGCAGTTTGCATTGATGGAGGGAGTTCTCCAGTAGGTTCACTGAGATAGACCTGGAAGGGCCCTTAGAGTCAACCTCCTCAATTTGGAATCGAAGACCCTGTACCCACAAGTCATTATGTAGTTTGCCTAAAACCACTCAGGCAATAGCAGAGATTAGATTTGAATCTGGGTGCTTTCAGACTCCAGAGCCCCTACTTTTTTCAAAAGGATCACACCAAGGTCATATAGCCTTTGCCTAATTTTTTTTTTAAAGCATTTGGGATTAAGTGACTTGTCTGTTGAACTCAGGTCTTCTAGTGTTCTATCCACTGCACCATCTAGCAGCCCCACCTTTACCTATTTTTGTATTTGGATTAGGGATATGAAGACTGAGACAACCCCAATTCTACCCTCAGGTAGCTTATCATTTAGGTACACTAGAAAAAGTGCTGAATTTGCACTCAGAGGATCTGATCTCTACCTTTTAACATTCCTGGACCTCAGTTTCCTCATCTGTAAAATTAGGGAGTTAGAGCTCTAGATTGCTGGATCTTTTAATGGGATAGTAGGAGGGAAAAGAACAAATATACAGATACTCCGTAACACATAAAAGAGTGACATAAGTAGAAAAGGGGAGTTGTGATCTCCTGGTAACTTATAGTCTTCCTATATACTTTGGCAACAGTATGAGGAAAGAAGCAGTGATCATTTTTATTGGGGGAAGGGAGAGGACTGCCAGGGATGAAAAGAGAACTGGACTTGGATTTTAGAATACCTGGGATCAGGTCCCATGGCTGACACAGACTGGCTGGGTAACCTGGAGTGAGCCACTTTTTCTTTGTATCCCAATAGCTTTGGGTATATAGTAAGGGTTTAATAAATGTCTGTTGATTGATGGGGTTATTAACCTTTCAGTTATCACAGGTAATTCTCTAAGTCAGAGAATAAATAGGTATTGGTTTGTTCGGGCAGAGAGAAATTCTCTTTAGTAGTTTTCTAAACCAATCAAAGAAAAAAAGGAAAGGAAGGGAAAGGATTTCAGCAGCTGGGAGTGAGGAGGGAGGGGATTTCCAGGCAGAGGGGATGTGTGACCGGAAGTATAGATGAGAGAGGAGAGGCAGGATGAGATTGGAAGATGAGTTGATTTTTGTTTTGTTTTCAATCATGAAGGATGGCTAAAGAGCAAGGGGATGAAGCTGGATGAGTTGGCATCTGATTATGAAAGGCATTGATCGCCAGGTTTAGAAGTAGGTCCTCTTTCTTCAATACAAAAGTGGGGATCCACAAGGGATTTTTGAGTTGTTATAACATGATCATAGTTGCAGTTTAGGAAGATTATTTAGGAATCACAGAGAAGAGGATTAGGTTAAACTGGACAATAAGTTAGGAGGCTGTTGTCAGATTCTACACTAGTAGTATCCGAAGTAGGGGCCATATTATGACCCTAAGAAGACTGGGGTTTGATCCTCCTGCCCCAAGGAATATGGGATTAACCAATCACAACATGTGAAGATGGGTTTTATCTCAGCCTCAATTCGTCTCCATCACACATATCCCTACCCTTTATCATTACAGCCCAACACTCCTCCCTTTGCCTCCTCCCCAGCTCTGCAAGCTTCCACGTTACTCCCATGTGAACCTGGACATCATAGGGCAGTTATAACCTAATCCCAGGCACACATAGTAGTAATGGAGCAGGAGCCACTGGGAAAATCTCTCCTTTCTCTAGTCAGGCAAACCAGGGGGGAAAATTTTGATTAAAAAGTGGGAAGAAATAATACCTAACAGATTTACTTGAATCTTCTGACTCTCTCTATGGTAGGCAGGCAATGTTAGTGTATTATAGGCACTTTACAAATGGGGAAACTGAGGGTCATCGACATGAAATTACATGCCTGAAGTCACACAATACAGATATGGTAGAATGGGATGTAGAACTCAAGCATATCTCCTAGAAATGGCTGTGTCTCCTACAGGTGGTTGGTGTGGTACTCAAGTCAAAATGCTCTAATTTCCAGACATTTCTGTTTAGATTTGATTTTTTTCCCCTAGATCACAGATTCATTTAATGACTATTTCTGCTCTGAGGCACAGAAAGGTCTGTCACAGCTCCTGCCCTCAAGGTGGGAGAGAAGATGGATCCCCATAAAATTCCATTTTCCAGTCAGACTGGCATTTTACACTATATTTCAGATTCTCCACTCCACCTCCTGCCTGTCCTCTATTTCCCCTCCTCCTCCTCTTTCACTTAGAATCCTTGTCTTCCTTTAAGGGTCAGCTTTGGAGCCCTTTCTTCCACAAGGCTCTGGTCCCTGCCGTTTTCTCAGCTCTGATATTCTATGGTTGAAGCTTCCTTTCCAGCTTTGACATGTTATGGCAGATGCTTTTTATTTCTGTCATTCTATGTTCTAAGATTGCTCCCATCTTTGACATTCTGTGTTCTAGACTTCCTTCATAAATCTGACATCTTCTAAAATCTCTCCCATCACCTTCCAACTCTGTGTTTTAAAGGAGTCAGGATAGACCCGGTCCCCTAAACTAATTTCCTCTATATTTTCAGTTACTTGTTGTCTGACTGAGGGTGATTTCTACTTCTTACATTTTGTTTATCCTGATTTGGGAGCCACTGGACTTGGGTGGCAGAATATGGAAGGAGTCAGCCTTCTCCCCTACTTTGCTTGGGCTTTTAGAAAGATAAGATTTGAGGAAAATCAGGAGTAAATGAACTTGGATGGATGGAGAGTGGGAAATTGTTAGACATGGCAGGGAGTTTTTTCTTTTTACCTCTTTACCCCCTTTCTCCTGGCCCTAACCTTTCTTACAAACCATTTTAGTAATAATGACAGTTTTAAAAATAGGGATAACATTTTCATATATATAATTTATATATATAATTTCACATGTGTATATTATTTTCATATTTATATAATCTATCTACATATAAACAGTTTGACCTTAATGAGAGTGTCTTATAATTAATCTTTAATATTTTCCTTATATTTCTTCTGGGTCTTTTATATTGAATTTTCCACTGAGTTCTGCTTATTTTTGTTACAAATACTTCAACTTCATTTCTTTTTTCATTCAATCTGATTACAGTAACAAACCGCTAAAATAAAACAAAACAAAATAAAAATGAATAAGCAAAGGAAAAAAGAGCCTGGCTATATATAGTTATTTTGGTGTAAAAGAAGATCTGGGTTCATATTCATCAGAAGATAGGTTAAAAAAAAGCTACTCCTTTCTCTTAAATGGTCACAAGCCTCCAAAAGTTATTTGAAGAATATAAAAAAGAATTTAAAAAATCAAATAAAAGAGGTAGAGGAAAAATTATGAAAAGAAAATTAACCAATTGAAAAAAGACAAACATAGAGTTATTAAAATAGTGGTTCAAGCAACTGAATTCAAAAGTGCTAAAGAGGAGAGATCATGAATGGGGCTTACAGAATAGATTGTTGGGGTTGCATATAAACCTGGGTGGGTCTAATTCATTCACCAGAATTCAATGTTAGAGTAGAGGATTAAATAAATAGGTAGACAGACAAAGAAAGAAAGAGGGAAGGAGGAGGGGGAGGGGGGAAGGGAACAGGAAAGGGGGGAGAGGGAAAGGAGGGAGGGAGACAGATCGATAATTTATTAAATCCTTACTATGTACCATCATAGTGCTGGGAATATAAATATAAGCCAAAATAAAGATATTATTTGCCCTTAAGGAATCTATATTCCAATGAGGGAAGATAATCCTTAAAGGAGAGGAGGAGGAAAAAGGCAGAAGAGGAAAGGAGAGAAATCACCTTCTGAAAATGTGGATTTGTCCCTACCTATTGACAGATGGTCGAGGGCAAGACCTTGTTCATTTACATAATGGAACTCTTACTAGTTAGATATTTTATTCAGACTTGGGGGCAAAGGTATTGAAGGCCTCGGCCTGGCTTAAAAGGTTCTTCCAACAGTTTGTCTCTGGCCTACTTTTCCATTCTTATTCCTTACTAATGAATTCAATTCCTTATAAATCCATATATAAACCCTTATTAAGCACCTGCTATGTTCCATGCCATTGGGTGCAAGAATTATAAAGATGAAAGATGATGTGGTTGCTCCTCTAAGGGAAGACAGAATTTCATATGTAGGATTAGCCATGTACAAAATAAACTTGTCCAATCAATCAACAAGCATTTATTAAGAGCCTACTGTGTGCTCAAGCATGGGGTTAAGCTCTGGGAATACAAAGAAGGCAAAGCCAGTCCCTTCCCCAAAGGAACTCACATTCTGGGAGACTACACGTGAACAATTGTGTATAAACAAGCCATAATAGGCTGAAGAGGAGGAAAAATTCTGATGAAGAAATCTAAGAGTCCTAGAGTCAGGAGGACCTGAGTTCAAATTCAACCTCAGATGTTTACTAGCTGTGTGACCCTGAGCAAGTTACTTAATTACAATTGCCTTAAAAAAAAAA
This sequence comes from Sarcophilus harrisii, assembly GCF_902635505.1. NCBI lineage: Eukaryota > Metazoa > Chordata > Mammalia > Dasyuromorphia > Dasyuridae > Sarcophilus > Sarcophilus harrisii. Next base: position 566,424,034 of record NC_045428.1, on the reverse strand, counting down.
ATAAAGAAATCTGTGGAGGGAAAGATCACTTTTAGCCAAGGCTTGGAAAGTGTTATCTAAGCTGGGCTTTGAATGGGTTTGGGAAACAATGGGATGGACAAAGCTGATTTGGAATCAAAGGGATTCAAATGAGTTCAAATTCCATCCGTTTCTTTTTCCACCCCAGTGATGGTGGGCAAGTCCCTCCCTCACCTGGCTCCTCGTTGGGGCTGGCAGCAGGTGGCCACTGAGCTCCATCCAGCCCTAAATTTATGACCCTAGGATTGGATGGTTTTAACTGAGGAGAGTTCAAGACCTGAGAGGGTGGCTTGTGGGAATGGATTGGAGGTAAGGAAGAGGAGAGAAGGAGGAGAGGAACATGGCTTGCAGTTCGGCTTGGCTGAAACGTAGGCTGTAGGAAGGGAGGTAATGTGAAATTAGGTCAGGAAGAATGATTTGAGCCATACCAGGGAAGGCCTTGAATGCCAAACAAAAGTCTGTATTTTATGCTAGAGACAACTGGGAGCCGCTGGAACTTTTTCTTCTTGACTTGTGTAGGATGGATTGAAATGGAGGAACACAAGGTAACTGGCAATTATTACCTGAAGCTTTCCATAGGCAGAGAGAGAGAATAGAGAGCATTCCGGGTAAGGGGAATAGTGTGACTAAGATCATGACATCAGGGAGGGGATGCTGGGACATGCAAGTGAATTGGTTTGAAGGGAGGGAGGGTTGGGCGAGGGCCCCTGCCTCACTTTCCCCTCCAGAACCATCTGGGACCAGTGGCCAGACAGAGATCAGGAGGACCAGAGATGGCCCTGGATGCAGTGGGAGACCTTGGCCTTTGTAAGCTCAGGTCTTCAAGAAGTCCCAGTGGGGCTGAGACTGCACCCATTCAGTGATTAACGCTGGGTGGCAACTGAGACAAAGAATCTCCTTTCAAAAAAAAATCAAAACAAACAAATGAATCTGGGAGGGGGAAGACCATTAGGATTTCTGGGGGAAATAGAAATGACTGCTATTTGCAGTCAATCTCAGTCAGTCAGGACCCAAACTGTGACCAATGGGGCTTGACCTAGGACTTGAAAGGGAAGGACCTTCCTGTTGGTTTGACTGGGGTAGGGAGTACAAGAGTTGGGGGGAGTGAGTGGTCTCTGACTCTCCAGGGTCCCTAAATTCTGTCCCTTCTCTCTGATGCTTACTTTTCTTTGCCCTGCTCCCTCCCTAAGACAATCCATCATCACCTCTTGCCTGAGTCACTGGAGTAGCTTCCTCTAAAATTCCCCTGGGCCCTGCATCTATTCCAATCTGCCCAGGTCATCTTCCTGAGGGGACCTCCTCATAATCCTGCTCAGAAACCTTTAATGACTCCCAGCCATGACCCACCTTAAATGCTTCCTTCCTCCTCCCTGATCTCTCTCCCTCATTTCGGCTTCAAATGGCCTTTCTCTTTTCTGAGAGATGGTGGGGTACAATGGAAGGAGACCCAGTTTCAGGAGCTGAAAGATGAAGGTGATCATCCTGTTCCTGCTTCTGGACCACCTTTGTGATGTCAGGCAAGCCATCCCCTTTCTGAGCTGTATTTTGGGAAGCTAAAAATGAGGGATTTAGATTTGGCGTTTATCTGAGACTCTTTCTCTCTATGACTTATGATTACATTGCACCTCAACTTTTTTTTCATGCACTTAGAGAGTTCTAACTTGAGTCACAATGACAAAGAGAAATATTCATTCTCTTCATTCAAAACAATCTATATTGCTAGCTTGTCCCTTGGGAACAACCCTATGATAACACCCCTGGCTTTGATGTTGATGAAGTGGAAAAAACCCCATAACATCCATTTTTTAGTGTGAAGTTCCAAATTCCCTTCCTCCCTCCAGCCCCTCCCAAATATTTATTTTTTAATAATTGAAACAAGATGTTAAATTCATTTTTAAAGATCTTAAGAGAAAGGTCAAGCAGTAAGCCAGGAGCGGATTTGTATTCCCACTTTTTTTCCCTCATAAATGTGAAATAACAAGCTCACGAGAGTGAAATGATTTTAGTTAAACTAGCATTTATGAAGCTTTTTGGAGGTGCAAAAGTGACACAATCCTGCCTTCAAGGAGCTTGTGTTCAACTGGGAGAAACCATATGAGCCCCGAGATGTGATTAACAGACTTGTGATTTTAGTGGTATGGGGAAGACCCTTCCACAATGCAGATCAGTACTTCCTTGACCATTTGGAGTTACAGAGTTACCTAGAACAGGGCTTCTTAAGTTTTTTCCACTCTTGACTCCTTTTCACAGGAGAAACTTTTATGCAACTCTGGTTCTATATCAAACATTTGTTGATAATAAATCATCATTTTATGACAATCACATTCAGTTTTGGGATTGTGATTCACATTTGAGAAGTTTGGCCTAGAGCAGCAAACTTTTTGGTCTCAGTATTCCTTTACATGACTCCAAAGTTTATGTCTACAATATTTACTATATTAGAAATGGAAAATAATCATATTTAAAATATTTATTAATTCAACAACAACAATAAAAACAACAATAATGATCTTTTAAATTTGACATGGAGTTCAGAATCAGAATGATATGAGTTCAAATCCAACTACAGATGAATTTTAGATGAGTGACCTTAGGCAAGGTATTTAATTTCAGTTTCCTCATCTGTAAAATGGGGATAATAATAGCACCTAACTCCTTGGATTGTTGTAAGGATCAAATGAGGTAATAATCACAAAGTTCTAGCATTAAGTAAGTGCTGTAAAAATGTTAATTTGTTATTATTTTCCACAACAAAAAATAATTAGTGAGGAGAGTGGTTTAGTTTACATGTTTTGGAAATCTGTTAGTAGTCTCTGCTTTAATAGAAGACATCTGGATTTTCCTGTCTGCTTCTGCATTCAGTCTGTTGGAATATGTGATTTTGGCTTATGAAGCTTATGAAGGAAATCTGGTCTCTCTTAGGGATCAGATATGGAGTTAGAAAAGGGAGGAGTGTTTTAGTAGAAAGTCAAATTTTAGTATTACGACAAAAATAGTTCTTGAGAACAACCAGTTGGAGACCTCAGAAGTAAGTTAGTCAGGATTTGATTCCTAGTCTCCCTTATTTTGAAGGTATCTCTATTCACTCACTTAGGGACCAGATATTATTTAGAAAAGGGAGGAGTGTTTTAGTAGAAAGTCAAATTTTAGTATTGTGACAAAAATAATTTGCACCCTTTGGCTTCTCTGAAAAAGTCTTGAGAATAACCAGATTGGAGATCCCAGAAATAAGTTAGTCAGCACTTGATTCCTGGTCTCCCTTACTTTGAGGATGTCTCTGTCCACTCACTTAGGGACCAGATATTAGTTAGAAAAGGAAGGAGTGTTTTAGTAGAAAGTAAAATTTTAGTATTATGATGAAAATAATTTGGACTCTTTGCCTTCTCTGAAAAAGTCTTGAGAACAACCAGGTTGGAGACCTCAGAAATAAGTTAGTCAGGACTTGATTCCCATTCTCCCTTACTTTGAGGGTGTCTTTCTGTCCACTGTATCACGTATGCTGCCGTATATACAAAATACTTCCAAAGTCCAGATGAGGTTATTTTGGGGACTAGCAGCTGGGGAGATCAGGAAAGGCCTCGTGTAGAAGGGGACACCTTTGCGGAGATTGAAGGAAGTCAGGGACCTTCAGATTTGCTGGGGTGCCTTAGGAGCAGAGCTAAGATGAACTCTTGGATCTTGTGGTTTTTGAGATGGGCTTTTTCCCCCTAATCATAAACCTTTTTGAAGCTAGAAATTCATTTCTTGGCAGATGGATCAAAGGTCAAGGGGAAACCTTAGTGGGTTCCAGCTCTTTAATCACCCTCATTGTAAAGGGATCTACTAAAGACTTGGGTACAAAGACTTTGTTGACAAAGAACAAAAGGAAACCCAGCCTAGTTGCACTGGATTATCCTCTTTATACTTTATTCCTGAGCCAGATTTTGAATCCTCAATCCGTTCTCCACTTTTCAACTTGTTTTTGGTCCTCTTACTCCTCTGGTTATTACAAGTGTTGGGTACCCCAGGAATATGGAGTTGTTTGAATATTGACAGATCATAGAATTATAGAATAGAAAGTGTCAATGATGTGTTCTAGGAACAATTCCTACTTCCAAATGATTTCTTTTGGGGGTTTAGCACCAAGTGATGAGATTGTTGTTTAGGTCCCGAATATTGGGGTTTGGTCACGTGAAGAGTCCACAATGGACATTCTCTTTGGCAAAAGGTAAATTTATTTAGGAGAAGTTACAGTAAAATGATGAGATACAATAGACACCAGGAATGGTAAATATGAAATAGAGTTAGAAGACTATGTGAAAATTAACAATGGAAGGGACAAGTTCTCTTTACCTCACAATTAACCAGGAGAAAGGAAACACCCCATGAGTTTGGCGTGTGTCCTTAGCTGGCTGGCTACATCCATAGAAGAATGTAGCACCCTAAAAGAGTTAGGAGAAAGATACCATGAGGCATTGTGGGGCGGGGTAAAATGAGAGCAGACATAGCACCTCGCATGGAGGGGAAGGAGGAATGGAAAAATACCATGAGGCAGCGTCCTGGTGACTATCACTCCAAAAAGAGTTCAGCAAAGATGTGAGTCATAGACAGATTTTAAGGGGAAATTTAACCTTAGGGGTTTGATATGACTTGGATTTCTGGCTTGACACAGTAAAGTGGGGCTACCCATGACTTCCACAGAGAGTGGGATTATAAGGTTAAATTAATCCCTATCAGTGCTGCTTCCTTTAGGAAGTAATTTTTTCTGTACTTCTGGCTCCCTCTGCCAACTCCTCCTAGATACCCAGGACCTCATCATCAAAGATCAACTGAGAGTCCATTTAGTTTTTTGAATTCTAGTCTCAGCCCCTTCTACAGGAAGCCTAGAGTGATCATTTCAGCTGTAGTGACCTCCTTCCCTGAGCTACCTTGTATTTCTGTTACATATATAAACTAACTAGCAAGTCACCTAATCTAGTCACCTAATCTCTCTGAGTATCAGTTTCCTCATCTGTAAAATGGGGATTATATTTGCACTTCCTATCCCTTTGGGCTGTTATGAAGAAACTTTAAAACACTCTCTAGAATGTGAGCTGTTATTGTCTGCCTTAGACTTAACCTTATATTTATGAGTTTATTTTACCGGAGAGAGGCAGTGTGACCCTAGTGAATACATCTGCCCTTAACACCAGAAAAAACCCGAGTTCAAATTCTGCCTCTGATACCTACCTATGTGACCCCTGGGCAAATCTCTGTGGCAACTCTTCAGACTTGTGGGCAATAGAGAAGATGCTAATGTGCTTTGGTACAGGGTGTTTCCTTACCTAACAGTCCATTACATCAATGAAATCGTGTTGGAGTTAATTCCCTCTGTCCTGTCTCTATGTGGTTTAAGTAGAATTGGCATCCTGGGGGAGAAAAGCCTGTTTACTAGTAGTGTATGAATATATAGGACGAACTGGGCCTCTTGCCAATGTGATTTAAGCTTTTTAAAAAGTAAAACAAATAGGCAATTATTATACATAAGTACATAGTTAGCTTTTGTTTTCAAACACAACTGATAAACATAAATAAACTGTTAACCTAGCATTGTGTGGAAGTCTCAGAGAAGCCACTTTAGGCTCTGTGCCAAGAATTTCCTAACAATCAAAGCTGTCCAAAGTAGAATGTCACGTCTCCAGAGGTGGGGGAGGCAGGGGCCCTCTCCTTAAAGGTCTGCAGGGGACCCGCCTGTTATGATGGAGCAGGGGGGGTTCTTTTTTGACTGAGATGACCACTGAGGATCCCTTCAGATTTGGAGTTTTTGTGATCTAATAATTTCAACGAATTCAGCAAAACAATTTATGACTATCTCGTCTGTCAGTTTAATCTGTTGCTTAGTAATACTAAATACTAAATTAATACTAAATAAATACTAATAAATAATACTAAATAATAGCATTATTAGTAATAATACTATTAATAGTGATCTAGTGACCTAATACTACTACTACTAAATACTAAAATTAATACTAAATATTAGTAAATACTAAAATAACCATTAATACTAGTAATAATAAAAACTAAATTTTACATAGCAATTTAAAATTTGCAAAACCCTTTAACTATAATGTCTAATGCCCACTGCTTTGTAAGAAAGATAGGCAAACATGTTTATCCCTATTTTATAGATATGAAAACCAAGGTTACAAAAGTGTCTGTTCTTGGTTTTGCCACTAAGTACCTGTGTGAACTTGGGCAAATGACTGTTTCCTCATTTTCCTCATGGGTAAAATGAAGGGACTGGACTAGATAGCATCTAAGCTGTTTTCCAGATCAAAATTTCTGATACTAGGATCTTCACTTTAGGTCTGATATCTTGTGTTCTAAGGCCTCTCCCCAAACTGACATCCTGTGTTCTAAAGGTCCTCCCAGACCCGAATCCTATGTTCTAAGGTATCTCCAATTTTGCCATTCTGTGTTCTAAGGTTAGTCCCTAACTATTAGTATTCTAAGAGTCCTCCCATCTTTGACTTTTGTTGTTCTCATATCAGTTGACAAAATCTGAGGTTCAGAGAATGAATATCTTGGGATCCCTGTGGGTAAAGATTGAAAGCAGATTGAGTTCATGGAGTCCAGAATCTTTACAAATAGGAAAATGAAACTCCAGGAAGAGATGCCAGACAATCAGAAGCAGCCTAGGAGGGGATGCGGTCCATGCTTCTCACTTGACCCACGATGAAATCTGGAACCAGAGGCCTAGAGCACCCCAGTTTCCCAGACTCAGGCCCCTTGCTCCTTGGCCAGTGGCAAGCAGTGAGTAGAGAACCGAGAGGGACAATACCAGAGCTGGACTAAGAGCTGATGATCTGGATTTAAGCCCTGAGGGCCAGAGGCCCATAACTGTAGAAATGGAGGATGTCAGAGGCCTGAGACTTCAACCTCATAATTGTACAGCTGATAAAAGTGAATCCCTGGGAAGTAAAATGTTTTACCCAAGATCACCCAGGTAGGACACACCTGAGAGGAGATTTGAATTCTGGTCCTTTGATCAGTACTTTTCCCATTTTTCCTCAGATTTCTTCCAAGGTATTTTTTTTCTCCCCAGCTCCTTCTGTATATCCAAGGGACACTTATCTCTGTATCATTTCCAGAAGGGGAACCTGAAACTGATAGATAAAGCTCATCGCTGAAGGTCACACACCTTGCTGGGCCAGCAGATTCGTGTGGCTCTGCTGACTGTTAACTAGACATCAGTAGCCATCCTGCCTCTGGGGTGAGAGAGGGGAGACAGATGGTGAGCAAGGAGGGAGGGGATTTACTGGCAGCTTTTATCCACTCATTGTCACCTTTGGGCATCCCTCCCATGTGGCTGCCTTTCAGCATTGCCAGCTTCCTGAGTTTGATCGGCAGTCACCTCCCAGGGAGCCAGGCCTGCCTCTGTGGTTCTGAGGGCAGGTAGGGTCTTGTGTGTGGAGCTTGCTTATCTGCAGAATTGCTTAGAGCTGAAAGGGATCATAGAGCTGTGGGTTTTGAGCTAAGGAGTCAAGAAAAAATAATTTAAAAAATTTTAAAGCATTTACTTTTTCTCCCTTCCACCTCTCCATTCTGCACTCTGAAAAAGAAAATCATTGTAAAGGCAGCTAGGTAGTAGAGTGGATAGAGCCCCAGCTCTGAAGTCAGGAGGACCCAAGTTCAAATCTGGCTTCAGACACTTAACACTTCCTAGCTCTGTGACCCTGGGCAAGTCACTTAACCCCAATTGCCTCAGTAAAAACTCAAAAAAAAAAAAAATCATTGTAACAAGTATGCATAGTCAAGCAAAAAAAAAAAAAATCCCTACTTCTTCATACCCAAAGTATGTGTCTCATGCTGCATTTTAAGTCCCTCACTTCTTATTGGCTACATCAAGTGGTTTGTAAATGTAATATAAATATCAATTTGATATAAATATAAGTGATCTTTATTAATTGGGATGACAAGAGATGGGATGGGAGAATAGTTTACAAAATTGAGTTCAGTCCTGGTTTCAGATACTTACTAGTGTGAAGGTAGACAAGTCACTTACTCCTGTTTGTTTTAATCGAGTGGAGAAGGAAATGGCAAAACACTCCAGTATCTTTGTTAAGGAAACTCCAAATGGGGTCACAAGGAGTAGTAAGCTACAACTGAACAACTGAACTAATGGGTGACTTCTGTAACATCCAATTATTGGGGAATTAGGGGAGGGACTGGTGCTTCAGAATGGTAATAAAATGCTGCTTTTGGAGCTTCAAAGATGTGTCTGCTGACTTAGGCACCCATTCTTGCAAGAATGTAAAATAAATCTTTCCTGAATTAAAAAAAAGACATCGATGATGATATCCTGATCTTACTCTTCCCTGAGCTTCTCTAGGTTAAATGCCTCTGCTCTCTTCAGCAGATCCCTGTGGGACATGAGCTAAGGGCCCTTCCCACTGCTGATTGTGTTCCTCTGAGAGTTTCCTGCCTTAGCAATGCCCCCCAACTGAGCACAGTCTGTGCTCCGGGAGAGATCTGGAGTCCAGAGTTCACTTTGCATACTTCTGATTTAGAAATAAAATCAAGGCTGTCCCCTCTGATTAACTGTCCACATTTTCCCACCAGTGAGATCAAGGCCGCAATAATTCATGAAAAAGCTCTGCCCTCACCCTCTTTGGCTCCAAGAGTCACACGCTTCCACCAATTTAAGCATCATGTGAAATATGAGTCCTTGAGTTAGCTCTTGGGGTTTGCTGGGTGGGGAGTCACAGGCAAGAACATTGTCTTGGGATGTGGCTAAATGGAGTAAAAGTTGTACCCGAGACTTCCCTGCTTTGTGAAGGATGCCATGTGGGGTCTGCAGCAGAGAGGGGTGGGGGAGTAGCAGAAGAATGGCACGAAGTTCCAGGGAAACTTGGGGCATCCGTGAATAAGAGACTCCAGGACCTTTCCGGGATCTGCTGCAGAATGAACCAGGTCCAGCCAGGAGAGCCTGGAACATCTTAAACTTTCCATCTCCTGTTTTGTGATCTCTAATTCTGGATGTGGTGGAAAGAATGAGACTTCAGTGGTCAGGGATTCAAATCTGGGCTATCCTACCTCATGAGTTGGTATTATTATTATTATCATTATTCTATGTTCTTTGGTACCTTGAAGAACATCTAAGTTCTATAATGTTTCTGACCTCCTGGGTTCTAAGGGCCCTCCCAGGTCTGACCTCCTGGGTTCTAAGGGCCCTCCCAGCTCTGACCTCCTAAGTTCTAAGGGTCTCCCTGCTCTGACATCCTGGGTTCTAAGGGTCTCCCTGCTCTGATATTCCATTTTCTAAGGGTCCTCCAAATTTTGACAAAATTTGACAAGTTATACATTAACTTTCACCACTGACTCTCTAGGTATCTCTTAACTCCAACATTCTACATTATCAGGTCCTTTCTGAATTGTAACAGCTGTTAACCTCCTTTCAGTTTTAACATTTCATGTTTCAAGGTCTAGACCAGTTCTGGCATTCTATGGTCTAAGATCCCTCTTGCAGGTAATATTTTCTGCTCTAAACCTCTTTCCACTTTCATGGGAAGCAGACTAGGACAGGGAAAAGAACCTTGTCTGCACAGGACCATGAGATAGTTGAAATCCTTGGAGGGGAAATGTCCAAGTCCATACAGATATGTAGTAGGATAGTCAGAATTTGATTCCCTGACCCCTGAAGTGTCATTTTCCCCACTACATCCTGGAGTTCAGAGTTAGGGATTTGCCTCTGATGAGTTTTCTTTCTCTGTGTAAGCTGAGATCGGCCAGCTTCCATGAGCCTTAGTGATGGTTTTTGATTGTAAACTTAGTTTTGAGGGATAATAAGGCTGCCCGCTGCCTATCTCATCAGCAGGTGCTCTATCAAGCAAATAAAGCAGAAGCATTCATAACGGGGAATGCAGGCAAATCCTCCCTCGTTCAAAGTTAAATCCTTGCCCATGTGGGCAGAGTCAGTTTTTCCCCTTCCTCCTCCTGCTGTTGCTTCTATTTATTTTTCTTTTTTCCCCTCAATTAACAAGTATTTATTTTCTCTCCTTTACATCTCCCTACCCTTCACTGAAAAAAAAATACTAAAACTCTTGTAACAAATAATACTTAATAAAGCAGAACAAATCCCCACCTTGACCACATCCAAAAACGTGTGTGACAATCTGCACATTTGGTCCAACGCTTGTCTGTCAGGAGACGGTAGTATTTTTTACTTTGGATGGACCACTGATCAGGTTTTGTAAATATTTCAGAAGTGTTCATTTTCTCAATGTGATAGTTCCTGTAGAAGTAATTCCCCCAATTCTGTTTATTTCACTCTGCATCAGTTCATTCAAATCCTCTTAATTTTCTCTGAATATCATCTTTTTAGTTATTTCTTACAGCACAACAGTATTCCATCACATTCATGGACCATAATTTATTCAGTTATTCCTAGTTTGGGGCACCCTCTGAATTTCCAGTTTCCTGGCGTGGCTTCTGATATCTAAGAATGACTGAATCTTTTGTGATCTTTAATTCAGGATCCCAGGATGTGGTGGAAAGAATGAGATTTCAGGAGTCAGGGATTCAAATCCTGGCTATCCTACTTCATATCTGTGAGAACTTGGTCATTTTCCTCCTCCAGGGATTTCAACTTGCTCATGAATAGGACTAAGTGACCTCCAAGATCTCTTTCAGTTCTCAATGCAGGGGGTCTGAAGTGATGGCTCTCACCTGCTGGTTGCTTCTGATGGGTGATGTGCTCATTGGGAATGTATCAGCAAGTGAGCAGGTAGAACTCTGATTTGAAGTCATGATAATTATGTGGCTTTTTCCAGTTTCAGCTGGATAACCAAGAGCAATTCTACAAAGAACAGAGCATTTGTTTTCCTGAGAATTACAGTTTAACCAAAAAATCCAAACCAAACAAACCAACCAACCAACAAAAAAAGGAGACAGAATACCCATATTTAAATCCCAGCTCAACCATGGGGACATTAATCCAGGAAGTGAGTTTCTCTATGCTTCTTAGTGATGGGGGTAGACTCCAAGGTTGCTCCCATCCTTGAAATTCTGACCATATTTATGCTTAATTTTAATTGTGGGCCTTTTGAGTGGCTGGCTCAGGTAGGGTCTGGAAAGAGGAGGCCACTGGCCACCTCCTTCGATACAGTTATTGGAATCTTGGTAGTGAAGTTAATAATTTGTACATTAGAGCTCTAGGCCCTCTTCTGTGACCAGCTCTGTGACCCTTAAAGCCTCAGTGCCCCCAGGCAGATCTCTCAGGCTATCAGTTGTGGAGAAACTATGCACTGGAGCCTCTTCCAGAAGTGAGAACATAGGTTAGTTTAAAAAAAAAAAGAATGTAGTATGTTAAAGTTGCCAAGTATTTTTAAAAAATATACAATATTAAAACCCACCTTGTTTTTTTTAATTAAAGCTTTTTATTTACAAAACATATACATAGGTAATTTTTCAACATTGACCCTTTTTCCTCTTCCATGAAATAAAGTCATTGGATAAGTGATCTCTAATGTCTCTCAACTCTAAACCCTAAGGACTAGACTGAAAGAAGTTGTCCCAAACCGACACTGTCACCAGAGATCAGCTTCAATAGAAAATAAGTTTGGTTAAAGCAAATAGTCATTTTGAAAAACAAATTCAGCTTCCTTCTAAGTGACCTCTCTGCCTCTAGATTTTTGCTGAGAGCTTTTTCTGACTCAGTTCTAGGTCTTAGATTTGAATTGGGAGCATGAGACTTGGTAAAATGGAAAGACCAATAGTTTTTGACTAGACCCAAAGATTGAATTCTATCTCTGACATTTTCTGCCATAATGGCCTTGGGATTTCTCTGGTCTCAGTTTTCTTGTCTGTAAAATGGAATTGAATTACATGATTTCTAAGGTCCTTTCCCTCTTTGATATGATGATCGCTGTGATGGTATCATTTCTCTATGTCAGGATGGGTTCATCCTGGTGATTAGAAGCTGTGAGGTTGAGAATCTGCCTAAAGGAAGAGCTGGGCCCAAATGTAGCTCATTTGTCCCCAAATACTAGATTTAGGCAGGATCAAGTAACTGACAAACATTCATTAAGCCAAGCACTGTCCTAGGTACTGGAGATACAAAGACCCAAAGTGAGGAGGAGCTCTTATTCTTCTTATCCCAATCACAATCATAGCCTCTCGAGTGGGAAGGGACCCTTTGAAATCTTTACTACAGTCAGTGTCTAGAGGAGGAAGGGACCCTTCACGCAATCTCAGGATCTAAATTTTGAGGGACCTTTTGAGATCCTCCTCATGATCATTACATTTAAATTCGGACTTTTCAAAGTCCTCCCTGTGACCACAGTATATAGAATTGGAAAGGATCATCTAGTACGAATTGGAAGGAACCTTTTGAGATCCTCCTCATGATCATTACATTTAAATTTGAACTTTTCAAAGTCTTCCCTATGACCATAGTATCTAGAATTGGAATGAACCTTTTGTGATCATCTAGTACAAATTGGAAGGGACCTTTTGAGATCCTCTTCATGATCATTACATTTAAATTTGGACTTTTCAAAGTCCTCCCTGTGACCATAATATATAGAATTGGAAGGGATCATCTAATACGAATTGGAAGGGACTTTTTGAGATCCTCCTCATGATCATTACATTTAAATGTGAACTTTTCAAGATCCTCTCTGTGATCACAGTATCTAGTATTGAAAAGAACCTTCTGAGGTCATCTAGTTCAACTCACCTTAGTTTGCCATTGAGGAAACTGAGGGATAAATAGGATAAGTGACTTATTCAAAGCTGCCTCCCCCTTAAAAAAATCCAAAAAACTTCAACTCCAGTGTTCTTGACGTTATTCCACAGATGCATTATTGCATAGATGTTGTTCCAGGACAGGGCTAGAAATTGTCCAGCACGCACAGGAACACTGATGGATTTAGATGGACCAAAACCCAATCAGTAGAGTAGCAAGATTCCCCCAGTCACATGCATGACCGATGTCACCCACTTCCTTATCTTTCAGTTTCTGGACACGTGTGCCACAATAAAACTTTCCATAACATTGAAGGCAGCTTGGCGTAGCAGAAAGAACACTGGCCCCAAAGGCTTGCTGCTAAATTAGCTGTGTGACTGTGAGCAAGTCACTGACCCTTTATGACTTGAGTGGTATCATCTGTAGAAAGAGGGAATTGGATGAGATCAGGAATTCTTAACATTGTTGATGTCCTGCATTCCTTTGGCAGCTAATAGATTTCTTCTCAGAATGATTTTTCTAAATGCATAAAATAAAATAGATAGGATTACAAAGGACACTATATTATAATTTAATTTATTCTAATTTATATAATATTTAATCAAATTATTATTTAATTTATGTAATATTAATATTTATTTTAGTATTTAAAAAATCAAGGACTCTTTTTTTTCCTGAGACATTTGGGGTTAAGTGACTTGCCCAGGGTCATAGAGCTAGGAAGTATTAGGTGTCTGAGATCACATTTGAACTCAGGTCTTCCTGACTTCAGGGCTGGTGCTCTATACACAGGGCCACCTAGCTGCCCCAAGGACTCTATATTAAGAACACTACTCAAAAATGCTCTGATTTGTACATTCAGGATCGGATACTTAAGAACTTGTGTCTGAGACCAGGTCACTTAGACCTCAGAGATAGAATGCTACTTTAGACTGAGAGGCAGTCTTGGTTGTGCGTTAAAAGTTTGGCTTTAGAGTTCAGAGGGCCTGGGTTCAAGTATTGCCTTTGTCCTGATTGTGTGACCCTGGCCATGTCATTTAACCTCTTTATACCCTTAGAGAACTTTCTAAGGCTACAAGAGCAGGTGGAGGGAATTCTGTAGACACATTGAACACCAATAATAGCAATACACATTGCGGAGGGAGTTCTACAAAGAAATGAAATTTATGGGTCTAGATGCAAATAATAAAAAAGGACCAAAAAATCCCCTTTAGCTACCTGTGCTGTCTTTGGGTGTCTAGGTTACACAGTGGACAGGGCACTGGCCTGGAATTAGCAAGACTTATTCCAATCCAGCCTTAGAAACTCATGGATGACCCTAGGCAAGTCACGTTCTTGGTTTCTTCATCTTTGGGGGTTAGAAGAGTACCTACTTCCCAAAGTTGCTATGAGGACAAAATAAAATAATATTAATAAAATTCTACATAAAATTAGCTATTATTGTTGTTGTTATTATTACTTCCTACTTCAAAGTTTGGTTGGTCACTTATCAAGTGTAAAGTGCTGTAGAAATGTGAGGTATTATTTAATAATCATTAATTTTAATAAATAACAAATACACATTTTTGTACAACACAGGATCCTCCTTTCCCAGTCTGCTGGTCTCTTCTGTCTCCAATGAAAGAGATCCACTGTGACTTGGGGCATCTTTGTCATCATGATTGCCCAGAGAGGTTTGATACTTTCTAAGGTTTTCTTGCTTGATTGCTGGTGGGTTATTTGTTTGTCCATGATTGAGAAGAAGTTGGGGGCTCTTGGGTTGAATATTTTTAAGTCATAGAAATTAGGAATAGTTTTTCATTCATTCATTATTTACTCATCCCAATAATAGTCCTGCCAGGGTAGTGATTGGCAGATATACTTTGATTAGAGGAGCTGGATGTGGCTTAGAACAAGAAACGCCAGAGGTGGAGAGGCTCTTCAAAGTCGTTTAGTACAATGGCTTTATTTCGCAGTTGGCCATTTCCTTTTCCACCTCATTTTATAAATGTGGAAACTGAGGCAACAAGGTTAAATGACTTGCCCAGGATCCCACGGAAGGAACTTAGGAACATGAACCTTTCTGACAGATTCAGCCCTCCAGGAATTATTGCACCCCCAGCTGCTTCTCAGGAGGCCCTTAATACATGCTCATTCCCTTCCCCTTCCCTGCGTTCCCCCGCCCTGTGCTAGAACCCTGGGAATGCAAATGCAGGCAGAAAGAAGGTAAGAGCGGGAAGCGCCAAGGGCTAAAGCCCTTTGCTCCCAGCTGGGAAGTCACAGAACTGGGATTGAGCCGTATCCCTACTGTTGAGCTGAGCTTGGATGCATTTGGGAGTTTCTTGCATCGGAGTGAGGAGAGAGCCCTGCTCAGGCCCTGGGCAAAGGCACGGAGGTGGTAGATGCACTCCTATAAATGGGGAGCAGCAGCCAGACTGGTTTGGCCGGAAGAACGGGACAGGGCCGGATCCGGAGGGAGTCTATGGGCTGAGCTCCCTGTAAGTGAGCCCCTGACGCCACACTCCCTGCAGCCCCCCTCTCCCTGCCTTCGCTGAGGGGCGTGGTACCTCTGAGATGGAGCACAAGCCCAGGGCGGGGGAGGCGAGAGCTGACACCCTTGAGGGCCTGGCCCTTTGCCAGCCCTTCCTGTCTCCTCCCCTGGAAAGCTAAAAATAGGCCGGGCCTCTGCCACCTGCCAGGGGGCGGGCCACGGGCAGGGCACCTCCCCGCTCCAGCTGGGCCAAGGACTGGATACGCTCCCCCTCTCTCCCTCCCTCCCCCCGCCCCCCCAACCGGAGGCTTCTGCCTTTCCTGGCTGGCTCCCACATCGCCAGGATGCTCCGGAACAAGAATGTGCTCTTTTTTGGGCAGCCTCCCTCCTTCCCATCCCTCCTGGCCCCGGCCCGAGGCTCCTCCTGGGCTCATTTCTGGGACTTGTTCTGGTGGGAAATTTGCTTAGGGACAGCTCCGCAGGGGGATCCGGCTCTCCCTCCTGGGGGGTCCGGGGGCCTCAGCACCGGTGCTGCCCTGTCCCGGGGAGAGGCCTCTAGTGTCAGCGCAGAGTAATGTTCCCTTCTGTCCTCCCCAGGGGAGAAGGAGCGCACCTGGACCGGGGCAAAGCTGCCCGTCCTGTTCCAGGCACCTGGGACTCTGCTCCCTCCAAGAGCTGAGCTCTGTCCAAGTTCTGACCTTTTTATGCTCAAAGGCTTCTGGAGAGGGGGACGGAAGCCTCCCTTAGGGTCCAGAAACATGGATTCAGGTTTCACACCCAAGGCTTTGTGCTTCGGGACAGTTATTCAGGTCTCTCGGGAGCCAAAGGCTGCCAGCTCTGCAAGGTTGTAGGTTAGAGACATTTGTTGGCTCGTGTGATCCGTGCACTGACCTCCCACCATGGGAGTTCCTCATACTGATGAAAGGGCTTCTTCAGTTAAACATTTTCTGATCTAAGGAACCTCCTAGCACTGACATATTGTGTGCTCAGTGCTCTGACCTCCTGTGTTCTAAGGGCCCTCCCAGCTCTGACCTCCTGTGTTCTAAGGGCCCTCCCAGCTCTGACCTCCTGGGTTCTAAGGGCCCTCCCAGCTCTGACCTCCCAGGTTCTAAGGGCCCTCCCAGCCCTGACCTCCCGGGTTCTAAGGGCCCTCCCAGCCCTGACATCCTGGGCTCTAAGGGCCCTCCCAGCTCTGACCTCCCGGGTTCTAAGGGCCCTTCCAGCTCTGACCTCCTGGGTTCTAAGGGCCCTCCCAGCTCTGACCTCCTGGGTTCTAAGGGCCCTCCCAGCTCTGACCTCCCGGGTTCTAAGGGCCCTCCCAGCTCTGACCTCCCAGGTTCTAAGGCCACATCCAGCTGCGACATTATTATGGTGTTGAGTGTTGTCCTTTTTGGGATTGAAGACCAACAATATCGCCAGGTTGGAGCCCCTTACGATGTGTCACTCTGGCTGATTATACAGTACAGTCTCAGAAGGCTCCACCACAGGCTGGGCATAGATAGTCCCCGTGGACGTTTGGAGTGGGGATGTCTCTGGTTTGTGCATCTCATGTCTCTGTTGAGCTTCTGTAATTCTACCTCACTATGAGCGCACAGCCTCCTGTAGGGTGCATCGTACTGGGCGGTTCTGGGCCAGTGTCTCCCAGGTCACACAGTGGATCCCGAAGTTCTGCAGAAAGACCTTGGGAGGGCTCTTGGGTCCCTTCCTCCGGCCTCTCTGAGTGCTTACCTAGTGCAGGGTCTCCATAAAACAGTCTATTAGGCAAAAGTCACTGGGCATTAGACCCACAAGCCCGGCCCTTAGGAGCTCCGCTCTCTGTGGTAGAGTTTGAATTCTTGGTAGTTCAGCTCGAGAAAGGGCCTTTTCTTGGTAGATAATCCTCAAATCTTCCTGACTCAGTGGGGATAGAAGTGGTTGAGCTTCCTGGCCTGGTGTTGGTGGGCTGTCTTGCGGTGGAAGGTCCTTTTCCTCTCAGGCCTGAGTCCACTGTTCTGACCACCTTACTGCCCTCGCCAGCTCCCATTGGCACCTAGGGAGGGAAGCAGCCTGAAAGAGCTGGAACGAGAGGCATCTGTTTTCTTTGGAAGAATTGGTTAATCCTTCCCTTGGAATCATGGAAGGCCCAGGCTCAGAAGGCCGGTGTCCCACCCTCAGGGCTGCCGTTTCCCTTGTGGAAGCTGGGGGACTGACGGGAGACAGAAGGGCCTGGGTTGGCAGTAAGGGGCTTGGGGCTGTCACTGTTCCACCTGTAGCCTTAGTTAGGGGCTGACTCCGGGCACTTCCTGCCTCCACAAAGTAGAATGGGATGATGCTTTTCCTCCTTCTCCATGCCGGGAGGAGAGGGATGAACAAGGGAAGAGCTTTCAGCCATCTGTTGGTGAGAGGGGGACCAGGGCAGGGGATATGGATGATTCATTAGAAAATGCTGAGCAAGGGAGAGAGATAGGGAGAGGGAAAGTCCAATGGGAATATTCTCGGCAGAGATGGCTCTAGAACTGGGCTCCCATTAACAATTAGTGTTATTATTTAAATAACAATTGGATTTTTATAGCAATTATTGTTAACATTTTTATAGCACTTGGAGATTTTTCAAATCATCTTATCCTGTTAATCTCAACTCCGAGAGTTATATATTATTATCTTTGTTTTACAGAAAACTGAGACTGAGTTAAGGTAGCTGCCCAATGTCAAGGACTTAGTAAATACCTTTGGCAGGATTTTCATTCAGATCTTGCTGACTTTCAAGTCCAATATTTTATGGAGGAAGAGGAAGAAAAAATATCTCTAACTCTGGCAGCCTAGAATATCAGTAGAGGAAGAAAGAAAAAAGAAGAAAAGATAGCAGGGGTTTTCAACTTGGAGTCTCTGAACTCATTTAAAAATATTTTGATCATTATATTTCTTTTTTTTTTAATTATAGCTTTTTATTTACAAGTTATATGCATGGGTAATTTTACAGCATTGACAATTGCCAAACCTTTTGTTCCAATTTTTCCCCTCCTTCTCCCCACCCCCTCCCCAGATGGCAGGTTGATCAATACATGTTAAATATGTTAAAGTATAAATTAAATACAATATAAGTATACATGTCCAAACAGTTATTTTGCTGTACAAAAAGAATTGGACTTTGCCTGTGAAGGAAATCAAAAATGCAGGCAGACAAAAATAGTGGGAATGGGAAGTCTAAGTTCATTGATCATTATATTTCAATATAATTGGTTTCCTTTACAATCCTGTAAATTTTATTTTCTTCATTTAAAAACATTCTGAGAAGGGCCTATTGGTCGACAAGACTGCCAAAGGGTCCCATGACCTATAAAAAAAACAAAAACTCATGTTCTAGAGGAAAGAGCTTGGGTTACAGCTCCAGGCAAATTGGGCTGTGTCTGGTGTCCCAGACAGTGGGCAGCATGGTCTAGGCTAAAAGGCACTACACTTGGCGTAAGAGGAGTTCAAAACTTTTTTGTTCACTACCTTCCCATCCTTCCCATGTGACCCTGGTCCAATTCTATGCATTATATAAAAATAAAGAGTTTTTTGTTTGTTTATATTTATTTTTTAAAAGTCCTTTTTTTTTTTTTTTTTTAAAGATTTCTAACGTCTGATCTATGTTTTCCATTTCTGTTTTTATACACTGTCATTTTTCAGTTGTGTCTAATTCTTTGTGATCCTGTTTGGGGTTATCTTGGCAGAAATACTGGAGTAGTTTGCCTCTTCCATTTCTGTCTCATTTTACAGAGGAGGAAACTGAGGCAGAGTGAAATGACTTGCCCAGGGTAAGTGTCCAAGGTTTTGAACTCAAGGTGAGTCCTTCTGACTCCCGACCCCGTGACTGACTAACTGTTCAGATGCTTACTCAGGGCGGCCAAAATAGTAAACACCATGTTGGATTGCTTTAAGATGAACATAACTTCTAGGAATCAGGAGTTAATGATGCTGCTGCAATTTGCTCTGGCTTGACTTTACCAGGAGGATCCTTGTTCTTTCTGGGCCCCACAGCTTAGATAATTGTGGATGTTCAGAAGAAGACAATCATGATGGCGGGAAGTGCCGCTGAGTTTGTGACATGGGAGGATCAGTTGAAGAATTTGGGAATGTTTAGGTTGGGGAAGAGAAGACTTAGGGAAAAGAGAGAGGGGATCGTCCTAGACTTAGAAAAGACTTGGGGATCATCCTAGACTTGGAAAAAACTTGGGGGAAAGAGAGAGGGAACTATCCTAGACTTGGAGATGCAGTCAGGTTAGGGAGGGATTAGTTCTATTTGACCCCAGCCTTTGGGCAGAAACTGGAGCCAAGGAGGGAACATGAAAAAAGGTCCTTTGAGGTTGGTGAGAAAACAGTTGCCCCTGATTGTTGGGTAGAGCTCTGTGAAAAGGAGTGAACTCTCTATAGAGGGGACAGTCTCCATTGTTGGAGATCATCAAGAGGCTGGACAAACCATTGTTCAGATAAGTTAGAAAGAGGCCATCACTGCACACGGCCTGGGCTAGATGATGAGCAGCCCTCCATTCTGTGGCTCTGGGATGCATCGGTTCTCTACCCAAAATGTTCTTCCCTTCAACTTTAGACATTCTGATTATTCTTCAAGACCTAGCTCAAATGATTAAACCTGTTTCCCCATCTGATCTCAGAGTGATCTCATAGACCTCCTCTGCACTCATTATTTTCTAATTTGCATCATATAATATTTGCATACCTGTCTTGCCTCTGAGTAGATTGAAATCTCTTCTAGGACAGTTGGATGGAGTCTTATTTCCCTTTTGGAGCTCACAGCAGCATGGAATATTTGGTAGTGATTAGCAACTATCTGTTCACTAAGTGAAGGAAAGGAAAAGGAGGGGGAGATATTAGAAAGGGATAGTGGGAAAATCCCCAAGGAGCAAAAGAATCCTGCCCTTTCCACCAATTAGCCATACCACTGTAGGCAATTCATTTCTCTGTGACCCCCTCTTTTCTTCTAAGAAAAATAAAAGAGTTTGCAATATAATTTTTAAGGATTCTTCCAGCTCTGACCTCCTGGGTTCTAAGGGCCCTCCCAGCTCTGACCTCCTGGGTTCTAAGGGCCCTCCCAGCTCTGACATCCTGGGTTCTAAGGGCCCTCCCAGCTCTGACATTCTGGGTTCTAAGGGCTCTCCCAGCTCTGACATCCCAGGTTCTAAGGGCTCTCCCAGCTCCGACATCCTGTATTCTAAGGGACCTTCTATCTCTGACATTTCTAAACTTCAAGGTTCTTAATGGTTCTGACATTGTCTGTTTTATATTCTCTTCCAGCTTTGATAATTACTCTTATTATTTTTTTTTGTTGTTCTGGGAAAAGATAGAATGATTCTACCTTTGCCATCTGTCACCTGTATCACAAACTGGCCACTCTTTGTCTTCAAGAGCAATCCTTGGGCCCTCCCCTTCCCCGGTGGGTGCCAGACTGTGGAGCAATGTGTTCTGGAGCTTAGGCCCCACCTTTGCCCACCACTGGTGCCAGTCCTTGCAAACTTCCCATTGCTTTTCCAAGCACTTCCAGGGTGACTATAGCACAGAGACTGACCTATACTCTGAGTTCAAGTCTTGGTTTCCTGGGTTCCCCCAGGCCCTGAGCAAGACACGGGAACAGCTGTCAGGAGTTCCAGTTTATGATGGTACATTTGACTCACCCAGTTTCCTATTCATTAGAAAAAAAAATAACAGAATCTTTTAAAGTTAATTTTTTTTCAATGAACAAAAATCCTTCCCAGCCCTCTCTTCTTCCCACAGTCCATTAAAAAAGAAGAGAAAAGAACCTTGTAACAAATATATTTGCTCAAGCAAGACAAATCCCTGTATTGGTCCTGTTCAAAAAATGTCTTAGTTTGTACTGTACCTACCCACTCCTTCCCCCCTTCTCTCTCCTTCTCTCCCCTTCTTTCTGTCTTTCATTTCTCCTTCTCTTGGTTCCCGCCTTGCAGGGACAAAGGGGTTAATCCCCGGGAGCCCCAGGGGGGGAGGGGTCAGGGCAGGAATGGAGGCTAAGGGCTGGGAATCCTTTCACAAGAGACCTCCCCCTCGCTTCCTCATTACTGAGACCCTCTCATACACCCTTGGTTACTGTGGCAACCAGCCGGCCAGTCTTGGGGAGAGCCCTGGAAAGGGTGATGGCTGCTGGGGGAGGCTCCCAGGCGTCCCTCCCCCTGGGATTGGCCAGGACCAATCTGCACCGGTTCCCGTCCTGCCGAGAAGGGGGCTGGTTTGCCTGAAGGGGAAGGAGGTGAATGAGGGCTGTGTGGGAGGGGGAGCCATATGGTCTGGGAATAGAGACACCATTGTTAACCGGCTGAGGGGCATTTCCTAGGGCTGACCACCCTCCCACATCCCAGCAGGGATTCTCTTCCATTCAGGACTCCCCATCTTTCCCATCCCCTCAAATTCCCTCATCTACCGTGCATTTCCAGCTCATTTTTCTCCCTTTAATTTATATGCTGACAGA
The DNA here is from genome assembly GCF_902635505.1 of Sarcophilus harrisii. Classification (NCBI taxonomy): domain Eukaryota; kingdom Metazoa; phylum Chordata; class Mammalia; order Dasyuromorphia; family Dasyuridae; genus Sarcophilus; species Sarcophilus harrisii. The sequence goes on along the minus strand of NC_045428.1, from coordinate 566,402,380 downwards.
GTAGTCTTCCTTACACATAGCTTGGGATGTTTCTCCTCCTGCCTTTGTTTGGATGTCTTCCAGGGCCCCTATTATTAGCAAGGTCAAAATTCAAAGTTCAATACTTGGCATTTGAGGGATCTCCATGACCCAACCTGGAGTCACCGAAGTCGGAACTCAAGATGTTTGTTGAAGTTAATTGAACCCTCCCCACCTTGTGGGGGTGACAGGGCACTAGATTTGGAAGTGAAAGATCTGGGCTCCCATCTTGGATCAGCCACCTCTGAACTTCCTCACCTTCCTGGCTCTCAGCCTCAGTTTCCTCAGCTGTAAAATCTTGCATCCCGAGACTTGGCATAGTACCTGGTACTTCATAAAAGCTTATTGATGACTGACCTGTTGGCTCTGTGGGAGGAAGGGAAAGAGTGTTTCAGAAAATAGGTAATATAAAAACAAAAGATGTAAATAAAATTATTTTTTTAGAAAGGCTGTTACCATAGTCCAGGCCTCCAGAGCTGATAAGGGCTTGACCTAGGGGAATGGCTGTACCATGAATGTGTTATTTTACTTTTTATTTCTAGCAAGGTGGGGGAAAGGGAGGGAGAAACTGTAAATGTTTGATAATTGAAAAAATTTTTTAAAAAAGAAAGCTGAGATGGATGGGAGAGCTGTTAAAAAGGTCGAATCAGATCTAGCAAGTCCTGAGCAATGAGAGGGAGGGACCACCCTGCACCAACTGTGGCCTGCATCAGAGAAGGGGTGATCAACTCCTCCTCATCCTCCAGTTGGAGAGTCTGGGGCCAAAGCATCTAGGAAAGAGGAGCAGAAATGAAAGAGAACTGGGGCTGTGGGGGACGGTTGGAGTGAGGGGGTTGGAGGGGGCAGTTCCCAGAGGCTTAGACTGGGAGGAGACAGACTGTAGGCTCCACTGGGCTACAGAGAAGGGAGGAGAGTGATGGGATGTGGAAAGGACCCAAACCCAGGCTGTCCTCCAGGCCCAGCAGAGAGGTTCTCAGGAGCCAAAGCTCCATCCTACCCTTGAAAAGGAGAACATTTCTCATCAAGGGACAGCTTGTTGCCTAGGTTTCTGGTGGGAAAGATTTGCAGCATCCCATCTTCACCACTTCTGTGTCCAAGAACCCCTTAATCTTTTCCACTGAAGCCAGTCCAACTACTCCATTGCAAGAAATTCAATGGATTGAGCCATTTTTTGATTTCTTTTGGGGCGGGTTTAAGGAGTTTAGTGACAGGGGAAGGGGAAGAAGTTTGCTTAAAAATTCTGCCTTTGCTGGAAGTGATATCAGCATCCTTTTCAGACTGGTTGGTCACTTATTCATTCAACAAACATTTCTAGGGGCCATGGATAAAATGGAGAGACAGCTGGATGAGGAAGGGCCTTGAATTCATTTTTCAAAGTAGTTCTCCCCTCCCTTCCAGGGAACCATCTCAATACAGCAAAGAATTTTTAAAAGGGAAAAAAAAAGTTAAAAAAAATTAACCAATACATCAACTAAGTCCCATGTTATAGGTAGCATTATTGACCCATCTGCCACCTCTGCTGATAAAGGAGAGAGGCACTTTTTGTGTCTCTTTGGAAAACAAATTTAGTTCATTATACTGCAATCGTTTTTCTTCTGGTCTCCTTGTTTCCAATCTTTCCACTTTTCAGTTCATCCTTTGTCCAGTTTTCAGATCTATATTCCTGAAAAACAGATCTGACCATTTCACTTTCTTGCTCAAAAATCTTCTGTGGCTCCCTATTGCCTCAAGGGTGAAAGAGACATTTCTCAGCTTGACCTTTATGGCTGCAACCTCCCCTTCTAACTTGTTTTTTAATTGCCCCTCTTCATCCTCTAAGACAAGGGGGCCCTTCAAGTCTTTTTTGTGTCCTGGACCCTTTTGGTATAGTCAGTGTAGGCAATGGATCCCTTTAAATGCATAAAATTAAAATATAGGTGGAGAAGAGGTGAGAGAGAACTGGGGCTGTGAGCAAGGGCAGTAGTATGCATGGGGGGACATTGCTGAGAGACCCAGACTGGGGGGGGGGAAGCACAACCTCCAGTTTGATTGGAGTTGGGGTAGAGATGAGAGTGATATTTCTGATTGATTTAGAATATATTGAAATATAATTATATTATATACATTATACAATATATTATATTGAAGTGCTCTTTTACCAAAATATATTTAAAAAAACTTTATTAGTTCACAGATCCCACAGGTTAGGATTCTTTAAGCTTTTTTCATAATAAGCACTTAATAAGGGCTTGCTGAATTGAATTGCTACCTAAGTGTCTCATGACATCCTCCACTGATTGGAAGACTTCCCTTTCCTACTGGAAAAGTTGGGGTCCCATCCTTCTATCCCCTGCTTCTGCCTCTGCCCTTGGACCCAGAACCCGGTTGCTGGCAGCTTTAGATATAAAAAAGATCTCAGAGATCATGTAGCCCCCTTCCCCTCCACCCCCATTTTATATCAAGAAGGACGTTGAGACCCACATAAAGTCCCAGAGAGTCACATTCGCAGGATCTGGCAGATATCTAATAGGATCTGAGACTCTTGGACAGTGGACAACCGATCATTTCATTTAATAAAGGTTTATTTTGCTAGCAGTCTCATGGGAAAAGCTCTATGTGTGTCTTCGAGTGAGATTACAAATTTGGGATAAAATACAGCTCCTTGCTTCCTGGGTCTTACAGCTACTAAGGGACTTGGGCAGAAACACAGACTACTGTAATATATAATAAGTATTTTAAAGGTGCTCTATGTAATTAGAGGTGCTCATATAAATGAGGTGCTCTTGGAAGTGTGAGAGAGACAAGACTCCCTGGAGTAGGCTGTATTTTAGTTGGGCTTCAAAGAAGGGTTAAGAATTTATCATTCATTCATTCAAGCATTTATTCAATGTCTGCTATGTTCTAGGCACTAGGGTTAAGAAGTTACCATTCATTCATTCAAGCATTTATTAAGTGCCTACTATGTTCAGGCACTAGGGTTAAGAAATTACCTTTCATTCATTCTTTCAAGCATTTTTTAGGTGCCTACTATGTTCCAGGCACTGTTCTAGGCACTAGAGATACAAAGACAAAAACCCAAAGCAACCCTTGCCCTCAAAGGTTTGTTCAGTCTATATACAAAATATAAAACATGCACAAAGTGAATTCAGAATCATTTGGGAAGAGGGAGTATATGCAACTGGAGGATACGTGATGGAGAGAGCTGGGGAGGTTCTGTCCAGAGGAGATATACCCTTCCCTGCCCCTTCGTTGCCCCTTCCCCAGGTCTTCTGGGAAGTTGGATGATGCTGGCTGGGCATGTATCAGGCCTGGATGAGCTGGTCTCTGAGCCAGAGCTGGAAAGGTCTTTAGAGATCAACTTGGCCACCCGCTCCCTTGCATCCTTTTATTTTTCTCTTAATGATTATTTTTGTCTTCTCTTTTTTTGTTGACTTTTGTGAGAGCAGCCTAAAATGAGGAGTCCCAATGTAAAGGAATTTAGCAGAGGATCTGGAATTTTATCCCAGGGGGAGCCTCTGAAGCTTCTTCAGCAGGGAAGGGACCCAATGCTTTAGGAATATCCCTTTACCTTTTTTGGTGGAGGATGACTTAGGGAAAGGCAGGAGAGGCCTGGAGTGCAGGGAAGAGGATGCAGCTACTAATCCATGGAGATGGATGGATGATGTGTGTGTAGAACTTAAAAGTCAGTGGATGTGGGCTGACCTTCTCATTTTGTATCAGGGGTAGCTGGAGTCCAGAGAAAGGTGGTGAATTTCTTAAAAGTCACACTGAATTTGGAGCCGAGAAAGCCGGGGTTTTTTAACCTCCAGTTCTGGTGCTCATGATACATTCGTGATATCACTTGTTATATGGAAGCCTTCACTAAAAGCTGGGACTTGGGGGTCTGGAAGTTGGGGAATCCGGGATCAAGTTGGCCAGGAAAAAACCCAAATCCCGGGCTGTGTTGGAGGAGGTGGCACTTAATGGATTAGTGTGGGATCCATTAATTTTCAGAGAGCAGGATCTATGGGGTGTGTTGATTGATTAACCCTATAGGGGAGGCCATCTGGTCCCATTAGTAGCCTCTGCTTAGGGCTTCTTGTCTCCTGAGCTCCTGCCATTGATGATAGGGTGCCCCAGGGAGAGGAAAGCCCAGACAGACTCTGATGGCCTCAGCCCAGGATTCTGGAAGTGAGGAGCACTTGCCATCTGGGGCCCTTGAACGTGGCCAGTGATGAAAGCAGGAGCTCCTATTTATATCACATTTTCTCCTACTCTTTTTTTTCCTTCTCTGCTTCCTCCCTTCCCTTTTTCCCCCTTTTTTCCCCTCAAACTTTATTTTCTTCAGATAAGAAACAACCCATAATAACTCCCATTTCCTGGTTTAAAGAATAGCATTAAGGCAGCCAGCTGGTATAGTTATCTCTGATGGATGGTTAGGGGTGTGGTATCCCCATAATCTGGAAAATCTGAGTAAAAGTTGTCAGTCTTTTCTTTGTCCCGGAGAAAATGTCTGAAATTTTTCTTTTTCTTGTATGTTATGTTTAGAATATCTTAGTGTAAAATATAGGTTATTTGGTCAAAAGCTTTGTGTTATCTGCCACTTCCACAAAACTCCCTCCAGATTCAAATTTTTTAAAAAATTTAAACCCCAGTGCCCTTTTCCATATCTGTCCCAGATAATACCCAAAGACTTTAAGTTGTAGAATAGATCTGTCTCAGCAGAGGAAATTTCCTCTTCCGAGACAGTTGAATAAATGAAATGAGTTGGATGAAAATAATTTGTAACAGATGAGACAGACAATATTTTAAGGTTTTCAGAGCACTTGAATGGACTCATCCGAGTTTACACCAAACCTATGAAATGGGTGCGATGGACATATCCTCCTCATGTCATAGATGTGGAAACTGAGGCACATAGAAGTTAAGGCACGTTTTCCCAGATCATGAAGCTAATAACAACCAGTAACCAGAAGGGGTTTGAACTTGGGTTCTAATTTCTCTAAGGAAGTGTCAGAGCTAAGATTGGAGTCCTGGTGCCCAATCAAACCCTCTCCCCAACATCCCCTTCTCCTTGTCCTCTCATGGGGACGGGAAGGGGGGGGTCCCCAGAGGGCGAGACCTCCTAGCTAGCGGGCAAAGGGTTGAGCCACTTAGAGATGGAGAACAGGGTTAATGTTTGACCAGGAAGAGGAAACATATTGCCAGTTCCCAGAAGGTGGTTAGCCACCCTTGCTTATATTTTCCTTCTTGGTCCCGGGACCGGGTTTCCCTTGTACCTGCGTCTGGATCTGAGTGTTATCTCCAGTCCAGATGAGCTGGCTAGAGTCTCTGGGAGGAGCTGGGAAACTGCTTGGTCTCCTTGGGCAGAGGGGAGATCTGCTCTGGGGGCTAGGGGAGGGCAGGCCCGAGCCAGCCGCAGTCCACCTGGGGTTTACCTTTGGGTTAATTATTTGCAAAGGGAGTTGATGAGGCTTTTCTTGGCCTGGGTGCTCCTCCTCCGGCCAGTGGGGCATGGAATGGGGACGAGGCCTTTCTGTTCTTCCCCATGATCTCCTGTCTCCCTCCTCTCTGATCAGATTTCCTTCTTTCTTCCAACAGGAGAAGGTGGTGAGCTGAGCAGAGTCACAGGCAGATGGCTTCCTCAGACCCGTCTCCTCAGCCTGCAGTAGGTACTGTAACTACCAGCCCTTATTTCTTTTTCCAATTTGCTTTTCATTTCATATTATGATCCATCTCCGGGTCACGTGGCTGAAAAGTCAGTATGGGTGAGAACATGTGCTGCTGGATTGGGGGAACTAAAGAGTCCTGACTTTAAATCCTTTAAATTTAATTTAAAAATTAAAAGACTTTAAATCTGTAGATTGCTAGAGCCAGCAAAAAACTTGGGACCTAAGACATCAGGAGGGTCCAAATCCTCAGAACAAAGGATGTCAGAACTTAAAACTGGGAAGAACCTCAGAATGGAATGGAAGGGTTTATATGGTTTATCTTAACCATTCTTTATTCAAATAGGGAAACTGAGGCAGGATTGAATCACTCCTCAAAGAGCTCAGAGAGAAATAAGAGGGGACAGAGATACTATAAAATAGATCATGGTGACTGCATAAAAGAGAGAGCAGTTTATGGGAATTCTGAGGCACTTCTGACGTGGGAAAATCAGAGAAGGCTTCGTGGACGTCATGGCACTTGTTCTAGCTTTGGAGGGTAGGATTTTGACAAGTGATCAAGTGAATTGGAAACCTTCCAGGCAGGCCTTCAAAGAGGTACAGAGGGAACCAAAAGCTTGGTGGCTAGGCTTCTGGGGGAGGGAGTGTAGCTTCTGTGACAAGGAGTCATGGGACATAAATCTGGAAAGGTCAGCTGGGGCCCATTCACAGAGGATCTTGAATTTCAGGTTGAAATTTTTACTGCTTTGCTCAGTACGCCATAGGAAGCTATTGAAGTGATGCTATCAGAGCTGCACTTGAGGAAGAGTCTTCTGGTGGCAGTTTAATTAGTTTAATTTGATTTGGCACATATTTATTAAGTGGCTATTGTGGGCCTGGCACTGGGGATACAAAAATGGAAACAACTCCCTGTTTTTGGGGAGCTTACATTCTACTGAGGAATACAACAGGTCATAAAGAAAATGGATATAGGATATCCACAAAGTAGGAAGAGTGAAGAAAGGGAAAGTATACTGACTTTGCAGGCAGGGGACTTGAATTCAAATTTGACCCTCACGTTTAACGCCTGTAATGTGGAACAAGTCATTGCACTAAAAAATGTGGTCTTTAGGCCAGCTGGTCTCTGAAGTCCCTCCCAGATTTAGGTCTATGATCTCATGTTAATACCTAGTGAATTGGAGAGAGCTAAGAACTGGGAGATGGAAGTGGTCCAGAAAAGGCCTTGAGGAGGTGTCGGGGTCATGAGCCAGGATTCTACCAGGCAGAGCTGGAGAGGGCTTGGATTAAATCCTAATTTAATCTAACAAGCATTTATTATGTGTCAAGCACTGAGAAAGGAATTGGGGAAACAAAAAGCGAAAGGTTCCTGTCTTGAAGGAGCTTTAAATCTTATTGGAATTCTATACTTGGTAGAGCAGTTATGCAAAGCAGTGGAGGTGGGAGATGACTAAAGGAACAGCTGGCAGCCCACCTTCACTAAGAGAATAATGTGAAATAAGATCCGTAAGTGAGGTGGGAGCCAGTTAGTGAAAGCCTGGGATCGGAGCTGGGAGAGAGGAGAAATGGGGAGACCAATAGACGTGGAGGCTGCCATGGTGAACAATCCCTTCTTGTTGTCTGCTTTTCCTGGATGTTGGAAAGAGATTATAGAAGGTTTAAAAAACAAAAAAAACAAAAAAACATTTAAAGATCTTGGAGTAAATGATATGCATTTAATCAAATGATTTAAGACGCTCTTACTGGGTCTCAATTTCTCATCTGGAAATTAAGGATTATCCTTATTCTCTTGATTCTTTTTCTTTCTGATTCCTCCTTTTTTTTCTTCTGTCTTTTTTCCTTCTTTCTTCTTTTTTTCTTCTATCTCTCTATTTCTCTCTGTTCCTCCCTCTCTCTTCTTCTCCCTCTCTTTGTCCCTCACCTTTTCCCTCTCTTCCCTTATCTCTTTCCCTTTCTTTTTTTCTCTGTTTTCCTTCCTCCTTTTCTGTGTTTCTCATCTCTGCCTTTCTCTTCCTCCCTCCCTTTCTCTCTGTGTCTCTCTATCTCTCTCCCTCTTTGTGTGTGTATGTGTGTGTGTGTGTGTGTGTGTGTGTGTATGGGTGGGTCTTTATGAACTGGTGATTCAGGAGGTAGGATTTTGTTCAATCATTTCAGTCCTTTCAAACTCTTCATGACCCCATTTGAGGTTTTTTTGGTAAAGATAATGGAGAAATTTGCTATTTCCTTCTCCAGCTCATTTTACAGATGAGGAAACTGAGGCAAATTAGGTTTAGTAACTTCCTCAGTGATCCCACAATTAGGAAATGTCTGAGGCCAGATTTGAATTCGAGTCCTGATTCCAGCCCTGCCTGGGCAATATCGGACCTTTTCGTTATTTTGGAACGTGGGAGACCTGGTTAAAGTCCCATCCCTGACACTTACTGGCTGCATGACTCTGGACAGATAGCTTAACTTCTCAGAGCTTCTGACAGTTTCTAAGACAACAAGTTGCAGAAAAGATGATGACTTGCATGGGTAGAAGGAATTCCCTCAGGCAGTGAATCTCCTCCCCATGAAATCATAAGTCCAGGGCCTGACTTGAATGGTGACAGGGCTGTTCATTGACTAGTAAGAGAAATGCCTGAGTCCTGAGCATCTAAGAATAGCAAAAGGAGTAATCATTCACTCACTCACTCCACATTTACTGAACTCCAATACAGTGATGTCATTTTTGTTTTCAGAACATAGGGACAACAACCAAACATTTGCTACCAGGAGTGGGGGTGGGGATAGAAAAAAAAAAGATAAAAGTTTCTGTGCATGAGGAATTTTAATAATAATAATAATAATAATAATAGCTAGCATTTAAATGGGGCTTTAAGATTTGTAAAGCACTATGCTTTTGTTATTTTATTTTATTTTTACAAAACCACTGGAAGGAAGATGCTTTTATTATGCCCATTTCACAGATGGGAAAACTGAGACTAATGATGAACGCTAAATGACTTGCTCAGAGTCACACAGTTAATAAGTATCTGAGGCTGGATTTGACTTCAAATCTTCTGGACTCCAAATCTACTGTGCTTACCCCAGGGTACTATGACATATATATATATATATATACATAATCAGCTATAATATGACATGGCAGGGTTAGAAACTGGTAACTTCATCGATCGAGGGAACTCCCAGATGAGGAAACTTCTTCTACCAAGGTAGATAGGTACTTTTTCTGCTGCTGCTGCTGCTGCTACCATTATAGCCACAACAACAAGAATAACAAGAACTACTACTACTGCTACTACTATGTGCTACACTACTACTACTATTTTATTACTACTTCTGCTGCTATTTTTACTACTACTACTACTACTACTACTACTACTACTACTACTACTACTACTACTACTATCACTATTACTACTACTGCTACTACTACTATTTCTACTACCACTACCAATACCAATACTACTATTACTACTGTTGCTACTACTACTGCTACTAGTACTACTATTAAGACTATTATTACTACTACTAGTACTACTACTAAGACCATTACTACAATTACCACTACTACTACTACATTACTAGTACTATAATTACTACTGCTACTACTACTGCTACTATACTACTACTACTGCTGCTGCTGCTACTACTAGTACTACTCTTAAGACTATTAATAATACTATTACTACCACCACTACTTATACCACAATTACTACTATTACTACTGCTACTACTGCTGCTACTACTATTACTACTATTATTACTACTACTACTAAGACTACTACTATTACTATTGTTACTACTATTACTACCACTACTACTAGTACTGGTACTACTACTACTGCTGCTGCTACTACTACTAAGACTATTACTATGATTACTATTGCTACTACTGCTACTAGTAATAGTACTACTATTAGTACTAATACTACTGCTACTACTACTACTACTACTACTACCACTGCCACCATTGCAAGCTACCATTACCATCACTACTGCCACTGTCACTACTCCTACCACCACCACCACCACCACCACCATTACTACTCCCTAGCCTTTATAAAATGTCATGAGATTTAATTTTCCCACCATCTCCTTTAATTGTCTCTCTAGCACTATAAAATAGGTGCTATTATTGAGTCATATTTTAGATGAGGAATCGGGGAGAGAGATTGGTTCAGGTTCACACAGCTGGTGAGTTTCAGAGGCAGCCGTTGGACAAAGGTCCTCTTCACTATGATTCCACCGCTTCATCTACTTGGCTATTTGGGACTAAAAGGGTCGGTGAATTGTCCAGGCTCACGCAGCCAGTATTTCTTGGCCTTTTTGCTTCCTATCCAATGCACCACACTGCTTTTTTCTGTATAGAAGAGGACCAAACAGGATGATTTGAGAGTCAAGGGGGGAAAAATTGCTTGGGGGCTTTAGGGAGAACTTGGCAGTTGATAAGTGGGCTTTTATAATGTGGTTCATTTTGGCAAATTTATGAAGTACCTACTCTCAACTCTGAGCTTGGCGGTGAGGGATAAATAGTCTTTGCCTTATTGTCCTTAAAACCAGAGAATTCAAAGTGGCTCATGTTAACTTTCTAGGCAATACAGACAAGCCCAGCTTGTTCTTCATTAAATTGGGAAGAGCTTTGTCTAACCAGCTTCTGGCAATGACATATTCACAGATTTTAGTAGGTAGGGAAGGTGTGATAAAGTGCCAAGGGCAGATCTGGACAGGTGCTCTAGGAAATTGTATCTCACCTGACAAAGTGCTACCACCATTAGAAGCAGGGAAGTTGGGAGGAAATATTGCTTTAGGCGAGAATTCACCTTTGGATGTGTCTAGTTTGAGGTAGAGATGTCCATTGGGCAGCTGGAAGCATGGGACTGGAACTCAGTGGAAGTGTTAGTGTTGATACATAGACATGGAATTCATCTGCATGTAGGTGATCTCTAGATTTTTTGGAATTATTGAGATTACCAAGAGGCAGAAAGAGAAGAAGACTTAAGAAAAATATTCCAAGGAGCATATTCAAGGTCAGGGAATGAAAGGATGTGGACCCCTTCCTGAGTCACTAAGGGAAATGAGACCTAGGAGGAGTGATCAAGCAGGAAGGGATAGAACCAGCAGACAGCAGTGTCATGGAAACCCAAGGTTATTTGGAACAGAAACTAGGTTGAATACTGCAAGAAAACCAAGGAAGATGGGACGAGAGAAAAGGTTATGGAGTTTAGTGGAGTTAGGAGATCCGTAGTCATTTCTGAGAGGGCAGATTTATTGGAGAGATGGGGTTAGAGGCCAGATTTCAAGGGTTCAGAAGTGAGCCATGGGCAGCAGGGAAGTTCAACTGAAGACTGCTTGTTGACACCACAACTGGTATATTTTGTTGGAGCTCAGCAGACACGTCTTTTTTATTCATTCATTTAATATTTTCCCCAGTTATTTATATATATATATATATATATATATATTATTTTTTTTTTTTAAATTTGTTTGTTTTAAAATTTTTTGAGTTCTAGGTTCTCTTCCGTATCCCCACCCACAATTAAGAAACCATATGTGAAATTATGCAAAACATTTCCATAGAAGTCATGTTGTGACCCATTTTAAGGAAAATAAAAACCCTCAAGAAAAATAAAGTTTGAGAGAGAGAGAGAGAGAGAGAGAGAGAGAGAGAGAGAGAGAAAGAATGAGAATTCTTCAATCTGTATTCAGATACAATCAGTTCCTTCTTTGAGTATAGATAGGATTTTTCATTCTAAGTCCTACAGAGTAGTTGTAGATCATTGTACTGCTAAGAATAGCAAAATCATTTACAGCTGGTCATCCAAGAACAATGCTATTATTTTGTATATAGTACATTTCACTTTGCCTGAGTTGATGGAGGACTTTCCAGGTTTTTTTTTTTTTTTTTGAGAGCATCCTGCTCATCCTTTCCCGCAGAACAATAATATTCCATCACAAACACATGTGACACTTTATTGATCCATTTCCCAAATGATGGTTATCCTCTCAATTTCCATTTTTTTCCCTGAGAAAAAAGCTGCTATAAATATTTTTTGTACATATGGGTAATTTTCCTTTTTTTTTTTTTAGAATCTCTTTTGGTATTCATGCTTAGTAGTAGTGTTGTTAGGTCAAAAGATATGCATGAATTTATAGTTCTTTGAGTACAAATCATATCTTTTGATCATTTATCAATTGGGGCATGGCTTTTTATTTTTTATAATTTTGACTCAGTTCTCTCTATGTTTGAGGAGTGAGGCCTTAGAGAAACTTGCTTCAAAATTCTTTACAATTACCATTGCTAACTGTATTTCCTCTCATTTATTCTTTTTTTCCTTTTACTCTGTCCCTCCTAAAAAATATTTTGCTACTGACCACTCCCTCCACCAGTATGCCCTCTCTTTTTATTATGCTTCCTTTCCCATAACCCATTTCCCTCCTATTTCCTACAGGGTAAGATAGATTTCTATGCTCATATTGAGTATGTATATATTATTTCCTCTTTAAGCCAGTCTTAATGAGAGTAAGGGTCATTTGCTCCCTTTTTCTTCTTTCTCTTCCCCTTCACTACCACAGCTTTTTCTTGCCTCTTTTTTTTATGACAGATAATTTGTGCCATTCCACTTTTCCCTTTCTCTTTCTCCCAAGTATATTCCTTCCTCATTCCTTAATTTCATCATTAAAAAAAATATATCTCTTCATATTCAACTCATACCTGTGCCCTCTGTCTATATATACTCTTTGTAACTGCTATAATAATGAGAAAGCTCTAATGAGTTACACGTATCATTTTCATGTAGGAATGTAAACAGATAAACCTTATTAAGTCCCTTATTATATCACTTTTTTGATTCCCTACTTCTGCTTCTCCAGAGTCCTATATTTGAAAATCAAATTTTACATTCAGCTCTAGTCTTTTCATCATGAATGCTTGAAAATCCTCTATTTCATTGAATGACCATCTTTTCCCCCTGAAGGATTATACTCAGGTTTGCTGTATAGTGATTTTTGATTGTAAGCTCTTCTTATTCCAAGCCCTCCAGTCCTTTAATGTAGATGCTGCTAAATCTTGTGTTATCCTGACAGTGTCTCCACTGTACTTGAATTGTTTCTTTCTAGATGCTTGCAATATTTTCTCCTTGATTTGGGAGTTATGGAATTTGGTTATAATATTCCTGAGAATTTTTATTTTGGGATGTCTTTCAGGAGGTGGTTGATGGATTCTTTCAATTTCTATTTTGCCCTGTCATTCTAGAATATTAAGACAAATTTCCTTGATAATTTCTTAAAAGATGATGTCCAAGCTCTTTTTTTGATCATGACTTTCAAGTAGAACAATAATTTTTAAATTATCTTTTCTAGGTCTGTTTTCCAGGTCAGTTTTTTTCAATGAAATATTGCACATTTTTTCTATTTTTTCATTTTTTGTTTTATTGTATCCTGATTTCTCATTAGCTTCCATTTTCAAGAGACACTTTTAAACAAAATTCATTTGTTGCAATGTTAAGCAAAATGTTCAGTGGAATGATTGTGTCAACATAGATATAACTTTTTATTTAATCTTGTCATTAAAAGAAAGGAAGGCTATGTACTCTCTCTTTAATAATTTTGCACAAACTTTGTTGGACTTGGCCCAAGTTTGGTTTCCTTTTATGGCTGTGTAGAGCACTTTTTCACGGCATTATAGATTTAGAACTGGAAGGGACCTTAGAAATCATCAATCTAACTCCCTCATTTCTAGATGAGGAGACAAGAGACAGAAACAAGCTGACAACCACAGCTGAGGTCCCTGAGACAAGGCATTCATTCCTGAGTTGGGGTGCTTCCCTTTAGCTCCACCTCATTTGTCTTGTCTTTTAAGAGTTCAGCAGGGAAAAAAAATGGGGAGAATTGTTCAGGCAGAAGTAAATAGTCAAAAATTTTTATTAAGCACTTAATATATGATAGGCAGAGGCAATTTTCCAGTATTTTATGAAGTATTTAATCTGTGCTAGGGATACACAGAAAGATGAAAACATATCCTGCCCTCAAGGAGCTCCTAGTCTAATGAAGAAGAAATGGAAATAGCTAGGGACATTCAAAAATAAATGGGAAATGATCTTAGAAAATGTTAGGAGCAGACTAGATGGAGAAACGTGGCCTTTGAGCTGAGACTTGAAAGAAGCAGAGAGTCTAAGACAGGGGTCCTCAAACTTTTTAAATGGGGGGCCAGTTCACTGTCCCTCAGACTATTGGAGGGCTGGACTATGTAAAAACAAAAACTTTGTTTTGTGGGCCTTTAAATAAAGAAACTTCATAGCCCTGGGCAAGGGGGAGAATCGTCCTCAGCTGTTGCATCTGGCCCGAAGGCCGTAGTTTGAAGACCCCTGGAAAGAGGTACAGATGAGGAAGGAAGGACAATGTCCCTAGCTTGGGGTAGGGACTGCAGTTTGTGCAAAGGCATGATGTTGGGAAACAAATACTTGTGGGAGGAATATCTAGGAGGTTGGTGTCCCTGGATCCTATTGTTTATAGAAGGGAGTTCAGTTCAGGAAATTGGAAAGTTAGGAAGGAGCCAGATTGTGAAGGGGTTTAAATATCAAACAGAGGATTTTATATTTAATCCTGGGAGTGATAGGGAGCCACTGCAAGTTTATTAGAAAGTGGGTGACATGGTCAGACCTGGGCTTTAGGAAAATCTCTTTGGCAGTTGAATGGACAATGGATGGGAGTCAGGAGAGACTGGAGGCTGGGAATGCAATTAAGAGGCTATTGCAATAGTCCAGATGAGAGAAGATGAAGGACTGAACCAGAATGGGGGCTGAGTGAGCTGAGAGAAGGGGATTTAGACAAGAGATGTTGTTTCCTTAGAAAGGAGAGCAATGGATTGGGCAAGAAAGATGAAGGTAGAATGAGGAGTCAAGGATGATCCCATGGGTCTGAATCTTCATTATCCCTTTTGGGGTTTTCTTGGCAGATACTGGAGTAACTTGTAATTTCCTTTTTCCAGATTGTTTTATAGATGAGGAAATGGAGGCAGACAATGGAGATCAGTTCAATTATATACTGTACTATGGCTCTGATGTAGGAAATCCAGGTGCAAGTCCTGCTTCTGAAGCTTACTAATTGAATAACAAGTCACTTAAAAGTAATAATAGCTCACATTAATATAGTACTTTTAGGTCTGCAAAGTACTTTATATATGTTATCTTGTTTATTCTTCAAAACAGCCTAGTGAGGTAGATACTATCATTAGTCCCATTGTGTAAATGGAGAAAACTGAAGCAGAGAAAAAAATCGGAAATTAAGTGACTTTCCCAGGACCCCACAGCTAGGCTGTTTCCAAGGTAGAATTTGAATAAAGTTCATCCTGATTTCCAGGTGCAGCATCCTAACTGCCACTGTCTACACCACACTAGCTCTTCATTGGGTCTCTTTCTTTATTTGTAAAATGAAGCATTTGAACTAGATGATGTTTGGGATTCACATCTTACTATCATCCAACTCTTAAGCACCAACTGTGTGCTGGGAGCCATGCTAGGTATGGTGATGCAAAAATCCTGCCATGAAATAATTCCTGTCTCCAAAGAGCTTCCATGGCGATGCCAAGAAAACATTGTAAATGTAAAGAAAAAAATTCAAAATTATTGTAAAGAGCAGGATGTGACAAGGCTGGAATAGATTTAGGATCATAGAGCAACGCTAGAAGAGATCTTATGGGGGCAGATTATCTGCTCCTATTTTCATTTTACAAGAGGAGGAAACTGAGGCATGAAATGATGACATCACTTGCTTAGGGTGAAACTTGAACCGTGGTCTTTCTGATTCTAAGGGCACCTTGCAACCCACTATACCATTGCTGAGCCAAATTGTATCAGACCTTAAGTGCCAGGATAACAACCTGGCATCGTATACCATAGGCAATAGAGATCCATTGAAGGCTTTCAAGAAGGGGTATAATCATAAATAAGACTACACTGGCATTTGGAGAAGGACAAACCGGAGCAGAGAAAGACAGAAGCAAGCAAGCATTTATTAAGCACTTGCTGTATGACAGATTTTATATTATACACTGGGGGTACAGGGAGAGACAAAATACAGTCCCTGCCCTCAAGGAACTTCTAGTCTAATGGGGGAGATGAAATGTGTGTAAATAAGTTCTAGACTGGTTAGGTAGAAAAAAATGAACAGAAGGAAGGCCTTCCCATGAAGAGGGATTATTGTGGAATGCTTCTAGGAAAAGATGGGATTTTTGTTTGGATTTAAAGGAAGCCCAAAAGGTCAGTAGTCAGCAGAGGAGAGGGTGAGAGCGGGGATTACATGCAGGGGGACAGCCAGAGGAAATGCCTGGGGATGAGATGGAATGTCTAGTCCGGGGAGCTTCCAGCAGGTCAGGGTCATTAGATGGAAAAGAATGTGTTAAAGAGGGAGGAGTAAGACTGGAGGGATTTTTTAGGTAATACCAAGTAGAAAATTTTGTATTTGATCAGGGAACTACTGGAGTTTGTTGAGTAGGGGGTAATTTGAATGGGTCTCTACTTAAGGAAAATCACTTTTGTGGTTGAATAGAGAATATATTAAGGTGGGAAGAGACTTGAAGCAGACAGATTTGCTACCAGGCTATTATAGTAGTCCAGGTGTGAAGTCCCGTACCAGAGGGGAGCAGTGTCAGAAGAAAAAAGGGACAAATTTGAGAGATGGGGGAAAGGAGAAATTGATAGACTTTGGCAGAAGCCGGGATGGGGGGAAAGAAAGTGAAGAGTCCAGAGTAACTACTATGTTGTGACTCTGGGGGTTTAGGAGGATAGTGTTGTCCTCTAGAGTAACAGGGAAAGTGGGGAGGGGGCTAGATTTAGGGGAAAAGATAATGAATTCTGTTTTGGATTTGTTGAGTTTATATTTACTGACCATGCAGTTCTAAATGTCTAAAAGACAATTGGAGATGCAAGATTGGACTGTTGAGAGACTAGGGTAGAAATGGTATATTTGAGAATCATTTTGAAAGAGATAATAATTAAATCCATGGGAACGGATGAGATCACCATAGACAGAGAAGAAGACCCAGTATGGTTACAGGGCATGGTCTGGAGGAGGTTTCAGCAAAAAAAACTCACAGAGGCCGTTAATCTAGAGCTGAGAAAGTGTTATACTCTTTCATTAAAAAAATAAAATGAGTATTATTCAGTGACAAGCAGTTCCCTTTGAGCACAGAACTATAAAAGCCCCCAGTTTAGCTGTCTGGGCAATACAGACAAGCCTAAATAGCTCTTCATTGTGCAGTGAAGAGCTTTCTCTAATCAGCTTCTTGCAAAGCAAAGCCTTTTCTCCTATTAGCCTAGCTCATAGCAAAACAAATGCAAAGCTTATATTCATACTCTGTTTTTCCCTAATCAAACCCAGTATCCCTGAGAGGTTTTCCCTTGTTTAGACCTCAGTTGGTGCCCCAAAGCATTAAGTTTATCTATCTATCTATTTATTTAGTTATTTTTGCTGAGATAATTGGGGGTAAGTGACTTGCCGGGGGTCACACGCTAGGAAGTATTAAATGTCTGAGGCTGGATTTTAACTCAGGTCCTCCTGACTTCAGGGCCAATGCTCTATCCACTGTGCCATCTAGTTGCCCCAGTTTATTTATTTTTTAATAATACCTTTTTACTTTCAAGATACATGCAGAGATAGCTCTCAGCATTCACCCTTGCAAAACTTTGTTTCAAATTTCTCTCTTCCTTCTTCCACCTCCTCCCCTAGAAAACAAGAAATTCAATATTTGTTAAACATATGAAATTCTTCTATACCTCCTTCCACATTTATCAAAGCATCCAGTTTAAATAAGGCTATATACAATAGTGGGATGATTTATCCCTCCTTCAGTCAGCAGAGCAAATCGAGAATTTTCACATGTGACCCAGCCTCTTTTCCAACTAATCAGAAAAGCTATTCTCTTCCAAACTCCAGGCTTCCATCAAAACCACTGAAAAATCAATTGTCTTCTAAATCTTTTGTTCCCTACCCTTTGTAAAACTTTTTCTTGATTTTCCTCTATCTTCCAATGCCTCAAATCAGAACCTCTGGTGGTCAATGACTCATCTTCACCTTATGAGGCAAAACTTAAGAAAATCCATCTCTTCCCATAGTGCCTTGGCAGTTATTCGAGGAATAATTTTACACGTATAGGTTTCAGAAGTCTAAAACACAGTCATATGCCAAAGAATTGAAGGACTGCAGTGTTCTGCTGCCTCATTTATTGCTCTGCTCTCAGCATCTTCATCTGAGGAAAACAGTTTCTAACTTGGGATTTTAAAGCCTTTCATCATCTAGTCCCTTCCTAAGCTCTCAGTTTTCTTACACATTATTCCTCTTCACAAAATCTTTTTTGTTCACTCTGTTTCTTGACTCAGTACATTTTTACTGACTGTCTCCTATATGTGGAATGCTTTTTCTTCTCATTTCCATCTCCTGGTTTCCATGATTTCTTTCAGGTCTCATCTGAAATCCCACCTTCCATATATAAGAAGCCTTTTCCGATCCCCCTTAATGCTAATGATTGCCTTCTGTGATCATTCATAATTTATCTAAATAGAGGCAGCTAGATGGCTGACATGATGAGGTTTCTGACACGTACAATGAATGAGTTGGGCTAGATCTTATTTGGAGGAGGCTGAAGCTCAGCCCTACATAACAGAATTCAGCTGTTTCAAACAATCTGGGGAGGGGGCATCTGTTGGACTGTAACTTAGTTTCAGAGCTGAAAAGCACTCCAGAGACCATGGAGCCCAACTCACTCATTGTACATGTAAGAAACTACCTTTTTTCAAATATAAACCATTTGATTAATCAAAGAGGAAGAGAACATTTAAGTGAGAAAAACAGACCAAACCAATGTGCGAAGAGGCAAAATCTCTCAGATAAAATGTGGAAGAGTAACACAAGATATCCCTAGTCAAGAAAAGTCAGTACACTTTTGTTAAGTGCCTACTATGTGCCAGGTAGGCACTGTACTGAGTTTGAGAAATACAAAGTAAAAAAATTATTCCTACACCTGAGGAGCTTACAATCTAATAGGGGAGATCACACGTAAATAATTTGGATAAGTTAGGATTTCTCCAAGGCCATCTTACTGCTAGTAGTCAGGGGGAAATGATGATGATGCTTGAGAGCTGTGGGGAATTTGTGGTTCAGGGAAAGAAGTCCCCAAAGAATGTGTAAAGTCCCGTCCATCTCAAGTTCTGCCAGCAGAAATGTGTTGAGTTTTGTGCCTGCTACAGGGCTCAGCACCTTACCTCGCACATAGTAGGAACTTCCGATAAGTTTGTTGAGTTGAGTTTCAGGATTGGGTTAATGAAAACCCAAATGACAAGCTAAAATCTTTGTCACCTCAGTGACTAAGGTGACTCTTTCCAGTTTGCAGATGGAGAGGCCATTCACTGGCCATGTCACATTCAACAAGTCTCCCTAACTTTGGGTTCTTTTCTGCAAAATGTTGAGGTCAGAGTGGCCCGGAAATGGGTATTTGTTTCCATTTTGTCAGGCAGAGGCTGACACAGGGGCCGCCCTCCAGCCCTATTTGTGCCAGGTACCGTGATCCCTCTGGGGTTGTGGGTGTTTGAGCTTGATCTTGATGTGGGTTTGCCAAGTTGAGATCCAGATGGGGCTGGGGAAGGCAGAACTGTTTCAGGTGTGGACCTAAAACCTTCTTTGGGCACAAGGCCCTCTTTGTGTTGATTCAGCCTTATCTGTTTATGACTGGCTCACTTCCCCATATGACATGCACAGATTAATCCGACGTGCTATGTGATTGCACTGTTTTCTTGGGCAAAATTCAAGCTTTTCCTTTCCCATGGGATAAAGGCTTCAGTAGGGCCGTGGTTGACATTTTGGATGCTGTGCCCAATTCCTTTTGTCTGAAACAATTTATAAATGGGTTTATCAGGGGTAGGGGGATGGACTAAATGACTTCTTGAAATCCCTTCCTACCAATGACTCTGGTGAGATTGTTTTCAGTCATGTCCAAGTCTTTGTGACCCCATGTGGGGTTTTCTTGGTAGAGATACTTGAGTGGTTGGCCATTTCCTTCTCCAGGTCATTTTACAGATGAGGAAACTGAGGCAAGCCAGAGCGAAATGACTGATCCAGGGTCACCCAGCTGGTGAGAGTCTGAGAGCAGATTTAAACTCAGAAGAGGAGTCTTCTCGACTCCAGGTACCTCCTGAGCGTGAGGGATGTTGTACAAGGGAGAGGAGTAGGAAAAAAGGACTTAGGGAGTCTAAACTGGGAAGGGAAGATGAAGGGCAGACAGAGAAGCAGGGGAGACAGAGCCGCCCACTCTAGACTTTCCCTGTCTGAGTCTGAGCCAGGCCAGGTGGGTTGGGGTGGCAGTGTGGGCTTAGCAGTGTTGGAGAGAATTCTTGGAGCTGGCTCAGGGGAACTCCGAACAGGTTTTCTGTCGGCTGTGTTTGTGGACACAGGGCTATTGTGTGTCCATTCCTGTACACACACACTCTCATCACAGTCTGGGCTAGCACTGCTGCCTTAAGGTCCCGGCTGGTGACCTTGAATGGAGGCTCCTTCCCAATCCTGGGCCATGGTATTTTCATCTGTCAAATGAAGAAGCTGGACTTGATGATTGCAGAGGTACTACCCAGTTTTAAATGCGTTTCTGAATAAAACTGAGACTAGAAGTTGCTTTGAAAGTAACATTGAGGGGCAGCCAGGTGGCACAGTGGATAGAGCCCCACCCTGAAGTCAGGAGGATCTGAGTTCAAATCTGGCCTCAGACACTTAACAATTCCTAGCTGTGTGACCTTGGGCAAGTCATTTAACCTCAAATGCCTCAGGGGGGAAAAAAAAGAAAGAAAAGAAAAGAAAAAAAGAAAATAACATTGAAAAATATTCTATGCCCATCATGGTTACGTAGCTCTAGACCTGGAAGGAACTTTATAGGATATCTCATTTTATAGATGAGGAACTGAGCCCTCGTTAAAGGAAAGAGATCCATAAGTCAATTAAATCATAGCTCTACTCCCCTCCCCTAATCAAAAGAGGGGGGATTACCAAGTTATTGTAGAGAGTCAGTATTGTATAAGAAAAAGAACTTTGGGATCAGAGAATCTGGATTCAAATAAATCTCTCAATCCCTAAATCTCTGCACATCCTCTCTTGGCCATGGTGGCTTTTTTTTTTTTTTTTACTTTTTTAACTTTTAATAGTATTTTATTTTTCCGAATACATGCAAAGATAGTTTTCAACATTCACTTTTGCAAAACGTTGCATTCCAAATTTTTCTCCCTTTGTCCCCTTCCCCTCCCCAAGACAGAATCAATCTGATATAGCAATTCTTCTAAATATATTTCCATGTTCATCATGCTGCACAAGAAAAGTCAGATCAAAAGGGAAAAAATATGAGAAAGAAAAACAAAAACAAGCAAACAAGTAACTACAACAATAAGGTGAAAATACTCTGCTTTGATCCACGTTCAGTCCCCATAGTTCTCTCTGGGTGGGGATGGCTCCTTCCATAAGTCTATTGGAATTGCCTTGGATCACTTCATTGTCGAAAAGAGCCAAATCCGTCATAGTTGATCATCACATAATCTTGTTGCTGTGTACAATGTTCTCTTGGTTCTGTTCACTTGGCATAAATTCACATAAGTCTTTCCAGGCTTTTCTGAAATCCTCCTGCTGGTCATTTCTTAAGAATAATAATATTCCATAATATTCATGTACCATAACTTATTCAGCCATTCTCCAATTGATGGGCATCTGCTCAGTTTCCAGTTTCTGGCCACTACAAAAAGGGCTGCTATAAACATTTTTGCACTTGTGGGTCCTTTTCCCTTTTTTTATGATCTCTTTGGGACACAAGCCCAGTAGATCACTTAAAAAACTATTGATTGCATCATGCTAGTTGGGCTTTGAGTTCCTTTCCAGGTCTAGATCTGGGTACTGTGAAGTACCTATGTAGAAAATAAGTTGATTTTTAAAAAAGGATTCTTGAAATATTGAAGAGAGCAGGGCATTCTGGTAAATACTAGGGAAGACTTAAAGTTTAGATTAGATGTTTCTGTCTTAGAAATTAGATAGCTTCCATTTTAGAATAGAGATGGGATAAGACAAAGATTTATTTAATAATCTCACTAATAATCAGGGCAACAGAGAGGTATAAAACAAAATATAATGTGAATTCCAAGGGGGGAGAGGGCACTTAGGGAAGGCTCCCTGAAGGAGATTTGGTCTTTAAATGTCGAGCAGGGATTCAGGAAGTAATAAGGGAGAAGGAAGGAATTCCAGTTATTGGGAATAAGGTTAGGGAAGGCATGGAGATGGGAGAGTGGAAGGTATCCTTCCAGGGACATTCAGTTTAGCTGGAGCTGAGGGCGTTTGGAGTAATAAAAAATAATAAAGATATATTGGACTACTTGCTATCTAGGGGAAGAGTATGGAGTGGGGGAAATTGGAAAACAGGGTTTTGCAAAGGCTAAAGTTGAACTGTCCACTCATAGGTTTTGAAAAATAATAAGCTTTAATAAAAAAAAAAAAAGAAATAATGAAGATCCTTGAATGCCAGGCAGGATAGCTTGTACCTAGGCCATGTTACCCTGGCTTTCCACCGCTTCTTTTCAGGTTCTCCAAGGAATATTAGCAGTTCATCTTCCTTCACTTAGGCCCTTGAGGCAGAGTGTGTGAACCCTGGAAGAAAAGAGATAAGGGCAAGAGAGAGGGGACATGCAAAATGGAGGCAAGACAAATCTATATGATCAAGCCTCATTTTAATGGGTGCAATAGTACAGATATATATAGCAGTAGAAAAGAAGGCAGGGTTGTTCAAACACAGTACAGGGTGGGGGTCCTAGACAAAGGGTTGGTATCCCGCCCAAGGATGAGCTGCTCAGATGTTTCTGGTGGCAGGAAGCTCTATGATGTGATTAGGGGATGCCTAGATATCTGCCTATTCAAAGTTAGGATGTGATTAGGAGACTTCCCCTATTCAGGAAGTCTTTGGTATGATGTGATTAGGAGATTCAACCTATTCAAGGTTGGCCTTATGTGGCTGTAGATTAGTGCCCGCTCCCCACAACTTAGGAATGGCCCTTTCAGCTGGAGAGTTCCATTGACTCCCATCTGGAAAATCCGTCCACCTCCTGTTCCATTACCATCCAGATGCTGTCCCTTTCATTCTCTAAACCACCCAGCTTCTCCCCTACTGATCCAGGCCTTCCCACTCATCCCACCAGCTAACTTCTCCCTTCCCTCCCTTCACCTTCCCAGGAGACCAGCCAGCCCAGGATGTCCCAAGGACTTCCCCTGAGGCCGAGGAGGACCCGGGAGAGGCTTTTGAGTTTGATGACAGTGATGAAGAGGAAGAGGACTCCAGGAAGGGCCCAGAGAAGGATGGAGAAGCCCCCCTCATTCACTTTGATGCTGCCCCTCTCACTGGTGAGCTGGATTCAGGAAGTCCTTTTCTGCTGCTTCTGGGGAGGAAGGGGGGCTGCTGAGAAGGACCATCCCCCTCTAACTGCCGTTTCTCTCCAGTTCAGACTGGTCCTGGAAGGTCTTAGCTCATCTCCTGCTCTTGGAGAGCTGAACTGGGAAAAATCTTTCAAATTCCGGGCTCTGGGAATTCCACATTCCTTGGATTTCTGGAACATCTGGGGCTACTTTGGCACTTTTTAAATGGATGTTTTGGCTGAGTTGGCTCCGTTCCGGAGACAGTTGCACATAAGGAGGCTTCTCTGGAAGCCCGCCTCCCCCTGGGTCGGGCAGAGGAAGGGGCCTCTTACCCTGTATTTAGCAGCTCATTCCCCCCGGGGAGACCCCGGAGGGCGGGTTGGGGGAGACAAAAGATCTCCCTGGTGTTCAGTGGTGGCTCACGGGCTGTTGGACTCTGTCACTTGGGGAGCTGATCTGAGGACTGGATCGGCAGGAACTTCCTGGAAGCAGGACAACAGGCTCCTTGACAAGCTGGCCCTCCCTGACGCGTCGCTGGTCGGCTGCCACCATCTAAAGTTCCAGGCTCTTGGGGGAGGAGAGGGCACCCTGGGGGGGTGGGGGACTTACCCCAGTCCTGCTCTTCTCCTTGGGGGGCTGGGAGAAAGTCCCTGGGGAGCAGGGATGGGGGAGGAGTGAGCCCTGTGAGAATCGAGCTGGAAACTCCGACCAATACCGGTGATCTCCTCAGTCTCCCCTTCCCCAGGAGAAGATTGGGACACGGGGCGGAAGCTCTTCTGGGACAGCCAGACTGGGGCTAGTGCAGCCGGGATACCTGAGGGTCAGGTGGGGGGAGGACACTGTCAGCAGGCCATTGCCCTAACTGGCTCCCCTCTGTTTTCCCTAGATCCCGCGGCTGCCCAGCCTCAGCCAGAGTAAGTGAACAGCCTTTCTTTGCTTTGATGTGTCCTAAAATGGTGTAAAAAGGGTGGCCTGGGGCACAGGGGAGGGGGGGGTGTGGGACTGAGAAATAACTTGGAAGACCTCACTGACCGAGAGAAACAGGGTTCTCAGGAGGAATTCTAAGAGAGGTATCATTTCCCCCGCATGCTTACCTACCACCCAGGTGGCCCAAGGTAGGTCTCTGTGGGCCTCAGTTTCCCTGTCTGTAGAATTTGGGTGTTGGAATAAAGGGTCCTGCCAGGTGGAGATTTCTGGTTCTGATTCTGATGCCCAGAGAGAGAGGACATCAATTATGCATCCGGTGATCTTGGGCAAAGCCAGTTGTCCTTATCACCGAATGGGGGGAGTGATGTGGGATTGTGCTTCATGTTCCTCCTTCACGGATCCTTGTGCTTTACCGCTGGCTTGGCTGTGACCTTGACCAGTGGCTGCTCTTTGTCTGCTGTGTCCTCCCTGGGAAGAGGAAGGGATGGAGTCCAGCTCTGACATTCTGTTCTTATTTTTAAAATTTATTTTCTGTTCTGAAGTAGCAAACAGCAAGGAACCAATCTTCCTCCCTCCCTCCCTCTTTCCTTCCTTCTTTCCTTCCTTCCTTCCTTCCTTCCTTCCTTCCTTCCTTCCTTCCTTCCTTCCTTCCTTCCTTCCTTCCTTCCTTCCTTCCTTCTTTCCTTCCTTCCTTCCTTTCTTTCTTTTTCTTTCTTTCTTTCTTTCTTTCTTCCTTTCTTCCTTTCTTGCCTTCCTTCCTTTCCCCTTCCTTTTCCCTTTCCCTTTTCCCCCTTCCTCCCTTGCTTCTTTTTTTGCCTTTCTTCCTTTTTCCCTTCCTTCCTTTTTCCTTTTTCTTTTCACTCTTCCTCCCTTTCTCCCTTCCTCCTTTCTTCTTCCCTTTCTCCCTCCCTCCTTCCCTCCCTCCCTTGCTCCTCTTCTTTCCTTCCTTCCTTCCTTCCTTCCTTCCTTCCTTCCTTCCTTCCTTCCTTCCTTCCTTCCTTCCTTTCCTCCCTGCCTCCTTCCCTCCCTTTCTTCCTTCCTTTTCTCCCTCATCTTCTCTCTCTTTCTTTCTTTTCCCCAGTTCTTCAAAAACTGAGAGACAAAAAGAGAAAAAACCCTTTGTAACAAATACACGTAATTAAGTAAAATGAATTCCACTAATATGCATGTCTGAAAATGTATGTTTTATTCTACAAGTCAGTTCCAAAATCTCTGTCAAGGGCTGTGTAACATGCCTTGTAAGTGGTCCTCTGTATCTCTGTTAGTCATTGAATTGATTTTTCAGCCTTTCAGAGATTTGTTTACAGTATTGTTTTTATGTAAATTATTCTCTGGGTCTGGATCATTCATTTTGCATCTGTTAATGCAAGTCTGACATTCTATATTCTAGTCTCTTTCAACTCTGGAGTTTTTTTTTTCTGAGATCCCTCCCAGTTTGACATTCTAAGTTGTAAAGACTCTTCTAGATTTGACATCCTATATTTTCATGTCTCTTCAAGCTCTGACATTTTACATTCTAAGGTATTTCCAAGCATTGACATTTTGGATTCTAAGGCCTCTTCTAGATCTGACGTTCCATGTTAGTTTTCCCTCTATCACTAACATTTTATATTCTAAACTCTGAAACTCTCTGTTGTAAGGTTCCTCCCAGAAATTACCTTCTAGGTTCTAAGTCCCTTTTAGCTTTAAAGTTCTGTATTCTAAGGCCCCTTCTAGCTTCCTTTCTCCAAATATTCATATACTTCCATAACCTTCTGTGTTTTAAATTCCTTCCAACCCTGATGTTCTAGGTTCTAAGCTCTCTTCTAGCACTCATATTCTGAGTCTATAAGTTCATTGCCATGTGTGTAAAGTACTGAGTCTGGATTTCCAGAACCCCAATGCTGACTTTGGCGATTGATATAGAATGAATTTCAATTTCTCTTCTGATAAAAAGTCACTTAGGGGAATCTAGATATCACAGTGGATTGAAAGAATACTGGCCTTGGGGTCAGGAGAACCTGTGGTCAAATCTGGCCTCAGGCACTTGACACTGGCTATGTGATCTTGAGCAAATCATTTAGCCTGGATTTCATCATTAAACTTCAATTAAACAAAAAAATTATCAGGTCTATGGGTGACTCAAGGGTGTAACTCTCCAGCTCAAAATCTATGCTCTAAGGATACTAAAGTCTGGATATTTTTTTTTTTTGAAGGAGCTTATGCTCTGACTCCTCCTCTTACATGAAATTAAGTTTTATTTTGCTCCAGAAAAACTAAATTAGGAAGAAAGCTAGAATTTTCAGCGACTATTTATTTATTCTAGAATAATAAGTGTTTATACAGGGCAGCTATTTGGCACAGTGGTTAGAGCTCTGGGTTTAGAATTAGGATGACTCATGTTTATGAGTTTAAATCTGGCCTGAGACATTTACTAGTTGTGTGACCCTGAGTAAGTAACTTGACCCTGTTTGCCTCAGTTTTTTCATCTGTAAAATGAGCTGGAGAAGAGAATGGCAAACCACTGCAGTATCTTTGCAATGAAAACCCTAAATGGGGTCATGAAGAGTGGGATGTGACTGAACAACAGTATTTATGTGGTGCTTTAATATTTTGCTAAGTCCTTTACAAATATTGTTGCATTTGATTCTTCTAACAATTTGAATCTTCTAACAATCTAAAACAAACTCTTATGATTTCCATTTTTACAAAGGAGAAAACTGAGGCACAGAGTGCTAAAGTGTCTTGTCTAGAGTCACACAGCTAGAAAGTGTTCTAGGCAGGATTCAAATTCAGAACTCAGATCTTCCTGATTGCAAGCTGCCATGGCCCCTAGAAGTTTCAAATACAAACTCCTCAAAATTCCCTCTGGGCTCAGTTCTGTGGGGAGCCTTTCCTTACCTTGCTGATTGCTAGTGTTCTCCCCTATCTTCAGATATCTTGCATTTATGTGTAAATATTTTATTCTTCCTTCTCCTGGATAGAATCTTAGCTTCTGGAGGGCAGAGAGCATTTTTATATTGAGAACACTAGATGCTTCATAAATGTTGGCTGAAATAGCAAGGAAGCCAAAGGGAAGCAGAAGTTCTGGGTTCAAATCCAGGCTTTGACACTCATTACTTCTATGACTTCAGTGAAGGCTAATTAACTTCCTTTGGCTTCAGTTACTTCATGTGTAAGATAACGGGGCCCCTTTCAGTTCTAGATATAAGGACCTCCAGTTCTAAGTTGAACTTCATGGAGGAACCTGTATCCAAGTTTAGGGGATTGAGTCAGGCTGAATTGAGGAAGATACTTTGGAAGATTCTCCCCTAAACTTTTCCCCAAGAAGAGGTTGCCCCCGACCTTTGCTCTGTGAGAAAATTGGAAGTGTCCCAGAATAGGACATTGGGTCCTTGAGAATAGGGATCTGCTAGGATTTGTGGGTGATGTTTACTGGTCAGGGTTGTGAAATGGTGTGCATGGGGGTCAGGGTTTAGAGAGGGATGAGGATTCAGCTAGATGTGCCATAGTGCATAAAGTACTGGACCTGGATTCAGGAACAATTATCTTCCTAGGTTCAAATATAGTCTCAGTCACTTATTAGCTTTATTACCTCGGTCAAGTCACTTAACCCTGTCTGCCTCAGTTTCCTCATCTGCAAAATGAGCTGGAGAAGGAAATGGCAAGCCATCCAGCATTTATGCCAAGAAAACCCCCAATGGGTCACAAAGAGTAGGACACAGCTGAAAAATGAAATAAAGTTCTGACAAAATGATTACTAGTTATCCAAAAATGGAAAAAGAAGGGAGACAGAAAAGACCAAAATGAATCACACAGTAGCCACATAGGGAACTCTCTGATATGGAAAAGGGATGAGATTTGTTGCACTTGGCTCTGAGGGCAGAAACTCTGAGAGTGTTACTGGCAGGGGGGCAGATTTCAGCCTAACCATTTTAGTTGTCCCCAGTGGAATATGGTGTCTTGTGGAGTAGTGAGTTGCCCATCATTAGAGGCCTTCAGGCAGAGGCTAGATTTTGATTTAAAGGATTTTGTAGATCAGATAAATGGTTTGGTTTTGTCATTTGAGATTCCTTATAACTTTATGAGATTCTGAATTTTCTTAGACTGATAACAATTTGCTTATCTGTGAGCTGTTCCCTCCTAATCTCAATGGTTACTTTTGAGAAAGACTGATTTTTTCCTTTTCTTCCCTCTTCCTCCTTCCTTTGGGTTATTTGACCCTCATGCTTCTGTGACAGGCAGGAGGATGTGGCCAAACCAAAGTGACCTTGTTTTGTAGAATGGTCACCACTGTCCAGATTGCAGGTCTCTGTATGCGAGTGATTAGGAAGAGTTGGTTGGTAAGGAACAATTTCCTGGGGTGAAGAAGGGACTTATTTTTAAAAAGATGCTATTTGTGGTTCTAGCTCTGTCACAGGTGAACTCCAGGACCTGTGGCTAGGTAGTTGAACTGAACTGGGTCTCAATTTCCCTATCTGCAATGTGGAAACAATAGTGTCCTCCCTTTATATTGTATTGCCCCATGGGGCCCTTCCCAGGGTGGGGCTGGGGCTTAAGAGTTTGATGGAGAATGTGGCTCAGCCGGGTTCAGGGTGCTGGCTTAACCCACTTGTGTTCTGCAATGGGAAGGGAGGGAGCAATGATGGGGAGGTCCTTGCAAATGTGGCTGGAGCTGGGTGGATCTGGTGATAGGGGCCAGAGGCAGAAGGTGCTGTCAGGGAGAAACCTCCAGACTGACAAGAGAGCAGAACAGGCACGAAGGGAAATCCAGAGTTCAACGCAGAGAGCTGACTCAGGACTAAACCAGACAAGGTACACAGTGCTCCTTGACTTTTGCATGAGAGAGAGAGAGAGAGAGAGAGAGAGAGAGAGAGAGAGAGAGTGAGTGTGTGTGTGTGTGTGTGTGTGTGTGTGTGTGTGTGTAAGCTCTAAGTGTGACTAACCATCCATTGTCTACTCTTGCCAGCTGGGGAATTCCCTGCTTCTTTATTGTCCTCCCTACCTTTCAAACAATCACCTGGAGCTTTCCAATCCCCCTTCTCCGCTGTGAAACTCCACGGGGAAACTCTATGATCAACTGGACTAGTTTGAAGCATCATGGTGAGGGATGTAGAGTGTTGAACCTGGGTCAGGAGGATGGATTCATATCCTATGTCAGACACTTAATAGCTGTGTGAACTTGACTTTCTTAAGACTCAATTTTTGCCTCTATAAAACAGGCATTTTATAGCTTCTAGTAGTTGCTAAATTCTAGAATTGTTGTGAGGGTAAACTGAGATAATATATAAAGTGCTTAACACACTTTGAGGCACTTAGCACAAGTATCTTTGTCCACAGGTAGCTTTTCCCCCTTCATTCCCCCTACCTGCTAGTGCCCCATCCTGATCCCCCAAAAGACTACCTTTATTTATGTGTTTCATTTATATATTTTATGTACATGCTTCTATTTGTACATGTTGTCCCCTCCGATGTGTAAAATCAGGGCAGAAACTAGTTCTCAGCAGCTTGCTGATTATTTAATTGCAGTTGAGGACAAATGAGATTTTACAGGTGTTAGGAATTCCTTGGATACTAGTTAATTTTTAACAAGTTGGCATTGGAATTATTTATTCTAGTTGATCATCCTAAAAACATTGGGATTTATTGGTTTCTGCTGTTAAGATCAGACCGTTAGATCTAGAAAGAGACCTTGGAGATTATCTGATCTAATCCTCTCATTTCACAGATGAAAAAACTGAGAACAAGAGAGATTCACTGACTTGGGTTATTCTAGAAGGTTGTATTCTATATGTAGATACACCCTAACTGGATAATAATAGTAATAGCTAATATTTCTGTAGGGCTTTGTGGGCTCCAAGTTGTTTAGGATGTCTATTATAGTATATTACTATAAAAGAAACTGAGTTCTGCCTCAGAAGCAGCCATAGCCCTTTCTAATGAAGAGGACCTCAGATCTTCCTCACAATCTGAGATGCCCTCTTCCTCCAAGGCCTTATAGTACTTGATCTCCAGTCAATCCAAATGAAGCAAACTAAAAATACAGAATCTCATTGATTGTCCTTACCCTTGAGCATTCAGGAGTATCTACACAAAATGCAGAATTCCATTGGTTGACAAATGGATTGATGAATAGAACTCGACAGACCTGTTAATAATTTTTTAGGAGGTATTACCAAGGTAATGAGTTGACCCATGGGCTGGACTGATAAACAGATATCAAAACATGCACATAGCTTTGGGTGAACTCAGTTACAGAGGATCACGTAACCTTGACGTGGATGAAAAAAAGTTCAGTGGTTAATATTGTATGGAAATCTCATACCATAAAGTTTTCTCAGCCTTGTTTGCAATTGCGTATTGTTGGGGAAAAAATCATGTTCTTAGGTCGTCTCTAAAAGGGCTTCTTCCTTTTACGCCTGCTTTTCAGGTTTTAATACTCAATATAAAATTGAGCTATAAGAAGAACCATTATGTTAAGAAATCATAATACTCCTGAAACTTCCAAGTATTTCAATTGTTACATCAGTAAGGGTTGAACTGGGAGATGAATCTGTGTCCCTCTCAATATTATTAGATAGCTGTTTCAAACAAATTTTTACATGTAAAATTCTTAATCCAATTTTTAAAATTATGTTGCTTTCTTCACTAATTCACTTTTGTGAGGATATTGTTATCTTTTTAATATAACGAAAGGATATTATGGTCTCTTATTTGTGATTCTAATGACAATCCAAATGATCCCTCACTATAGCAGAATTATACTAGCCTATATTACTTAATAAGAAATCACCTATAGGGTTTGTCTCTTTTATACTTGCCCTTATCACGGGAATTTGCTATGTAATGAGAAATGAAAAGATATAGGAGCTTTAGTTCTGTTTGATTTCAGGTCTGTGTCAATAGGCAGCCACTTGTAAAACAGGATATCAGAACCCAGGCTCAGAATTAGCTAGGTAGGGAAATGTCTTGATAACCAAGACGGGAATAGATCAAGAGTGTCCCAGCTTAATCTTCACATGGTGGTTCCCTCAATTTTCCCAGGAATAAACATTTACCTGTGATGGTCCTCAGACTAAAGGGTCACATGGGTGTTTCCTTTGAATGATGTAATAATAGCCTTAAGAGAGGTCAGATAGCAATACCTGAATTCAAGATTTAGAATAGCAGCAAATTAAATTTCAACCCAATCAATTACTGATTTAGAATTACCATTGATTGAGGGCTTAATCTCTCTCTCTCTCTCTGAGTCGATTTCTCTCTCTCTCTCTCTCTTTCTCTCTCTCTCTCTCTTTCTCTCTCCCTCTCTCTCTGAGTCTCTCTCTGTCTCTGTCTCTGTCTCTGTCTCTCTCTGAGTCTCTGTCTGTCTGTCTGTCTCTTTGTCTGTCTCTGTCTCTCTCTGAGTCTTTCTCTCTCTCTCTGTCTCTCTCTGTCTCTGTCTCTCTCTCTGTCTCTCTGTCTCTCTCTGAGTTTCTGTCTGTCTGTATGTCTGCCTCTCTGTCTCTGTCTCTCTCTGAGTCTCTCTCTCTCTCTCTCTCTCTCTCTCTGTCTGTCTGTCTGTCTCTCTCAATAAGGGTTCATTGTTTTTAGCTCATGTTAAAAAATTTATCACGACACTCCCAGCTTCCTATTACTGAATAACAGACCCCACCCCCACCCCAAGGAACTTACATTCTACTTATCTGTTCTATACAAACTGAGCTTGAAGGAGGGAGTAGGACTTGGATTGATTGAGGGGTCAGGAAAGAAGGAGTTGGGCCAGTTCATTGGCCAACCTGAAATGACTGGCTAAATGTAGGGTTGGGATGTGGTGGAGTTTGGTCAGTAGGTTTTATTGACATTCATGGGGAAGGAAGTTGGTTGAGTAATGTTTTGCTGGGGCTCTGCTTACCTGTGTCATCAAAAGGCCTTGAGCTACCATAGCTATTTTGGGCACATGGGACCGATGTTGATATAATGGGTTGTGACAAGATGTGGGAGTGTTGACAGTGTTGACCCTGATGATCATGATGAGTAAAGAGGATCCTGGGGTATGTGACCTCACACCCAGGGAGTGAAGAATGATGCTCAGACACAGCCATTGATAAAAGCTTGTTTAGGATCTTAGACAGCAATAAGAGGAATAATATTAACTCCTAGTTTCTCTAGTACTTTAAAGTTTGCAAAGTGCTTTTGTTAAAGCTCTGAGAATTAAGTAGGATGAGTTTTATTATCCCTATTTTACAGAGAAGTGATGCGATTTTCATAAATAGGAGCATAGGATTTAAAAATGTTTTTAATATTTAAATTGTAAGAGACCTTGGAAATCATTTGGTCTAGAAGTTCTTAATCTGAGGTTCATGGAAATTTTAGTGGATTGTGAAAAGGATACATTACAATTTTCACTATCCATTAACTGAAACATAGTATTCCTTTCAATTAGGAATCTAACATCCTGAAAAAGTATCCACAGGCTTTCACCAGACTGTTACAGGGATCCATACCTACAAAAATTAAGAACCCCTGACATAGAGCAACCTAATTCTCATTTAAAGATGAGGAAACTGAGACCCAGACAAATAGAGTGACTTTTACAGGTTCACACAGCTAAGAAATACTTGAAGCAAAATGGGAACCTGGCTCTATCGACACTAAGTTCATTGTTTTTTCTGATGTAACTGGCTATATCACGTTTACTTCTCCCTCACCAAACATTTTTTGGGTAGTTAATGTGTGCAGGCTTTAATTATTGGTCTTTAGGGGTACAAGGTTGTAAGGGACATTGTCCTTCCCCTCTATGGCCTCACAGACTCTAATGGAGCTCCCTGCCTCCAATTCTTCGATTGACAAATCCTTTTGGACTAATCCATCCAAATAATCTTCCCAGAGAATAGGTCTGACCTTTGGGTATTGGAAAGACTACCACATGGAAGAGGGTTTGAAGCTATTGTCTGCCCTACAGGGCAGAATCAGGAGCAGGAAATGGTAGCATCTTTGCCACAAAAATCCCAAAAGGGGTCATGAGTCATGACTGAAATGACTCAAAAGGAAAGCCATTGCCCTATAAGGTTTTGTCTTCTCCTTCCTATGATGGTTCTTGAGATATTTGATAAGATACCATTTCCCTCCTGATTCTTTTCTATGTAAATATATCCATTCCTTCTTCATCTCTGCTACTCAGAATCATTATTTTCCTTTAAGGCTTAACAATAGAGGCTACCTCTTCTATGAAACCTTCCTGGATTTTTTCCCCATCCCTCATTTTAGAATCATTTTCTCAGTTTCTCTTAAACTCTACTTATTGCTGTATGTATTGTCTTCTTAGTGGATTATAGACTCCTTGAGGGCAGGGATAGTTTAGATTTTGATTCTGTATTCCCAGTGCCTAGCAACAGTACCAGGGAAAGAGGGAGGAACTTCACTGATGTTTATAAATTGAAGAGGCAAAGCTGAGAGCTGTGCTGAGGTCATCAACAATACCAGAGCTGCTCATTATTAAAATGGGGATGATGATAATAGCATTTATCTCCCAGGATTATCTGAACGGTGCATACTGTGAATGACATAGAGTTCATCCTTAATGTAATTATCACTAATTAGTGATTACTAATTGGCATTAGACAGATCACAGTAAGTAGAGCAAGAAGTGGCCCAGTCTTTACTCTACCATTTTGAAGAGGAGTAACTTCCTTCAAAGATTTGTAGATAGAATAAAAAGTAGGAAGAATACACTGGCTGTGAAAATGTGGCCCTTGGGTTCAGATCCTAATGATGCTTCTTAAAACTAAAAACTAAAAAATTTAATAATTCACTCAAACTTCCTGGAACTCACTTTTTCATCAATAAAAATGAGAAGGTTGGACTAGGGGCCTTTGAAGCCTTTTCTAGTTCTCTACTTGTGATCCTAAATATTGAAGACAGCTTGGAGTATAAATAGAGAGATGGACTTGAGTCCAGAGAGTAGTAAATAGAGAGCTGGACTTGGGTCCAAAGGATATGAGGTTTGACCTATTGACTTGGACAAGTCACTTTACCTCTAAAACCAGAAATCTCTCAGAGAAGTTATAGACCTCAATGGGTGGAGACTGTTTCCTCATCAGGGCACTCTTTATATTAGTGAAATAACAGATCCAGTCCCTGTCTCTATGATTCCAGTATTGGAGGCAAAACCAGAACCAAATAAAATACTACTTTTCTGTCCCAATAAGAGCACTGCTTTCTTGCAGGACAATCTTTATTTCAGGGTTTGATGGCGGGAGACAAGAGTTTCTGTCCTTTGTTGGCTAACTACAAGCTGTGTAACTCTAGACCAACCTCTTACTCATCTTCAGTGTTCTCATCTAAAAAATAGGGATAATCATCCTTGTGCTATCTACCTTGTATGAGGAGGGATGAAGGAACTTAATAGGAAACATGATGCAGGAAGAAGAGTCAAGAACTTTCCCATTGAAATTGGGTTTGAATTTGACTAGAGGCAGAGTTACAGTGGAAAGGAGAAATCTGGCTTTGGAGCAAGAGACCCAATGTGCTGGCCCTGCCAGGGCTATTGACACTTGAGTACATTGTCTAGCCCTCTGTTTCTTCATCTTATCAAATGAAAAAGTTAGAGTGGATGGCCTTTAACTTCTATGATTTTTTTATCTGTTTTGGGCATAGTATCTGGAACTTTAAAGCCGTCTATGGAAGTATGGCCTACGTTTCATTTTCGGGTCAGATCAATCACAGCCTCAGATGTCATTTTTGTCATTATACTACTTTTGGTGTCCTATAGAACCCTCTGCCTTGTCAACTATTAAAAAGTTGCTTTGACTGTCAAATGGATCCTTGACTATGGAGGGTCTTAGATCCAATTTATTGGTATTCGCTAGTCATAGTAATAAAATGGACCTTGTTTAAGAAAAATGTTTATCGAATGAATGAATGAATCTGTCACTTTAGCATAGCCTACCCTCCATGTTTGGGACAGATCAGTCACAGCCTCAGATGTCATTTTTGTCATTAGACTATTTTTGGTGTCCTGTAGTACTGTCTGCCTTGTCAACTGTGTAAATGAGTTGCTCTGACTGGAAGATGGATCCTTGACTACTGAGAGATCTGATTTGTTGGGTTTTGCTAGTCATACAATAAAATTGGTCTTGCTTAAGAAACATGTTTATTAAATGAATGATTGATTGAATCTGTCACTTAAACTACTTGTGTGACTCTGGACAAGTTATTTTTACCTGTTTAGGCCTCCCGCATCTCTGCCAGCTCTACAGCAATGATCTTATAGAAAGTGGAGGAGTTAACTATGTTTATAATTATTCTTTTGATTAATAATTATCTTGTGCACAGCTCTATGTTGCAAAGTTTTTCTTTGTGATGGAGACAAAATTTGCTTTTCCATATGATTAAATAATTTGTCTGCCTCAGTTTCTTCATTGGTAAAAATGGGATAATAACACCTACACCCAGAGAGTTAAGATGTTATTAGTATATTGAGAGATGTGCCCTAAAGTCACTCAGGTGTAAAAATCCTAGGCAGGACTGGCACCTGCAAGGATCCAGTGAGGTAATATTGAAAAGCATTTAGCACAGTGTCTGCAACATAGTAGGTGTTCAAAAAAATGTGCTTTTCCTTTGCTTTTCCCTTAGTTTCTATGCTCTTCTTTCCTATGCTTTTCCTTTAGTTCCCTCTTCTTCAGCCACACAGGCCAAGGAAAGTCAGCATTGCTAAGTGCAGTCTCTTTTCAGTAATCAAAGGTTCCTACATTCCATGGTCATCTGTGTGTACTCCCGAATCAACTGCAGATGGTGACTGGGTGAACTCCACTTCAGGTCAAGGACAGTAAACAGTTCCTCTCCCCTGAGTGGTGATGCAGATCTCCAAGAAGTAGGCCAAGGAAAACTCTCACTCCCTAGTAAATCTCTGCCCTGATATCTTGGCATGGAACCCAGGGAAGCTGCTTCAGCTATCCTGAGAAACATTCTAATATTCCATGTTCTAAGGACCCTCTCACCTCTGATATCCTGTGTTCTAAGGACCCTCTGACATCCTGTGTCCTAACGGCCCTCCCAGCCCTGACATCCTGTGTTCTAAGGTCCTTCCCAGCTCTGACCTCTTGGGTTCTAAGGGCCCTCCCAGCTCTGACCTCCTGGGTTCCAAGGGCCCTCCCAGCTCTGACTTCCTGGGTTCTAAGGGTCCTCCCAGCTCTGACCTCCTGGGTTCTAAGGGTCCTCCCAGCTCTGACCTCTTGGGTTCTAAGGGCCCTCCTAGCTCTGACATCCCATGTTCTTTGCCCAAGAGCCTCATTAAAATGAGTAGACAGAAACTCTGCAAGTAGCTGAAGTGGGCTTCAAATCTGGGTGCTCTGATTCCACCAGCCTGCACTTTGTCTCCCTTCCTGGGCCCTGGTTCCAGGGCTTGGCCCTGTTCTGGCCTTTGGAGGCCCAGGGCCCAGCAGAGGGGAGTGCCTGTTCTATCCATCCCCTCTTTCCCAAGCAGCCCAGAGCTTCCCTTCTGGCCAGTCCCTGAGGACCTTGGCTACAGATGCTGACCTCAGGCTGCTTCTTTGCAGTCAGATCTCATATCCAGTCTGCTCTGGGTGCCAGACTGCCCTGGCCCTGTTCCTGACATCACCTGGGACTACAAACCTCTCTCTAGGGCGGGCCAGGCATTTCCTGGGCTGGGAGAGTGACCGGGCCTTCTGTGTGGCCCTGCCATGACCGACCCCGGGTCTTTCCCCTTGCTCACTCATAGAACCCTACTCAATTCTATAAATGTGTATTGAGTATCTGTTGGGTGTCTGTGCAAAGCATATGGGGCATCAGGGTCTCTGCCCTCAAGGAAGGAGTTTGTAGGTTAACCAGGGAGCTAAGACAGGGATATGTCATTTTCATAGGTTGTGAAAAGACATGGAGACAACAAAAAAGTTGTCTGGGAATCTAGTATGTGAGTGGGAGGGAACCTTAGAACACAGGATTTTAGAGCATCATGGAGCTCTAATTCATGAGCCCTGAATTTGGGAATGAGAATGGAGAAGAATGGAATATAAACATTTATTAAGTGCCTGCTATGAGCCAGGAATTTTTACAATTATTATCTCATTTGATTCATACAACGATCCATTGAGATAGGTGCTATTATTATTCCCATTTTATAGTTGAAGAAACTGAGACAGACAGTGCTTGCCCTGGATCACACAGCTGTGAAATGTCTGAGACTGTATTTGAACTATGAGCTTTCTGACTCTAAGTTCAGAGTTTTGTCCATTGGCTAACACTGTCTTAATTATTTAGGTGGATTTAAAGACAGGAGATCTGAATTCAGATCTGCCACCAATACCAGCAAGTGGGGGGCTACAGAAAAGTCCCTTTAATCTCTGAGATGATAAACTATAGAAGAGTTACTGTTGATTTCTATGGAGATCCCACACTAAAGTTTTGATTTGCTCTAGAACGTTAGCATGTTGGAGAACTACAAGAACAGATAATTGGATTCCTTGTTAATGGGCCTGGTCTCAAGTGGTAATTCTGCTTATATAGAGCACAGAGCCAATGAACTGGTCCCTTTGGCCCCACCAGGTCTGGTCATGGGAGATCTGTGGGCAAAGGAAGAGGAATGAATAGCCTGCAACCTGGAGATGGAATGATCGGTGCTTTCTTTCCAGGAGGGTCCATTTTTCTGTAGAGGCATCTGGGCGTTCTGGTTCTGGAAGTCAGAAAAACCTGAATTCAAATCCAGCTCCAGACATTTCCTGGCTATGGGTGACCCTGAGCAGGTCACTTAATCCCCAACCTGCCCTCCTTCCCTCCTCCTCTTCAACCTAATTCCGAAGCATTTACTGAGCCCAGGAGTCTTTTTTTTCCCCTTTTTGTAATTCCCACCAAATTTACTTCTGGCTTCCATACAGCCAGTAGGTGAGTCCCTTCCTTGCTTAGCTGTGTTGGCTGTTTGCCAGACTTGGGATTTGCTGCCACTAGCTAGTACTTGGATGGCTCCTCCTGTAATGCCGGAGAAACTGAGGCAAGATGGAGATTGGTTTTTAATGTTTTAATTGTGGAGAGTTTAGACCAGCCAGTCAAATGGCACTTGCGTCCAAGATTATTCCACCCTGAGCAATTGAGGCAGAAACCTTTTAAAGGATTCTCAGCTAATTAGCATTTATAAGCAGGATATAGAAACTGAGAAGGCAATTAGTCTAACATTTTACAACTGTTGTCTTTACTTCAGAGAGAGCCACAATTTAGTATTTACAGCTTGGATCATGGTTCAGTTCCTGTCAGAGAAGGGAGAAGGAACATTCTTGGATAGACAGGGACTTTTAACGAGGGCATAGGCAGGAATCCAGATAACATAATTCTACTCCAGGTAGTTTTGATGAGGTGAAGTCTAGTTTTCAGGGATCCCTGTATGGGAACCAAAAATATGATGAGGTTTAGGTTTTGGGGTTTCCTTTTGTAGGGAACCAAAATGAGATTAGGGTTTCTGGTGGTCAAGGAGTTAAATGATAAAGTCTAGTGGCAGGTTTGGGGTTCAGGGAACCAAATGGAGAGGTTTGGCTCCCTTATACCCCTTGAGATTCAGCATAAGATAGGGAATTTGGGGAACCCCCTTCTGGCAGCGCAGAGATTCTCTGTAAAGGAATTTACAGACCCCAAAACCTAGATTGATAAAACGGTTTATTATGGGGATTGGCAAGTAAGGTTAGAGATCCCCACAGAGAGGCATAAAGTCTCATTAGGGAAATAGGTGAGGGTAAAGAGAGGGTGGCACTGGAAAGAGTATTCCATTGGGCAGAGGCTTCCTTGGCATAGCATGGCATGTTTGGAACCTCTGCAAAGAGAGGATTTTAGATTGGCTCTTATAATGGGAGCTTTGGCTACCAGCTGAAGGGGGCTAGTGGATGGAGTCCCAAGTTGGCTCCTAGCTGGGTTTCAGTTTGAGCTGGAATTTGAATAGAATTGAATGTTTCTTTAATTGAATAGGGTTGGAATTCTTTTGCTCAGGACTGACCCAACCCCACCTAGATAACAGAATAAAGCTGTCTGTCCTGTTTCCCTCTGGCAGGGTCCCTCACTGAGGCAGAGTTGAAGATTTTCTCCTTCAAGGAGTTTCAGAGTTTCAGGGTCCCTTCTTCAGTTTTGGACAAGGATGGAGTCAGAGGGGCAGGCACCTGGATCATTATTTTTCTTTTCTATCCTCCATTGTGTCACAATGATATGTAAGACCCAATTCCAGTCTTAATGGCAAGGAAATGAAGGAGGGGCAGTGCCCAACACTCCATCCTTTTGAAGCTAAAAGGTCAAAACTTCATCCATTCTGTCTCCTAAAATAGAATATACCCAACAGTAACAGGTGTCATATGCTCAGGGACACATGGTGACTGAGTAGCAGGATAAGGCAGCAGAACCTGCTTTTCCATGTAGCAGCCCATCTGCAATCTTCCTTATTTGAAAGCCACAAGAGGGTGGGAGGTTAAAAGCAAAAAAGGGCACAAGGAAGGTCAAGGTAATTCTTTTGTATGCAAACTCAACTCCTGGCTTTGTCTTTGGTTCTCTGTGTTAGAAAACTCCTCATTACCAAACAGTATCAGTCTCTTGTCCAGAAGCTAGACTGACCTGTAGGAAATACAACTTTGTATATGCCTTAAGGACTAGGTCCTTACCATTTATTCTTTCATTATATAAATATGAGAGTTTGTTTTTTCCTGGGGAAGATACTGGAAGCTGGTGGTATCAGTAAAGTCTTCATGTAAAAAAAAGTATTTGAATGAGCTTTGAGAAAATTTGAGATTCTAAGATAAGTTGGGAGGATATTTCAGGCTTAGGGCATAGAGGGAGAGTTGTTAGGAACAATGAGAACTTTTGTACATTTCTAAGGGACTAAGTCAAAGGTAAAAGGCCTGAATTTAAGCCTTAAAATTCTTGGGGAAATGCCAGAGAAAGGAGAATAATGATATTTTATTTCAAAGCCTTATTGATGCTACAACCTTTGTTTATTTATCACCCTGTAAACCTTCAGGATCAATGCTATGCCTTTCTTTTTCCAAAATAAGCAGAAGTTGGAGAAAATAAGTCTGATTCTACCCATGAGCATCCTCCTGGACAATAGCTGCTGACCCTTGGGAGAATGGAAGCATTGGAACATAATAAGGTGTGGATTTCACAACTGGTCAAGGCCTTCCTAATTCCTACACTAATCAGAGACTTCAGATGCTTAAAAGCCTATGCTTGCAACAAATGGATAGATCTTAGAGCAATACAAGATAGTCTGAACTGTCTTAAAACTTGTGTAACTACCTGAGATCTCCATGGTTAGATGGTTAGATGATCCCTTTAGTGAGGTTTTAGACATGATTCTTGATCAGATATGGGCAGGACCAGATGCCCTGTGAAGTTCCTTCTAACTCCAATACTCAGATTTTGTACTATCCGTCTCTGATACATCCCTTCAAGTTCTAACATTCTGTTAGAACTTAGGTCTCTCCTAATTCTGATATTCTATGTTTTAAGCTGTCCTTCAATTCTGTCCTAAAATTTCTCCCATTTCAGACAATTTATGTTTTAAGATTCCTTTCTAACTCTGACATTTTGTGTTCTAAAGTCTCTCCCATATCTGATGTTCTATGTTCTAAGCTTTCCTCCAACTCGGACATACTATTGTCCTAAAATTTTTCCCAGCTCTGTTATTTTCTCTTCTAAACTTTGTTCCATCTTTGATAGCCTGTGTTCTAAGGTTCCTTCCAGACCTGACATTCAGTGTTCTGAGACCCTTCCCATGTCTGACATTCTCTGACACCCCTTTCTTTCTCTGATAGACATGTTTTAATATTCTATATTGTACAATCTCATCCAACTCTGACTCTATATGAATTCAGAACCTATGAAATCAAATGAGATAACTCTGTGTCACCCACTCTGATCCTGGGAACTTCTGTCATCCAATGCTTCTGCCTTCCTTGTCATAAGTTTGCATGCTTATGTCTTAGGGGAAGAGCTGGAGGCCACATGCTCATGGCTCCAGCCTGGGGTAGAGACCTTTATTTTGGTTTGTGGTGGGGGTTGTGGATTGCTTCATATGAATGACCCAATTGTGTAGAGGGAGATGTTTATTTGGACAAGAACTTTGCCTGCTGGGAGACAGTTGCTGAGCCGAATAAGCTGAATCCCATGGGGCTCCCTGTGGAATGGTATCCAGACAGCTCTGCATGGAATGTCACACAGTCCCCTCCCGAGGAAGTCAGTAGGAGTGGGTTTTTCCTGCAGGTTGTATGCCTGGTGGTCCTGGCTTGCTGTGTGGTTTGGGTCAAGACACCTGTTCTCTCAGAGCCTCACTTTCCACATCGATAGAATGGGAGCAGAATAAACTGACTCATCCCTCTGTACAGAGCTCTTATAGGAATGGATAGATGGATAAGGCATATCTGAAAGGCTGAGAAAAAATTTCAAGAGAAGGATGCAAGGTAGGGCAAAATTTGTTTATCCTATGGCCCCATCCCCTTAATTTGACAGAGAGAAGCTGGGGGGGGGGTAACTTAGAAGAAATAGCAGATAGGGCTGGGCAGCAGGAACTATTCTACTTTAGCAAAGTTTTTCTTCTGAAACTGGGGAGGCTGTGATGGAGGACAACAATTAAAAAAACATTGGAGGTTTTTTGGGGAATAGTGGAAAAAGGACTGAGCTGAGTGGAATCAGGAGCCCTGGGTTCTAGTGACTTTGAAATCACTGTCACAGTCTTTCTTGGGACTTCATTTTTTCCACCTATCAAGTGAAGTAGTTGGACTAAATTATCTCTCAGACCCCCTTTCTAGCTTTATGTATTTTGATCTAAGGTGCTTTCTGTGATAGCATCCTGGTAAACTCTTTTCTAAAGATGTTTT
The DNA here is from genome assembly GCF_902635505.1 of Sarcophilus harrisii. Classification (NCBI taxonomy): domain Eukaryota; kingdom Metazoa; phylum Chordata; class Mammalia; order Dasyuromorphia; family Dasyuridae; genus Sarcophilus; species Sarcophilus harrisii. The sequence continues at coordinate 566,360,586 of NC_045428.1, read as the reverse complement.
TTAGCTCTGACATTCTGTGTTCTAAGATCCCTCCCAACTCTGATGTTTTCTGTTCTAATGTTAACTCTGCCATTCTGTATTCAAAGGGCCCTTCTAGATCTGACATTCTATGTTCTAAGCACCCCCCTCCCCTGACTTTCTGTCTCAACTTTTTGCCATTCTGTTTTCCCCTCCCAACCCTGCCATTCAGTGTTCTAAGATCCCTTCCAGCTTTGACAGTATGTTCTAAGACCCTCCCTGCTCTGACATTCTAGCTTCTAAAACCTCTCCCAATTCTGATATTGTATGTTCTAAGACCCCGCCCAACCCTGCCATTCTGTGTTCTAAGACCCCTTCCAGTTCTGCCATTTTATGTTCTAAGATCTCTTCCAAGTTTGACTTTCTGTGTTGATAGGTCCTCCCAACTCTAATGTTTTCTGTTCTAATGTTCCTCTCATCTTTGACATTCTATGTTCTAAGACCCCTCCCAGTTCTGACATTTTGTATTTGACTCCTCCCAGCTCTGCCATTCAGTGTTCTAAGATCTCTTCCAGCTTTGACATTGGGTTCTAAGACCCTCCCTGCTCTGACATTCTATCTTCTAAAACCTCTCCCAATTCTGACATTGTGTGTTCTAAGACCCCTCCCAATCCTGCCATTCTATGTTCTAAGACTCCTTTCAGTTCTGCCATTTTATGTTCTAAGATCTCTTCCAAGGTTGACTTTCTGTGTTGATAGGGCCTCCCAACTCTAATGTTTTCTATTCTAATGCTCCTCTCATCTTTGACATTCTGTGTTCTAAGACCCCTCCCAGTTCTGACATTTTGTATTCTAAGACCCCTCCCAGCTCTGCCATTCTGTGTTTTAAGATCTCTTTCAAGACTGACTTTCTATGTCATAAGGGCCCTTCCAACTCTATAATGTTTTCTGTTCTACTGTTCCTCTCATTTCTGACATTTTGTGTTTTAAGGGCTCCCCTAATCTTGCCATTCTGTTTTGTAAGGCCTTTCCTAGCTCTGACATTCTCTGTTCTAAGAGCCCTCCCAGCTTTGACATTCTGTGTTCCAAGGTCCCTCCAAGCTCTTTTATTCTCTGTTCTAATATTCCTCCCAAATCTGCCATCCTCTGTTCTAAGGTCTTGCCTAGCTTTTCCCTTCTATGTTCTAAGACCCTTCTCAGCTCTACCATTGTTTTAAGATTCCTCCCAACTCTCTTCTAAGATCCCTCTCAGCCCTCTTGTTTCTATGTTCCAAGACCCCTCCCAGCTCTGATATTTTTGAGCCTAAGGCTCTACTAGCTCCAAACTTCTATTATTTCATGATTAAGTTTTTAAGTGATAATAAATTAACTAGATTTAGAATATTTATTTAGCTTTTGATTTTATAAGTGCCATAGGGTAGGATAATGGCTGGGAAATAGCAATTAGCAGCTTTGTCTCCAGCACCATTGTGAACTTGGTCTCCTAGGGGCTTCCTGGGGGAACTGATTTTGAATTCATCAAAATAGATTGTGTCTTCTTAGTGTTATTTACTAAATCCACACATTCACTTTAGATTTTGTTGCTTTGCCTTCCCTTTAATGATTATCTCCTATTTATATTGCATGTAACTTTCTTGTACATAATTATTTCATGTCTCACCCCCATTAGACTGGGAGTTTAAGGCCAGAGTCTGTCTTTTGACTTTGCACTGCTCCCCTTCCATTGTTCTGTGAACTATTTCCTGGGCAGATCTGGAAATCTGTTGTGTTGTTTGACAGGACTAATGTTGGCCCAAGGAGTGAAGGAGAGAGTAGGGACAAAACCCGAAGCCTGAGGATCTACAGAATAAATACAAGTAAATTAATTCAATATTTAAAGTAATTTAATATTATCTCAGGCACTTACTTAGTAGCTTAGTAGTAAAACGAGGATTATAGTAGTCTTTATCTCCCAAAGTTATCATGAAGATCAAATGAGATAATATTTGTAAAGTGCTTAGTAGAATGCCTGACACATACTAGGCACCTAATAAATGATGCTGTTATATGCTCCTTGAGGGGCTTAGCAAAGGCTTCCAATGCTCAGGGTGGGTCTTAAAGTAAGAGAACACTTCTATAAGGTGGAGGGGAAGAGGGAGGGATATCAGGTGGGAGGGACAGTCAGGGCAAATTCCCAGAGTGGGGAATGGAGTGCCCCAAGATGTCTTGTTTCTTTCAATTTCAAGGTTCAGGATTAGCCTGGATCTCCTCTGGACTGTTTAGAGGGAGTGTGGTGGTAACCAAAATAGGGGGAAACATGAACCAGACCCTCCCAGGATTTATTGTGTAATCTCTCCAACCTAACTTCCACTGTGGCCCTGAACATAAATCACTTTGTTCTAGGATTTCCACTCAAAAGGGGACCTTTGAGATTAGCTAGAGCAGCCCCCTTGTTTCACAAATGGGGAAAGTGGGACCCGGGGATAGAAAGCGATTTGCCTTGAAACATGGAAGCGGCTACCTTACAAAGCAGTGAATTCTCCATTTTGGAGATAATCAAGCAAAGATAAATGATCATTTAAGTTATAGGGGAGAATCTTCAAGAACCAGTTGGACTAGAAGGTTTCTGAGGTTTCTTTCCACTCCCAAAATGTGTGATTTTGTCTTTTCTAAGATCCTTAATATGTAAGGGACCAGGTCACAGTTATATGCCTCTTGTGTCTAGCATAGTACCTGGCTCACTGCTGATGCTGAAGAAGTGCTTGTTGGGGCAGCTAAGGTGGCACAATAGATAGTCAGGAGGATCTAAGTTCAAATGTGGCCTCAGACACATAATACCTTTTTATTCCCGGGCAAATCACTTAATCCTCATTGCCTTAAAAAAAGTATTTGTTGATTGAATGATTGAAGTTCACACTGTTTCCAAATAACATAACTGAGATTCAAATCTAGGTGCTCTAAACAAAAGCCCTAAACTCTACAATTCAAAATGCCTTATTAGCCTTTTCACAGAATAATAGTTGATAATGATGTAGCATTTTTTAATTTTGTTTTTTCCCTCTAATTTATTATTTAGTTTTAACATTCTTTTCTTTTAAAATTTTGAGCTCAAAATTGTTTCCCTTTCTCCTAAGCTTCCCCCTACCCATTAAGAAGGCAAACAATATGATATCAATTATACATGTGAAATCATGCAAAGCATATTTCCATATTAGTCATATTGTTTTAAAAAAAAAGCAAGAAAAATAAAATGAGAAAATTATACTTCAGTTTGTACCCAGAGTCCATCAGTTCTGTCTCTGGAGGTGGATAGCATTTTTTCACCATGAGTCCTTTGGGATTGTCTTGGATAACTGCATTGATCACAGTAGCCAAGTGAGCCATAGTTGATTATCATTACATTACTGTTACTACGCAAAATGATCCCCAGTTCTGCTTCACTTTGCATCAGTTCACAAGGGTCTTCTTCCATGTTTTTCTTCACCCTCACCAGTCATTTCTTATAGCACAATATTATTCCATCAAAATCATATGTCACAACTTGTTTAGCCATTGAACATCCACTCTATTTCTAGTTCCTTGCTACCACAAAAAGAGCTGGATATAGCACTTTGGTTTTAAAACTTTTGAGGTGATTTATCTCCTTGGAGTTTCACAACAATCATATGAAGGAGATGTGAGAGATGCTATGATGTCCGTTTTCTGGATGAAAAAAAGGAGACTCAGTGACATTAAAGGTCACCTCTCAGGAGGGTTTGAACCCAGATTTTCCTGGGTCCAAGTTCTCAACTTTCTTTATTATGACAAGCTGGCTTTCCAAGATCTCCTGACTTGGTTTCCTGCTCTGAACAGTGGGCTTTTTCATCCCTCCTACTCTGGTATAGCTGACAGGGTCTAGTTAGACCGGTCTTGAGAGAGCCAGTTAGACCTGGCTCCTTTGGCAGGAAATTTGATCTGCTTGGATTCTTGGTTCCCTCTGTTTTCCCTGGAGGCTGGCCTGATGCTCTCACCTCTGAAGTAAGAGCTGCACCCAGCCAGAGAAGGAGCGGGGAGGGCTGGGAGCGAAGACCCTCCGTCCTCAGCCATCTCAAACTTGATGTCTTTCCCCTCCTCACCCTAGAGAGGTTTGTGCTGACAGAAGGGACTCCTCTTCCCTGGGCCATCGGGTGTGTCCCTCCCCAGAGAGTGTCCTGCCTTCTACCTGTTTGCTTCTTTAGAGCTAAGGAGGTTTGCTGGTAATGTCATGGAGGGGAGAAGGAAGGAGGGAGGAAGGGAGGGAGGGAGGGAGGGAGGGAGGGAAAGAGAGAGAGACAGAGAGAGAGAGAAAGAGGCAGAGAGACAGAGACAGAGACAGAGAGAGACAGAGACAGAGACAGAGACCAAGAAAGGGAGACGGAGAGGGAAAGAGGGGGAGATAGGGATAGGGAGAGGGAGAGGGAGACAGAGACAGACACAGACACACAGACACACACACAGATGGAGAGAGACAGAGACACAGAGAGGGAGACAGACCCAGAGAGAGGGGAGGGGAAGAGGGAGCATGAGAACACAAGCGAACTAGTTTTGGAATGGAGCTGACTTGGCTACAAGTCCTCATCTACCACAGGTTGGCTGTGTGACCCAAGGGGGACAAGTCAGCTCATCTCCCGGCAGCCTAAGCAGCTCTCTAAAGTTACAGAGAAAGTTCCAAGGAAATCAGAGATTGTTCTTCCCTCGTCCCCTGCAAGTGTTTTCCAGCAAAAATGTGTGGCACAGTGTCCTGTGTGCTGTTGGTATACAGTTGTTTCAGACTTTTCATGACCCTTTTTGGGGTTTTCTTGGCAAAGATACTGGAGTAATTTGCCATTTCTTTCTCCAGCACATTTTACAGCTGAAGAAACTGAGGCAAACAGAGTAAAGTGTCTGAGGCCAGATTTGAACTCAGGTTTTCCTAATTCCAGGAAAGATGCTCTGTGCACTGTGCCATTTGTACAGTTGCCCTATCCTGTACATAGGGGGTGATTAATAAGTGCTTGTTGGATGAATAGAAATGAATGAATGAGGATATGCTCATTGAGGATATGCATTTCATTTTTTCCTTTGTAACCTTAGTAGTGATGATATTAATAGAGAGTGAGGATAATGGTGATGATAATGATGATGATAATAACAATAATAAACATATAATAATAATAAATAAAAATACTTAAACCTGCAAGGGCCACAATAATAAAAATAAACTTATGTAGTATTTTAGGATTGGTGAGACATTAACTGTTCTGATCCTTATAATAATCCTAGTTATTATAATAGCTATGAAATAATTTGTTTGTTTTTATTAAAACTGAATAAATATAGCGTTATTGAATGATTATTTGCCAGGATATTTTTACTTCTTCTCCAGTCTGAATTGAGTGCTAGTTCCAAGAACCAATTCAAATCAATAAACATTTATTTTGTTTCCCTACTATATGCAAATCAATTAATTAATATTTATTAAGTATCTATTGTATAGACACTATACAAGGTGCTGGGTAACTTGATTCAGCAATTCAACAGACATTTAATTGACTACTATGTGCTTGCCAATTAGTCAGCAAGACTATATTAAACACCTACTATGTTCCAGGAGCTGTGGTAGACATTGGGGATATAAAGAATGCATCAACCCCTATTTGTAAGGAACTGATTTACATTCTAAGGGGGAAGACAACCAGCTCATATATTAATATATGTGGAACAGATGCAAAGGGAATAAATACAAGCAAATATGAAACAGTCAAATTCAAGATCTTAAGGGAAGGAACAGTTCTGATAATTGTAGGGATCAGGATCTTGAAGTCTAAGATGGTGCTCGAGCTGTGTTGAAGGAAGAGGGACAGAGATAAAGAGAGGGAGCATTCCAGCCCAATGAATGCCCAAAGAGACAGGTGATGGACTGTAGCAGAAAGTGGGGACTAGCCCGGGTTTTCTAGTGAAGGAGGAGAATGGCGCATTATGAAGCTGACGAGATGGGCCAGTGCCAGAGTGTGAAGGGCTTTCAAAGCTAAATGGGAGTTTATATTGGATTCTAAAAGCAATAGGAAACCATCAGAGTTTATTGAACGGGGAATATCATAGTCAGAACTCTGCTTAAGGAAAATTACTTTTGGCAAATGCTCTGAGGATGACTGAACTGGAGAGATTCTTGAAGCAGGGAGATCGATGAGGATTTCTTTGCAATAATGTAGACCAAAAAGTGATGAGAATTAAGGGGGTGCTGTGTGAGTAGAGAGAAAGGGTTGGTTTCAAAATATATAGAGAGGTAGTTGTGGAGATAGAAACAACTAGGATTGGCAACTAATTGGATGAGGAGGGAAAATGTAGCTGAGGGGATTACCAAGCTTACAAACCTGGCAGTCTGATGCGGAAAGGGAGATCTGGATCAGGGAAGACATTGAATTAATTTTGGACATGCAGGTCTTTAGAGATCTCTGGCCCTTACAGTGTTAAGTGCCTGATAGGCAACTGATAATGTGAGACTGGCGTTCTAGGGAGAAACTAGGACTGGATATATGGATTTATGAATAATTGAAATAGTTGTTTTTGTTCAGTCATGTGTGACTTATGATACTGTTTGGAGTTTTCCTGGCAAGGATACTGGAATGGTTCGGCATTTCCTTCTCCAGCTCATTTTATATCTGAGGAAATTGAGGAAATTTGTCTCAGGTCACACAGCTAGATGTGGCTGGATTTGAATTCAAGTCAGGAATGACTCCAGGTCTGGTGCTCTATCCATTGTACCACCTAACTGACTTCCTTGGGAACAATGAAGCAACTGAAAGACTTTTTAGAGGGGCCTAAGATGAAGTTTGGGGAACACCCTTGGGAGACACCCAGTTAGGGTACTTGATCTGAGTGATGAAATAGGAAAGGAGGGGAAGGAGGGAAGAAAGGGATTCATATTTCTATAGCACCTACTATGTGTTGGAAAGTATGTGAAGCACTTTTACAAATATTATCCCATTTTATAGCTGGGGAAACTGGAGCACACAGTGAGGCAGCTCAATGGTATAGTGGATGGAACGTTGGACCTGGAGTTAAATCCTACCTCAGACACTTGTCTTCCTGAGCTCTGGTGGAAAGTTGGAAAAGAAAGCACATAATCAAATATGGCGTTTCTCCAACTTGGGACTGCTTTGGCACACTTGCTGAGGAAATGTTCTGTCCTCCCCAGCTCCCACGAAGTGCTCAGTAAGTGTCTTTGGGCTAGGACAGTAGTGAGCAAGGAAGAAGAAAGAGTTGGGAAGAGAAAGTTGGAGGGAGGTTCTCTCTCTCTCTTTCTTTCTATCTTTCTGTTTCTATCTCTCTTTTTCTCTCTTCTCCCTCTTTTCTTCTCTCCTTCTTCCCCTATTCCTTTTCATGTGGCCTTCATGACCTAGCAACCATAACAATCCAAGGGAGAATGAACTCTTTGGTCTGTTGAGATCCCTTTCCCCCCTCCTCATGCATCCTGAGATCTGACACTCAGGAAAATGAGGCGGGAATCTTCCTCTCCCAGTAGCGTTCCTTGCTGACCAATGAGCTCGATGCTCTCCCTGGAAACCTGTGACTATGCAGAGGGAAAATTCTGTTGTTATGGCAACAGAAGGCTTGTCCTTCCATTTCCCCCACACAGTGAGGACCTGGCCTGCTGGCACACTTGCTGAGGAAATTTCTGTCACCCCCCAGCTCCCATGAAGTGTTCAGTAAGTGTCTTTGGGCTAGGACAGTAGGGAGAAGCCTCGTGATGGAGCACTGTCCACATCCTGACTCTTGTTTTCTACTGTATAGAGACTTTTTAATCTTTCAGTTGTGTCCAGCTCTTCGTGCCCCTCGCTGGAGTTTTCTTGGCAGAGACACTGGGGCAGTTTGCCATGTCCTTCTCCGCTCATTTTACAGATGAGAAAATTGAGATAAACAGGTGAAGTGACCTGCCCAGGATCACACAGCTAGGAAGTGTCTGTGGCTGGATTTGAATTCAGAAGGAGGAGTCTTTCTGACTCCAAGCCCACCCTCTATGCACCATGGCACCCCATAATAGCCCCAGATCTAGCATTTATGACGACTTGTACATAGGCCTCTGACTCTAGTAGCTGTGTGACCCTGGGCAAATCAGTTACTCACTCTGTTGAATTTTCTCACCTATAAAACAGGAACGTGGATTAGAAAATAGTTTCTTAATCTTTTTCCACTCATGACCTCTTTTGTCCCTGAGAAATTTTTACATCACCCCGAGTCTATAGGTATATAAAATAAGTATATGAATTAAATATTTATTGATAATAAATCATAATTTCATGACTCCCCACATCCAGTTGCATGATCTCACAAGGGAAGTTTAAGAAGCTTTGGACTAGAAGATGTCTAAAGGCTCTTCCTAGTCTAAAAGTCTAATTCCTTCATTTTATAGGGAAGTAAACTGAGTGCCTGGGGAGCTACATCACCATTCAGCAGGCATTTTCCAAGCATCTGCTGTTTGTCAAACATGATGTTAGGACCTGGAGATAAAAAGACAATGAAAAATTTTAAAGTCCCTGTCAAAGACCTTATAATTTAGTGAGGGGAGGAGTGTGTGTGTGTGCGCACGTGCATGTGTTATATAAACACACAATATATACACACACATATATTTATATATGTATATAAAACAAGATAATTTTATGGGGTGGGACAGGCACTAGAGGGATGGGGGCAGGTTATGGCACCAGGAAAGGCCTTCAGGTACTTAAGCTGAGCCTTGCAGGATATGAGGAATTCTAAAAAGTACAAGTGAGAAGAGTATTCCAGTGCTCAGCATACTGCTTGGTACACAGTAGGCGCTTAATAAATGTTTGTTGATTGATCAATGGATTCTAAGTATCGGGAACCTCAGTTCCTCAGTGTGAAAACTTTCCCGAGGCAGGTCATACACATTTGTCTGTAACTTGGAACCTGACGCTCAGTGGTATTAGTGACTGGCCTAGTTCCCCATTCAGATTTAGATGCATAAAATCACTTTTGTCTTGAAAGCTATTGGATTCATGGATTAGGAGGGAGCTGGCTGGGTCAGCTCTGCTCAAAGGGCAGTGTTTGCTTAGGGAGATAATGGCTGCCCTTAGCTGCCAAGTTCTCCTAGGACTTCCTTAGTCAGGGCCGGGCAGCGGAGGGGACAAGGAGGAGAGGAGAGGATGGAGAAGGAAAGGGCAGCAGGGAAACCCAGCCTGAGCATGTTGCCCAGGGCTTGCAGGGCAGAGACTGAGTGGGAGCGGGTGGGTTGCGGATCCAGGGAGAGCCAGTGATTTTGGCATTCATCCCATGGGGTCTTGGGAGTGTGCTCTAGCCATCTGTAGTTGGGAGGCAAAAAGGAAGGTGCTGAGTCTTGGAGTGGTGGGTGCAGGAGGGGATGGGAGGGGATGGGCAGCCCAGTCTCCAAGCTAGGGACCCCCAAATTTGGGTGAAATAGGAGCCATCATTTGAAGAGATGAAGACTCTTGGTGGTAGAGAGCTATGGGGGACATTGCAAGGCTGAACTGTGCATGGGAGTCTCTTGTATGTTTCTGCACCTATACTGTGATCACCAGAGTATTGAACACCCCCAAGATTTATGAAGAAGACAACAGGGTCCTCAAACTTTTTAAATAGGGGGCCAGTTCACTGACCCTCAGACTGTTGGAGGACCAGACTATAGTAAAAACAAAAACTTTGTTTTGTGGGCCTTTAAATAAAGAAACTTCATAGCCCTGGGTGAGGGAGGTAATTGTCCTCAGCTGTTGCATCTGGCCCATGGCCATAGTTTGAGGCCCCCTGGTCTAGGCCCTAGACTATATAAATGGCTGGCATTTGTATAGTATAGCCCTTTCAGGTTTACAAAGTGTTTTGTGTAATTTTATTTAAACTACAAAAATCTTCAAGTTAAGTGTTCTAATTACCCATTTTACAGATAGAGAGAACTTGCTCTTGCGGTTTGGTATTACTGAGTGAGACAGTATTCATTCATCCAAAACACTGAGCCTGGAGTCAGAAAGAATTCATTCAGAATCCAGTTTTGGACACTTTGACCCCTGAGAGAGCACTTCACCCCTGCTTCAGTTTCCTCATCTTCCAGATAAAAACAGCACCTCCATCCCAGAGTTGTAGTGAAAATCAAATGAAATAATATTAATAAAGTGCTCAACTTGCATAGCTTATTACAGGATGAAATAATATTAATAAAGTGCTCAACTTGCATAGCTTATTACAGGTACATAGGAGGTGCTATATAAATACTAACTGTTATTTATTATTAAGGGGCAACTAGGTGGTGCATCCAATAGAGTGTAGGGCCTGGAGTCAGGAAGATTGAGTTCCAGCTTCAGACACTTACTAGCTGTGTGACCCTGGCCAAGTCACTTAACTCTGCCTCAGTTTCCTCATCTTTAAAATGGGGATAAATATAGCATCTACCTTCCAGAGTTACTGTGAGCATCAACTGAGATAATATTTATAAAGTGCACAGCATATTGTCTGGTACATTGTAGTGCAGCATAAACATTAGCTGTTATTATTATTATAATTAAGGATGATCTGAATTCAAATCCTTTGACAATAACTGTGAGTCTGGGCAAGACATCTAATCTCTGTCTCATTTTCCTTATCTGTAAGATGTTTTTTTTTTTTTATGAGAATCAAATGAGATAATAGTTGTAAAGTGTTTTATAAAGCCTTAAGTACTATTTAAGTTGTTATTGTGCATAGCTTTATGATAATTGCTCCATTGTTTATTATCATTATTAATAATAATATTATCAATATTATCATTATTATTATTAATAATATCTCAGGGAATCCATACAGAGGAGATACAAGCTAACTTCAGAGGAGAAGGCACTCGTAGTAACTGGGGGACTCTGAAGGGTCTCTTGGAAAAGGTAGCGTCTGAACTGAGTCATTAAGGAAGCCATAGAGGTTAAGAGCTTGAGGAAAAAAGGGAGGGCTTTCTAGGTACCAGGATGTAGCCCATGCAAAAGCCTGGAGGTGAGAATGAGTACTCGTGTATGCAGAACAGCAATGTTTGGACTGTGGAGTGTATGCATGGGAAGGAGTCAGGTATAAGAAGCCTGGGACTGTGGGAAGGGACTCTGTTGGGAAGAGCTTTCAATACCAAATGGTAGTTTTGTGTTCTGGAGGTAATAGGGAGCTATTGGAGGTTATTGAGTAGGGGATGCGTGAGTTGGATACTGAAGACTCCCTACTGTTTAGCAAACACGGTCTCTATTTTTTCACACTTTGCATGTCCAGGGGGAGAGGGCCTAGGCCTTTGTCCAGCGCTCAGAGGAATCCACACAGGTCTGACTTGGGATGGCCCAGCTCCCTCCCATTGGGCTTGGTGGTAGGAAAGGAGGCGGCTGCCCAGTGAGATTCCCTAATGATGTGGGGCCTTGTGGGCTGCAGCTGCTGTTGTGTGGGAGGAAACGGCCCACGTGGCTCCCCTCAGAACCCTGTCCTTCCCTCTCGCTTTTGACCCTGCCCTTCCAGGACTGCTAAGTGGGAAGTCCCGCTGCTCAAGAAGAACCTCAAAGTATCAATGTCCTTTTCTGTATCTCTTTAGAGCTTACATGGTGCTTTGCTTATAGCTTTTCTATTGATAGAGAAGTCAATCAAGGAACAAGCATTTATTAAGCACTTACAATATACCAAGCTCTGAGGATACAGACAGTAAAAAAGCACAGTACTGACCTTCATGGAACTCATAATCTAATGGAGGAAACATCTACAACAAAATAATATAGTATATTATTATACTATAGTATTATTACATTATAGTATATATATAGTATTATGTTATATATATTATATTATGTTACAGTATGATGATAGCTAGTATTTACAGAGCACTTTGAGGTTTCAAAAGCATTTTAAAATGTTTTAACATTTGATCCATCACCCTCAGTCAGGGCGCTATTTTACAGATGAAGAAACTGAGGCAGGCAGAAATTGAGAGAAGCCATCTGTGTCTCAGAGCTAGGAAGTGATTGAATCAGTATTCAAACCCAGGGTCCTTAGCCACTCACTGCACCACCCACTGGGCGTCCTCAGACTCTGCCAAAGAGGGCTGTGACTCAAAGCTGTGACCTCCTTCTTTAATGAACCTCTATTCTGTGGCCCCCAGGAAGCCTACTGGCTGCTCAGGGCTGGTGGCAGGGAATAGCCACTCTCCCATCCTTCCAAGCCTTGCAGGTTGGGGCAGGTACCAGCTCCTTCCTTGGAACACACGCTGTCTACATACCCCCCTCGCTGGAATGTTGGCTGCCCCTCCAGACCACCCTTGCAGGGTAGCGTTCATACCAGCATCCCAGAGCTTCCCAGCTGAAAGAAAAGTCAAGCGAGCTAAAGCACATCCAGGTTCTAATCCTTGCCTTCCAATTCACCCCCTCCCATTTCTAATTTTTTAATTAGCTTGTTTGATCCATTCATATTTTTTCTTTTTTCCTATTTCTATTTGTATGAATGAAGAAGCATTTATTAATCACTCAGTAAAAGTTAAATATTTGCTAACCACTGGGGTTACAAATTTTAAAGGGTCTTCCTTGCTGAGGAGGAGAACAATTATTTTGGGGGAAACTACAGTTATCCCTTCTATATTCTTGGGGGATGGTCAAAAATTTTTATTTTATTCAAATTTTCTAGTTCAAGGGGGCACCAGGCCCTTAACCCCATGATGTGGAAGGGATAATTGTATTTATTTAATAGAGGGGTAGGCAAGGAGGGACACTTTCATCATAGTGAGTAAGACTACAGGGAAGTAGGTTGACATACTCTATATAGGAATAATGGCAGACTTAATTTGATTCCTGGTCTAGGAAGTATCCTGGAAAGGAGGGAGTGCACAAAGCAGAGATAAGGATGGTCTGAAATAGTATGGGGGAAGGGCAATCTTCAAGCTGGAGGTGGAGTTGTGTTCCCTACTCCCAATCCTCTGTGTCTGTTGTGGTGTTGAGGAAGGTGGCCAGGATGAAGGAGATCATATCATTTAGAGCTTGGAGCTGCCTCTGTAAGGATCATCCAATTCATCCCTCCATGATGAAAGTAAGGATTTGAAAAGTTAATGAATGATCATAGTCATACTTAGTAAATGACTCTCAAGATTCACCATTGGATTTTATAACCTCAAATAACAGGTGCTTCCCCACCAAAGCAAACAATGTTATAATACAATTAATGTTAGATTTGGAATCAGGAAATCTGGGTCAAATATTGACCCTAGATACTTAAAAGCAGGAGGATTATGGATAAGTTATTTGGGAATTGGATTAGTTGACCAGAACCCTAGGCAATTTTTAAATCTTCAAGGTTTCCCCTCGATTAGATTTCTAAGTTCCCTTCTGAATTTCAGCTTCCCAGATTCTATCATCTGGATTCAAATCCTGCCTGGCAAGTCTATAAGCATTTATAAAAACTTAGTGTGTCCTAAGCTCTGACAGTTCCTGTCCTCAAGGAACTTAGATTCTCCCCCCGACCCCTCCATTTTTAAATACTATTTTTTCCAATTACATGTAGAGATAATTTTCAACATCCTTTTTTGTAAGATTTTAAGTTCCAATTTTTTCTCCCACCTTTCATTCTCTCTGTCCTTCCCAAGACGGCAAGCAATCTGATTCAGGTTATACATGCACAATCATTTTGAACATATTTCCATATTCGTCATGTTGGGAAAGAAAAATCAGAACAAAGGGGAAAAACCATGAGAAACAACAACAATGAGGTGAAATAGTGTCCCTTGACCTGCATTCAGTCTCCATAGTTCTTTCTCTGGATGCAGATGGCACTTTACATTACAAGTCTATTGGAACTGCCTCGGTTCACCTCACTGTTGAAAAGAACCAAGTTCATCATCACATAATCTTGTTGTTGCCGGGTACAATGATCTCTTGGTTTTGATTGTTTCACTCAGCATCAGTTCATGTAAGTCTCTCCAGGCCTTTCTGAAATCATCCTGCTGTTCATTTCTTACAGAACAATAATATTCCATAATATTAATATTCCATAATTTATTCAGCCATTCTACAATTGATGGGTATCCACTCAGCTTCCAGTTTCTTGCCATTACAAAGAGACCTGCCACAAACATTTTTGTGGGTCCCTTTCCCTCTTTTATGATACTATTGGTCGAGATTAAGTCGAGAGACTGCTAGATCAAAGGATATGCACAATTTAATAGCTCCTTGGGCATGGGAGCTTTTATTCTAAGAGGGAAAGACTATAACCAAAAAGGAGGTAAAAAAGATGGTCCCAGGAGGAGAGAGAAGGTGGGCTTGGTGCGACTGTGTCTAAGTCAAGCATCAGAAGGAGTCACCTTGTCTGTCCTACCTTATTATACAGAAAGAAAACAGCCAAAGTCATTTAACTTCTCTGAGCCTCAGTTTTTTCATCTGTAAAATGAACCTATTTCAGGGAATCCTTGTGAAGAAAGTACTTTAGAAGCTGTAAGACGTTATAGAGAGTTGGACATGACTGAAAAGGACTGACACAATGTGCTAGATGCAAAGAGCAGAAAATAAATGATCTTCAAGGCTCTTATATTCCATCGTGTACATATATATCTATGCAAAGTCTATGCAAAATAAGTAAAGGAGAATTAAAACAATTTTTTTTTGGAGGGGAAGCTCTTAATATCTGGAGTGGGATGGGGGCATTAGGAAAAGGCTTCAGGCTCTCATCCCTAGTGGGAAAGGGTATGGCAGTGCTGCCCAATGGTTCTGCTCATGATTCCTGGGTCTCCCCTGACCCATACTCCCTCCTGGACCCCTACATGCTCTTGCATCATCTCCTCCTAAGTGAATGTAAGCTCCTTGAAGATGATTTCTCTTTTGTCTCTGAAACCTCAGTGCTGAACACATAGTTAATAACTAGATGTTTCAGTTTGCAAAGTACTTTCCAATGATTAATAGTAATATATATCATAATTAATAACATCATAATTAATATCTCTTACTGGCTCAATTATCTCATTTTATCTCCACTACAACCTTGGAAAGTAGGTTCTATTATTATCCCCATTTAAGGAGGAGACTAAATCAGGTTAAGTTACTTGTCAGGTGTGGGGGTAGGGGGGGCTCTCACAACTACCAAGTATCTGAGGTAGGATTTTAACTGGGGTCTCCAAGCCTGTCTGTTTAATAAATGTGACTGGACCCAGAGGGTTCCAGAGGGGAAAGTGAGGCAGGTTCCCTTGCCCGGCCCTCCCTCACTTAATTCCACTTCACTTTTGTGTCATGGACTTCTTTGTCAAACAATAACAACCTCCTGGGTTGGGGACGACTCCTTACTTTTCCTCTGTGTCTCCCCCTGAGTGTTATTCAAAGGCTTTTTGATCCTTGGGTGAATGTGTGTTCTCATCAAGCGTGGATGCCCCTTTCTACCTGTGCAGGCCAGGATCCAACTGTGTCTTGCCATCCAGGGATCTTTCCTAAATTCTTCACAAAGGCTTTATCCATCCTTCATGTTGACCCCATTGCCCCTTGTAGGTGCAAAATAATTATTTGTTGAATGAGTGTTGAATTGACCTACAGCTAAGGGGCATAACAGGGCCTCTGTGCCCGTTCACTTCAGACTTTCTGAAGCACTTTCATGTGTATTGTGTATGAAACTTACAACCTTGTGAGTTGGGCAGTTTTATCCCCAATTTTACAAATGGAGAAACTGAAGAGAAGTTTGCTCAAGGTTATATAATGAGTTTTGGCAACGCTGGGCTAGACTAAGTCCCCTGATTTTGTCCCTTGCTTAGATGTGGGCCTGGCTCTGATGGGTGCGATGCCCCCTTGCCTGTTCTGCCAGGATTGTGTCCCTGTCCTGATGCCCTAGCTCGGGCTGTTTCCTGCCCTCTCCAGCCTTGTGGTATCTCTTTCCCTACAGGACCCTGGCTGTGGTGAGCAATGGAGAATCCGTGGGAGCTGGGAATCGGCATTCCAGCTGGAAGCGGAAGAGCTCTCGCCGAGGTATGGGTTCCTTGGGTTTGGGGGGGACTTTATATGTATAATTGACTTTCTCTTGAAAGAGAATATAGTAGTCTGCTTTCATCCCTGCCCTCCCCCAAAAAGGTAGGATTCTATCTCTGAGGGCAGGAATCTGTATGACTTCTGATACAGAAAGATGCTTGTAAAAGTTGTCAAAAGGATCATCCTTAAGGAGAGGAAGGGCCATATTAAGTCTTAGCATCTTTGGACTAAAGGACCACTTGGCCTTTGTTCCACAGAATTATAGAACTAGAAAACTATAGACCAATAATAGAACCATACTCTGGGGGTAATGACCTAGGATGTGGGGGAACAGCTAACTCCCTATATTTTTCCGAGCCTTAGAGGACCCTCAGACCTTTGGCAGAGATAGAATGGACCATTCCCTCTCTGATGCGGGAGCTGGGGGATGAGTGCACCCTAGGAGGAAGAGGAGTTTAGGGATTTCACCCTGCACCATCTAATAAGTGATGAATTGGACCTTATTGTTCCAGTCTATTAAGGAAACCCAACTTACCTTGGGTTTGGGGAGAGAAGAGGCCCCCTTTGCAGTGTTGTCCTGGCAGGTGGGCCTGACCCACCAGGTCCACTCCTGGAAGCAGCTTCAATCATTCCTACTTAGTTGGCTCTCGGCCCAGGGAACCTGCAGCTACCCTGAGTCTCTGCTGGGCCTGTGGGGAGACCCTCTTCCCCAGGGATTCTGGGACTCTGCTGATGTCTGAAAAGGCTGGTAGACGGCTCATAGATCTCAGGAAGGATAGGATGGTGGGTGGGGCAGGAGAAGGCTTTAGTAGTGACGCCTGACTGCAGAGGAGATAGTGGAGGGGGAAGGGTGAGAGAGGTGATCTAGCTAATAGCCATCAGGGTGAGCCCTCTCTCTTTCTCGCACCCCCTCCTTCCCCCATCTCTTCTGAAGCCTTCAGACTCTGATGTCGGGGCATCCGGAGGGAGACTGGGGATGCAGCTGAGGTTTCTAGCCTGGAGCTGGGAGCTGGCCACTGGTGCAGTTCTGAAGTCAGCCCGAAAGGCCCCTCCCCAGCAGCAGGCCAGAGTTGCTCCCTGCTGACCTTGCTCTCTGCATCTCTGTTTTTGTCTCTTCCCTCGCTCCCTTCTCTCTTCACCTCCCAGTTGACCGTTTCACTTTCCCCATCCTGGAAGAAGATGTGATTTACGATGACGTCCCCTGCGAGAACCTGGACTCTCACCAGCACGGTATGGCCTGCTGCGCTCTTTGGGGATGGAGAAGAGGGCTGGCGTGGGAGGCGTTCCTGGTCTTTGGCCTGTGCTGCCCTGTTCACAGCCTGAGGCTTCTTCGTCTTGTTTTGGAAAACCACGTTCAGTCCAATTTTGATTCCGAGATCAGTGGGGTTTGGTGATGGGGTCACCCTAGCATTTATTAAGTAGCTGTTATGTGTCAGGCTCTGGGCTAAGGGCTTTACAAACATTATCTCAGATCATCACAGCGGGGCAGGGAGATGCAGTTAGAATCCTCAGGTTACAAGGTGTTATATGCTACTGAAGGATAGAGAATTTCAGAGCTGGAGGGTTCTTAGAATATGTTGCTGCTAGTGGATCTCTCTCATTTCTCTCATTTTACAGAGGAGAAAACTGAGCCCAACATGAGGGAAGTAACTTACCTAGATTCATAGATAGTAACAGAGCTGGGATCCAGCCCAGGGCTGTCAGCATGACCTCCCAAACCATCCCTGGGAACACAAAGGTCTGTAGTTTGGTCATCATATCCTTAGCGGATGGCCCGGAAACCTCCAAGGTGGTGGTTAGAGGCACTGTACCTGAGAAGAACACAGAGAGAGATTTGGGAGACCAGGGATCAGTTTTCTGGATATTTGCCAGAGACATGACATGAGAGAACGGTTCATCTTCTGTAAGGTAGAGGTGAGAGTACCTGCCCTGAACAATTCACTGGGTTATTGCAAGGAAATTGCTTCATAGAGAAGTAACAGGAAGGAGTTGACAGAAAGCCAGCCTTAAAGTCACGAGGAGCTGGATTCGAGTCCTGTCTATCTGACATATTGACTAAATTGCCCTGGATAGATCATTTAACTTCACAGTATCCCACACCCCTTTAAGATTGGAAGTTATAGAATAACTGGCTCCTTTCAAGGTCTGTCTAAAGTCCCACCCTCTGCAGGAAGACTTTTCGGATCCTCCACACCACTGTGCCTTTTCTAGTGCCTCATGCTTATCGGAGCTTGTTTCTGTACAGTTATTTTCATGTGATGTCCTCTATTATAAAGCTTTTAAATGGTGGTTTGTGATCCCTTATGGGGTTTTGTAACTGAATATGGGATTGTGAAATCATGATTTATTATCTGTGAATATTTGATTTGTATACCGATTTTATATACTTATATATCCAGAATCATGTAAAATTTTCTTTGGTAGCAAAAAGAGATTGTGAATGGAAAAAGTTTAAGAAGCCCTGCTATATGAGACCAAGCTCTTTCAGAAGAGGAAGTTTTTTATTCCATTTTTGTATGCCCAATACTTAACACACAGCCTGGCATACAGTAGGTGCTTCATAAATGCTCATTCCTTGACTTTGATGGACATGCATTGGTGGAGAGAGTATTTCACAAGTAATATAAGTCTAGAAAAAAAGGCACTTTGTAAACTCCCAAGCTTTAAATATGCATGAGCTCTGATGATAATTATCAACACAGTCATGATAATGGTAATTCTCATTATTAACTCTTTCTCTGTTGGACATCTTCAGAGTGTTGGGCTCCCGGTTAAATATCAGACGTGTGTGTTTTTTGCTGCTGGAATCTGAATTCTCACCTCTATGTAAACTTGGAGGGAAAGATGCTAATGTTCCTATTTGCTAATTAGGTCATGGTGGCTAAATCACCTTGGTTTCCTCCTTTGTAAAATCGTCATTTGAATTCACTGATTGCACTCACATAGAATTGGATACCTGGCGGTGACATATTGACTTAGAAAACCATAAATTAAGAAACTGTATGTTGATTTGTTTTATTAAACATTTTCCAACTATATTTTAATTTGTTTTGGCCCCTACTTAAGGCTTGCAGCCAGTGGAGCTTGAGTTTGACATCTCTCATCTAGGAGGTCCATGCATGTTATAAGTTCTAGGTCCTAAGTAAATAAAGATACTCTGCTGTGTGCCTGATGATAATGTATCAGTCAGGAAATAGGGAATCATCTATAATCACAGGGTAGCTAGGGGATGCCATAGTCTATAGAGTGCTGGGCCTGGAGTTAGACTCATCTTTCTGAATTCAAATCTGGCTTTCCCTGCGTCCTAGCTGTGTGACCTTGAGCCAGTCATTCACCCTCTTTGCCTCATTTCCCTCATCTGTAAAACGAACTGGAGAAAGAAAGGGCAACCACGCCAGTATCTGCCAAGAAAACCCCAAATGGGGTCATGAAGAGTCAGACATGATCGAAAAATTATTAAACAATAAAATGTGTTAATAAAAGGTGACATTTCTATGGTGAAATAAGGCAGGCAAAGGGCGGCACAGACATATTATTTGAACCTCACAATGAATCCTTAGGTCATATCCCCAATCAGCTAGCTAACACACACACACATACATGCTCACATATATACACACACTAGCCATAAAACGACGTTCTGCTCTTTGAGCCATAGTGCTTGACAGATGGTGGGCGCTTAGTAAATGTGTCTTCCCTTCCCTTCTTGCAAAAGGAGCATAGAACACTGCTTCTCTCACAGTATTTTTTTTTAATGAGCCTGCTAATAAATTAATAAGCATTTTTAAAATGTTTAATATGTGCCCTGACTGGGCAGACGGAAGACAAAAGTTAGCCCTGACCTTAAGCAACTTAGATTCTAACAGAGCAACCACACACACACACACACAATTTATATACATACATATGTATATGTATATATATGTATATGTATGTGTGTATATATATATATATATATACACATACATAGACATATAGAAAGCACAAAATAGAAACGTATATTATGCATGTGTATGAGTATGAAAAATACACACACATATATAATATATAAATGTTATTTTATTGCAGCAAAAGGTAGGAGGCTCACATATAAGACCAGGCCCTGCCCTCAAGAACTTACATTTTAATAGGGGAGACATGTTACCAGATGCACACGTTACTTACATGATACACATAGAAGGAAGGTAACTGAGGGAAAGGCTCAAGTAGTTGTTCTAGTTTCTGAGAAGAAATTTGAAATTTAGTTAAGATACGGTCCCCATGTTCCTGGAGCACTGAACATAATTAATTATATTTAATTATAATATTATAATAATAATTAATAAATAGTGGATTGAATGAGTGGAACTCACAGTGTGGAAGAGAAATATGATGCTCTCCATCTGCCTGCCCCCAAATCACCAGAGTGCCACTAGTTTGGACCTCCAAGGTACAAACAAAGAGCTATTAAATCTGCAGGGGTGGGGGGGAGGTGGGAGAGGGAAGGTTATTACCAACTTAGGGGCCAGTGATTCTGAAAATCAGTGGCTTTGCCTGAAAGGTCATCGTGTGATATATTCTGCTTAAAATGTTCCCTAAAGTTTTTCCTCATCACAAGGCTGGGCTGC
Source organism: Sarcophilus harrisii (assembly GCF_902635505.1). Lineage (NCBI taxonomy): Eukaryota > Metazoa > Chordata > Mammalia > Dasyuromorphia > Dasyuridae > Sarcophilus > Sarcophilus harrisii. The sequence continues at coordinate 566,340,089 of NC_045428.1, read as the reverse complement.
CAGTGAAGCTTTGATTAAATTACTGATTTTTTTTTCTGCTGATGCAGCCCCTTCTTCCTTTAGATGGAAGGTGGGGTCTGGGAAGGGACCTATTCTGAGGCTCCCAGAAGGGAGATGAGGGCTGCTCCTTTAGGTGGGGCCACTGTCTAATGGAGGGCTGGGAAGAGAAGGTGGTGGCTGCTGGCTGTGTTTGCCAGGTAGAGCTCCTCTGTCTTGGAGCCCTCCAGAGGGGACAGACAGAGCTTTCATGTTGAGGTGCTTACTGGGAAAAGGGTCTTTGAGATCTGGGCAAAGATTTTCTGATTGAACCATTCAGTCTTCTCAGAAACACTCACGTTTCAGGTTTCCAGTAGATTTTCTCTGCAGCTTATCCTTTATTTGTCTCTTATCTCTCTATATTTTCAAATGTTAGAAAAGGAAGTGAAGCCAAAAATGGCTCTGGGTGTGAGCACTTGCTCACTACTATTAGTATTCCATGAAATCATCAGATCCAAAGTCTGCATTTCTTTTAGAGAAATTCGTTTTTTTTTTTTTCTGTAAATTTGAGCTGATCAGTCAATGAGCATTTATTAAGAACCCTCTTATCTGCTGATCAGTCAATAAACATTTATTAGGAGCCTACTATCTGTCGATCACTAGGGATACAAAGAAAGGTAAAAGATGATCTCTGTCTTTGAGGAACTTGCAGTCCAATGGAAGAGGCACCGTGCAAACTACTAAGTAGAGGAAGATATAGACAGGATAAATTAGAGGGGAGGTACTAGAATCTTAAGGCTGGTTGGGAAAGATTACCTGGAGAAGGTAGAATTTTATCTGGGACTTGAAAGACGGATGGTGAAAAGGAACATTTGGTGGCCAGGAGCCTGTTTTCTAGTCTTGGCTTTGCCCCTGCGTTGTCCATGTGATATTATGCAAGTCACTTCCCCTATGCATCAGTTTCCTTACCTGTCAAATCTGAAATGGGGACTAAATGATCCTCAAGTTCTAACAGTCTGTGTTCTATTAGCCTTTCCGTCTCTGCTAGTAACTTAGTGGGAAAATCCCTTGGTCCCTTTGGGCCTCTGTTTCCTTATCTGTAAAATGAGTCTCTTGGACTACGTGTTTGCTAAGGTCCCTACCAGCTCTAAAAATCCCAAACCTTAGGACATTACAGTTCCCTGGTTCATAAGAGAGGGGAGAGGAGAGAAGAGGGAGTCTCCTTTATCTTCATGGATGTTGGCGGATATTTATCCTCTTTAATATTCCCTCTCTCTGCTCCCCCCACCCTAATGGAGTCTCCCAAAGAAAAGAACTGGCAAGAGGAGTTGTGGGACTTAGGCTGCATCCATACCCTGGGAAAAGAGAAGGGGCTTGAGGATGCTGGGATAGGAGCTCCCTCTAGTGGGGACATCCATATGGTCAAGTGTGTGTTCAAATGCTTCCCTAAAAAATTTGTGATTCTGATGATGATCATGATAGTTAATAATGATAATAATAACAACAAGAATTTATGTAGCACCTACTATGTGCCAAAGCACCATGCTAAGTTCTTTGCAAATATTACCTTATTTGGAAATACATAAATACATGTGTTTGGAGGAAGGGATTGGTTTTAGGCTCAGTAAACGATTAGATGTTTTCTTTGCTGTTGTTCATTCATGTCTGAATCTTTGTGACTTTTGGAGTCTTCTTGGCAGAGATATGGGAGTGGTTTGCCATTTCCTTCTCCAACCCATTTTACAGATAAGGAAACTGAGGCAAACAGGGTAAAGTGACTTGTCCAGGGTCACCCAAGTACTAAGATGTCTTCCTGATTCTGAGCCAATTGTTCAGTCTGCTACCCAGCTACCCAGACCATCTGGGCTAATTTTATAACCCAGCAATGTATAACCCAATGCTTGATATTTGTATAATTCTGGGGATGAGAAGTTGGCTGTAAGTTCATTTCCTCTTTCTGAGCTTAACTTACTCCATTAAAAAAAAAAATAAAACAAGGCAATTAGGGTTAAGTGACTTGTGCAGGGTCACATAGTAAGTGTTAACTGTCTGAGGCTGGATTTGAACCCAACCCCATTGGGAGACAGATTGATAGTCCCTTCCAGGTATAATGGCAGAATCAGTTTGGTTTTTATTGGAGTTGGAGGGATGGGGTTGTGTGTCCTGTTTAGTTTATTTCTATGTAAAGCAAGGATATCCTTTTATGATGATAATAACTAATGTTTGTAAAGTGCTTATCTCCCTATTAGTGAGACAGCTCATTGGACAGATAAAGCACTTACTATGTGCCAGGCAAATACTATTTATCATTCTTAACTTCGATGAGGAAGAGGAGACTTAGGGAGGCTCATAGGTATTAAAGCTGGGATTTGAATCCCAGTCTTATGGGATCTGAGCCTGAGAAGCAGGAGGAATCTTTGAGGTCATTTAGTCTCACCTCTTCATTTCACAGCTGAGTAAACTGAGGCTCAGGGAGATCAAATAGGAAAGTAACAGAAAGGAGATCTGAACTTGGATGCTCTGACTCTAAATCCATTGCTATATCTACTGAATCCTGCTGGCTCTTTTGACTCATGTTTAGAGTCCTTTCTACTATGTTGCATGCAGAAGAATCAGTACTTTTGTTTTTGTATGTCCCAGAGTGCTCTGGTTGCGAGTGTTGGGCTTGGTTTACTCAAGCTGGAGGCACTGTAGCCTAGGGGAAGGAAGCTGATGCTCTGGGCTTGAGCTTCTACCCACTAGACATTTTCTTTTTCTTACAATAGCTTTTTATTTTTAAAATACATGCAAAGATAGTTTTCGACATTAACCCTTGCAAAACCTCTTGTTTCAAATTTTCTCTTTCCCTTTCCTCCATCCCCTTCCCCTAAATAGTAAACAATCCAATATATGTTAAACGCATGCAATTCTTCTCTATTTCCTAACCACTTGTCTTAGCTTAAAAAAGTCCTTCATCTCTCTGTGCTTCTGTCCTTATTTCAAAAACGAGAGGGGGAGGTTAGATGCAGTAGAAAGTGAATTGACTCCAAAGTTTGGGCTCAAATCCTACTCAGACATTATCTTTGTTACTTTAGTTAAATCACAGTTTATATTGTCATCAGTTTCCCCGTCTGTAAAGTGAAGGGGATTGGATTCAACTATAATCTTTGTGAGTCCCTCTTCCTCTAGAACCTTTCACTTTTCCCAAGGCCCTCTCACCCTACTGACAGACCTTTTCTGCTGACCTTCCAAGTCATCTTTGCTTTTTTCTGGGCTGAGAGGTCTTAGAGCCTTTCGGTTTTAATGAATAATCTGTGAATCTGAAAATTCCTGGTGTTTCCCTTCAAGATTTCCAAACCCTCAGGCTCCACAGCCCTGCTCAGCCCTTGTTCATCCTTTGTTGGTTTTCAGGGTCAGAGAGGAGCCTGATTTATGAGAATGTCCACCGAGAAGGAGGCCCGAGGGAGTCAGAAGACCTAGGCTGGAGCTCCAGTGAGTTCGAGAGCTACAGTGAAGACTCTGGAGAAGAAGAGGTCAAACCAGAAGTGGAGCCCACCAAACACCGTGTGTCTTTCCAGCCCAAGGTAGGGCAAGTGGCCTGGAAGGTGCCGAGGGTAGTTGGGGACCAGACAAAGGAGGAGCTGTAACTTTTTTTCCTAGTAAAATTATGTATGTTTGTATGTATGCATATACTTATTTACTCATTTATTTATTTTTGCTAAGGCAAATTGGGGTTAAGTGACTTGCCCAGGGTCACAAAGCCAGGAAGTGTTAAGTGTCTGAGGTCAGCTGGTGCTCTACCCACTGAACCAAATAGCTGCTCCTAATTTATTTATTTTTAATGCACATTGCTGTATGAGTCATATTGGGAGAGAAAAATCAGAACAAAAAGGAAAAACCAAAAAACAGAAATAGGAAGTGAACATAGCATGTGTTGATTTACATTCAGTCTCCTTACTTCTTTTTCTGGATGTGGATGGCATTTTCTGTCCAAAGTCTATTGGGATTGCTTTGGATCTGAACCATTGAGAAGAACCAAGTCTTTCAGAGTTGACCATTGCACATTCTTGCTATTATTGTATACAATGGATTCTTGGTTCTGCTTGTTTCACTCAGCATCAGTTCATGTAAAATTTTCCAGGCCTTTTCTATAGTCCTTGTTCATCATTTTTATAGAACGATAATATTCCATTACCTTCATGTACCACGGCTTATTTAGCCATTCTCCAACTGATGGGCATCTACTCACTTTCCAATTCTTTGAGGAGTTGGAAATTGCATGAATAAATGAATGAGTGAATAAAAATTTTTTTAAATGTATCAAAGGCTCATAATTAGCTAAGCACAGAGAAAGGAGACGATCTAGGAGAAGGGGAGAAAGAAGAGAGAAAGTTCTCACTGGAATCAGGGCAAAGCACTTGCTGGTGAGATCATTGGGAAGTAGATTGACAGCCCTTTCTTTTATACTTGGGTAGAATGGCAGAATTAGTTTGCTTTTGGCTGGAGTGGAAGAGGTTGGAAGTGGGCTCAAGGCCCCCAGGCTCCTAGTCTAGTTGGAAAAGTAGGGAGTGAAGGGAAGCATGGGTGAGTGCCAGCCTTACCTTCTTTAGGTTAGCCCTATTGGGCAGCTGGGTGGAGCAGTGGATAGAGCACTGTGACTAGAGTCAGGAAAACCTGAATTCAAATCTGACACTAACTGTGTGATCCTGGGCAAGTCATTTACCCTGGTTTACCTCAGTTTCCTCATCTATAAAATGAGTTGGAGAAGGAAATGCTCAACCACTCCAGTATCTCTGCCCAGATGGGGTCAAGAAGAGTCAGACATGACTGAAAAATGGCTTCAGAGATGTATCTTAGAGGTGGAAAGGACGTCAGAAAGTGTAGCCTCTGAGACTGAATAATCAGAAAATTTTAGTGATCAGGGAATTCAGCTTCTTCAATTTATAAAAGAGGAAATGGCATAACATGGGGGTTACCTAAGGCCCCACAGGCAGTAAGCAGGAAAGGTCAAATTTGAACCCAGGACCTCTGATGCCAGACTCAGTGTTCTTTCTGCTGTAGCTACCACCTCCTCTCTAAGGGAAGAGTTCCTCCCTTAGATCAGTAATAGTCTCCCAGGAGACTTCTCTGCCTTAGTGAATAAGTTAATTATTAAGAACCTACTTTATTCTGAGAGTTCAGCCCTGCCTTAGACTTATACTGACCCGTGAGAACCTGAGCAAATCATTTACTGTTTATACTCTCGGAAGCTCTCTAAGACTATGAGTTGGAGAAAAAGCACCATTTTGCTCTGTTGAAGGGAGTCTGTCTGGGTGTTGTTTTTATCAATGAAACCAGAGGTCCCATCCTTGTCTTTCCCATAAGGAAAATGACTGTTTAGTCACTGGAACCCAGCTTGGAACTCATGGGACCTCAGAAGACATTTTAGCCCAACCCACTCCTAATCAAGAACCTGCTATAACATTTCCCATAAGGAGTCCTAACCTACTGATGATTCATCATCACCCAATGAAAAAAAATAATAATTATAGACTCGCCTCCCTGTGAGTCACATAGAGATTTAGCTATCTCCAGGACCACCCTTCCCCACTTTCCGCAGAGTTTCTCTTGTCTAAAAGACTTGGAAGTCATTCTGTCCAGTCTCCTCATTTATGAATGAGGTAAAAAAAAAAAAAACTAAGGGAGGTTCAGGGACTTGTCCAAAATGATGCAGTAAATGGTCCAAAGGAGATTTGAAACCAGTTTCCCTCTCTCTTGAATTTCATGCCCTTTCCAATGTTCCATTCTGCTCTGCCCAATATTGCTCTTGTCCTGCCTTCTGGGAATGAGCAAAATAATTAATTCCTTTGTCCAATGGTAGCCTTTACATTCTTGGAAATAATAATGCCCCATCTTGATCCACTCACCAACCCTAATAAAGTCTTCCATTCTCTCAGTCAAAGGCCTTCTTCATAGAAAGTCTGGAGGCCTTTTCAGTAAAGTCAAAAGGGTGAACCAGATTGTGTCCAGAGATGAGCACACAATCTGGCTCACCTTTTTGGCTTTCTTAATTTTAACATCTAGAACTGAATCTGGGCCTTCAAATACATTCTGAAGATACTGAATTGTTCCAGAGAAGCAGTAATAATGCTTGCAAAGCATTTTATGAAATACTCGATCTCAAGTGAGCCTCACAACAGTCCTAGGAAGTGGGTCCTGTAGGTATTATTATCTCCATTTTGGGTACCTAGATCTAGGCTAGCCAGCACGTCCTGTCCATGGTGTCAGAGGTAGGGTTTGAAGGAGCGAACAACAACAACAATTTCTTGACTACAAACTCAAAACAATGCAAGATTCTCAGGGTGTCTCAAGCAGAAATGATGAGGTTGAAAGCTTAGAACCCACAGACATCTAGCCAGACCCTATCATTAAGTGGAGAAAAATACTGAGACTTGGAGGTTGCCAATGACTTATTTTTCTGAGTCCCTATAATTCAATTCAATTTAATTAACATTAAATTAATATATGTTCTATGTGCCAGGTGTTGCACTAAGCTCTGGAGATATAAAAAGAGGCAAAAGACAATTCCTGCTCCTCAAGGAGCTTACAATCTAATGGGGGAGGAACAGCATGCAGACTTTTAAAAGCAAGTTTTATATGGGATAAATAGGACATAATGAAGAGAGGGAAAGTACCGAAATTAAGAGGGGTTGGGGAAGGCTTCCCATAGGAAGTAGGATTTTAACTGGGGCTTAAAGGAAGTTAGTGCCAGAATTTCAATATGTGCCAAAAACAAACAAGGTTTAATATCTTGCTGGAATTGAGGAGAAGAAGCAACATTAGTGGGATAAGCTGATGTCCAAGTCCAAGCCCAAGAGAACTTTTAGAGGAGGTGAATTTTGATTTGTTGATCAAAGTTGATAAGTTTGGACACAAGTGGGCAAGGAGGAGTTTGGTTGGAATTGAAATTGGAGGAGAGGGGTGGGTACCAAAATTGGATGCTCAGAGGCTGGTGGACAAAACAATTGTTCTGGAGGGGAGCTGTCCATTTCTTTAGGGAGGACAGGATCCTGATGGGCCTTCTGTTTGGAATGAATGGCCTTTCTTGATCCCAGGTCCTTCCCTATTCCTCTTGCTGTCATTATTCTATTCCCTTCTGCTTCCTTCATGAAGGATGACCATCCCCATCCTCGCTGATGAATTGTCAAGAAGACACTGGACTTGGAATATATCTTGGGGGTCTCTTAGTCATTGCAGTCTTTAGCAGTAGGCCTGAGGGCCTTAGGCTGGGTTTCTCTACCACCCCAATATCAAATGCCCAAGGTCTTATATTCACTCACTTGGCATTGGGGGTGTGTGTCTGGGGGAGGGTTTGGAATCCCTCAGTTGGCAAACTAAAAGTCCTTTGCCACGTCTGGAGATCATTGCAAGTCCTACACCCTCCCTGCAACCCTTGCCTTTATTTCGCTGGTCTGAGGATGTCTCACTGGAAAAGCAGCCTCCCAGAGATGGTTTGCAGAGGTGGGGCTTTGCCATTTGGCGCTTGAATATCCCTTATTGCATGAAATGAGCTTGCCCAGTGGAGCTGCTGCATGGCCTGACCCCTGCGTTCTGCTTGGCTGTCTGTGCTGTGTCCTGCCTTACAGAAAGATGTCACCTGGAAGATTAGCCCGACTCCCCCCTCCCTCCCTCATCCATTCTCTGTGTGACTGTAGGCAAGTCACTGAAATTTCCTCAGTCTGTAAAGTCTGTGTGTAAGGGAGGGGAGACCGTATTTCCCCAAAGACCCCTTCCAGCTCTCTCTCTCTGTGATTCTTATTAAAAAGAGAGAGACGGTCAGATGGCACAGTCGATAGAGCATTGACATGCACACACATGTATAAATGGAAACATGAAAACATATATAATTTATGTATATACATGTGCAACTGTATGTATATACAGCTCCCTCTACTAAATATATATGTGTGCATGTAAATAAGCATGTTTTCTGTTTATACACACATGCATATATATGTATACACACACATCTAAACATATATTCACATATGTGTATATATAGAGAGAACAGGCTATATCTAAACTATATGAGTGTATACATATTTATATATGTCCAATGTATATATGGAAACATGTACACATATATTGTTTATATATGTGCATTTATGTGTGTGTACATACACATGTATATTCATTCCTTTTATAAAAAACATGCAGACAGAAAAATATTGTTCTCTCTTTTGTCTGTGAAGAAGAACGTTGTGACTTATTCATCATTTGAGATCTTTTTTCTGATAACAAAGGATGAAACATCCTTGGCCCTTCCCTTTATGGCTAGGGTATTTTGTGAGACTATTCATTGACATTAGGGATTTAATTGTAAGTCTTGGGCTCAGGGGATGGGGATCATCAAACTGGCCAATGGCTGTGGACAGAAATTGTGACATAGGTCCTATTGGAATTCTGATATTAGTAATTGGAACTCAAGTAATAAAGCAGCTGGCAAAGCCCATAGAACAGAGAGTATCAAAACTGAGAGGGCCTTAGAACCAAAAATGTCAGAGCTGGCAGGGGCCTTAGAATATGTAAGAATTGGGAGGGTCTTAGAACCCAGGATGTCAGAGCCAGGAGGAAGGAGGAAATTTAGAACACAGAATATAAGAATATAAGGAACCTCAGGTTCACATCTCATTTCTCATTATGGCATCTCAGAATAGTGATGAAAAATCTAGGGAGGTGGAGGGACTTTATTTGTTACATAACTGTCCTCTAGAAACACAGAAATAAGATTAAAAGTCAACATTTTTAATTGGAGATTGCATGACTCCTGGGAATTTTATGGTATTTCTCATCATATGAAATGAGTGAGGAAAATTTTACTTTCCCACTTTATTCATTCATTCCCTCACACATTCATTCATTTATCTGTCTGCCCACCCACCCACCCATTCATGTATTCATTCACTAGTCACTGGTTCCATTTATAGTTTCATCTACTCATCAATTCATTTGTTCAAATAGCTATTTATTAAATTGTTCCTTCGTCCTTCCATCTAGACTATGTCATCCATCATCACACTCTCTTTCATTCACCCTTCATTTATTCATTCCTTCATGGATTCATTCACTGCATTTATTCCTTTGCTCATTTCATCCACTCAGAGAACATTTACAGAGTGTAAGACCTACTGTGTGCAAAGCTTCCCGTGGCATGATCATGGAGGAAGTCGGTCCCCTCTCGGTCATCCTGAGGGATGTGATTTCAGCTTGATTCCCAAGGCTCTGGGGTCCCACAGCTGCTGTCTGTCAGTCCATGGGTACATTGCCCCAGACCTCCCTGAGGGAGGGGCTCTGGCTGTCTGCCAGCTCCCGACCCCAGCATCCTGGTCCCTCCGGTGTCTCCTGGCCTTTTGTCTGCTGCTTTACCTGAGTTTCTTTTCTCTTCCCTCTTGTTTGTGTTTTTGTGTCCTTCCTCTCCCGCCTGCTCCTTCCACCTGCTTTACTTCTGCCCGCTGCCCGCCCGCCTGCCCGCGTGCCCGCCCGACTGCTTTGGGGGCTCCAGCTTTCTCCAGATCTGTCTAGGCTAAAGGAGAGATACGCCAGGACTAAGAGGGACATCTTGGCTTTAAGAGTTGGGGGGAGAGACATGCAGGACCTGAAGCAGAGATACGATTGTAAGGTATTGTCCCCCCCATCCTTAGTCCTCCCATCATTAGCTGGCATTTATAGTGTTCGTAGAGGGTATAAGTGCTCTCCCGTTTCTTCTGCACAGCAACCCCTGGGGGGTAACCGATGATGCTTCCCATCGGATGAGATGAGTGAGGAAAATCTTACTTTCTCATTTTACTGATATAATCGATATAATCCCCGTTTTACAGATGAGGGAACTGAGGCAAGCAGAGCTGAAGTGATTTGCTCAGAGTCACACGGCTGAGGCTGCATTTAAATTCGGGTCTTCCTGACTGTAGGTCCGGGACTCTGTCACAGGCGGGCCTGTGAATCCGTGTCCCTGCCCCCTGGAAATGGTCCTCGGTTGTTTCAGGGTTTTGGAGGGAGGACCAGGGCCAGGGCTCGAGGTAGGCCCAATAAGCCCAGGGCTGTGCTGTGCTGGAGGCTTCGTCTTTTTGTTAACATGTGTGTGTGCACGTGGGTCGTGTCTGTGAGGAGTTAGACACTGATACATGTGTGTATATACACAAGTACACACAGGTGCACAGATACAGACACACATGCATATGTAAAATACATATATTGATATGTGTCTGTGTGGAGTTAGACATAGAGAGACTGTGTATATAGACATATATGTGTATAAATATGTACACAGGCACATATAAAATGTATGCGTGTATATGTGCCTATATAGTTAGACATAGATGTGTATATACTCATATAGCTGTATAGATAGGTATATAGTACATATATAAGATATATGTGTATATATGTGTCTGTGTAGAGATAGACATAGATACATGTGAATATACATACATACATACAGGTGTATAAACATGTACACATGTGCAAGTATAAATGCACGTGTGCATATGTGCCTGTAGAAATATGTGTATATATAGTAAGAGTATAGATATATAGTCACATGCATATATAAAATGAATGTGTGTATATACATACACACATATATATATAAACATATAAGTGTGTAAACAAATATAAACATATAAATATAGGTATATATACACACATGCATATATAAAATGAATGTGTACATATATGTGTCTGTAGAGAAATACATAAATATGTGTGTATATACATATATACACACACACACACACACATATATATATTATGCACATATGTATGTGTAAAATACATTTGTGTGTATATGTATGATAAAATTTTAGATTCCAGAAAACTCCTCTCCCCATCATCTTTCGAGTTCATTTTGTGGGAAGTGTAACAGAAAAAGCTTTGAGCCTTTAGTGGACAGTAACGCCCAAGGATCCCTTGCCTTGTCCCAGTTCTGGCTAAGTGGGACTCGTGTTGTCTGATGTTGAAGGATGAAGAAGTCTTGACTTCAGCCTCATCTCAGTTTCCCAGGATTGTAGAGTTCTGAACTGGAAGAGACCGTCGGCGTCCTATAGGTCAGATTACAGATGAGGAGACTGAGTCTTGTATGGATGACTCACCGCCTCTGAGATCCCATGGTTTGGGCTACGATCAGAGGACTAAGGCCTTACAGATGTGAGAAGTGACGTCTTACAGATGTGAGAAGTGACGTCCCCTCGACTTCTCATGGTTGCCGTTGCTTAGGACCGCAGGCTGCCGAGCTGGCTGAGATCTCAGAGCTCCCCCGATCTCGTCTTCTTACAGATGAGCAAACTGAAAGCCACAGGGTTTCTCCAAAGCCTCGCTGCTTGTATGGAGGAGGGCCAGAGGATCACTGAAAAGGCATCGTCTCGGAGCCCTTGGTCTAGCTTGTCCATCCCTTAGAAGGTGGAGAAAGTGAGACTCCGAGAGGTTGTGACTTACTCGGGTGTCAGAATTAGGACTGGGATTTGAACCCAAGTTCCTTGACGCCAAAGCCAGGGCTTCCCCCCATCCTGTTCGAGCCTCCAGGTGTCTGTGTCTCCCTGGAGAAACTCTTATTTCTTACAGGAGGGGCCATGTGGCAAATAGAACGAACACTATATTGGAGTCTAAGGGCTGGGGGTTAGAGCCTGACCTTGCCACTTAATGACCGTGTGACATTGGGCGTCTCTGTGGGCCTCAGTCTCCTTGTCTATAAAAGGAGAGATTTGGACTAGATGCTCTTAAGGTCCCTTTGAGCTACAAATCTGTGATCCCATGGGAAGAAATATATGAAGGGACGACTTCTCAGAGAGGTCCAGGTTTGCTTTAGGGCGTTACTGCTCTGGAGAAAGGGGAGAAAGTCTGTGTTCCTCCTCAGTGCCCACTTTGTTTTCTGACACGATGTCCCCAGGGAGAACAAGGGCAGAAACCTGAAGCTGGGAGAGCCTGGATCTGGCACTTCTTAGCCATTTGATTACATAAAGTTTCAGTTTTCCATCTGCAAAATGGTATTAATAATAATCTTTGCCCAACCTACTTCCCAAGGTGCTTGTGAGAGAAGGGGTCTGTCCATTGTAGAGTTATAGAAATGACGGTGGTGATGGGGATGGTGTCTTCTCCAATGGGCCTCAGTTTCCCCATCTGTAAGATGAAGGGGATGGATGAGATGGCTTCTAGGCTTTATTCCAGTTCCTAGGCTCTGGTCTTGATTTAGAATAGTCCCATCTATGGATCTCATTTATCATTTCCCCTTTTTTTATCCTATTTGCCCGTGCGAGAGCACATCAGAGGATTAAGTCCTGAAGATTCCCGATGAGGAGGAGCTACCTCTGTGGGCCTCAGTTGTCTCCTCTGTGAAGTGAAGGACTTGGCTGGGAGACTCTGGTGGCCCTCTTCCCCCCACACTGCAGGGCCCTGCAGGAGACCCAGCCCCTGCCTCCCGGAGCCGGTGGTCTAGTTGTGCCGGGAGGAAGCAGAAAGCCCCGGTCACTAACAGCTGGGGATGAGGCCTCCAGGCTGCGGTCAGGGACTTCCTGTGTCTCCTGCTCTCCTCTCCTTCCCTCCCTTCAGAACCCGCCCCTCCCCCCTTGCATTTTGGGGAAACTCCTCAATCCTGAAACACCAACCACACAAACTGCCCAGCTTGGATTGTAAGTTCCTGGACTTTTTTCCAGCATGTGTCACTTTCAAAAGACTGAGAGCTCCCTTTAAAGGAGAAAATGGAAGTCGGGAGAGAGGAATGAGTCATCTAAGCCCATAAATAAGGTTGGTCAGTGACAGGTTTGCTGTTAGATCTGGAAAGACTGTTAGAAGGGAAAATGTCACAGCCGGGAGGGCCCTTAGAACCCAGGAGGTCAGAGCTGGGAGAGCCTTGAGAATGTCAGAGCTGGGAGTCCCTTAGAACCCAAGAGGTCAGAGGTCCAAGGGCCCTTAGAACCCAGGATGTCAGAGCCGGGAGGGCCCTTAGAACCCAGGATGTCAGGGCTGGGAGGGCCCTTAGAACCCAGGAGGTCAGAGCTGGGAGGGCCCTTAGAACCCAGGAGGTCAGAGCCGGGAGGGCCCTTAGAACCCAGGAGGTCAGGGCTGGGAGGGCCCTTAGAACCCAGGATGTCAGGGCTGGGAGGGCCCTTAGAACCCGGGAGGTCAGAGCTGGGAGGGCCCTTAGAACCCAGGAGGTCAGAGCTGGGAGGGCCCTTAGCCCAGGAGGTCAGAGCTGGGAGGGCCCTTAGAACCCAGGAGGTCAGAGCTGGGAGGGCCCTTAGAACCCAGGAGGTCAGAGCTGGGAGGGCCCTTAGAACCCAGGAGGTCAGAGCTGGGAGGGCCCTTAGAACCCAGGAGGTCAGAGCTGGGAGGGCCCTTAGAACCCAGGAGGTCAGAGCTGGGAGGGCCCTTAGAACCCAGGAGGTCAGAGCTGGGAGGGCCCTTAGAACCCAGGAGGTCAGAGCTGGGAGGGCCCTTAGAACCCAGGAGGTCAGAGCTGGGAGGGCCCTTAGAACCCAGGAGGTCAGAGCTGGGAGGGCCCTTAGAACCCAGGAGGTCAGAGCTGGGAGGGCCCTTAGAACCCAGGAGGTCAGAGCTGGGAGGGCCCTTAGAGCCCAGGAGGTCAGAGCTGGGAGGGCCCTTAGAACCCAGGAAGTCAGAGCTGGGAGGGCCCTTAGAACCCAGGAGGTCAGAGCTGGGAGTGCCTTGAGAATGTCAGAGCTGGGAGGGCCCTTAGAACGTGGGATGTCAGAGCTGGGAGGGCCCTTAGAACGTGGGATGTCAGAGCTGGGAGGGCCCTTAGAACCCGGGAGGTCAGAGCCGGGAAGGCCCTTAGAATACAGAATATTAGAGCTAGAAAGGCCCTTCGTTGTCAGTGTTGGGAGGAGTCTTAGAAGAGTACGTATGGCATTAGAAAGTGGTAACCAACATCCTCATTTTATGACATCAAGAAACTAAGGTCCCTGTTAACATGAAACATCTTGCCCAGATTTACTCTGAGTTAAGACATTAAATCAAGGCTAACATCTTCCCTTTCTATTTTCTGTAAAAGGAGACCTTAAGCCTTTGAAGGTCAGAGGCCAAGGGGGCCAAGGAAAACAGAACAGAAAAGGGTCCAGCAGGAGCTCTCTTTACAAGAGGCTGGGGATCCCTGTCAGTAATGGGGAGTCTTAAATAGAGAAAAAAATCACCATAAAGAGGATGATAAAAAATCTTCTGGTGCTTGTGGGAGGCACCCAGTGAGGCTCTTAAATGAGGTGGAGCTGGCAGGACTCCTCCCCTTCCATGCCAGGAGTCCACACTGGCAGTTTACTGTCACTTGAGTATCTTGTCCCTGAAATACCTCCACCATTTGTTCCATGGTCTGTTAAGATTTCTTAGGATTTTTTTCAGAGCTAGGTAGGACCTTAGAGATCATCTCATCTAATTCCCTTAATTTACAAGAAAATTGAGGCTCAGGGTAATTGATTTGTCAGAGGTCACCCAGACACTGACTGGTATAATTGACTTTCTGATTCTATCTCTGTATTTCTGTCATTTCCCATCCAATGGTTGTCATCTGAAAGTCCCAGGGTCTTAAAGATGGTATGGTAAAACCTGTGTTGACTCCAAGAATGAGAAGTACTCATCTTTTGATAATATCTGAAGGTTTTCAGGACGTTCTCCTCACAACATCTATTTTGGTAATAGAAGGATGATTAGAGAGACATGTTGGACTTGGGGACAGGAAGACCAGAGCTCAGGAAAACCTGCCTTAGACACTTAGTAGATCCGTGTAACTCTTTCTGTACCTCAGTTTCCAATTTTAGAAAAATGAGGTAAAGGACTTCAGGACCACTAAAGTTCCTTTTAGTTTTAAGTCTATGGTGTTTTCCATCTTAGATGATTTGGAATCTGTCAGCAGATGGAAAATCCTACATTGGAAATTCTCACATCAGCAAAATGACTGGTCCTTGATATATGGATGGGTAAAAGCTGAAGCCCTGTATTATTTAGAGTCTCGTCTAAGTGTGCTATTAATCACAAATGTACATTTGAACCTATCCCCTGCCCTTTGCCCACAACCCTTCTGTAGTATGTCTTAATTCTCCATGGAAAAGAATATTATATAAAAAAATTGAGCCCCACAGTGCACTGACTTTGATGTCATACTCTACTTGGGATTCTGTATAATTGGAAGATCCTGGGTTCACTTCCAAACCCCAATTTCCTTGTTTGTAAAATGGGGATAATAATACTTTTCTCACAGTATCATTAGGATCAAATGAGATAATGAAGAAAAAGTAAAAACCAAGTAGCAGGTGGTAGTTGTGAGTAGGGCATTGAACCTGAAATCAGGAAGATCTGAATTCAAATTCTTCTTAGACACTTATAATTCTGGACAAGTTACTGAAGTTTTGTCTGCCTCAGTTTCTTCCATCATATCATATAATAAGATGAGAATATTAATAGCATCTCTCTCCCAGGGTAATCACAATGAGATAATATTTGCAAAGAACTTTACGAGCTCTAAACCACTCTATAAATGATAGCAATAAATTATTTTGCAAACTTTTAAAGTGATTTATCATTAATATTTTCACTGCACCATATTGCCTCCCACATTGGCGTCATTCATTTGTGACCTTGCAGATCATCTCTCAGTAAGAAGGGAACAAAGATGGAGGAGGCAGATGTGGCCCAGGATTTGTGTTCAGTTTGAGTCAGCAAATGTTTATTGAGCACATACTCCATGTGAGATACTGTCCAGGTGCTGCCCACAGCCCAGAGTGAGCCCAGGAGTGTCTTGGGCTAGATGTGGGGTAAAAGGAAGGATGATCCCCTGCTCCCTGCTTCTGATAAACTTTCCATTTTCCCTTCTCTTCCATTAGATGACCCAGCTCATGAAGGCTGCCAAGAGCGGGACCAAGGATGGGCTGGAGAAGACGAGAATGGCAGTCATGCGCAAAGTCTCCTTCCTGCACAGGAAAGAAGTCCTAGGTACGACATCCCTTACCCCCCAGCCCCAGGACTTCCCCTTCCAGAAAGCCTTCCCTGATATGATCTTTTACTATCAGCCTTCCCTGGTAGGATCTTTTACTATCAGCCTTCCCCCGGGATCCTCCCAGGACCCTTTGCTTTGTGTTTCTCATTTAATAAATTTAGATATCATCTTTTCTCTCTACAAGACAGTAGGGACTGTGCCCTATATAAATTTTATCCCTCCCCCAGACGAAGCACAGTGCGCTGCACACGTTCTGTTGTTCATTTGGAGGGGACGTGTCTAGTGAGATGTGTTATAGTGGAAAGAACAGATGGTCTTGTTTTTCCTTCCAGTTCTAGATCTTTGTGTCTAGCATTGTTCTAACTTGCGTGCTAGGGATACGGAGGTAAAAACTAAACAGTGCCTGCCTTCAAGGAGCTTCCATGCTATTGAGTGGAAACACCACATGAACAAACAAAGAAAAATTAAATACACAAAAAGGAAATGTCAAGCCATTTCCCCCCATGGAGTGAGGCAGCAACAACTCTGGTGATCGGAATGGGCCCCATGTCCCAGGTGGTCCTCGAGGTAGATTCTGATAAGGGCCAGGAATATGAAGAGATGAAGGTGATTTAGGGTTTTGTGTGGGGAACAGTAGGCAGGGCAGTCAGGAGAATCAGGCGTACCACCATGCCTCTGTGTAGCTAAGAATTTTAGGCTAGAGTGGAGTAATTATAATTATAGCTACCATTAATATAGTACTTAGTATGTGCCAGACATTGTGCTGAGCACTTTACAGTTATCTCAGTGGATCCTTACAACAAACCTGGAAGGTAATTATTATCTCCATTTTATCATTGTGAGGGTTAAGTGGCTTTATTAGTGTCACTGGGCTGGTAAGTGCCTAAGGCCAGAGTGGAATAATAATAATTACAGCTACTATTTATACAATACCTACTATGTGCCGGACATTGTTCTGAGTACTTCACAGTTGAATCAGTGGATCCTTATAACAAACCTGGAAGGTTATTATTATCTGCATTTTATAAATGAGGGTTAAGTGGCTTCCTTAGTATCACCTGGCTGGGAAGTGTCTAAGGCCAGAGTGAAATAATAAGAATAATTATAGCTACTTTGCTATATTTATGCAGTACCTACTATGTACCAGACATTGTGCTGAGCACTTCACAGTTGGATCAGTGGATCCTTATAACAATTCTGGAAGGTTATTATTATCTGCATTTTATAAATGAGGGTTAAGTGTCTTGCTTAGTATCACCTGGCTGAAAAGTGTCTAAGACCAGAGTGAAATAATAATAATTATGGCTATCATTTATATAGTACCAGGCATTGTGGTAAGCACTTTATAGTTATTTCAATGGATCCTTACAAGAAACCTGGAAGGTGATTATTATCTCTGTTTCCAGTGAGGGCTGAGTGACTTGTCTGGTAACTAGTAAGTGTATGAGGCTGGATTTGGACTCTAGTCTTCCTGGCTGCAGACCCAGTGCTCTACCCACTGTATCACCCTGCTACCTTGCTTAGGGTCGCCCTGTCTTTGGGCTGTTCTGGGAGAGGGGGAGGATTTTGGTCCCCCAGGCCCATCAGATCCTAGATTCAGGACCAGAGAGGACTTTGGGGGCCACTTTTAGGTCTCTTTCCTTATCTTATGAATGAAGATGCTCAGGCTCAGATGGGTTAAGCAATTTGTCCCAGTGTGTATGCAGAGCCAGAGTTTGAACCCAGGCCCTGTGACTCCAAAGAGCTCTTTCTCCTCCCCTTCTTCCACCCTCCCCAGTGGTGCCAGAGCCAGTTTTCTTCCTCCTCAGGTCCTGCCCCCTTCCCATGTCTGGCTGGACTCCTCTGACTCCCGGGGCCCTCCTGGCCCACTGCGGGCAAGCTGGGCACGTTCTCTGTCCCTCCCCTTGTTTGTTTCTGTGGGCTCAGAATGTTGTTAGAAATCAGCTTCTGCCTTTGGCCAGAGCCCGGCAGTGGGCAGGAGGGGATGTCAGCCTCACTCAGGGTGGGGGAAGAAGCTTTCTTTACAGGCAATCTGGGGGATACACACCCTTTGACTTTTTCAGCTGAGGACTCAGTTTCGTCACCCCCTTTCAACTCAGCTTCCTGATTTCCCCTTCTTTTCAAAAGCACTGCTCTTTCTTCCTCAAGAAAAACCACCAAGTTTCTTTGATTTTGAAAGTCAGGCAGCAGGGTACATTGGACAGAACTCCAGATTTAGGATCACAGGTCCTGAATTCGAATTTGGGCTCTGCCACTTTCTAGCTGTGTGATCTTGGACTTCTGTGGGTCCCAATTTCCTCCTCGTGAAATGAGGGGGTTGACATTCTGGAGAGCAATTTGGGATTCTGCCCAAAGGGCTACCAAACTCTGCACACCCTCGGATCCAGCAGTGTCTCTCCTGGGCCTGTATCCCTAAGAGATCAGAAAAGAGGGAAAGGGACCCCCATGTGCAAAACTGTTTGTGGCAGCCCTTTCTGGAGTGTCAAGAAACTAAAACCAGTGGATGCCCATCAGTTGGAGAATGGCTGAATAAGCTATGGTACATGAATGTTATGGAATATTATTGTTCTGTAAGAAATGATCAACAGGATGATTTCAGAAAGGCCTGGAGAGACTTACATGAACTGATATTAAGTGAAGTGAGTAGAACCAAGAGAATATTATATACAGAAAAAACAAGATTATGTGATGATCAACTGTGATGGACGTGGCTCTTTTGAACAGCGAGGTTGTTCAGGCCAGTTCCAATGGTCTTGTGATGAAGAGAGCCATCTGCACCCAGGGAAAGGACTGTGGGTATTGAGTGCGGAGCACAACATAGTATTTTCACTCTTTTTATCATTGTTTGCATTTTGTTTTCTTCCTCATTTTTCCTTTTTCATCTGTTTTTTTTCTTGTGTAGCATGGTAATTGTAGAATTATGTATAGAAGAATTGGAAAAAAAAGAGAGGATTGGGTTAGCTGTCCCCTAATTAGTTCCTTTACACTGTCTATGAGCCCATGATTCTTTATCATGCACTTATTCCTGTTTCATCTGTAAGCACTTAACTCTTCTAGAAAACCCTGGGGGAATCTCTAGGGGAGCTCTCTCCCCTTTTAAAGGGGGCCATGTGGGTCCGTCTTCTTGTTTTAATTGTTCTTCCCTCTCCATCATTGCCACTTAAATTTCTAGACTGCCATGAAGCTTATTTACAAGTACTTTGGGGGGCAACCCCCCCTTTGAAAGTCCACAGGCTAAGTGCTGTTAATCATATGTTCTCATCCAGCCCTGAGTGAGACCCATCTGGTGGTTTGTATTCAGGGCTGGAAAGAAATGAGACACATAGAGACCATCTGACCTTTAACCAAAGGAGGTTTTATTAGCAATAACACAGAAACGATATTAGGGGAGACTAGAGCACTGAGTCACTGAATGTCAGTGACTCTGAACCCCATTAAATTGTAAGCTCCTCGACGGCAGGGACTGTGTTTTGCCTCTTTTTTGTAGCCCCTGAGCTTTGCACAGTTCCTGGCACATAGAGGACATTTAATCAATGATTGAGTCTGAATTGGCCCTGGTTTGTTTGGTTGTCATGCCTAAGGGATCCCAGAGTCTCCATCCAACAGACTATGCTACATAAATAGCCAGACAGCGACTTCAGTGATTGGAGCTCTGTCCAAGGCAATCGTGGGTGGAAAATTATCTTATGGGGACCTTAGGAAATGCTATTCCTACCAGAATCCATTTTATAGATGAGGAAACAGAGAGGAAAAGGGACTTTAAGATTTCTAAAAAAAACTGAAAATTCAGATTTCAAAAACTGAAAATTCAGATTTCTAAAATTCTTTTAGGGATTACAAAGTACTTTCTCCCAACACTCCTATGTCGCTAGGACAAGTATTGCCATTTAGCAGATAAGGAGCCTGGAGACAGGAAAGGAGTCACATATTAAGAGCTGGAACTGGGCCACGGATCCCTACCTTGATTAACTATAAATTCTAGGCCCTTTTTTCCTTGGGCGCATGGCCCTTTCATAAACTGTATTTTCTCTTTGTTGTTGACAGCCACTGATGTGTGGACGGAAAATGGTTATGTGGGGCAAAAGCAGGGCAATAATCCCCAGCTAAATGACTTTCTATCTAGAGTTGGGGGACAGCAGGTAAAGTCTTGTTCCCTTCGTTCTGTCCACATTCCAGCTTCTTGGTCCATAATGGGACCAAAACATCAGCTCTTCTTGAGATATACTGGCCTTTAGTGTTCAGGAAATAGCAACTGAAGACTTGCCACATCCTCTTAGTTCCATCAGAATTTCTTCTTTCAGGGGCGGATGGCTTTAGTTGAGGAAGGGAGGTCAACACAACAAGGGAGGAATCTGAAAATTAGGAAAAGGGAAAGATTGGTCAGCTGAACATAGTAGTAGGCTATTCCTGTAGATATCCGCCTTTCCACCCCCATACTGATGAACCTTCCTCTTCTTCCTCTTCTCCCTCTTCCCTCTCCTCCTCCTCCTCCTTTTCTATCCCTTTTCTTTCTCCTCCTCTTCATTTTCCTCCCCCTACTTCTCTTCCCCTCCTTCTCCTCCTTTTCTCCCCTTTTCCTTCCCCTTATTTATTTTCTCCCCCTCCTCTTCTTTCTACCCCTCTTCTTTCAGCTCTTCATTCTCCTCTCCCTCCTCCTCTTCATTCTTTTCCCCTTCCTCTTCCCCTCCCCCTCTTTTTCTCCTCCCCTTCTTCTCTCCTCCCTCCTTTATCTCCTCCCTCTCCCTTTTTCTTCCCCCTCCTCCTCCTCCATCTCCCAGTCTCCCCCCACTCCCAGAGTTCACCCAAAGCCTCTGGTAAAATGACCCTCCCTCCAGAGGCGTTATTAATAGCCCCAGCTCAAATCACCAGCCGAGAATGGAAACCCGCAGTGGTGGAGGAGGGAAGAGGAAGCTAAAGGGCAGCCAGCTCCGGTGGGCCCGGGGCAATGCCGGGGGCACAATGTGGGTGAAACGGGACAGCCTCTACCAGTCCCACACCATCATCCGATGCCCCTCCTCCTCTTCCTCCTCGGTCTCCTTTTCAGGTAAGGGACATCCCTTCCTCACCAGCTTGTCTGGCTCCGTCTGCAGGCCTCTCTCAGCCCCCTGGCATCTTGATGACCCCGACTTCCTGTCTGCCCAGGGCCAGCTCTTGTTTTCAGGAGCAGTCCCTACAACGGGGCTTTGCTCTCTCCTTTTGTATGAGCCTAGAGCTTGGAAAGACCCCCAAACAAGGGTCCGGCAGCCCTGGAGCTTTACTCCCTTCTTGTCTGTTGGTCACAGCCCACTGTGCCCTCCGAACCTTTCTGGGGCTGTGTCCCAGATCCCTCGATTCTCGGGGTCCTCTGCTTTTCTCCTTTGAAAGAAAA
The DNA here is from genome assembly GCF_902635505.1 of Sarcophilus harrisii. Taxonomy (NCBI): domain Eukaryota; kingdom Metazoa; phylum Chordata; class Mammalia; order Dasyuromorphia; family Dasyuridae; genus Sarcophilus; species Sarcophilus harrisii. Next base: position 566,318,793 of record NC_045428.1, on the reverse strand, counting down.
ACAAACCCGCCCACATTTCTTCACAACAGGCATTTTCTTTCCCCATTTTGGCGCTCAGAAGAAAACTATTTTTAGTTCTAGGGCAGTGGGGACAAAGAGGGTCAGACTGGGCTAGGCTGAGCCGATGCTGGGAGACTGGTGGGAGCAGGGAAAACGGCTGTTGGGATCTCACCTCCTCCACAGTGAGTGACTGTGATCCAGGGGGTCTGCCAGAGGGTGGGTCTGTGTTCCAGGGGGTCTGCTGGAGAGTCTGTGTTCCAGGGAGTCTGTCTGTGTTCTGGGGAGTCTGTCTGTGGTCCAGAGGGTCTGTCAGGAAGTCTGCCTGTGTTCCAGGGGGTCTTCTGGGGAGTCTGTTTGTTATCCAGGGGCTCCTCCAGGGGGTCTGCCAGGGAGTGAGTCTGTGTTCCAGAATCTTTGCCAGAGAGTCTGTCCATTTCTTCTCCTCTCTCTCCCAACAATCCTGCCACTGAACCCATCTCCTGATCTGGACCGGACCAGAGACTACTCTCTCCTGCTTGCTTATACGTACCAGTACAGGGCATACTGGGTTTGGTGGCAGGAACCTCTATTAGTTATTACCTGTATGATTCTGAAAAAAAAAATCACTGTTCTCTACTCTTGGATTTCTTTCTCTATAAAATGAGAGGATTGGATCGGATGATCTTTAAGGTTCCTCCCAGCTATTATAAGCTCATTAATCTTCCTTCTATGAGAGATGACCAGTCCTCATGGTACAGTCCATAAGGAGAAGTTCAGTTGATTTTTGTCATTTAAATTTTTCTATTTGGAGGGTGAAAGAGATCTAGACCTTGATTATATCCAGCGGGGAACTCCTGGTACGGAAACTCTCTCCACCACTTCAGATCTGCCACTGACCTGCAAATTATAGAAAGTTGCCTAGGGCTTTGATATTTTAAATGACTTGCCCATAGCCAATAAGAATTTTTAAAAATAAATTTTATTGACTTTTTTTTGTTTCTATATTATTTAAATGTCCCCTATATCTCTCCTTTGTCCCTTCTGGAAAACTGTCTCAACATATCTATATCTATATCTATATCTAAATATATCTATAACAAAGAATTAAAAAAAGGAAAAAAAACAGAAAAAAACCCCAGAAAAATTAATTAATACACTGAAAAAAAAATCTGACTAGGTATATAACATTCCTTACCCATAGTCTTCCCACTTTTGCAATGGAGTTGCTATTTCTATATCTATATGTCTATATCTATCTATCTCTCTCTATATATATCTATATTTATTTACAAAATAGAAACATTTGCTTCATTTAACGTAATTTAAATATCTATATATTGTCTCACCATCCAGTATTATATTATTATAGCTCTTCTTTGGGGCTAGGCTCCAAGAAACATCTCTTAAGCATCTACTGTAGGAAGAGCATTGTGTTGGGTCCCAGGAGGCAGAGCCCTCCCTCTGTGTAGTTGATTCAACAATATTGTCCAGTTTACTTGGAAGGAGAGAACATCATATAACCAAGTTTATAGGATCATAGCTCTCAAGCCCTAACAGAAGCTGTATTCCCTGATTCCAACCTTGGAAGCCTTCCTCATCTCCTGGTGCAATATTAAGCTAAGGCTTCTTGAGGAGGGAATCTGATTCTGGCCAGCACATCCAGTCTGGATTGTGTTCCCAAATGGTTCAAGTTCATTTCTCACCTTTGATATCCTAAAGAAATTTTGATTCATCCCTGAAAACAGATGTGTTAATCATAAATCTTATCAATCAACCCATAAACTTTTTATTATGAGCTTAATGTGAGCCAGGCACTGTGGGAAAAAAAAGGAGGTGAGAGACAGACCCTGCTCTCTGGAGCTCACCATGGAGGGGGCTCGTTGATCTCCTTAATTTCAGAGCACAGTGGCTCCAGAACTGAGGGTGAGGTGGAGGTGGGACAAGCTTATATCCTTATTGGACAATTTCACAGCATCACCTAGGAATATTTGAGATCTGGCCCTGTCCCCAGGTAGGGGATACAATTGATCCCTCCGTGAGCCCCCAGTTCTGAGGATTTGGTTCTGGTTTGTTTTTCCAGGTGACTCAGAAGAGGAGGACATGGGGTTCCTGGAAGTCACTGTTTCAGATATCAAGCACCCAGCTCCAGAACTGGGACCCATGCCTGATGGCCTCAGCCCTCAACAGGTCTGTGGGGGAATGGCTGGGTGTGTGTTTGTGGGGGAAAGGGGAAAGTAGGGAATGTTCCTATTTCCTTATTTGTGCCCAACTGAGTTTCTTGCCTCGAGGAGGGAGATGACCACAAGCTATTTTTGACAGCTATGTATGGCAGGGGGTGGGTGGGGAACAGAACCACTCCTGACCACAATAGGGCTTGTAGGAATTGACTCTACAGATGTAGGTGTCCCCCGGAGGTAGTCCAGTAGTTAGCGTGCTGGGCCTGGAATTAGGACGACCTGACTTTTAAGTCCAGCCTCAGATAATTTACTATATGATACTGTGCTTCTGTTTGCCTCAGTTTGATCAAGTGTAAGATGGAGATAATATAGCACTCTACCTCCCAGGATTGCTGTGAGCATCAAATAAGATAATATTTGGTTTTTTAAAAATTTATTATGGCTTTTTGTTTACAAGTTACATGCATGGGTAATTTTACAGCATTGACAATTGCCAAACCTTTTGTTCCAATTTTTCCCCTCCTTCCCCCCACCTCTCCCTCAGATGGCAGGTTGACCAATACATGTTAAATATGTTAAAGTATAAGTTAAATACAATATAAGTGTACATGTCCAAACAGTTATTTTGCTGTACAAAAAGAATCGGACTTTGAAATAGTGTTCTATTAGCCTGTGAAGGAAATAAAATAATATTTGTAAAGTGCTTAGATACTGTATTGTAGATACTATATAAATACTTATTCCCCTTCCCTCCCAGCATCTTCTCTGCCCAGTACTAATCAATTACCCTTTCTAAGGAATTATATAGCATAATGAACTAATTAATTAACTAATTGACCAATTACTCTCATTCCTATAGTACTTTTAAACTTAACAAAGCATTTAATTTAGTGACTCTGTAAGGCAAGTATTACTAACCATCTTCTTGCTATTGAGGAAGGTTGAGGATCAGGGGGGAAGTGATCTCCCTCAAGTCACACAGCTAGTAAGTAGCAAATCCAGGACCCAGACTCTGGTCCTTCAGCCTCCAGAGCTAGTACTCTCTCTATCCTACCATAGCTGCCTTTTGGAATCTGTTCTCGCATCTGTTTTTGATTTTCTGTGTGATCTCAGATGACTCATGAAATCTTTCTGAAGCTTTCTCACATGTGAATGGGGAGGAGGAACAATTATTCTATCTTACTGGGGAGGACCAGTAAGAACCAACACCAAACACTATGAGTTTCTAGGGGAGAAAGCACAATGAAAATTCAAAATGGGAGTGGAGGGATTAAGCTATAGATTGAGGTATAGAGATAGAATGTTGGAGTTGGAAGGATCTTTTTAGAACACAGAATCAAAGAGGCTTGTGGGACACTTAGGAATATAGAATGTTGGACCTGGGAGGATGCTTAGAACATGGAATCTTAGAGATTTGTGGGACACATGAGAACATAGAATGTTGGACCTGAAAAGATCTTTAGGACATAGAATCTTAGATGTTCCTGGGACATATGAGAACATAGAATGTTGGACTTGGAAAAATCTTTAGGACACAGGATCTGAGAGGTTCATAGGATACATGGGAACATAGAATGTTGGAGCTGGAAGGATCCTTAGAACACGGAATCTTCGATATTCATGGGACACATGGGAACATAGAATGTTGGACTTGGAAAAATCTTTAGGACACAGGATCTGAGAGGTTCATAGGATACATGGGAACATGGAAAATAAGAGCTGTAAGGTATATAGATAGAATGTTGGAGCCGGAAGGATCCTTAGAACATAGAATCTTAAAGGTTTATGGGACACATGAGAACATAAAATGTTGGAGCTGGAGGGGATGTAAGGAGATAGAATATTGGAATAGAAGGGATCATGAAATGGTACATATTAGAATATGGAATATCAAATATTAGAAGAGGATTAAACTTTAGAGAATATATAGTTCTAGCTCCTTATTTTATGGATGAGGAAATGAAAGCTTAGAGGGAAGGATTTGAGGTCCCATAAGTAGTTAGTTGGGTTCTAGGATGGATCTAAAAAGGATCTAGAGGTGGGTGCTAGGACTCTGGTCTTCTGATGTTTGGTGCAATGTTCTTTTCCTGGGGCTGGCCAGCACTTCCTCCTAAAGACATTGAGGGTATTATATAAATGTTCATTCCTAGAACCCCTAGTAATCAATCATCTTCTCCAAGGAGCTATGCAGTATAGCAAGATAAATATAGTATATTCTAATATAACTAATATTGATAATTCTAATATACCATATAGTATATTCTTTTATTTGTTCAATAAAATTTTTATTGCTTTTCAATTATTCTATTTACAAACAACATGAAAATTCTTGGCCTTATGATACAAAGCAGTTCTGAGCTGTAATCTAGCAACATAAGCTTCATCATGGGAACTAGGGAGAGACTAAGGCTTGTGCTCAAGCCAGTACTTTCCAATGGAAAATACTCATATAGTATATTCTGATTTAATTAATATTAATTAGCTAATTAAATTAATATGTATTAACAATAATGAATAAATTTAATTAGTTAAAATCTGAGAATAAGATCATTATGGATTGAGGAATGCCAATGATAACCCCCAGGGAGGACAGAATGAATCCCTGGATCACAGCAACTATATGGAAATTTGAGAGAAAATGACCTGCCTATAGGCTGATGACGATTTGTTCCAGGGCATCACTGGTGGGCCTCTGCAGAGCCCTTGAATACCACTGGAAAACCTCAGATATGGACAAAAGAGAAGGCAAAAAAAGAAAAAAGAAGCGAGGGAGGAGAGGGGGAAATCAGAAGGAAGAAGAAAATGCAGCCATTTGCTCACCGAAGACTGAAAGTTGCTTCTTAGAAGCCATATTGCTTAGACGAAAGAAGACCGAATTTGTAGCCAGATCTGGATTTAACCCCCATCTCTGTTGCTTAATGGCTTTGTGACTTTAAGTGCATTTCCGACTCTTTCTGAGATTTATTTTACATATCTTTTAAAAAATGGCATTGATGATAATACCTACATTAACTTGTATATCTTATAAAATGAGGGTATATGTATGTGTGAGGAATCAAATGAAATAAATTATAGATAGACTCACAGAATTTGAGATGTAAGAGGGATCTCAATGATCTAGTTCAACTTGTTTTCCTCTAAGGATCCCTTTGTATTTCCTATAAGGATGTAGTGGAAATTTTCTGTGAAATGAAAGCATTGGATTAGATGATCTAAGTCCTTTGTGGTTTTAGATACATCTCCTTTTACTCCCCTATTCTCTCACCATACACAAGTGATCATCTAGGTTCAGTCTGAAGACCTTCAAGTAAAGGAGAATCTTTTAATCATCCATTCCAGTGTTGGACAGCTCAGGATTTTCCTGATATCCAGTCTCAATTGTCCTGCTTGAACTCTCCCCATGTTTTAATAATCCTAGGTCTCCCCTGTAGGGTCAGAGAATCAGCCCAACTTCTTTCTATGTAAAAACAATCTAAAATGTGCGCTATTTAGTTTGGAACTATGCTCAAAAAGTTATCAAACTGTGCACACCTTTTGATCTAGCAGTGTTTCTGCTGGGCTTATACCCCAAAGAGATCTTAAAGGAGGGAAAGGGACCTGCATGTACAAGAATGTCCCTTGCAGCCCTTTTTGTAGTGGCCAGAAACTGGAAACTGAGTAGAAGCTCATCAACTGGAGAACGGTTGAATAAATTGTGGTATATAAATGTTATGGAATATTATTGTTCTGTAAGAAATGACCAGCAGGATGATTTCAGAGAAGCCTGGAGAGACTCAACATGAACTGATGCTGAGTGAAATGAGCAGAACCAGGAGGTCATTATACATGGCAAAAACAAGACGATATAAGGATCAATTCTGATAGACATGACTCTTTCCAACAATGAGATGATTCAACCAGTCCTAGTTGTTTATTGATGAAGACAGCTATCTTCACCCGGAAAGAGAATTGTGGGAACTGAGTGTAGAACACAACATAGCATTCTCACTCTCTCTGTTGTTATTTGCTTGCATTTTGGTTTTTTTCTCAGTTTTTCTTTTTCTTCCTTCTTGATCTGAATTTTCTTGTGCAACAAAATAACTGTATAAATATGTATAAATATATTGAATTTAACATATGTAACATATATTGGACTACCTGCCAGCTAGGTGAGGGAATGGGGGTAAGGAGGGGAAAATTTTGAACAATTTTTTTTTTGTGCAAGGGTCAATCTTGAAAAATTACCCATGCATGTGTTTTGTAAATAAAAAAAACTTTAATAAAAAAAATAAAATGCATGCTATTATCATAGAATCTGTTGACCTCTCCTAGATGCCCACTGATGTGAGTTGCTGATAGAAAGGAAACCTAAAAAGTATTGACCCTCCACCAGATTTTTGTCCCTTGTATCCTTGCCCATGGAGTGTGCCTGTGTTTATGCCAGATATATGGATTTGCTAGAAAAAGGACTAATTAGCCTGGCCAGAGTAGATCTTCAAAGAAGGGACTGGATTAGGAACTCCCTAAGCTCAGGGGCTTAGGGATAGAACTAGGCATCCAGAGCTGGCTATGTGGGGATGATAGATTGTCTCAGTGATTTTTTTCTTTGTCCCTTACAGGTGGTGAGACGTCACATCTTACGGTCCATTGTGCAGAGTGAGGGCAGCTATGTGGAATCCCTGAAACGGATCCTTCAGGTATGCTAAGGAGATGGTATCTAGGAGGCTTCTGGAGAATTAGAGGGAGTTGCTGATCTTTTCCTAGGTGGTCTAGAGAGAATCACCAAGGAAATCAGGGCTGAAGGCTCTACAAGTTTCCATGTGGGAAATTTGGCCTTTGTAATTCAGTTGAAGGTTTAAAAAGTAATACCTTTTTATTCCGAAATACATGCAAAGATAGTCGTTAATATTCACCTTTGCACAACCCCATGTTTCAAATTTTCTCCCTCCCTTCCCCTATTCCACTCCTCCAGACAGCAAGTAATCCAATATATGAAACATGTGCAATTCTTCTGTACACGTCTCCACATTTATCATGTTGCACAAGAAAAGTCAGATCAAAAAGAAAAAGAAATGAGAAAGAAAAAAAAAAGCAAGCAAGCAAACAATGAAAAAATAAAAATACTGTTATGATTCACCTTCAGTCCCCATAGCCCTCTCTCTGGATGTAAATGGCTCTCTCCATCACAAATTTATTGGAATTGCTCTGAATCACCTCCTTGTTGAAAAGAGCCAAGTCTGCCAGAGTTGATCACCACATAATCTTGTTACTGTGTACCATGTTTTTTTGGTTCTGCTCACTTCACTTGGTATGTTCATATAAGTCTCTCCAGGCTTTCTGAAATCATCCTGCTGATTGTCATCTATATCTTATAGATATAGACCTATATCTATATGCATTTTTCTTTCTCTCTCTAGAGACAGACAGATAGAACAATAGAACAATAATGTATGGAACAATAATGTTTTTGAAGGGACCTTATGAACACAGAAAGTCCGATGCTAGGCCCTCAGTCATATAAATAGAGAAAACACTTTTTATAAACCACATCCAGTTGAAGTTGGCTAGGAATTTGGGGACCTCATGGGACATGTGACGACTTAGTGGGAGAAGCCAGTGCTGGGGCCATCATGGAGATGGTCTGTCACTGGGGCATGTGGTGTCTGAGAAGCTCTTCAGAGACGCATCCTTTTTGGGAGGGTTCCCTCTCCCACTGCCACTGAGAATGAGGCTTTGGGTCAGCTGCAGCTCAGAGATTCCCTGAGATCCTCTCTCCATATGGCATAAGGGTCCTCCAGTCCCTTCACAATTAGGAAGCAGCATAATCCAAAGGAAGGAGCCACGGGTTTGAAGTTAGAGGACTTGCATTTGAATCCTAGTTTTGTTGTCTATTATAATGTGCATGAACTGGGACAAGTCTTTTATTAGCTTTTTAGAGGTTCAGTCTCCCCCTCTGTAAAATGAGATAACCCGTGCCCTTTCTGAACCCCTCCCTCTGGGAGGCTGTGGTTAATGTGCCCAGGGGACAGTAGGAGGGTAGGTGGAGGCTGGAGGCGGAACCGTCTCCATCCAGAAATAAGAGCCCCGGTCCCGGGTATGGAGCAGGCCCTCTGTGGGATCCGGGCCTGGCTCTCCCACAGCAAAGGGCATGCTCTCACTGCCACCATCCTGTGACAGGATTACAGAAACCCCCTGATGGAGATGGAGCCCAAGGTGCTGAGCGCTCGCAAGTGCCAGGTGGTCTTCTTTCGCCTGAAGGAGATTCTGCAGTGCCATTCCATGTTTCAGATCGCCCTCTCCTCCCGAGTGGCCGAGTGGGACACGACTGAGAAGATCGGCGACCTGTTTGTGGCCTCGGTGAGTAGGGGATGAGTGTTAGCCTTGGGGTCACGAATGGCACAACCACAGGACCTTATGAAAAGGTGTCTAGTCTCTCTCAGCCTCAGTTTTCGCATCTGTGAAACAGGTAGAACAGTTCTTATGCTCTCTCCTCTTTGTTTCTAGTTCTCTAAGTCCATGGTCTTGGATGTGTACAGTGATTATGTCAACAACTTTACTACTGCCATGTCCATCATCAAGAAAGCCTGTCTCACCAAGCCAGCGTTCCTGGAGTTCCTCAAGGTCAGTCATGGGGGGAGTGGGGTACCCTCGGTGGGGAGAGGCAGGTCACTTGCTTGGCGGGACACCGTTCTTGGCTCGACTTTCCGCTTGTCATTTGGGTGAAGGATTTCCCCTTCCCTGACTTTAGTGACCCCCCCCCCCAAATGACAAGCGGAAAGTCCCCCCCCCTTAAGATGGGAAGTTCGCATCCAGTGCCTGGTCCTAAGTGCTCATAAGGATTAATGCAAAGCCAGCTTCTTGGTCGATTCCATGAGAGCTGAGTAGTGTGCCAGAAAGCGGGATGACCACAGGCTGTGCTCTAAGAGTCTCCCAGTCCCGACATCCTGTGTCAGGCCCCTCTGGTTCCCACGTCCTCTGCTCTAAGGGTCTCAGGTTCAGGTTATCTCTGATCCCGATTCCAGGTGTAAGAGCCCAGCCACAGCAGGTGTTTGTCACATGGGAGAGGGCAGGGGTGTTTCTGAGCACTAGCTCCTGACCATCTCGAGGGCTCGGGCTGAGGGGCGGTATGCTGGGTTCGGACAGGGTTTCTCCATGTAGGGCCCAGAGCTCTTACTTCTCCTCACTACCTGAGCCAGGGCTGCAGCGCACAGTGGGCACCGGGTGGATCCCAGGGGAGGAGGGAAGGGCTGAGGGACACATCTTGGGCAGTGACAGGAGCTTTTCTTCTGCAGAGGCGACAGGTGAGCAGCTCAGATCGAGTCACCCTCTATGGGCTTATGGTGAAGCCCATCCAGAGGTTTCCTCAGTTCATCCTTCTGCTTCAGGTAGGGTCTGGCAGCAGCCAGCATCAGGGTGTGGGGAATGGGCTACTGGGCTCCCCAGCCACCTCCCCCTCTTTGCCTGACCTCCGTTCTCAAACAGTCAGCATGTCCGATCTTCCCTTTCATGCTCCTGGCAGTCCTTCCCAAGATGGCATATGTAGGTTATATGGTGCCCTCTGGAAGCGTTGGCTCAGCCTTCACCGAATGAATGATAGAAAAGCACATGTTTAGCACTTGCCATGTGACAAACTAAGACAGTTCAGTAATTACCTAATAATTCTACTTTGGGGAAAAAACACCATAAAAGCAAGTCCAGCTTTTGGGCAGATGGAAGGCCCTGGAGACCCCTGGGGTTTCAGCAGCAGTGCAAATGGCAAGGCCCTGTGTAGGGTTCTTAGGCTTTATAAGTAGGTCAGAGGACAGCACAAGAGCATTGAGGCAAGGCAGATGGTAAGACCGTCTCGCCAGGAGGGTTAGAATTGGTAATTAATTCTCATCTCATCCAAGTTGTGTGAGCAGTCAAGCCCCGGTGGGTTCTGAGTGCTCTGGGGCTAGGAGAAAGGGCAATGGGGAAAGAGAGAGATGGAATGGGAATAAAATGGGAAGAGTTCTCAAGGGTAATACACTTAGCATGATAGGAAATTGTCTGACCTTGACCCGGAGAGAGCCTGCGTGGGGAATGACGATCACCTCAGATCACCCCAAGGCCCGTCCCGCCATCGTGCTTCCTTACTTGGAGCCTTCAACATAATTCATGAAACATTTATCGAGTGTCTGCTCTCTGCAAAAAGGAAACAGCCCCTGTCCTCAAGGAGCTTACAGGGGCAAAGGGGACATAACTTGTATATGGAGAAGTTCTCTTCATTATTTCCATCAGTGACACGGGTGAAGGCTGAGAGATTCTGTTTATGAAATCTGCGGAAGACACAAAGCTGATGCAGTGGATGAGAGAATTTTACTAGGATAACGGGGTGATCTAATATGATGAAATTGAAAATGGAAAAAAATTCAGTGGAAAATCCTGGAAAGTGTGGACACAGCATGGGTAGTTACGTTTTTATAAGAAAGAGCTAGAGATCTTAGTGTAGTGCAAGCCCAGGGTGAGTCAGTAGTGTCAGATGGCTAGCAGAAAATTAAGCTATTGGATGGCAGTATTGGATACAGAGAATGTGAGACAGCAGGGGTGGGGATGGGATTTGTGATTTCATTGATCCAGGGAACTTCTGGGTACAGGTCAGCACTGAGTGCAACTTGGGTTTAGTGAGCTGTCCATAGGATTGAGAGCGTCACACAGGCCAGGATTGCACTTGGTCTTCCCGGCTTCAAGTCCAGCTCTTTACCCAGGGTGCCAAACTGGTCCTCAAGTGGAACGATGGCCCTGCTCTGTTCTTCCCTGTTCTTGCCACGTCCGAAGGCTTGTGGGTCCCGTTTCCAAGAGCCATGTTTTAGGAGGGACATTGACAGATAGGACAGACCGTCCCCAAATAGGGGATCATAACTGCGAGGGGATTGGAGACCGTGTCTTGTGAGGGTCAGCTGAAAGAAAGGGAAATAGTTAGCTTCAAGGGGGGAAGATTTAGTGGGAAACATGAGAGCTGTCATCAAATATATGAAAGGCTGTTAAGTAGGAAGAGGGGTTAGTCTCTTTCCGCTTGGCCCAGAGGCCCCAGAAGTGACGAGCAGAAACACATGTATTAGCCCTTCAAGGTAAGGGAAAAACTTGACTGTGAAAGCTGCCCCCTGGTCAGTGTGATGGTCTAGAGGTCCCTAAGTACAGGCCAGATCTTTTCACAGTTGTTATAATAAAGGAGATACTTTGGTTGTGCTTTCTGACTCTGAAGTTCTGTGATTGTATAACTTTCCAGGGGTTGATTCAAGGTTGGATTCTTGAACTAGTGACCTGGCCTAGCATTGTTCCTAATAGCTGGCCCTTGACCTGTTATTCCCCCTGAAAAACCCCTTTTGTCCAGGGACAATCACTTGGTTTGTGCTTTGCTTATATTTCATATCGTCCGATTTGTGTGCACAAAGTTTCTTTCAATAGCACTGGAAGGCAAGGGTTGGTTTTTTGTTTTTTGGGTTTTTTTAGGTTTTATCTTTCTATCCTCAGCTTCTGGCTAATTAGTAGGCACAAAGTAGGTGCTTAATGAGTCTCAGCCACATTGAAATGAATTAAAGTGAATTCTCTCACTTGGGTCAGTGTGGGAAGCTCACTGCTGAGTAGGAGAGCTTATAGGAGACGAGATTGCCAACAGCTCACATCTATTCAGGTCCCACGTCAGCCTATTACAAAGGGGGCTTACCAGTTTGGACAGCCATTTGAACCCCACAATTTTTCTGGGAACTCTGGGACATGGGCTGGGAAGAGACTGAGGCAAGGGTCAGCTTGTATCTGGCTATGCCAGAGGTGAGCACCTACTCTGTGCCAGGTATTGGAGCAAGTGCTGGAGATGCGAGATGACACTAAAACCCATCAGTCCCTCTTGGAGCTTATTTTTTTTTTATTACAGCTTTTTATTGACAGAACATATGCATGGGTGATTTTTCAACATTATCCCTTGCACTCTCTTCTGTTCCAATTTTTCCCTTCCTTCTCCCCACTCCCTCCCCCAGATGGCAGGTAGACCCATACATGTTAAACATGTTAAAGTATATCTTAAATACAATATATGTGTATATATCCATACAGTTCTCTTGTTGCACAAGAAAAATTGGATTTAGAAAGAAGGTAAAAATAACCTGGGAAGAAAAACAAAAGTGCAAGCAGGAACAGAAAGAGTGGAAATGTTATGTTGTGGCCCACACTCATTTCCCAATGTTCTCTTGCTGTGTGTAGCTGGTTCTGTCCATCATTGATCAATTAGACCTGAATTAGATCCTCTCATTGCCAAAGATATTACTTCTATCAGAATTTATCCTCATAGTATTGTTGTTGAAGTGTATAATGATCTCCTGGTTCTGCTTGGAGCTTATTTTTAACTGGGAACAAAACAGGATGTGGCCAGAGAAATAAATAGTCTTGATGTGACCCAGGAGTTGTGAGGCGTGTGTATGAGCATGGGTGAGGAGGGAGAGAGACAAAGGGAGGGACAGAGAGATTCACAGTGGAGAGAGAGAGAGACAGAGAGAGATAGAGAGAGACAGAGAGACAGAGACAGAGAGAGAAGAAGAGAGAGAGACAGAGACAGACAGAGACAGAGAGAAAGAAAGAGAGAGACAGAGAGAGAGAGAGAGAGAGAAGAAGAAGAGAGAGACAGAGAGAGAGAGAGACACAGACACAGAGACAGAGAGACACAGAGAGAGAGAGAAGAGAAAAGAGATGAGAGAGACAAAAACAAGAGTCAGAGAGAGAAAGAGAAAAAGAAAGGAGTTGAAAGAGATAAAAAAGAGTGAGGAGAAAAGAGATAAAGAGGCAAAGTCAGAGAGTCAAAGAGAGAGGAAAAAGGAGAGAAGAGAAAAGAGAGAGAGGAGAAAAAGATAAGAGACAGAGACAGACAGGGAGAGATAAAGAGAGAGGGAGGAGGAAAGAGATGAGAGACAAAGACGAGTCAGAGAGAAAGATAGAAAAAAAAGAGGTGAAAGATAAAAAAGAGGGAGGAGAAAAGAGAGAGTCAGAGAGTCAAAGAGAGAGGAAGAGAGGAGAAAAGAGAAAGAGAGAAGAGAGAGAAAGATAGAGACAAAGACAGAGGGAGAGAGAGAGGGGAAGGAGAAAAGAGATTAGAGACAGAGACAGAAAAAGACAGAGAGAAAGAGAAAAAGAGGGGGTAAAAGAAATTAAAATTAAAAGAGAGGAAGGAGAAAAGAGATAAAGAGAGAGAGAGAGACACACACAGAGGGAGAGACACAAAGAGAGAGAGAGAGACAGAGAGATAGAGAGAGAGAGACAGAGACAGAAAAGAAGAGAGAGACAGAGAGAGACAGACAGAGACAGAGAGAAAGAGAGAGAGAGACAGAGAGAGACAGAGAGAGAGAGAAGAAGAAGAGAGACAGAGAGAGAGACACACAGACACAGAGACAGAGAGACAGAGAGAGAGAAGAGAAAAGAGATGAGAGAGACAAAAGCAAGAGTCAGAGAGAAAAAGAAAAAGAAAGGAGTTGAAAGAGATAAAAAAGAGCGAGGAGAAAAGAGATAAAGAGGCAAAGTCAGAGAGTCAAAGAGAGAGGAAAAAGGAGAGAAGAGAAAAGAGAGAGAGGAGAAAAAGATAAGAGACAGAGACAGACAGGGAGAGATAAAGAGAGAGGGAGGAGGAAAGAGATGAGAGACAAAGACGAGTCAGAGAGAAAGAAAAAAAAGAGGTGAAAGATAAAAAAGAGGGAGGAGAAAAGAGATAGAGAGTCAGAGAGTCAAAGAGAGAGGAAGAGAGGAGAGAGAAGAGAAAAGAGAGATAGAGAGGAGAAAAAGATAGAGACAAAGACAGAGGGAGAGAGAGAGGGGAAGGAGAAAAGAGATTAGAGACAGAGACAGAAAAAGACAGAGAAAGAGAAAAAGAGGGGGTAAAAGAAATTAAAATTAAAAGAGAGGAAGGAGAAAAGAGATAAAGAGAGAGAGAGACACACACACAGAGGGAGAGACACAAAGAGAGAGAGAGACAGAGAGAGAGAGAGAGAGAGAGACAGAGAAGAAGAGAGAGAGAGAGAAGAAGAAGAAGAGAGAGACAGAGAGAGAGAGACACACACAGACACAGAGAGAGACAGAGAGAGAGAGAGAAGAGAAAAGAGATGAGAGAGACAAAAACAAGAGTCAGAGAGAAAAAGAAAAAGAAAGGAGTTGAAAGATAAAAAAGAGCGAGGAGAAAAGAGATAAAGAGGCAAAGTCAGAGAGTCAAAGAGAGAGGAAAAAGGAGAGAAGAGAAAAGAGAGAGAGGAGAAAAAGATAGAGACAGAGACAGACAGGGAGAGATAAAGAGAGGGAGGAGAAAAGAGATGAGAGACAAAGACGAGTCAGAGAGAAAGACAGAAAAAGAAAAGAGGTGAAAGATTAAAAAAGAGGGAGGAGAAAAGAGATAGAGAGTCAGAGAGTCAAAGAGAGAGGAAGAGAGGAGAAGAGAAAAGAGAGATAGAGAGGAGAAAAAGATAGAGACAAAGACAGAGGGAGAGAAAGAGAGGAAGAAGAAAAGAGATGAGAGACAGAGACAGAAAAAGACAGAGAGAAAGAGAAAAAGAGGGGGTAAAAGAAATTAAAATTAAAAGAGAGGAAGGAGGAGAGAGAGAGAGAGAGAGAGAGAGAGAGAGAGAAACAGAGAGAGACAAGGAATCCAGAGACGAAGAGAGAAAAGAGAGAGACCCAACAGGACCAACCATGTGCCCTGTGTCTCTGAAGCTGCCCCTCTCCTCTTGCCCTCTTAGGACATGCTGAAGAACACCCCCAAAGGCCACCCCGACAGGCTGTCCCTCCAGCTGGCCCTCACGGAGCTGGAGACGCTGGCTGAGAAGCTGAACGAGCAGAAGCGGCTGGCTGACCAGCTGGCTGAGATCCAGCAGCTGACCAAGAGCGTGAGTGACCGGAGCAGCCTCAACAAGGTGAGGGCCCAGGGGAGGCTTGAAAAGCTTCCCGTCCTCCCGGGGTGGGGACAAGTCCCTTGCTCTCAGTGTCTAGAGCGAGTGCAGAGGCTCCAGGGAGCTCTGATGTTTGCCGTCCGTGTGGTCTTGGCTCCCGATCTCTGTATCTCGATCTTGTGTGAAGGGACTGAAGGACGTGGCTGCTGACGTTCCCTCCACTGACCCGATATAGCCCAGGCTGGGCCCGT
Source organism: Sarcophilus harrisii (assembly GCF_902635505.1). NCBI lineage: Eukaryota > Metazoa > Chordata > Mammalia > Dasyuromorphia > Dasyuridae > Sarcophilus > Sarcophilus harrisii. The sequence goes on along the minus strand of NC_045428.1, from coordinate 566,303,529 downwards.
CTGCACGGCTTTGTTGGATCGAAAGCCTTCCAAGACAAGCCCAAGGACCAGTCAGTGGGACTCGGGGAGTTATTTGGTTATTCGGGAGACGATGAATTTGTCCGTCCCAGTAGTTCAGGAAGGTTCTGGTGCAGTGGGGAAAGCCAGCCCCGGGGTATCAGAGACCCTGCCTTTAGTTCTGTCCCTGCTAGTTACTACTGAGGGGGCCGGTCCGGTCCCTTCTCAGGCCTCGGTTCCCTCATCTGTAGTTTGAGGTGATTACCTCTAAATCTAGGACTCTAGGGCCTGTGATTTTATGATTCTACGGCACTATTGGGCAGGGTTTGGCAAACTAGGGTCTGAATGTCAAATCTGTCCTTAGCTCCCACAGACCATTCAAAAAATAGGCCCCGGGGCTGCTTGCCAACCCTGGTGGGGAGCAGCGGGCACCTGTGGAAGTCCCTGGCTGTAGTTGGTTGTGCCATGTCGAGACTGCCCACGGACCCCGGGCTTGTCTGCCTCCTGGGATGCACCGGAGGAGGCCCCGAACCTCTGAAGGCCCCGTGGAAATGAGTGATCCCAGAAGTGAATGATGGTATTTGTCCCTGAGACTCCTCCACCAGATGGCAGTGTTCTTCCATTCCTTTCTCTAGGAGGGATGGGAAGGGGAGACAGGGAGACCCCACGGACCCCTGGTTCCCTGCCCTGCCTCCGGTCGGAGAAAGGTCAGAGGCCCCACTGACTCAGGTGGAAGGCACCTGTGCTCATCCCATCCACCCGCTGCCTCTGAGCAGGGACAAATAACGCCGGGTCCATCCTGGTGTACGGGGAGAATCCTCTTCTCCCCGGGTCATTTCTTTGGCCCTGTTGGACAAGACTTGAAGAGCCAGCTCTTCTGAGCTGCTTTAAGGTCTGCGAACCGAGATATTATCTCATCTGATGTTCACAGCCTCTTTGGGAGATGGGGGCTATTATTATCCCCCTTTTACAGATGAGGAAACTGAGGCAGACAAAGGCGAGCTAGTGAGTAAGTGTCTGAGACTGGAAAAGACCTAGTGAATACAGTGAGAAAGTTTATTCGGTAAGAGCCTGGGTATTACACATTTACACATTTATCTGCCTACCGTTGGGGCTGGTAGACTTTGTTCCACATGGGACGCGCCCCCGTTGGCTTCCTCCTCCCTGTAACCCCCCGGGTCCTCCTTTTTTGGGCAGGAGCTGTGGCCCTCAGCAGGATGCCAGCTCAGCAGCCCCTCATCTAGTCCAGGGCTGCAAGAATCTGTGTCGGGGACTGGCACTCACTTGTGGGTCCTTCCCTGGTTTGGAGAAATGAAACTGGGTGTAGCTGGAAACAGAAGTAAATGAGCTGTTTCACAATGTGTCCATTCAGGACCTCGGAGAGGAATGTTTGTGAAATATCCTGTTTTAATTTTGGGGGATTTTTTTTCACTGGGGAGCAGCCCGGGGGGGAGCGGGGTTGCCAAGAGCCTAAGGGACTTTCTTTGGTTGCTGTTTCTTTGGGACCCTCACAAATGTCCAAGCCGGGAGGGCCATTGAAGAATATCCTGAACTTGAATCCATGCTTGGGCCAAATTCCCATCCCAGGGAGCTTTTACTTGAAGACTTGTGAGGGAGGGGGAACGCAGGACCTCCCTAAGCAGTGCCTTCCCGTACCTCTAATTATTACACTGGTTTTTCAAATAATAATAGTAATTAAAAAATAACAGCTACCACGGGTAATACTTTTATGTACCATTTTAAGGTTTGCAAAATACTTTCTTTTCCTCATTTGATCCTCACAATAAGCCTGTCAGTTAGTTATTAAATATTTACTAAAAACTACTATGTGCCAGGCCTTGTGCTAAGCGCTAGGGATACAAATATGGAAAAAAACCTCACAGTTCCTGCTCCCAAGGAGCTTAGACTTTAATGGAACGTTAAAAATCAGGAGTGATGAAAGGGTTCCTTCCCAGAAGGGACATGGAGGAAAAAATCAGGGGAGTCCCAAAGAGTGCAACCAGTTGAGAAGTGAGGTGACGTTCTGAGCTGAGCTTTCTCCTAATGGAGGATTTGGAATTCACGGCTCCACCCTCCAATCCCACCTACCCTGGGAGGTTGGTGCTCTTGTTATTCCCATTTTACAGATGAGGAAACTGAGGCAAACAGGAAGTTAACGGGTCACAAGTGTTAATTTGATATGAATCTATAGGACCTGAACTCATATCCTTTTGACAACTGAATCCAGCATGCTTTCCATTGTAATGCTTGATTGCCTCTTCACTTCTTTCCAAGTTCCACCCATTGCTTTTGTTTCTTCCCCTTGAGACCAAGTAGAACCAGATCCCTACCTCTTCCATGTAAAAGCCCTGAGATATTTAGCATATTTTCGGTCCGCTCCCTGTTCTCGTCTCCATTTCCCCTTTCTGTAACCAGTCTTCAGATGGCATGATCTGAAAGCCTTTCACCATTTTGGTCTTCTTTCCCTGGATACCTTTTTAGCTTATCAGCATCCTTCCTAAAATATGATGCTCAGAACCAAACCCAGTATTGTACCAGTGAGGAGAACGCCCCATCAGACTCCCTGCCTAAGATGCCACTAAGATGGCATCCTCTGAACTGGTGGGCCACTAAAATCCCTAGATCTTTTTCAAAGTATTGTTTCTTCCTTTCTCCCTCATCTTTGTTAGGATGTGGTCTAAACAGCCCACATGAGTTTTTATGGGTTCTTCCCTGCTGAATGTCACGGCTACTGATGTCTGATGATGGAGATTGAACCACAACTTTTATTTTAGGATTAGATATTCAACAAATTTATTAACTGTTAAGATGACAGATTTATTACTTGTATCACTTATGAGTCATAAATCATTGATCATAGTTTGTGGGAAGAGAGCTAGAAGGAATGTCAGGGGCCATCGAGTCTAAGCCCCTCAAAAGAGGAACCAGAGCCAGAGGTGTTAATTATTGTCCAGGATCACACGCATAACAATGAGCAGATTATGCTCAGCCACATAGTGGAAATAGGTTCTTCTTTAGTTATTTTGAGAGACTCCTATCATACAGCATAATGGTAATGTAGAAGGAACACTAAACTTTGCAATCTCAACTTTGGCACTTGGTGTCTGTGTAACTAAGTCTCTGAAGCCCCAGTTTTTTCATCTGTAAAATGGGAATAAGAATCCTTGTGCTAGCTTCCTTTCTTTTACTACTTTTTAACCTTGTGTTAAATACATCTATTAAATATGAATTCTTTTCTTTTTATCTTAATATTAACAAGACTGACATCGCAACGATGGGGGCTCAAGTCCTGTTAAGATTGACAGCTGTATTACCTCCTCTGCTCGCATGTTCTATAATATAATAAAGAAATGATTTCTTTAATATTGGTTTCTTTAGAGCCATCCTCCATTTAAACACTCTTCTTGCTTTGTTCTTTGAAAGGGTCGACCAGGGGTTCTTGAAGGGGTAAGCTTACCTGAGCACGAGCTTAGATGGATTTCCCCAAATGGAAAGATTCAGTGATGGTCCTGGTGACAGACTGCATGTCTTCGGATGATTAGTGTGGCTCTGTTTAAAAATAAAGTTGGTTACCAAGGAGTGGTAATTGTTTGACCGTAGCATCCCAGATCTAAGTCTGGACAAGATTTCACAGTCCATTTAGTCCAAACTTGCCCTTTCCTCTCATTTTACAGATCAGAGCACAGAGGCTCAGGGAGGTTAAGTGGTACAGATAGTAATCATCAGAAATGGGTTTGACTTCAGTCAACACTGGAAAGGTTGTTGGTTTAAGACCCAATGAAAATGCAGCATTTAAGATGTCATCACAGACATGGCTCTTTTCAACCATGAGGCGATTCAGAACAATTCTAATAGAATGGTGATGGAGAGAGCCATCTGCATCCAGAATAAGGACTATGGGGACTGAATGTGGATCACAACATAGTCTTTTTACCACTTTTGTTGTCATTTGCTTGCTTTTTGTTTTCTTTCTGTCTTTTTTTCCTTTTGGATCTAATTTCTCTTATGCAGCATGAGAAATTTTGGAAATATATTTAGAAGAATTGCACATATTTAACTTATATTGGATTACTTGCTATCCAGGGGAGGTGGGGTGGGAAGGGAGAAAGAAGAGTTTGGATCAGAAGGGTTTGCAAGGGTGAATATTGAGAACTATCTTTGCATATATTTTGAAAATAAAAAGCAGTTCTCAAAAATTTAAAAATAACGTTAAAATAAAATGTCATTTTAGGAAGTACAGTGCTGAATCTCAGTGTCTCACTCCTCGCGCTCTGGTGCTGAAGGCTGCTGTTGACTTAGATCTGTGGTCCTCTCTCTTTTTGTAGTTGCTGACGTCGGGTCAGCGGCAGCTGCTGCTGTGCGAGACCCTGACAGAGACGGTCTATGGGGACCGTGGGCAGCTCATCAAGTCCAAAGAAAGGAAGGTCTTCCTGCTCAATGACATGCTGGTGTGTGCCAACATCAACTTCAAGTAAGTGGCCCGTGGGCTTCTCTTGGTGAGGGCGGAACCTTCATTCAACCCCATAAAAGTGAGGAAGGGGGGTGAGGGGAGGGTCCCTGTCACACCCTACTGTAGTCCCTTGTCACCACATCCAGATGGATGCGAGGAGACTTTCTCTTCTAAGACCAGGGAGTTTCTGGTCCCCAAGGATGCTACGGAATTCCCCAGTGGGTCTAGTGTATAGTCCCCAGTTTTGGGCAAGTGACTGTCACAACTGTGGGCAATAGAGTTTCACTTTTAGTGTCAGCTGCTTAGCTGTTGGTGGGATGTTGGGCAAGCCCATTATCCCTCAGGTCTCAGTTTCCTCTTCTATAAAATGATAGGATAGATAACCTGCAGGACTCCTATGACCTTCTGAGTTCTAAGAGCCCTCCCAGCTCTGACACCCCGGGTTCTAAGGGCCCTCCCAGCTCTGACCTCCTGGGTTCTAAGGGTTCTCCCAACTCTGACATCCTCTGTTCTAAGGTTCTTTCTAACTGGCATCCTATAATTCTGTGAAAAAATTAATTGTCCTGCTTTTGAAGATAAATCTTGGGATGATAAACTCCCTTGCTCTTTGTCTGTCATCCTTCTTCAATGCCATTTCTTCTTGATGTTGCAGAAGGTGTCGTATATCCTAACCAAACTTCTTGATTGTATCTGAGTGCCTACCTACCTGGCTTTAAAAGGTGTTGCCTCTGGACGCTCACATTGTCAATTACGTTCATGGCTAGGAGGGTCCCATTTGGGTTGGAAGTCCCAGGAACAGAATACATTTGCTGGATTTAAGAGGACAAAAGGCTCTTTCAGAGAGGAGAGGCCTGAGGTACCGAGAGGCTGGGACCTCCCTCCAGTCACCAAAGCCAGGATTTGAACTTTTTCCCTCTCATTCCTAATTCACTGTTTATTCCATCACATCATGCTGTTCCCTCTCCTCCTCCTATCATCAGTGATGCTTTTGTAACAGGCAGTATTCCCAGCATCAAACACAGAGAAGTCCAAACCTCTTACAAGTCACATGCAAAAAAGAATCCTTCAGCATCTAAAGGATTCAATGATGCTACAGGGCTTTGGATTTTGTGGCTTTAGATCCCCTGTGCCATCACTCCCAATGAATATTCATTTCTCATTCATTTGTTCAGCTAACTCAAGAAGGGACCCTAAACACAGTACTGGAGAGACGAGGGAGAGAGAAGTAGGTCAACCTGTAACACAGAATGTCAGAGGTGGGAGGGTCCTTAGAACCTGGGATGTCAGAGCTGGGAGGGCCCTTAGAACCCAGGATGCTGGAGCTGGGAGAGCCCTTAGAATCCAGAATGTCAGAGCTGGGAGGACCCTTAGAACCCAGGATGTCAGAGCTGGGAGGGCCCTTAGAACCCATGATGTCAGAGCTGGGAGGACCCTTAGAACTAGGATGTCAGAGCTGCGAGGGCCCTTAGAACCCAGGATGTCAGAACAGAGAAGGCTATTAGAATGTAAGCCTTGTGAGGGTAGGACCTGCTCTTTGTTTCTGCCTTTACTTGTTAGGATGTTTAATGGACAGTTAATATGGTCTATTGAATTACCAATAAGTAAATAAACAAGCAGCTCCCAGTAGACTATAGGAAGGTCCCTCCCAGCTAAGGCAGCCAGGGGACTCAATGGAGAAAGAGCTGGAGCTGTGTCGGGAAGGCCGGGGTTCATTCTTATCCCAAGCACTAGGTGCATGATCCTGGTCTAGTTATTTTTAACCTAACTTCTGTCAGGCCTTTGCTCTGTGCCAGCACATCTGTGCACATCTGTGGAATGGGGACAAACACAGCTCCTACCTCCTCAAATACAATTAGCTGACATTTGTTAAGCTCTTTGTAGGCTTCATGATGTTGTACGAATCCTGGCTGCTGTTATTATTGTTCCCTCATCCTCCAGCTGACAGCCATACTAGACCCTTCCTGTGGGTAGCTGGAGGAGACCCATGGCTACCTGGGACCAGGTCCCTGCCATCAGCAAGTACCCCAGGGTTAGCAGGGAAGAAATCGCTACGACAGATGGAATTCTCTGTAGGAATTGATGGGTGTGTCTGAAGTTCTTCTAGTGGCAGGAAGGGAGAGGTTAATCCTGGTGGGGAACAAGAGTGGATTCTCTGCCCACCTAGCACCCGCCCAGGGCAGTTCTTAGCTATAGGAGAAATCAGTTCTCATGATGACGTTCCATCCTTTTTGTCTTTCTCAGGCCTGTCAATCACAGGTAGGTGGGCCTGGGCCCTGTTGCTCCACGAGGGGTTTGTGTGGTTCTAGAGCTGGGGCCCAGGGCTGGCCTTGCTTGGTGCTTCTGACTGAGCTGAATCTGGTGTGGGGGCTGCCACGGGGGCTGCATGGTGTGTGATGGAGCTGCACAGGTGGAGGGGGCAATGCTCAAAGGTGGGGCTGGCTGCCCTTGGTGACCCTTCCCTTCCTTCCGCAGGGGCCAGCTGGAGATCAGCAGCCTGGTCCCCCTGGGCCCGAAATACGTGGTGAAGTGGAACACATCCCTGCCCCAGGTGCAAGTGATGGAAGTGGGCCAGGAGGGCGGCACCTACGATAAGGACAACGTCGTCATTCAGAACGCCGGCGCCAAGAAGTCTTCCCCAGCCAGCCAGGCCCACAGTGAGTGCCTCGTGTCTCCTCCTCCCCAGCCCAACTCCAGGGTCCCCCACTCTCCCCCCCAGCTTCTGGAACTTCATGCACTGAATAATGAAGAGGACAGAGGTCCTGACAGGAACACAGGCTCAGCTCTGCGGGTCAGGACCAAGGGCGGAGCTCGGGGCTCCCGGTCATCTCCAGAGCTTTTGGTCATCTCCAGGCTCCTGGTCATCTTTGGGGCTCCCAGTCCTTTCCAGGGCTTCCAGGCATTTCCAGAGCTCCTGGCCATCTGTGGGGCTACAGTGGCCTATTGGTCAGCAAAGTTAGCCCTCACCATTTCCCATCTTTTCTTAGTTCTGACCTCCTCTTCCTTTTGTAAACCTGGCTTTCTGATTGCTTAATAACCTTTGCTTAGATCATCATCCATCTGCCCCACCACTTATACAGGGGTCCCCTGAGACATGCTTTTGGGGCCTCCTTTCTTTTCTTTAAATATACTTCCTTGGTGATGTAATCATTTCTTCCTTCTTCCCTTCTTCCTTCCTTCCTCCCTCCCCCTTTCCTTCTTCCCTTCCCCTCCCTCTTCTTCCTCCCTCCCTCCCCTTCTTCCCTCCTTCCCTCCCTCCCTCTCTCCTTCCCTCTCTTCCTTCCTTCCTTCCTTCCTTCCTTCCTTCCTTCCTTCCTTCCTTCCTCCTTCCCTCCCTCCCTTCTTTCCTTCCTTCCTCCTCCCTCCCTCCCTTCCTCCCTCCCTCCCTCCCTTCCTTCCTCCCTCGCTCCCTCCCTCTCTTCCTCCCTCCCTCCCTCCCTCCTTCCTTTCTTCCTTCCTTCCTCCTTTCCCCCACCCCCCTCTCCCTTTTCTTTCTCCCTCTGTCTGTGTCTCTTTGTCTTCCTCCTTCCTTCCTTCCCACATCTGTTCTCATATAAAATGTCTATATAATTATTATATATACATAATTTTACATACACATACACACATATTTAAACGTATAGAAATAAAATCTCCAACCAAATCTTTCTGCTGGATTCAATTTTAGCAGCTGCCTACTAATCTTTCACCTGAACATTCTAATAGCGCCTCAGACTATGGGATCTCATCAAACTGAGTTCCTCATCTTTCCCCTTAAACCTGCTTCCCTTCTAAACTTCTCAGTGTCAAAGCTGACACCATTATCCCAGTCTCCCAGACATATCGCCTCAGAGTTTTCTTGGATTTTCCCTCCTCCTCAGCTCTATATCACATCAGTTGTCATGTCTATTTTTCCTTTTAAATATTTAATTTTTTCCAATTATACATAAAAACAATGTTTAACATTCATTTTTTATATATTTATCCAATTATCTTTTAAAAAAATTTTAATAGCTTTTGATTTACAAGTTATATGCATGGGTAATTTTTCAGCATTGACAATTGCCAAACTTATAGTTCCAATTTTTCCCCTCCTTCCTCCCACCCCCTCCCCTCGATGGCAGGTTGACCAATACATAACATTCATTTTTAAAGAAATTTTGAATTCCAAATTTTTTCCTTCCCATCCTCTCTTTCCTTTTCCCTAAGATAGTAAGTAACTTCATATATTTTATATGCATGTCTTTTTAAAAAATAATTTGAGTTTCAAAAAATAAGCAAATTTTTATTTTCATTTGTTGGTGGTGTTGTTTGGTCATTTCAGTCGTGTCCAACTGTTCACGACTGCATTTGAAGTTTTCTTGGCAAAGATACTAGAGGGGTTTGCCATTTCCTTCCTCATCGTATTTTACAGAGGAGGAAACTGAGGCAGTCAGGATGAAGTGACTTTCCCAGGGTCACACAGCTAGTAAATGTTTGAAACTGGATTCGAACTCAGATTATTCTGTCTCCAGACCTGGGTTCTATCCACTTTGCCATCCAGCTGCCCCTCATTTTCATTGACTTAATTGAAAAAAAAAGAAAAGAAAAACCAAAACCTGGTAGCAAATTTGCCCAGTCAAGCAGACCATCCCCATGTTGGCCATGTCCTTCTGCCTCCTGAGTCCATCGTGTCTCCATTGTGAGTCCATTTCGGAGTAGCTGGCTTTGTCTTTACTGGTCGTCCGGGATCACGCCCGGTCATTTTGGTGACCAGAGTTCTCTCGTCTTTCACAGCCATTTGTCTTTGCAGCATTTTGTCTTAGTATAAAACTCGCTCTCTGCAGCCTCTGATCTCACTGTGTTGATTCTGCCTGGGAAGCCTCTTGTCAGGGTCCCTTGGTCCATCGTTGTTCCCATGGACCGTTCTACGGCCTCCTGATTGGTCTCCTCATCTCCCGTCTCTCTCTTCTCCAGTCCATGCTCTGGAGCTGCCAGATTAGTGCTTCTGAGCTGTAAATTCCCTCCTCCAGACCTCAAGCTATTATCTATCTGTTGCCTGTCGATTAAATAAAAACCCGGTTATATGTTGTACCTCTCCCACATTTGGCCCCTCAGAGAACAGGAGCTCTCTGGGACAGAAACTCCTTTAAGTCTGCCTTTAACCCCCAGTGAGGAGCGTAGACCGAGTGTGACACATAGTAGGTGCTTAATGTGTGTTTGTGGAATTGATTATAATATTTACAGTCCCTTCTTCTGGGGTTCTTGGCAATGACCATGTTCTGTTAATTGTCAAATGCTTCAAGAATGTGAGTTGTTAAGATTTTTATAACTGTGCTGAAGGCCAGCTCTTTACCCACCACCCAACCTTGTCTTTCCTGCAGCTGGGTGGATCAATGGGTAGAGCTTTGCACTTGGGGGTCTGGAAGACCTGAATTTGAATCCTGCTTCTTATCTTAGCCTTTATTATCCTCAGCCTCAGTTTCCTCATCTGCAAAATGGGAGTAATAATAATAGTCTCTATTTCACAAAGTTGTCTGAGGATCAAATGAAATAATATGTGTAAAAGGCTTTGGGAGCCATTGCGTTATATGTCTGTTAATGACTATCTGTAGTGTTGTGAGCAGCTGTCTTTAATATTATAATTTTCATTATTATCCTCACAATGGCCCTATGAGAACAATAAATGATTGAAAGAGTCTCGGTAAATACTCAGCTCACCAGCCTTATGATTTTTTTGAAGGGGGAAGAGGGGAAATACAAAATAAAATTCCCTTTGTCATGTTATGGCAGAGTGAATAGAGAGCTGGTCCTAGAGCTGGGGAAAATTCCTTCCCCTGACACACGCTGACTGTGATCCCGAATAAATCCCTTGATCTTTTCTGGGCAACTCTGAGATGAGAAGATGAAGGGCAGGGGCCAGCCTGCACTGGTAAAAGGAGTTTTATTACTGAGTTCCTTCTACTAGTAACTATTTAAAAAAAAATTCATAGCCTCTCCCTTAATAGAATCATTGAAACTTAGAATATGATCCTCTACATGGGAGCATTCTCTCCATTGATCCTAATAGCAGCCCCTTTTAAGCTACGCAGGGCAGGAATGATCACCCCCATTTTTCAGAGGAGTAAACTGAGGCTCAGAGAAGGAAAATGCTTTACTTACGGTAATGTAATTCATGACAGACCCAGGATTCTGAAGCCTTTTCCCAGAGCTTTTTCTACTTCTCCTAGGTGGGCCCCACTAAGCACAGGGCTCTCAGATAACGCCATGGGCCCCATCCTCTCCAGGGAGGGTCTTTGGGGTCTGCGGTGGGGTGCTCACCCCAGCACCACCCCATCCTCAGACAGAAGAGGGGGTCTGCTCTGGCCTTTCCACTGGGGGGAGTAGTTAATGAGGGTCGCCTCTCTCTGCCTGCCTTGGGTGGAGCCATTTTGGAAATTTGGAGGGGGCACTTGTCCCAGGTGCCTTCTCGATGGAGGCTGTCTGGGCCCCTTTGAGAAATTCCCCTCTTCTTGGCTCCTCTTTCATTTAATAGAGTAACTGGATTGATGGGGTGTACCATGCTTGGGCTCCGTTTTATGCTTCTCTCTTCAAAGAAGCTGCTTTGGAGGGCCTCCTCCTCCTCCTCCTCCTTTTTTGCTCCCTTTCTTTCTCCTCTCTATCAAACGCCTCCTTTCAAAGAGCTCCCTGGCCCATCGGTTTTTCCCACCCACTTGGGTGCTGCTCATTAGTGGCCCTCCTTCTCAGCAGCTTGTCTCCCCGAGTCTCTGCTTCATCCTCATGGGAATCCCCTCTGCCCACTCTCAGTCGTGGCCCTTTTCTCCTATACTGGGAAAACTGCCCCCCCTGGGATCTCCCTGGAAGCAGCCAGTGGAGCAAGCTGGGTTTGACGAGGATGATGAAGATGATGGCTAATATTTGGAGAGGAAGTGATCCACTGACACAAACTGGCTGCGTGACTTTGAGTGACAGCCTGTCAGTTATCTCTAAGCCTTTAAGCTCTGGAAGAGTGGCAGATCTGTACTGGTGGGGGTTCTTTTCATACTAGAAGTACCTTACTCTAACAAAAAAATTGAGAACTCTGGCCAAATTATATTTCTATGCACAAACACAATTATATACACACGCATGTAATAACCAACATGATTATATACATATGCATGTAATATACAAACATGATTATCTACATACATAAATAATCTCTTTCATGTGTTTAGTATGTCATGCTTTTATAACTATTACTCCTTTGAATCTTCCCATTTATAGCTAGCTCTTTAAATGTTTTAAGTTATATGAGAGTATTTGGAGTTTTAGATATTTTAAGTTCCGTGTGAGTATTTGGAGTTTTCTTGGTAAAGATGTTGGAGTGGTTTGCCGTTTCTTTCTCCAGCTTATTTTTATTTAATTAATTAATTAATTAATTAATTTACCGAGGCAATTAGGGTTAAGTGACTTGTCCAGGGTCACACAGCTAGGAAGGAAGTGTTAAGTGTCTGAGCTCAGATTTGAACTCAGGTCCTCCTGACTTCAGAGCTGGGGCTCTATCCACTGCACCACTTAGCCATCACTTCTCCAGCTTATTTTACAGATGAGGAAATTGAGGTAAGCAAGCTTAAGTGACTTACCCAGGGTTACACAGTAAGTGTTTCAGGACACTCGGGCCTTCCTGATTCTAGCTTTGGAACTCTATCCATTGCTAGAAGAGAACTTGAAGGCCATCTAGTTCAAAGCTTCTTAAACTTTGGATTGTAGCCCCCATATGAGATCTCATTCATAGCTGTATCTGGAGATCATGATATTATGATTTATCATCAGTAAATGTTTGATTTGTATACTTGAGGTTGTGTAAAAATCTCTCTATCAAAAAGGGGTGATCAGTGGAAAAAGTTTAAGAAGCCCTGATTGAGTCCAATGCCATCATTATATAGAAGAGGAAACTGAGACACAGAAAAGCTAAATGATTTGCCCTGATTTGCCCTGATTTCACACTAGTACTTTGTGTCAGAGGTAGGATTTGAATCCAGAGCGTCAGAACTAGTGCTCTTGCCTCTATGCCACAATAGCTCTTTCAGGGAGACAGAACAGGGAAGTAAACATTGGATTTGGACTTCAAAGACCTGGATTTGAATCCTGGCTCTGCTATTTATGATTTTTTTCAAGGTGGTCAAGTGACTTTCTGCATCTGGATCTCAATTTCTTGATGTGTAAAATAAGGAGGTTGGATTAGATTACCTCCAAGATTATGATTTCATCCATGCTTTATGATTCCCATTTTACAGATCACTTTTCAATTGAGGAAGCTTGAGCTGAGAGAAATGATGTCCCCAGAGTCACCCATTTGGGCACATTTGCCATATTAGTGGCAGGGGCACTATTGGGACAGTGTGCTTTAGACTCCTGAGGCAGTGCTAATAATCTGTAGCCTAGCAAACTTAATGGTTTTGAGACTGCTTGCTTACAATCTTAGGGATGACCCCTACACATCTTTCCTTTATTTTGCCTTCACTCAAAGTGCCTCTGGGAAAGCCACATTAGTAGATGTCTGGTCAAAGAATATAGACTCACTCTGGGTTGTCTGCTATCCTGCCGTTGCTGAGCAGCTTGTTTATCCTCATTCGTATGGCCTTCTACCTGTGCAGTTTGAATAAGTGAATTATTTTGCTTTTTTTACCCTTGTAATCTTATCCTCTGTCTGAGTTATCTGTCTTCTATTTCCCAGACAAGGTGTACCTCGGGCCCCCTCGCCTCTTCCAGGAGCTGCAGGATTTGCAGAAGGACCTGGCTGTGGTTGAACAGATCACCCTGCTTATCAGCACCCTTCATGGCACCTATCAGGTACTGAGCACCGTGGGCAACGTTCCAGGGCCCAACTATCAGACAGTGCCCTTTATCCTGGCTGGGATTCAATGAGAACTATTTTTGTCAGTGGTTTAGGAGCTGTGTGTCCATTCTCTTAGAGGTATCTCGGGGCTGTCTGCTGTGATAGATAACCTCACAGCCACCTGGAAATTGGAGATGAAGCTTCCATGATAGATCAAGGCATTGATTGTGATGAACTAGACCAGACGTCATAAACTCAGAAAAGTGATCTTTCTTTTATATGCTCTGTTCTCGGAACATTGCTCTGGCTGGGACAGTACTGGTCATAATCATCATTATCATCAGCATCTTCACCATGTACCATTTCTATTGCATTTTCCATATTTTATCTCATTCATTCCCCTAACAACTCTGCCTGCTACTCTATTATCCTCTTTTTTTTTTTTTTTTTTTTTTTTGCAAATGAAGAATATGAGCCGAAATGACAACCACAGTTGGCGTTTGAGTGCATAGTTAGCTCAGGTCTCCCTTACTCCAAGCCCTGTATCCCATCTGCTGTACCACCTAGCTATCAGGAAGTCAGTCACTTAGTCAGGTAGCAGTTATTAAGCTATACTGAGTGCAAAACATGATGCTAAGTGCTGGTAATGCAAAAAAAAAAAAAAAAGCAAAACTATGGTCTCTTTTTTCAATGATTGCACATTTTAATGGGGAGACAGCATGCAAAGTAGGTACATATCCACATTGTAAATGGAAGGTAGTCTCAGAGCAAAGAGAGCTGTATCAGAGACCTTCCCTCCCAGCAAGCGGTATCTTATCAGTAGTGTCCTTGGAACTGGGCCAGTCACAAAATCCCTCTTTAACTTGGAGGACTCTTAACTTTTGCTCTGGAGACTTAGCTTCCTCTTTCATTCTATCCCAACTAGAATTCCTTAACTTCACCTCCTCCTTTATAACACAGTTTCTTAAATTGTGGCTTATAACCTCATATGCAGTCTCATAATTGAATGTGTGGGTTGTGAAATTATGATTTATTATCAGTAAATGTTTGATTTATATACCTATTTTATATATCTGTATACTTCAGGTCTATCTATTCTGTATACCCTGAGGAAAAAAAATTCTCAGATGAAAAATGGTCACAAGTGGAAAAAGTTTGAAGACCCTGTATGGGATCTCATAACTGAATGTGGGGACTATGAAATTATGATTTATTATCATTAAATGTTTGATTTGCATACCTATTTTATATATCCATATACCTGAGGTCTGTCTATCCTGTGTGCCCTGTATATCTAAAAGAGGTTACAAGTGGAAAAAATTTGAAGATCTCCATATGGGATCTCATAACTAAATGTAGAGGTTGTGAAATTATGATTTATTATCAGTAAATGTTTGATTATATACCTATTTTTTATATCTCTATACCTGAGGTCTATCTATCCTGTGTACCCTCTATATCTAATTAAAATTTCTCAGGTGAAACGTGGTCACAAGTGGAGAAAGTTTAAGGGCTACTTGATCCATATAGTAATGTCAAGGATCAACTTAGTGCTAGGTTGTCCTGCTAAAAGTGGAAACTCCTATGATTCCCTTCCTTCCCACTTTCCTCCACTGTGGGAGGAGTCCAGGATGGGATGCGACCATGGTTGCTTTTAGGAAAGCTGACAGATTTGATCCTCGTCCAATCAACCCCAACTAGGTAACACTATGTACCCTTTCCACACAGAATTTGAACATGACAGTGGCTCAAGATTGGTGCCTTGCCTTACAAAGGCTGATGAGGGTGAAGGAAGAGGAAATCCATTCTGCTAATAAGTGTCGTCTCCGTCTCCTGCTCCCTGGAAAGCCAGACAAGTGAGTAAAGGATTTGAGAGGGAAAGTGGTTTTTAATTTAATTCTGTTTAGCCAAGATTTATTAATTCATTTGTCCCATAAGCATTTGTTAAGTACTTATTTTTCCAACAAGCATTTATTACGCACTTGCTCTGTACAAGACACTATACTGGGTGCTACAGATAGGCAAAAATAAAAGGGTTTGCCCATGAGGAGCTTAATACATTCAAACTGAAGGAAACAGCATTATTTAGATATACCTACAGGGTATCTACAAAG
Source organism: Sarcophilus harrisii (assembly GCF_902635505.1). Taxonomy (NCBI): domain Eukaryota; kingdom Metazoa; phylum Chordata; class Mammalia; order Dasyuromorphia; family Dasyuridae; genus Sarcophilus; species Sarcophilus harrisii. The sequence goes on along the minus strand of NC_045428.1, from coordinate 566,288,192 downwards.
TAGTTATACAAGGTATATTCCAATGCAAACAGTGTAAGTATATAGCCGTTAATTATTTATCATTTGATCAAGGCTGGCTTTTGCTTCAAAGCCGAGACTCTGTGTCTGGCTGGACTCCAGCTTGGAACAGTATCCTTGAGGTTTTTCAGGTGATATGAATGGGAAAAGGGAAGCAGGCACCTGGGAATCATCCTGTTCACTGTCTCACCCTGGAAGAAAATAGCTCACATTTCTAGAGTGCCCTCAAGATTTTTCACAACCACCCCATGATGCCCTGTTTTTTAAAAACTAAATTTAACAATCATCAATAAATATAAACATTTTAATACATCAAGGGAATTGTATGCATCATGAACAGTTATTTATCTTTTATATTTTCATATTTCACATTTAATGTGGATGTTCTAACATTGCTTATGCTTGTCTGTGTTCTTTTGAACTTCCTTTCTCTGTTGTTAATTTTTAATGGGTTGTAGATAGTCTTTTTCCTTTATTGAAGTATTGGTATCACCATTTCCCCAAATTGCCCTTCCTCTCAGCACAGATGATAACTCTCCTTTGTAGCATCTCAGTTATTCATGGAAACCAAATCCATCTGTTGGCTGTATCTGAAAAGTCTGGGCCATCACTTTGCTGCCACTGATTGAGGAAAAGAGTTAAACAAGTTGTGGGACATGAATGTAAGAGATTAATGAAAATGGGGGAAATGAAAAGTATTGGAAGATTTACATGAACTGATCCAAACTTCAATGGGAGACATGTTTCAATATCAGCCTTTTAGAGTCACCTAATTAACTGTGTTGGTCAGAGTTGCTTTCAGGTGGCTTCCTTTACACCAAGGAAATCATCGAATCAGTTGTTCCCCAGGTTCTACTGACTTCACTTTGCCTAAGTTCATACAAGTTCTCCATAAGTGTCTGAATCTCTCCCATTTTTCCTTTCTGGTGGGACAATGATATTCTCATTCACAAACACACACACACACATGCTACATTTTATTCAGCCATTCCTCAATTGATAATCACCATGTGACTTTTAGTCTTTGTCCCAGCAAAACATGCTTCTATAAGTAGTTTCTTACCTATGGATGATTTCCTTTTTTTTTTTTTTTTTAAATCTTTCTGGGATATTGAATTAGTTCTATTTTTCCATGTGAGAAAACTGAACCTCAAAGAATAACTACTAAGTTTGCCCAAGGTCACACAATTAGTGATATTAGGCTGAGATTTGCACTTATTTTCTTTGGTTCAGTGGTCTTTTCACTATACTGTATCAGCTTTCTTTTCCCTTTAAAATCTTCGTTCATATTCTTTCATTAAAATTTTTTTATTGTTATCTTTGGTTTTTGATCATTACATTTCCCAATTTATCTATCCCCTCTCTCCAAGAGAATTGCTTTTTATATCTAAGTGAGAACCTGAGTCAGCAAAGCTAGCCACAGATGACCTTATATGCAGAACTCAATAATCATAGTCCTCTACTTCTGCAAAGGAGGAAAGAAAATGCATTTTTATAGCTCTTCTTTGTGACCAAACTAATCCATTTTGACTTCATTGGCTTTGGTTTTGATTATTTTGTTGTTATTCTTTCCATATATATTGTTATGGTCATGATTTATGTTGGTTTCTGATTTTATTTTATTTGTATAAGTTCATAAAAGTCTTCGTATACTTTTCCATTTTCCCCATTTTCATATTCTCTTACTGTGTCAGTATTTTTGTTACATTCATGTTCCACAATTTGTTTAGCCATATCCTCAATCAATAGGCAACTATCTTGTTTTTAATTCTTTTGTACTGCAAAAAATGCAAAAAAATATTCTGGTGTGTATCAGAATTTTTTTTTGATCTATGATTTCTTTGGGGAAGTATTGACTAACAGTGGAATCATCCTGGGTTAAAGAGTATAGATATTTTTTTTTGCTCATTTTCTTATCTTAGATCCAAATTGCCTTCCAGCAAGTTTGGAACATTTCCCAGATATACCAGTGCCTTGCTTGTCTTTCCACAATGCCTCCAGAACTGACCATTCTTATCTTTCGTCATTTTTGCCAACTTTCTGGATGGGAGGTGGAACCTCGGGGCTTTTTTATTTGAATTTCTCCCATTACAGTGATCCAGAGCCATACGTCATATAGTTGCTAATAGTTTATGTATTTTTTTTTCTTTTTGGCTCTGTTTATTCATATCCTTTGAGTGCCTAGCCATTGGAATATTATGTTGATTTTCTGCTATTCTTTTAATGTTCTTTTTGATGTTCTGCTGGCATGTTTTAAAAGTCAGCCCTGCAGAAAGATGTATCTGGATATAGGATTAGGGCCTGAGCTAGTGGGGGCCCCTCTTTAAGAAGTATTAAGTGATAGATTAGAAGCATGATGGGGGAGAGTTGGAGGTGAGGCTAAACGTTAAGTATAGCCCAGGCCTATGATGTGGTGGAAATAGTATGTAATATTGGAAATCAGTATGTAAAATTGGAACCCAGGTTCTGGTTCTTTTATTACCTGGAGGAGTGATATGAGGGTAAATTTAGAAAGACCTGAGTTCAAATTTTGCCTTTGATGTCATTAATTATTCCTTAAAGTCAATTTCCTTTTCTGTAAAATGGAGGCAATAATACCTTTAATATAAATGTACTTTGCTAACACTAAAGAGCTCTCTACACATGCATTATTATTCTAGGAAGATATAAACTTCTTGATAATAGGGAAAGTTTTCCGTTTGTCTTTTTATTCTCAGTACCTGGCAAAATGTTTTCTGTTTTTTTTTTCTTTTTTTGGAGAGGGGGAATCTAGACCCTTGATTTTTTAAGTGTGAAGAACTACCAGTATGGAATCTCCCTCCACTGAGGGAGAACAATAACTCATTTCTAACTTAACTGTCTTGGGAGGGGGAGGTACCTATAATGTCATATCATTTTGGGGGAGCTCTATTGGGTAATGAGAGGTTTAGTGATTTTATTCATGGTCACACAACAAGTATGTTTCAGAGGCAAGACTTGACATTTGATTTTTCTTTTATTGCCTTGTAAATTGTTGACATTTTAAAAATGCTTGTTGAGATGAATTGAAGTGGCAAAGAATTGGAAATTGAGGGGATACCCATTAATTGGGGAATGACTCAATAAGTTCTGGTATATGCTTGTGATGGAATATTATTGTGCTATAAGAAATGATGAGCAGGCAGATTTCGGAAAACCTGGGAAAGACTTACATGAACTTATGCTGAGAGAAGTGAGTAGAATCAGATCATTGTACATAGTAACAGCAAGACTATATGATGATCGGTTTTGGTAGACTTAGCTTTTCTTAGGAATATAACGATCCAAGACAAATGCAAAAGACTCATGATAGAAAATGCTATCCACATCCAGAGAAAGAATTATGGAATCTGAATGCAGATGCTATTTTCGCTTTTTTTTGTTTTTTTTCTTTCTTGTTTTTCCCTTTTGTTCTGATTTTTCTTTCACAACATGACGGATGTGGAAATATGTTTAAAATGATTGTACATGCATAACCTATATCAGATTGCTTGCTGTTTGGGGGAAAGGATGGAAAGGAGAAAGAGAGTGAAAAATTTGGAATTCAAAATCTTTAAAAAATGAATGTTGGAAACTATCTTTATGTGTAATTGAAAAAAAATACTATTATGTAAAAAAAAGTTGTTTTCTAGATCTTAGTCTCCTCATGTCTTCAATGGGTTAATTTGATAGATGGGGAGCCTGAGCCCCAGTTTCTATTCTCCATATTTAGAAAAGCTGCTTATCTCAGGGGATGCAGTCTGCCACAAAAATGACACTTGCCAAACTCACTACCCCATGCCACTGTCTTCAGAGAAAAAAGAAAATGTAAAAACCCAAGGCGATCTCCCCAAAGGGAAAAGATGTCACTCAGTGCATTGAAGGAAGAAAGAGACTTATTCACATCTCTATTGTTCTCACTCTCCCTGCCAGGTCTGGCCGGCCCATCAGTTTCATGGTGGTTTTTATCACACCCAACCCCCTGAGCAAGATCTCCTGGGTGAACCGTCTACACTTGGCCAAAATTGGGCTCCGTGAGTAATCCAAGGGGAAACAAGACTCTAGGGAATGGGACTGGGAGAAGATGATGTAGGGCACTGAGAAATTTGAGCCAATCAAAATACAAAAATGTACCAAACTTTGAGGATTTAGAAACAAAAATGTAATGGTTCCTACTCTCAAAAAGCTTATATTCTGTTGTGTGCATTCATAGGTATATGTAAGGTAGATAAAAGGAATTTTTGTTGTGTGTGGAAGGGACACCAATTGCTAAGGGATCAGGAAAGTTTTTCATGTAGATGAGGTTTGAACTGAGTTATGAAGCAAAAGAAGGGATTCTAAGAGATGGAGTTGAGGAGGAGACAGTGGTGGGCAAAGGCTTGGGGGATGGAAGATGGGAGATGGCTATCATGTATGAGGAATTTCTGGAAAGTCAGTTTAGCTGGACTCTTACAGGAGATCAATAATCATTGAAGGGAATGTTGGTCTGGGTAGTCACTGGGATGATGAATGATCCATCAGATACTTAGGGGACAAGCCCTTTCCAGAGGTAATGGTTATACTGGATTCCTGTGCTCAGAAGTAAGGATAGAGAATGAAGGTGGGTCAAGGTGGACTGAAAAATGACAAGTTGGTAAAGGTGGCAACGTAGATGATTGGATGGGACATGCAAGGAAATTGTGGGTGTTTCTAAGTAGCCAAGCAGAAACCCAAAGCCAAGTCTTGTGGCTCCAGACTTGTGTTCTGTCCATTGGTCCAAAATAGTCTCAGAGAAACATTCTCAAAATGGATCTTAGAACATAGCATGTGTGCACTACAGGGGGCCTAAGAACTGAGAAGGTGAGAGCTGAAAAGGAGCCTTAGAATAGAGAATCCTAGAGCTGGGAGAAGGACCTTAAAACATAGAATATCAGAATTTAAATAAACTTTGGAGACCACACAGTCCATCCTTCTCATTTTGCAAAGTAGAAGGTCCTCTTCCATCTACATCATTTTGTTTAGTTTTAAATTTTTAAAATTGATTTTGTTTGTTTTAATATAATTTTCATTTCCAAGTATATTCCTCTTTCCAGTCCTTCCCAGAATAGGATTGTCTGATTAAAAAAATTAAAAAGGATAAGAAAGAGAAAATAGCAGTTCAGAAAAATTCACCATCACATTTGTGATGCTCCCCTTGCGCAGAGAAGGGAGAAAGTTCCATTTTTCCATTTGTTTTTGAGGCTGGTCCTGATCCTCATGTTCACCCGGTATTCTCTTTGCTTTTGTTACTGTTCTTTCTATTTAAACTTTTGTCATTGCAAATTGTTTTTCTAGTCTTGTTCATTTACTTTGCATTGGTTCATGTGTCTTCTCTGATTTCTTCATATTTATTGTTTCACACAGTGCAGTAATATCCCATTATGTTCATACGCCACATTTTGTTTTGCCGTTTATTTCCCCGTCAACGGACACTTCCTTTGTTTCCAGCGCTGTGTTAGCCCCCAAAATGTTGCTATTAACATTGTGGTCTATGTGGGACTTTGTTCACCATCTTTAATCTCCTTTGGGTTCATGTGCTTGACCCACTTCTGCCTCAGAGGGATTCTTCTGTTGGGCCCGGGCTCTCGATGATGCAGAGGGGCTGCTTGAGAAAGCGGAGAGTAAGACTTTGAGGTTTGCCCCCATAGTGTGGGGGTTCCCAGGATGTTGAAAGCAAAGCGACTTATCTTCCACAAAGCCAGGGTACCAAATCACAGGGCAGTGTCCCCCTGGCTTGGGCTCCTCCTGGGAAAGGGCAGGTACCCCCAGGCCCAGAGATATAGCCTTGATCTCCTTCTCTGGGAAGGAATCCCTCCCCTTCCCCAAGTTGGTTCAGTTCTGGTTGCCCCAGGCCAGTACTGAGGCTCTGTTTGCATGCTAGCTTTAAAGGCTCTTTTAGGTTTTCCCCTGATAGGCCGGATGAAAGGGGGCTTAGAGCCTGGTGACTGATGGGGACCAATCCAGTCCCGTCTCCTCTCCATTTCCTCTGAAGATGCTCCACTGCCTTATCTTTATGCTGTTCTGCTGCAGCAAAAGTTTTAATGGAAGGAAATTCATTTGAAATCTTATTTGAATGCATGAGTCCCCCTGGGGCTGGAATAATTTGCTTCTTTTATTTTGTTAGTTTGTTTTTATCTGCAGTGCCTGGTTATAGGGGAGGAGGAGGGGTGGGGAAGATTGGGGTGGAATAATATAAACCTGTTAGAAATAAAACACGTTAAAGACATTTCTGAATATAGAATTTTATTTCTTTTTATTTCTTTCTTTTTTTGTTGTTCTGTTCTTCATGCATTCATGCCCCCTATGCCGACCATGTGATGTGGTTAGAGTCTAATACACTCCTGAGTGAGAATGAGAAAAAGAAAGAATCGAGTTTAAGGAGAGAGGAGACAGCTTAGTGTCATGGATGGTGTTGGATATGGCATGAATTTGAAGTCCTGAATTTGAATCCTGCCTTTAACATGTACTGGCTGTGTGACTCTGGGCAAGTCACTTAACCTAAAATGTGTGTGTGTGTGTGTGTGATGCCTCTGAATAAAGAAGTGATTTTTGGTACAGCATCCAGAGATGGAGCCTAAGCTGTGCTGAGCAGGAAGGTACCTTAGAGGCCACATAGTCCATTTTACAGATGAGGAAACTGAGGCACAGAAAGAGGAAATGACTAAGGACATGTGAGTGGCAAAGGCTGGGATTTAAACCCAGGACTTCTCCAAATCCAGCATTCTGTCTGCCACACCAGGATAGAGGGGGTGGAGGATGAAGGAGGCTAGGATGGTCTAGGGACGTTCCCAAGATGGAAAGGTGTTTGGTCCCTGGGACTACCAGCTCCCTTTTTTTGAGGCAAAGTGGATTTTGAAGACACAAATTAAAGATTTAACAGGAGTTAAAAGGAATTTTCTAACTTGTAAAGGAGGCAACTATAGAATTTGAAACTATGAGTAAAGAATATCAATAATAATTAGTATTTACATAGCATAGAAGTGATTTTTGGTACAGCATCTCTGTGGAGCCTAAGCTGGGCTGAGCAGGAAGGTGCTACGGGCTGGGGTACAAAGAGGTAAGAGTCCTCTGAGCTAACCCTGCCACCCCATTTTAAAGACAAGACAATTAAGTATCACTGGGGGAAACTATGTGTCCAAAGTCTCCAGTCTTTCTACCACCAAACCCGCATCTGGTTGTCTTTAGCCAGAAATCCAAGGTCCTCATTGACATCCTTTCCAGCCCCACCTTTTGCCACCCCTTGTGCCCCATTGAAGCCTAGAAGGGCTGGGGGGGGGTGTCCTCCAAATGATGTGCTTGGGCTTGGACAAATCATGTCATTTCTTTGGGTCGTAGTATGTTCCTCTGTACACTAAGAGGGTTAATTTTTTCTAAAGTCCTTTTGAGGTCTACCATTCTCCATTCTGGAGTTCCTCCTAACTCTAATATTCTGTGTTCTAAGTAAGATCCCTCTCGCCTCTGACATTCTATGTTCTAAGGCCCTTCCCAGATCTAATATTTTCTGTTCTAAGATCTCTTCCAGGTCCAGCATTCTATGTTCTAAGATCCTATTAGTTCTAACATTCTGTGTTCTAAGATCTTTTCCAGGTCTAACATTCTATGTTCTAGGACTCCTCTCAACTCTGATATTCTATTCAGCTCTAGTATTTTATTTTCTAAGTCCTCTTTCAGCTCAAACATTTTGTTTTCTAAGACCTTCCCAGCTTTAATACTCCATATTCTAAAACCTTTCCCAGCTCTAACATTTAATTTTAAAATCCCCTTCTAGTTCAAACATTTTATTTTCTAAGACGTTTCCAACTTGAACATTCTATGTTCTAAAACCTATCCCAGATCTAACATTCTATGTTCTAAGACCCTTCCCAGTTCTAACATTCTCTGCTCCTTTTCTTAAGGAAGTTTTTTATTTTCAAAACATATGCAAGGATAATTTTTTCAACATTAACTTTTGAAAAACCTTGTGCTCCAATTTTTCCCCCTTTCCCCTTACCCCCTCACCTAGATGGCAAGTAATCCAATATATGTTAAACATGGTAGAAATATATGTTAAATCCAATATAGGCATACATATTTATACAATTATCTTACTGCACAAGAAAAATAAGATAAAAAAATTTTAAAAAATGAGAAGGAAAATACAATTCAAGCAAGCCACAACAAAAAGAGTAAAAAATTATATAACATTCTCTTTCTAAGACCTCTTCCAGGTCTAACATTTTGTGTTCTAAGATACTTCCCAGCTCTAATATTCTGTGTTCTAAGATCCTTCCTTCCCAGTTCTTAACATTCTCTGTTCTAAGACCTCTTCCATGTCTAACATTTTATGCTCTAAGACTCTTCCCAACTCTAACATTCTATTTTCTAGGACCCCCTCTCAACTCTAATAGTCTATTTTTTAAGACCCTTCCCAGCTCTAGTTTTATTTTCTAAGACCCCCCTTTCCCAGTGCTAACATTCTATGTTCTAAGATTCTTTCTGTCTCTTAACATTTTATGTTCTAGCTTCCTTTCCAGCTCAGCATTCTATATTCTAAGGTCCTTTTCAGGCTGATATTTTCTGCTCTATGTCTTTTTTTTAGCTCTGATATTTGATGTTCTAAGATTCCCTTCTAATTCCAAAATCCTATTTTAGCCCTTCAAATTCTATTCTCATTATTATAACATCGATCCCAGGTCTGAAGCTTCTTATAATTCTGATGTTCACTGTTCTCAAGTCACAAACCTCCTTGACCCTCCTCTGTTCTAATCCCATTTTCAGCTCTGCCCTTTTGTATTCTGGGGTCCTCTTCTTGCTTTCCCCTGATATTACCCAATGTTCCCACTTCCATGTGCTGAAATCTCAGGTGCAGAGGTAGGAAGGAGGTTAGTGTGTGTAGAATGACGAGATTAACCTGGTTGGCGTGTGAGGAACATGCTGGAGAGATGTAGGGGAGCAGTAAGGGGACAATCTCAGAGGAATCACTAATTTTTTTTACTAATGACCATCTTTGAGCAAGAAGGAGCGATGGCTCACCATGGTAATGGCGGAAGGGTTTGGGGGACATTCTGAGGATGCCAGAAGGCCAAGAGCCGAGCCCACAGAGACCCATCTCTGTTACTGGCCCCAAGCTTCAGACTGAACCATTTTGTATGGGCATCAGTGCCAAATGGGCCCTGCTAAATATGGCTTGACACTAAATAAGTTCCCACTTAATGTCAATTGGAAATAACTGCTTTGCCATTCTAACTTGTTCATAATGTCAATTACCCAAGTGAGTTATCAAGGTTCTCTTGCAACAGCTTTTTAATTTGGTCTCAGCCTGCGCGGTTTAGCGCTGGGAACAATGGCCCAGCAGATGGAGAGCCGCCACTAGGTTTCCTTCGAACATGAGAAATCAGAGGCAGGCAGAGGGAGCCATCTGGAGTGAAAAGGTCAGATCATTAAAAATAATAATAATAACAATAAATTGCAAGAGCTTGATAGGAGGTGGGTGAATGGAGCTAGGTAGAGAAAGGGGAAAAAACACTGAGGAAAAGAGGTTTGACAGCTTATGGAGTAAAACACTGTTAGAGCCGCTGATTCCGTGTTCAGAAAAAGGACCCTGGAATGTCCTTTGCCCAGCCCTTTTCACCCTGCTCCCCTGACTCAGAAACCCTGTAGGATTCTTACCAATTCTTCCATCCTTGAAAGTCCAATGCAGATAAAACTCCTTCAGGAAGTCTTCCTAGATCTACTTACTTGATAATAACCTTCCTCTCTTGACTTTTGCTAATACAGTGAATATCTGTTAGTGTTTAATTAATTAATATTAGACTGTAAATTAATTAATAGTAGACTGTAAACTTCCTGAAGGCAGGGACTGTACCATACTAAACTTTATTTTCTTAAAAGATTTACAAAAATCTTTTTTATTGATAATCTTTTATTTTTCATACCTTTATTTTTGAATAAAGGTACCTAGCTGGGGTAATAGAAAGAACAGAGACTCCAAACTCATGAATACCTTCGTTCATATTCAGCCATACATACTTAAGAGCTGGGTAACACTGGGCAGATCACGTAACGTGTCTGCCTCAGTTTACTCATCTGTAAAACAGTGATAGTGATAGCATCTACTTTCCAGGGTTCTTGTGAAGACCAAATGAGGAAATATTTGTGGAAAGCACTTTTCAGGCCAGCTATATAAATGCTAGCTCTCATCATTATTGTTTTTGTAATTATGATAACCTTCCCTTATGGCTTTCTCAATGAGCCATTCCCTGTAACCAAGATTTTAAAAATGCAAACAAAGCAGTTCAGCAGTGTCAAGCAACAACTGATTGTGCCTGACTGTATGCAGTAATGTACACCCATAGTCTGTCACTTTTTGTAAAGATTTGGATTGGAGGTACATTTTCTCAGCCCTTTTCCAGAGCCAAGTTGGTCATGATTTAGATAGTCAGGATTTTTTTTTTTTTGTTTTGTTTTTACATTTCGATCAAATAACAAGCATTTATTAAGCACTTGTGTGTGTCAAGTGTTGTCCTAAGGATACAAAGATAGAATGTGAAATAATTCTGTTTCTAAGGGAATTTATATTCTGTCAGAGAGACAGTATGCAAGTAGGTTTATGCAAAATGAATACAAAATAAGTATCACTAAATACTAGTGGGGAAGCTAGGTGTGTAGTGGATGGATGGATTTCCTGAAGTCAGGAGGACTTGAGTTCAAATGTAGCCTCAGGCACTTCCTAGATGTGTGACCCTGAGCAAGTCACTTCACCCTATTTATCTCAGTTTCCTCATCTGTAAAATGAATTGGAGAAGGAAAAGGCCAACTCCTCTACTCTCTCTGCTAAGAAAACCCCAAATGGGGCCCAAAGGATCAGAGATTACTAAAAAAGACTGAACAACAGTAATTAGGGAATTAGGGAAGAAAGACACTAGGAATTAAGGTCTAGAAGGTGCTGATTGTGCTATACCTGGAAGGAGAGGCTTCCATGAGGCAGAGGAGAGGAAGAAGAACATGCTTTGATGAGGGGAAAGTTAGTTTGAGAAGTTCAGTTCCATTTGTATATCAAGTGTGCACACAGTAGGTGCTTAACAGATGTGTATTGTGCTTAACAAATATTTACAGTGTCTGTTTGCACAGTTGCCTAATAGGAGATAGAATAGTGTACTTGGCTAGGAAGAATTAAGTTAGAATTTTACCTCAGACATTATTAGCTGTAAATGTCATTTTCCTATTCAGAGCCTCAGTTTCCTTGTCTGCAAAGTAGGGGTACTTAACACCCATAGTACCTACATCACAGGCTTGTTGTTAGGCTCAAAGATGATGGAGCGCATAAAAGTGCTTTGTAAACTTTAAAGCACCATGGAAATGCCAGAGACTTCTGTTGTTGCTATTGTCACAAGATAGCTGTTGAATGTGTGAGCAAATAAAGGAATGAATGAATAAATGGATGTGTGGCAGTGTGGTGGGTATGAGGCTGAGAGTAATGAACAGGCTGTTCATATCTTAACAGTATCTTGCATTTGCATAATGTGTGTTAGCTTTCCCAACTTCGTATCATTTTATCCTATTCTCCTGTAGGAATTCATTCAGCCCCCACCTATCCAGTGCCCACTTAGTGCTCTGGCTCAACCCAGATCATTTGAAACTCCTGCTTTCCCTCTCCTTAACCCTTAGAGTCCCTCTTATATGTTTTCCAAAGCCCTTTCATCAGACAAGCTGAAATTACAGTGGGATGTTGGACTATTTGAGTAGCAATAAGGATGGTTTTGAATGATAGAATAGAGAATATCAGAGCTGGGGGGGCCCTTAGAACCCAGGATGTCAGAGCTGGGAGGGCCCTTAGAACACAGGATATCAGAGCTCAGAGTGCCCTTAGAACCCAGGATGTCAGAGCTGGGAGGGCCCTTAGAGCCCAGGATGTCAGAGCTGGGAGGGCCCTTAGAACCCAGGAGGTCAGGGCTGAGAGGGCCCTTAGAACCCGGGAGGTCAGAGCTGGGAGGGCCCTTAGAACACAGGATATCAGAGCTCAGAGTGCCCTTAGAACCCGGGAGGTCAGAGCTGGGGAGGGAGCTTAGAACCCAGGAGGTCAGAGCTGGGAGGGCCCTTAGAGCCCAGGATGTCAGAGCTGGGAGGGCCCTTAGAACCCAGGAGGTCAGAGCTGGGAGGGCCCTTAGAACCCGGGATGTCAGAGCTGGGAGGGCCTTTAGAACCCAGGATGTCAGAGCTGGGAGGGCCCTTAGAACCCGGGATGTCAGAGCTGGGAGTACCTTTAGAACACAGGACATCAGAGCTGGGAAGGACGTTATGATTAAGAATGTCACAATTAGGAGGAACTTTAGGATATAAAATGTGAAGGTGGAAAGGTCTTTAGAACAGAGAATTTCAGAGCTAGAAATGAAGTTTGAGATTACACAGTACAAACCCTTTTTCTTATTGAGGAGTTTGCTGTTCATTTATCCTGCGGTTTATATGAAGTCACATATGTCATTCATGGTAGAATCCAGATCTTTCACCTTTATATCCAGGGTTCCTTGCAATGTGCTTTTCAAAGAAAAAGCTAAATTTAGTGGTAAAAATGACATTTGGGGTTTGTCTGTGGATTTTTATTTATTTCAGTTGTCCCTGGGCATTGGAGGCCTGGCTTTTTCATGAGGCTTTTCCGCATTTTCAATGCAGCTTTTAAATGGAGGAGCTATTTCACCCCCAATACTGGGCTGATTTTGATATTTGCATGAAAATAATGGAGCAAAGGGTAGTCTGGTGTGGTGGGTAGAGCCTTGGAGCTAAAAAGGCCCAATTTTAATCCCAGCTCTTGCAATTCAATGGTTTTATGACTTTGAGCAAGATATTCATTCATCAGTTTATTCATCCATCAAACGAGCATAATAATCTTTATCCAAACTGTGTCCCAGGGTGATGGTGAGGAGAGAGCCACAGACTCCATAAATCACTAAGGAAATGGGAGCTGTCAGCTCTGCCCTCTCAGAACATCGTCATTACCGGACAAGGCAGCTAAGTGGCGTGCTGCACAGAGTCAGGGAAACCCGAATTCAAGTCCTCTCCCAGACAGTTATTAGCTGTGCCAAGCCATTTGACCTTTCTGAGTCTCAGTTTCTTCATCTTTAAGATGGGATAAATACAGCATCTTCCTCCTGGAATTGTAAGGAGCAAATGAGATAATTAAAAACTGTAAAGCTGCAACGAAGTGCTAGTTTTTGTCATCATTATTATTACTAGTATTATTATTATTATTAGGTAGCGATATGGCACAGCAAGTAGAGTACCAGGCTTGGAGTTAGAAAAATGAGTTCAAATCCAGTCTTAGATATTTAGTAGCTGTGTGATCCTGTTTGCCTCAGTTTCCTCATCTGTAAAATGAGCTGGAGAAGGAAATGAGAAACGCTAGCTCTTCCAAGAAAACCTCAAATGGGGAGTTGGACAGGAGCATAACCACTGGGCAACCACAACAAAGGGCAGCTGGGGAGTGCCCTAGTGACCAGAACCCTGAACCTGGAGTCAGGAAGATCTAATCAGGAAAGAGGGGGCAGCTAGGGGGCACCATCCTTTACAGAGTATCAAGTCTAGAGTCAGCCTCCTGAGTTCAAATCTGGCTTCTGTTACTTAACAGTTGTGTGACCCTGGCTATGTAACTTCACCATGTCTGGTTCAGTTTTCCTCATCTGTCAAGTGAATTGGAGAAGGAAATGGTAAACTATTCAGTATATCTGCCAAAAAAACCCCCAAATGGTGTCATGAAATGGTTCAACAACAACAAAAATGATGATGATGATGATGATGGTGAGGTTGAGGATGATGATCCTGGAAGAGCGGGAGCTCCTGGGACTCTAGATACCATGTGGCTGTGCAAGGCATGGGACCCTTTGCTGATCTCATTATCTTTGCCTAGGAACTCAGCTCTTTGGTGCTTCTGCTGAGGAGGTCCACATTGTCAGAGGCTTGGCTAATGAGCCTTCTTCTCCTTCCCATCAGTGACGCTACATCATTTAGCGATTGCCGAGCCCCAGATCTGTAGAACTGCAGGGAATCCATAGAATGCCTGCTCGTGCCTCAGGGGCACCTGATCCCGTGGCTTTGGCTGTCCAAGGGCTGTTCCTCTTACCCCCGTTGGGTCATGGGTTTGTGGATCCACCAGTCAGTGAGATGGGGACCTCAGGGAGGAAGGGGAATGTGAGGCTCACAAGGAGATGGGAAGGGAATTTTTCATTATGTCATAGGGAAGACTTGAGGGAGAAGCCTTTGAGGAGGCTGCTTCAGTGATAGTGGGAAGAATCTTGGGGACAGAAGACGGCTGTCATGGCCTGTCATTTTGCTTTGTGATCTTCAGTTTCTTTTAGGCTCCAGTTCTCTGTTAAATGTTTGAATTATTTGATGTGAAGGGTTCTTTTTAGATCTAACATTTTCTGTTCTAAAGACCTGAGACATCCAGCTTTAGAAAGTGGAGTGCTTGCCTTGAGGTTAAGAAGACCTGAGTTTGAATACTACTTTAGACACTGGCTGTATGCAAGTGTTAGTTATAAAATGGGGATCCTACCTACCTCTGAAGTTGAAGGAGGAGCGAATGAGATATTGTTAAAGTGAATTTAGAAACCTTAAAGAGATATAGAAATGCTAGTATTATTATTATTATTGGAAATGCTAAATTTCATTTTGAGTTTTAGCTGTTGGTAAAGATGCTTTTAGGTCTCATGATCTTTGTTCTGAAGTTCCTTCTAGTTGATATCCTTTCTTCACTTAATTCTTTGTGATTCAGAACATGACAACACCAACAAACTTGAACATTTCCATATATAAAGAACAGAAAACAATTGCAGGTCAATCTGAATTTCATCTGTATAGATTATATTTTCAATATTAGCCTTTTGTTTTCAAAATACATGCAAAGATAGTTTTCAACAGTCACCTGTGTTCCAAATTTTTCTCCCTCCCTTACCCTTTTCTTCCTCTCCTAGACAGCAAGTAATCTGTGTTAAATATGTGAAATTCTTCTATACATATGTCCACATTTATTATGGTGCACAAGAAAAATCAGATCAGAAAGGGAAAAAAGAGAAAGAAAAGAAAAAGCTAGCAAACAGCACAAAAAGGTGAAAATCCTAAGTTCTGATGCACATTCTGTCCCCATAACCCTCTTTCTGGATGCAGATGGCTCTCCATGACATGTCTATTGGAATTGCCGTGAGTCACCTCATTGTTGAAAAGAGTCAAGTCCATCAGAGTTGATCATCATATTAGATTGTATTTATATATATATTTAAAAATAAATGTATAGTAAATTTAACACATTAATTTCAATGCCAATCTTCTTATCTGTGTCTTCTTCTGAACTTCTTTCTGTTCATGGATTTTAAAAAAATGCTTCAGTGATAATCTTTTCTCTCCTTTCCCCCTGCATTATCACCATTAGCCTTTCCAATTCAATTTCTTAAAATTAAAATAAAATTCTTTTAGAAAACAAATCTCCCACATATATCTTTCCAAAAATGTATATATCTTCCTGTACCTTCATACCATCTCCTCCCTGTCATGATGTAGATAGCACATTTCATCATCAGTTGTCTTGTACTTGTATATATCTATAAATCTAGTTATGTTTGTATGTGTCTACATATGTATATGTATGCATATATTATACATAAGGATCATATTTTGTGAATACATTCAGAGTTCTCAGATCTTTTCTTTACAGTGTTGTCATTGTATAAATTGTTTTGATTCTGCTCTCTTTACTCTTCATTGGTTCATGATTTTTTACTAGTTATGTGACCCTGGCTATGTCACTTCACCATGTTTGTCTCAGTTTCTTCATCTGTCAAATGAACTAGAGAAGGAAATGGAAAACCAGTTTTTTCTGAATTCATTCCTTTTATCCTTTCTCATGGAGATACCATAACTTGGTTCTCCAGTCCTCAGTTGATGGGAACCACCTTTGTTTCTAGTTTTTTGCCACAACCGAAAAACCACTACTATAGATACTTTTGCATTCTTGGATAATTTTCCTTTTATGAGTATCACCTGGTAGTGGTATCATTGAGGTCTAAGGGTATACACTTCAGTGACTTTTGGGGATAGTTTCAGATTATTTGCCAGACTAATATATAGTTATAGATCTGATTATACAGTAACATGTCTAATGACAATGCAGCAGTGTGATTATTCTCCCATATCCACTTAACAATTGTTATTTTCTTTTTTTTGTCATTTTTGCTAATCTGATGTGTGTGAGCTGGAACTTTAGTGTTTTAATTTACATTTCTATTGTTATTAGTGATTTAGAGCAGGTTTTTTCCTTGGGGAGGGGGCATAGCTAATTAATAACTTGGGTTTTTTCCACTTAATATTTCATATTCATATCCCATGTATTTATGGGATAATGACTCATTCTTATTATTTTTAGTCTGTTCTTAAGTCAGTATTTTGCATTGATATTCATGATTAATTTTAGTCTATAGTTTTCTTTTTTCTGATTTCTCCCTGTTTAGATATCAAGAACATATATTAAAAAATATCTATCTACCTAAATATATATATGTATATCTATATATCTTGATATCTAAACAGGGAGAAATATATAAATCTAAAATATATATATCTTGATATACAAACAGGGAGAAATATATATATGAATTGTTCTAAGGAAATTACCTCTGACTTCAAATTTCTAGAATATTGGTTAGAAGATTTTCCAGGCATTTTAGAATAACCATGAAGGAAATAGAAAAATTAATTTCTGTCAAGTCTGAAATTGTTGCTTTCATTTGGCTTTGACTCAATGGAGGGAGAAACCATACTGGCCTAAGATCTTAGAAACACACTGCAGAAACATACTGCTTTGTTGAGTAATGCTCCTAGGATTGGTCTAGGGTCTTATATCCTAGAGGTGTTTGAATGATCACAATTTTTAGGAATTTTAAATAGCTCTTGCACTCCTCCCACCAGAACTAACCAACTCCTTCCTACCTTGTCCTCCAGGGGAGGAGAATCAGCCTGGCTGGAAGAGCCCTGATGAGGACAAGAAGAGCAAAGCCCCCTTTTGGTGCCCAATTTTGGCTTGTTGCATCCCTGCCTTTTCGTCTCGCACCCTCAGCCTTCAGGTGAGTAGAAACTTGGCCTTTCTATGCTAAAAAGATATAAGAAGTAGGTATTTTCTTTCTTGCAAAGAAACACTGTTGAAAAGGCAGAGTTACAACATGGGGGTGGAGAGTTGGAAGAGAACAGGCTTTATTATCTACTTAAAGTATGATGCCAGGTAGGCTCTTTTATTGCCTAGTGATTCAGTTTCCCCACCAAATCCAGGATAATTTCTGCTTATTGGATTTGTACCAGATATACTTTTTTCTAAATCTTTCTCTTTCTACCTTTAATACCTTTCTCATATTCCAATTTTGATACTTTCTCCTCATTTCTTCTTGATTTAAAAATTTGATCCCTTCCTCTTTTTACTTCTTTCTTTCCATACCAAAGAAATGTAAATCTTTTTTGGTCTTTTTTCACATGCTAGGTCTTTAATCAGTCAATCAATAATCATTCATCTATGAGCCATTTCCTAAGGACCAAGTGCTGTGGATATAAGTGCAATAAATGGAACGGCTCTTGCCCTCATGGTTCTTTAATTCTATTAGAAAAGGCAACACCCTTAGATTAGCCATATACAGAATAAATAAGATAGTTTGGGAGAGAGGTCACAATTGTATTTGAAGAGATTAAGAAAGCCTTCAAAAAGGAGGTGTGACTTAAACTGAGTCTTGAAGGAAATAATTATTTTCTTCTATTCCCAACATTGTCTTCTTGAAGGTTAGAACCATATCTTCTATTTGTACTGGTGATTCTTTTTCTAATTTGAGTTGTCATAGCTGGCCCATGATTTGAACTTTAAAGGGTCAACAGGTAATTCTGAGAGATATTCTTGCAAATGTGTGGTCCTGGGGTTCTGTGATTTCTTTTGGCTCCCAGCATCCAAATGGAAGAAATGACCAATTAACAGCTGTGAAAATGGGAGAATATATCTTTGGGGAGTTTCCCTAAATTCTCTTAATTTTTACTCTTTCCTCCCATGTCATATGATGAGGGACAGGAGGAGAAGCCCATAGCTATCTCTTAGGTCCCCCAAAATAGCCTGCTATTTCCATCCTAGGACAATGCTTTGTGCTTAGCAAGAGTGCTTAATTAATGTTTCTGGACTTGACCTGAATTACTTCCCATCCTCCTTGAAAGTGGACCACAATCAGATTATTCAGTGATAGAAGCAGGATAGACAATCTTAACCTTCTAGCCAGTGATGTAAGATATTGCCTCTTTGACCTTCCTGGGCAAGCATCCAGTATCTGAGCTTTGGATTGCTTAGGATAATAAAGTTGTTCTCATCCCAGGAGAAGGGTTATATTGGCACTGGGCGAGGAGTTGAATTTGGCCTTTTCTCCCAAGTCCCAATTAACTGGGCAGTCAGGATGTCTTAATATTTTAATTTGTGGCAGATAAGAACAAAGACTAAATCTTATTGGCCCCATTAACTCTAATGGGGCAGGTCAAAGCCACTGCCCTGAAGACTTCCAAAGCCCTTAAGAGAACCACAAAGAAATCTGGGAGCTGAGAGAAACGCCTTACCCTGTGACTAATCCTGAGCATGCTAGGTGGCCACAGAGCCTGAAATATCAGCCAGTTAGCCCAATGCATGGCATCCTTCTTTTAAAATTTTTTTAATTAAAGCTTTTTATTTTTCAAAACATATGCATAGATAATTCTGCAACATTAGCCCTTGTAAAACCTTGTGTTCCAGTTCCCCCCCTTCTCCCACCCCTCTCCCCTAGATGACAAATAGTCCAATATGTGTTAAACATGGTAGAAATATATGTTAAATCCAATATATACATACATATTTATACAATTATCTTACTGTATAAGAAAAATCAAATCAAACCAGAAAAGAAAATCCAAGCAAATAACAACAAAAAAAGTGAAAATGCTATGTTGTGAACCAAACTCAGTTCCCACAGTCCTCTCTCTGGGTTTACTTGGCTCTTTTGATCATAAGACCATTGGAACTGGTCCGAATCATCTCATTGTTGAAGAGAGCCACGTCCATCAGAATTGATCATTGTATAATATTGCTGTTGCATGGCGTCCTTCTTGATTATAAGACACTGAGTTTCAGGTTTCTTGCCCTGGGGTCCTTAGAGCTTAGAATGATAGAGCTGGAAGGGACTTTAGACTGTGGAGTAAAAAACCTGGGAGAGCCTTAGAACATGGAATGTCAGAGCTAGGAGGGAACTTGTAACATTTAACAGTTGAGAGGGAACCTAAAACATCTTGTCAGAGCCGGTCAAAGCCTTGAATACCGAAAGAGTTGAAAGGGACATTAGGACAAAGAATTTTTGAGCTAAAAAAGAACTTAGAGTTTATCTAATATCCCTTATTTTGCCAAGGAGGAAACTGAAGTCCGATGTAGAAATGACTTGACCAAACTTGATGAAATTCCCTTTCCCTCATAAATGTCAAAGGGCTTAGGAGCCACATGTGGGTCACAGGATCATGGCTTTAGAGAGGAAAGGGAACCCAGAGATCATCTAGTCTAACTTATTGATTTTACAGGTAAGGAAACGGAGGTCCAGGAAAGTGAATTGATTTTTCCAAAGTCATACAAAGAATAAACATCAGAGCCAATGTCCTTTCAGGGAAGGTATTGCTAAGGCTTCATATCGCCTTTTTACAATCAGCAACAGGCATCTTTCTTTCTACCTCCTTCTCTGTTTTCATTGGTATTTCCCTTTCAAAGAAATGATGAAAAAATGACACACTTGTCAAATTATTTCTTTCTTTCTAAAACTCTAGTAATGTAATTTAAAAGAAAAAACATTTTTTGTTGATATCTTTTTTCCTCCCTTCTACAACTGTCATTGAAGCAGCAAGAGAGCATGCAGTTGGGAAGGCAAGAATTCAAATGCTAGGAAAAAATCACTTAACCCTTCTCAGCCTCAGCTTTCTCATCTGAAAAATGGGATGAATCATAGGACCTGCCACACAGGGTTCTTGGGAGGATCTAATGAGATAGTCTATGTAAAGAACTTTGCCTAGCTTAAAGTGCTATGGAAATATTAACTGTTTTTAGCTCTATTCTTTCAACAGGGTGAACCCTCCCCTGTGACAAACAAAAGAAAACAGAACCAAAAAACCCTTTTAAACGTATTCTGTAATCTGATCATAGAGCAGGGTATGCAAGATCCTGTCCTCCTAGTCCTCTACCTCTTTGCTACAAAGAATAAAGTATATATCATCATCTGTTCTCTGGAGACTCCATTAGGTTTTTATTTATTCTGAGCTGGACTTTCTCCTCATGGTCTTTTCTTTTAAATTGTTGTGGTTTTTCTTGGTTTAGCTTATTCTGGTCTTTCTCAGTTCAATCAGAAGAACTTCCCATATTTCTCTGAATTCCTCTTTTCTTTATGCATAATAATTTACCATTATATTCCTAAACTGGAGTTTTTTGGATCCATTTCCCAGTTGATGTCCGTGGACTTTGTTTCCAGATTACTTCAATTGCTTTGTTCTCAAAGTTCTGTTTTGACTCAATCACTTTACATCTATTAAGTACCTACTGTGTGCCTATCAATATGTAGAATATTTTGATATGATTGGATCTTTTTTTGACTTTCTTGAGGGCATATACCCAATTTATGAGTCTTATTGCCTAAACCAGATTTTTGGAGTTTATCCTACCTTGCTGGTTGGCCCTTATTGGCCATCTCTTCATTGGGCACTTGTCTTAAAACCTGGAGGTCTTTATGGATTTCCAAAACATGTTTGTTTATTGTCTCTGCCTTCAGATCTCAAGGTCCTTGACGTCAAGGACTATTTTTTGCCCCAGTATTTAGTACGTTGCCTAGTCATAGTAGGTGCTAGATAATTGCTTATTGATTGACTGACCAATACGTGAAGGGCTGTCACAGAGTCACAGGTAGAGAGTTGCAGGTAATTTAGTTCCTTCTTGCTCCAACACATCCCTTTTCCAGAAGACAAGGGCTATTATGTTAAGGAACCTGTTCATGAGTACATAAAATAAGGGAAGGTGGATTCCAATCCAGGACCTCTGACTCAATCCAACATCCTTTCCACCAAACTAACCCAACTCCATCTAGACTGTGGGTCTCCAGAGATAAGAATGAAGATCAGTGGGTAGAAGGAGTCATATTTCAGCTCATTATCCGTCATTCATTTCAATTTTGCAGATAGAACTAAAGTTTTAAATGCCTACTATGTGGTGCAATGGATAGACACCAGCTCTGGAGTCAGGAGGGCCTGAGTTCAAAGTCTCCCTCAGACTTATGCTATATGTGGGCAAGTCTCTTAATTTTGATTGCTTTGCCCCTCCCCACCAAAAGCCTACTGTGTGCAGTATCGAATGAAGTAATAGCAACCACAGCAGTAGCTATCATTTATAGAATGCTTGAAAGGTTTGCAAAATTTACCTTTTATTCTATCTCATTTGATCCTCACAAAAACCCTGGGAAGTAGGAACTATTAATATCTCCATTTTACAGTTAAGGAAACTGAGGCAATGGCAAATTACTTGCCCAGAATCACATAACTAATAAATATCTGAGACTAGTTTTGATCTCAGGTTTTTTTTAACTTCAGGCCCAGCATTTTATCCACTTATAGCTTTCTATTAAGAGCTTTGCATTGGGAAGAACAACTCAGCAGACTGCTCATTTGGCACAGAGCTGCCAGAAACAAATTTATTAATAACCTATCTGAGCATGGTTTCTTAGAAAGAAAGAGCAAAGGGTAGTTTTCTTTGCTAATGGAAAACCTTCCTGTGACCTGACCCTCTTCTAATTAGAGTTTATATTGTACAGGAGACAAAGGCAAATTACACACAAAAAATTCAAATATGAATAAAAAAATTCAGCTTCAGGGCTTGACTCACCATGCAAAACCATAGCAATGTTAATGTCAGGAGGTTCATGTACCCTTGGAGGTGATGACTTGCAGGAAAACCAACATCATGTCCAGGGCCTAAAAATATGGCCACCTTTTTCAACCGAGTCCCGGACTACACTAAGTGATACTTTCTTTGGTTAATAAAGAGATTCTGTTTTTGCATCATAGTTGAAACTCTACTCGAGATACTTCTCTTAATTGAATTAAACAAAGACTTTTCTTCTTTTCTTCTCCTACTTTGGTCACCACAAGCAAAAGTTTCTTAATTTTCTGGAAGATTCAACAAAGGTTGAATTGTGCTCTCTTGAAGGAACTGATTGTCTTTGATAAGGGTGAAACAAAAGCTTTGTGATTAGGACACTGTCTCCTTGGCTTTGTCTCCTAGTCAGAAGAAAATGTAATTTTTTTTCTCCATTTGGAAGAAAATAAAGGCTTTAGGTTATGACACCGATATATTCATTCTAGCTTAATACTTTAAAAGAATTAAGAGAAATATTATATTTATATTTTAAAAGAAATTGAAGGCCATAATGTATGCTTCCATGCCAAGTGTAGGTTGTGCTATGGGATGCTTCTTTAAGGCTTGGGTAAAACCTGGTAGGGATAATAATGGAAGGTTTTTGAAATAGATGGGAAGTTAAAACAGATGATCTCAGAGGGATCTTCTTCAACGTGGACTCTCAGACTTACCCACTCTACAAGCTTTTAGCACACCTGATGCAAGTAATGAGATATATTCAATCGATTCTTTTTTTTTAATTAATTAATTGAGGAAATTATAGAAGCACTTTAACCTTCCCCTGTTGTGGCTTGGGAAGCAGGAATTGGTCCCTTGTAAGGGGGAAGAGGGCTTTAATATTTAAAAATATATTTTATAGTATTTTATTTTTCAATTACATGTAAAGACAATGTTCAACATTCAGTTTTTGAAGGGTTTCAAGTTCCAAATTTTTTCCATCCCTTCCCTCCCCCTCCCAAGATAGCAAGCAATCTGATATACGTTATACATATGCATAAAACATATTTCCAAATTAGTCATGTTGTGAAAAAAAATAGAATAAAAGGAAAAAAGCCTGAAAAAAACCCCAAAGTGGAAATAGTATGTTTTGATCTGCATTCAGACTCCATCTGACTTTAATTTGAAGGACTATCAAATGGGAGCTGGATTAGTTTTATTTTACCTCACTATAGAGTTGAGAAGCAGAACCACAAGCCATGTGTTTAAACTCCAGAGAGGGAGCTTATAGCTCTGTGTTAGGAAAACCATTAATGCTGTCCAAGAGATGAATGGATCATCTCCAGAGCAAGGAATCATCCAAGTGGGGGGGGGGGGGTCACCAGTATAAGGCTGGAATCAATCAGTCAAGAATAAACATTTATTAAGCCCTGACTGTGTGTTAGACACTTTGCTAAGTCATAGATCCCAGCTGCTTAAACTGTGGTTTAAGACCCCATCTGGAGTCTCATAACTGAAGTGGGGGTTGAAAAATTATTATTTATTATCAGTGAATGTTTGATTTGTATACCTATTTTGCATATCTATATTCTTGGGGTCGCATAAAGATTTCTCAGGTAAAAATGGGTTGCTATTGGAAAAAATTTAAGAAGCTCCGTGCCAGATGACCATTTGCCAGGAAATATCCTAGAGGGATGCTTGGATGGACTTCCTTCAGGTTGTTGGTTTTTAAAAAATTTTTAATCAGCAAATTGGATCCTCTGACTGCTGTCACTTTTACCTCTGAGATTTTTTCAGTTTTTTCAATCAATTTTTTTCAGTCTAGGGTTTTATGTTTGGGACTCTTTTTGGGTCACCCTTCCTTAAATTTGTGGGTCTCTCTGGAGGCTAGGGAGATGGGGAGGAAGCAGCCCCACTGCTCTGTATTGGGAATCTGAAGGCTATGGGGCTCCCTTGAAGAGTCTCTGTGATGCATCCTTTCTAACACTTGGTTTGGCTGCATGCCGTCCTCCCCAGAAGAATGTCTCTCAGGTGGGGGAGGGCCGACCATCTGCTCCTTTGCTCCAGGGAGGCCCACACAACATCCTCATTTGGAGCTTTCTGGAATACAAAGACATATAGGCTGAGAATAGCTTTGCTTCTGGGGAGGGCTGTGCCACCTTGTTGGGGATGGGGTGGATCCTGCTGTGCTTGTGGGAATGTTGAATATGGGCACTTTTGACTGACTGTCTCTCTGTCTCTGTAGCTCTGAATCTGATAGCTCTCTATCTCTATCTATCTCTGTCTCTTTCCCTCCTCTCTCTGTCTCTGTCTCTCTTTCTGTCTCTGTCTCCCCTCTCTCCTCTTCTCTCTCTCTGTCTGTCTCCCCTCTCTCCTCTTCTCTCTCTGTCTCTTTCTTTCTGCATCTTTCTTCTCTTTCTCTCTCTCTCTCTCTCTCTCTCTCTCTCTCTCTCTCTCCTCCCCCATCCCCTTCTGTCTCTCTCTCTCTCTCTGTGTCTCTGTGTCTTTCTCTCTGTCTGTCTGTCTCTCTCCTCCCCCATCCCCTTCTCTTTCTCTGTCTCTCTGTGTCTCTGTCTCTGTATCTGTGTCTCTGTATCTTTTTTCTCTCTCTCTCTGTCTCTCTCCTCCGCATCCCCTTCTGTCTCTCTCTGTCTCTGTGTCTTTGTCTCTCTGTCTCTGTCTCTCTCTCTTTCTCTGTGTCTCTGTGTTTTTCTCTCTGTATCTTTCTTCTCTCTCTCTGTCTCTCTCCTCCCCATCCCCTTCTGTCTCTGTGTCTGTGTCTCTCTGTCTCTTTCTCTCTGTCTGTCTCTCTCCTCCCCCATCCCCTTCTTTTTCTCTTTCTCTCACCTGTGTTACTTATTTCCTGTGACGTCTTCCCTCCCTCTTCTCATTTCACTCTATTTTGGTACAGCTGTGCCCCAATCAGCTTTCCATCATTAGAGTGAATTAGGTCTTCCAAACATTGTCAGGGCCCCATCCGATTACTGCCAGTAACAGATGCAATATTGTTGGCTTTCTGGTTATGGCTCCTTGTATTCCTTCCATCCCCCCTCAGGAAGGGAGATGAGTTGTGGAGGAGGAGGGGAATAGAGTTTGGGAGATGGTACCTTTTTCTAAAAATCTGGCCTCAGGTTTGGATTTAATTAGACCAAAGGGCTGAGTCGGATTCTCCAGGGAATGCTGGGGAGGTATGCTGAGGCACTTGGATGGTTCCGTTTCAATTCGACCTTTATGAAAGGTTTGTTGTGTATAAGGCTCTACACTAAATTTGACTTGTGATGCTTCAAGGGGTCACAGAGCTGACCCTGAGTTCTCAAGGGCGATGCCAGGCAGAATACAAGCTCTGGCTATAAAAGTGTGAGATGTTAGCACAGGTTGGGAGGCAGAGCAATTGATCTAGGAAAGTAAAAAGGTATCTGTGACTAATGAATGATGGAAGGAAGGAAGGAAGAAGCATTTATTAAGAACTCACCTTGTTATGCTAAATATTGGGGATACAAATACAAAAGGGAGACAGATCTTGCCCTTAAGTAGCTTATATTCTTTTTTTGTTTATTTTTGATACATATTGTTTTATGAATTATGTTGGGAGAGAAAAATCAGAGCAAAAGATAAAAACCATGGGAGACGGAAAAAAACGAAAAAAGAAGTGAACAAAGCATGTGTTGATTTACATTCAGTCTCCTCAGTTCTTTTTCTGGATGCAGATGGCATTTTCTGTCCAAGGTCTATTGGGATTGCTTTGGATCTGAACCATTGAGAAGAACCAAGCCTTTCATAGTTGATCATCCCACATTCTTGCTGTAGTTGTGTACAATGTATTCCTGATTCTGCTTGTTTCGCTCAGCATCAGTTCATGTAAATCTTTCCAGGCATTTCGTTAATCAGCTTGTTCATCATTTTTTTATAGAACAATAATATTCCATTACCTTCAGGTACCACAACTTGTTCAGCCATTCCCCAATCGATGAGCATTCATTCCTTTTCCAATTCTTTGCTATCACAAAAAGAGCTACACAAAACTTTTTGCACATGTGGGTTCTTTTCCCTCCTTTATGATTTCCTTGGGATGTAGACCAAGTAATGGCGCTGCTGGATCAAAGAATATGCACACTTTTATAACCCTTTGGGCATAGTTCCATATCGCACTCTGGAATGGTTGGATCATTTCACAGTTCTACCAACGATGCATCAGTGTCCCAGTTTCCCCACATCCCTTTCAACATTCATCATTATCCTTTCTTGTCATCTTAGCCAGTCTGAGATGTATGAGGTGGTACCTCAGAATTGTTTTCATTTGCATTTCTCTAATCAGCAGTAGCTTACATTCTAATAAGGAGAAACCACTTTTGTAAGGAAAGACTGATGTCCTGAAAGTCAGGGTCAATGAATGGAAGTCAGTGGAAGGGCAGTCATTTGGACTTATGAGATCATGGGCCTCTTTTCTACCCTAATGTGGCCTGTAAAGCAACTAATTAAAAGCTGGGAGAGTCTAGACCTCCTCAAACAGGCTTATATGTTGTGACATATGCTGATAAGAGGAGGAACAAAGAAAAAGAGTTGAGTGAGAACTCAGCAGAGTTGCTTTTTTCATCTGTTTTTTTTTCTTTATGATTTCTTTGATTTTTAGAAATAAGTAGATTTGGGAGATAGAGGATCTGGGTTCAAATCTCAGCATTTTTATTTGTTAAACTATATGAAACTTAGGCAAATCCCTTCTCTCTAGGCTTCAAGTTCCTCTTCAGGAAAACAAGAGGCTTGATTTTGGATGATGTCTGAGGTCCTCTATAGAACTGTTACATATGAAATACTTGCTTCCTTTGTTAGAAAGTTCAAACCCTGTATTGGAATCCTGTGTAGTCTTGGTCATCCTGACACCAGGAGAGGGCAGTACATGCCCTAAGAGAAATTAACAGTAATACAGGAGCCCTAAAACATCTGTCTCTGAGTCCTTCCTGGGGAAGGAGAACATTGGCTTTGATAGCATCCATCCTTCTTGCAGGAGGGAATGGCATATCTCATGCACAGAAGAGCACGAAAGACCCAGATCCCTTTCTAAAATGTAACAGCGTAGGGCCTTCATGATATTTAGCCAGAGATAAAGAAAGCCAGGCTTTGGCCAACTTGTGTCTTAATTGTTCACTGCTAGCTGGGGGCAGAGGCTATAGAGGTTATTAATGATGATGGGCAGCGCAAATGCTGTGGTTTATAAGGGGAGAGCCATGATGATGTTTCTATCAGCAGTAGTAGTTGTTGCTATGAATATAATGACTTAAAAAATAAATTGGTTTTAATGATGGGAAATTTGGATAATAATAAACTTATATTCGAGCTTAGAACACAGAATGTCAGCACTAGGAAGATAATGTCAGAGCTGGGAGTGGGGGGTGAGGTAGGGATAGGAACTTTAGAATAGAGAATTTTAGAGGTAGGAAGACTTTTAGAGACCATCTAATCCAAGCCCTACATTTTGTAAAGGAGGAAGTAGGCTTTTTGGAAGAAATTTCTATCCTCTGACTGCTAAAAATAATTTTAATTTGTTTGAATTAGACAAATTTGAAATCTTTCTGTTTAGAGGGAGTTATTTTCAAAGCTATTGAGAATCTTTCTCCATATTTTTACCTCTTATTTCAAGCAGAAATGTTTTTCTTCTGTAGTGGGTAAGTCACTTGCCCAAATTTAATGACAGAATAGAGTCTAAAACCCACACTTTCATACTGATCATTCACTACATTTTATTTCTTGTTTGCCTTCTTTCTTATCTTCAAAATGAGGGGGTTGGATTAGATGAGCCCTGAGGTCCTTTTCGAATCAGAAGGTCAATGATTTAGTGATTTATCTGTTGGGGAGGGGAAGGGTTGATCAAAGACTAGGTTCTGTTATATGTTGATGTCTGCAGCAATATGGACTCATTGTATCTTCAGCACTCATTCAATCAGTCATTCAACAAACATTATTTAATCATCTACTTTGTTCCTTCTCTCTACCCTCAGCTCAGGTCCCTGATCCACAGTCCAGTCCACTCCCCTCTCCTGGGCTTCTCTGCAGTCAGCACATCCCTTCCTCAAGGCTACCTCTGGGTAAGTCCTATCCTCTTACCTCTATGTTCATAACACAGCAGGTTCCCTTTTTATCTCAGTACAGGGAAGAAAGGACTGATCCCCTGGATGGAAATATTGAAGCATTTGGTTCTAGATCCTATTGATGTTTTCAGAATCTAATTTTTGTCTTTAAAAGCTCAAACTGGTGGGTATCAGGGAGCAGGGTGAGGTATTAAAATTGTAGGCCTCAACACAAGCAGTCACTTTACAAATGCATGTCCTCACTTGCGTGTCATGGCATTGGTTAGTTGGAAGACTCCTTCATCCCTCCCTCCTTTCCTTCCCTCCTTTCCTTCCCTCCTTTCCTTCCTTCCTTCCTTCCTTCCTTCCTTCCTTCCTTCCTTCCTTCCCCTTCCTTCCTTCCTTCCTTCCTTTCTTCCTTCCTTCCCCCCTCCCTTCCTTCCTTCCTCCCTCCCTTCCTTCTTCCCTCCCTCCCTCCCTTCTTCCCTCCCTCCTTCCTTCCCTCCCTTCCTTCCTCTCTCCCTTCCTCCATCTGTTTCTTCCTTCCTTCCTTCCTTCCTTCCTTCCTTCCTTCCTTCCTTCCTTCCTTCTTTTTTTCCTAATTTCCTCATTTCCTCCCTTCTTCCTTCCCTCCCTCCTTTTCCCTGTCTTGAAAGCGAATTTTTTTTTCTCTTTTTCACCTCTGAACCCTTTCAAGATATCTTGGAGTTTCCTGGCTAAATTTCTTTCTTAAGGACCATGTCTTAAACCAATCTGATTCTATTTGGCCATCCGTAGGTCTTAACCCAAGCTCCATTCAGTCATTGGATCCTGATTGACTCAGTTTAAATGTAAATAGCATCATTTGTCTGAGAATCTTCCCCTCCCAGATTTATTCATTTCTTTATTTAGATTTTTTTAAAAAATTAAATGAAGGAGGAGATTCTTTGCCTCAATTACTGACTAGTTTTAATCACTAAATAGGTGTGGTCTCCACCTATTGACTAGCTTTGGTAATCAAACTGAGACCTGTTGAAAATCTCAGCTAGAAAAAGTCAAGCTCTTCCATTGCCTCCAGAATCATCTTCAGTCGTCCTGATCTCTATCTGTACACTAGACTCAGATGGCTGTGGAGTGGAAAGTGAGGCAGGTGTTTAATATCTTCATCTATAAAATGGGAATACTAGAAGGAAGATCTGTGAGATCCCTGACAGCTCAATGTATGATTCCATGAGCCAGTGTCCTCATTTACAGAGTAAGAAACTGAACTCCATTGGGAAGTAATAGATCCAAAGTTACACAATAATGAATCAACAGGTATTCAAACTCTCTTCAGAGGAGCCTTCAGACTGAATCCTAGACCCAACAGAATGATGATTCACCTTGTTCACTCTAGCCTTTCCTACTCCAGAGCCCACGGAGGGAGGCAACTTGAGGACACTGGTCCATTGCTTCTGCTGTTTTTGCTCCCATATCTCTCTGGTCAGCCCTCTCTGTCTCTCTGTCCTTTCAGGTTGCTGGTGGCCAGGACGGTGCTGGTGGCCAGGTGGAGATCTTCTCCCTGAACCGGCCCACACCTAGAATGGTCAAGTCCTTCCCTGTGGCCTCCCCTGTGCTCTGCATGGAATACATTCCAGAGAAGAACGAGGAGGAGGAGGACCAAGAATCGGGCAGGCCGGCCCCCGACCCCTCATCTGTGGTACATCCAACCATCTGCCTCGGGCTTCAGGACGGGAGGTGAGAGGACTTGGGGTGGTCACATTGTAGTTTCTGATCTTAGGATTGGGTCTAATGGATGGACAAATGAAAGGAAAAACATTTAATTGCTTATTATGTGCCAACCATTGTGCTAAGGTCTAGAGACAGAAATATAATCAAATAAGGCAGCCCCCTTCTTTTGCAGGGGAACATATCACATGAAAGGGAAGGGGGGTCAGGGTCAGTAGTGTTTTGGACAGGTAAGTAAAAGGGACATATGGAGATTGGTGTTCACGTATTGACGCAACCTTTTTGAGATGGTGTTTATTTGGTTACTCTCATTGCATACTTACGTGTGTGTATGTATCTGTTGGTCTATCTATCGGTCTCCTTATATTTTTCATGATTATCTCCTTCAAGCCACTGGAAAATAGTCCTGTGAGCCAGGGCAAGCATTGTCATCTCCTTTTCACAGATAGGGAAAGTGAGGTCCGTATTTTTACAGCTTCTGAGACTCAATTTCTTGCCTTTCTAGAAACTAGACCACATCTGTGTCAGATCTGTCCAGATCCAGGGTCTTAACCTGGGGTCCAGATTTCAGTTATTTGTGAACTTGGATGAGGAAAAAAATGACATTTTTTTTCAATATAATTAGTTTCCTTTGTAACTCTCCATGTTTTATTTTATGCATTAAAAAACCTTCTGCAAAGGGATATCCATAGCCTTCATCAGACACTGATAAAGGAGTTCTCGACCCAGAAGAGACCATCCTCTTTGGGTCAGATTATATGGGAAAAGGTTACAAGGTGTTTCAAAGCTGAGTCTTCTCTCTGTCTCTCCCCAGCATCCTTGTGTACGGCAGTGTGGACACAGGGACCCAGTGCTTGGCCTCCTGCAAGAGCCCCGGACTACAGCCTGTCCTATGCCTCTGTTACAGCCCCCACTACCTCTTTGCTGGCCTACAGGATGGGACTGTTGCTGCCTACCCCCAGAGCAGCGGTGAGGATGGATGGGCTGAGGGGAAGGGGGAGAGGCGTGTAAATACCTGGGGCTCCTGGTTACCTGGTTACCGCTACTCATTCTGTTCTGCTCAGGGGACTCTAGTTCAATCACATTTCATTTCAGAGCAATCAGATCTACTCTGTGCCAGTCGTTGTGCTGGACATTGGAGACACAAAGCAAATAATGGGTGGGTCAGGGCCCCTCGGCCCCTCACGTGCCATTGAGGGGAAGGGACAACATGTCCTGAAGTAAGTAAGCCCTGCTTACAAAGTGATTTCTGGGAGAAGGGCAGGAGTAAATGGTGGGAGCACCACGACTTCCCAAGGAAGGTGGCTCTTTCTGAGTATTGATGAAAATGAGGGATTCTAAGAGATGGAAGTGAGAAGGGTGGCCAGTGTGAAGTCCCTCCCAGCTGACATTATGTTCTAAAGTCCTTCCCAGCTCTGACCTCCTGGGTTCTAAGGGCCCTC
Source organism: Sarcophilus harrisii (assembly GCF_902635505.1). Classification (NCBI taxonomy): domain Eukaryota; kingdom Metazoa; phylum Chordata; class Mammalia; order Dasyuromorphia; family Dasyuridae; genus Sarcophilus; species Sarcophilus harrisii. The sequence continues at coordinate 566,257,065 of NC_045428.1, read as the reverse complement.
CCAGCCCTGATCTGTTGGGTTCTAAAGACCCTCCTAGCTCTGACAGTCTCTGATTCAAGGAATCTTCTACCTCTGACATTAGATATTGGTCATTCTGAGACTTGTGCTTCAGCTGAGAATGGGACAGGATCATTTCTAAGATTCTTAGAACCCTTGGGTTCTACCACATAACACTGCACCCCTGGCTGGTGGGGTGGGAGGGCAGGTGGGGATCGGAGGCAGAAATCCTCCTCCCAGACACTGACCAGTGCAGTAGCTCCTCAAGATCTCCTGCCATCGGGATTCCACATTTCTTTGGTTTCTCTCTCAGGAACAGAGAGGGGGATTTTGACTCAAACCTAGCAAGGACTTTGTAACAACCGAAGCTTCCCAAGGAGGGAACCAGCTACTTGCAGCAGTCCTGGGCTCTCCTGGCCAGCGGAGAACCGACCAGCTGTCAGGGCTGCGCTGGGTGGGGTGGGGGCTCCGAGGCCCTCGCGCTTCTCCGATTGGCCGACAGTGGCAGGAGGGAGCCAAGCACTCGGGAGCAGAGCCTGGGCCGGAGAACGATCAATCCTTCCGATGGGGAGGACGATGGCCATAGATCCTATTGCCTTCCTTTTCCCCTTCACTGCGGCTCTAATTGCTGTGTCATCCCAGCCTGTTGCAGGGTTATAAACGGATATTTGTACTGAGCTTTTTTTTGTTTTTTTTTTTTTTGCCACTTGGCAGTATGTTGGTATTTTTAATTAGCTTTTGATAAGGCATTTATAGTTTTTAATTAAAGGGGGAAGAGGGAGGGGAAAAATACCCTTTCACCATCAGACAGAGTGTGCGTGTGAATGTAAATTTGTGCTTAGATCCTCAGAGATCTCGACCAACGATTCTAACTTTTCTGTTCCTAGTCTGCTCTCGCCTCCTTATTGGGCTGGGCACAGTGTAACAGGCCCTTTTTCTCCGTCTCCTCCATGCCTGACCCTCAAACTATGGACAGACTTGGGGTCCATGTCTTACCTGACCCTTACATTGGGCACTGAAAGGATCACTGGCTGGGGAAGCAGGGAGTTAGAGGTGGAGTCTCAGCCAAGCGGGATGGAGAAGCTGGAGGGAGTGAGGTCCAAGAGTCCAGGGTGGGCTCTTGTGAAGGGCGCTCTCTTCTCCTCCATCCTCTTGATTTCAGAGAGATTTCCTTTGTTTTGGTCCAGAACTGGAAGCTAATCGGCCCTTAGAGCCTAGGGTGTCAGAGCTGGGAGGGCCCTTAGAACCCGGGAGGTCAGAGCTGGGAGGGCCCTTAGAACCCAGGAGGTCAGAGCTGGGAGGGCCCTTAGAACCCAGGAGGTCAGAGCTGGGAGGGCCCTTAGAACCCAGGAGGTCAGAGCTGGGAGGGCCCTTAGAACCCAGGAGGTCAGAGCTGGGAGGGCCCTTAGAACCCAGGAGGTCAGAGCTGGGAGGGCCCTTAGAACCCAGGAGGTCAGAGCTGGGAGGGCCCTTAGAACCCAGGAGGTCAGAGCTGGGAGGGCCCTTAGAACCCAGGAGGTCAGAGCTGGGAGGGCCCTTAGAACCCAGGAGGTCAGAGCTGGGAGGGCCCTTAGAACCCAGGAGGTCAGAGCTGGGAGGGCCCTTAGAACCCAGGAGGTCAGAGCTGGGAGGGCCCTTAGAACCCAGGAGGTCAGAGCTGGGAGGGCCCTTAGAACCCAGGAGGTCAGAGCTGGGAGGGCCCTTAGAACCCAGGAGGTCAGAGCTGGGAGGGCCCTTAGAACCCAGGAGGTCAGAGCTGGGAGGGCCCTTAAGAACCCAGGAGGTCAGAGCTGGGAGGGCCCTTAGAACCCAGGATGTCAGAGCTGGGAGGGCCCTTAGAACCCAGGAGGTCAGAGCTGGGAGGGCCCTTAGAACCCAGGAGGTCAGAGCTGGGAGGGCCCTTAGAACCCAGGAGGTCAGAGCTGGGAGGGCCCTTAGAACCCAGGAGGTCAGAGCTGGGAGGGCCCTTAGAACCCAGGAGGTCAGAGCTGGGAGGGCCCTTAGAACCCAGGAGGTCAGAGCTGGGAGGGCCCTTAGAACCCAGGAGGTCAGAGCTGGGAGGGCCCTTAGAACCCAGGAGGTCAGAGCTGGGAGGGCCCTTAGAACCCAGGAGGTCAGAGCTGGGAGGGCCCTTAGAACCCAGGAGGTCAGAGCTGGGAGGGCCCTTAGAACCCAGGAGGTCAGAGCTGGGAGGGCCCTTAGAACCCAGGAGGTCAGAGCTGGGAGGGCCCTTAGAACCCAGGAGGTCAGAGCTGGGAGGGCCCTTAGAACCCAGGAGGTCAGAGCCGGGAGGGCCCTTAGAACCAAGGAGGTCAGAGCTGGGAGGGCCCTTAGAACCCAGGAGGTCAGAGCTGGGAGGGCCCTTAGAGCCCAGGGTGTCAGAGCTGGGAGGACCCTTAGAACCCAGGAGGTCAGAGCTGGGAGGGCCCTTAGAACCCAGGAGGTCAGAAATGGGAAGGCCTTTAGAACACGGGAGGTCAAAGGTGGGAAGGACTTTGAACCTGTAATGTCAGGGGTTGGTTAGATCTTAGAATGTCTAATGTCTAATCTGAGAAGGTCATTAGAGCACAGAATGTCAGAGCTGGGAGGGATTAGAGTATTTAACTGTGAAGGGCCTTGCATATCAACTAGATAACTCGCCACTTAAAAGAAACTGGGACTTGAAAAGAAAAACTGTTTACCTTGAACAAGATGAGCTTTCAGTTTTTACCTTTCTTGCTTTGATGCTTCAGGGAGAGGTCAGGCCAGTTGCTCTTTGCTTCTTTCGAAATTTGAGATTTTATGATGAGGTGGTATGGTCTTCTTGGCCTGTGCTGACCTTCTCTTTGGGGAATTAGTCTGTACTTATGCTAATTGTGAGGGAGAGCAAAACTTTATTGTGGTAACTGCATGGATACATCCATTCATCTGCCTATCCCTCCCTCTCTCCCTTCCTCACTCCTTCCATCCATCCATCTATCCATCAATTTTAGTAGGCTGATAATGTCTTAACCTAATTTAATTGGCCTTCTGGACTCTGGGAGCTTTGCAGGTAGTCAGTGATTAAAATCAGCAATCCATAGATTCCAGAGATAATTTCACTCATGTACGTGATCACAGAACTACATGATGTTGGATGAGGATGGCCCTTCAAACACAGAATGTCAGAGCCGGGAGGGCCCTTAGAACCCAGGAGGTCAGAGCTGGGAGGGCCCTTAGAACATGGGATGTCAGAGTTGGGAGGGCCCTTAGAACCCAGGATGTCAGAGCTGGGAGGGCCCTTAGAACCCAGGAGGTCAGAGCTGGGAGGGTCCTTAGAACCCAGGAGGTCAGAGCTGGGAGGGCCCTTAGAACCCAGGAGGTCAGAGCTTGGAGGGTCCTGAGAACATAAATGGGGAAAGATATTAACATTAGGAAAGAGTTGGGAGAGACTTCAAAACATGAAATGTCAGAGCTAGAAGCCATCTTAGAACATGTAATAACAGAACTAGAATAGCCCTTAGAACATAAGAGTGTTAGAGCCAAGAAGGACCTTAGGATATTATATATCAGAGATAAAACAGGCTTATTGATCTTCAATTTCCATCCCCTAATTTCCAAATCAGGAAACTGAGATCTGAAGAACTGATAGCGTTTTCTTGAAGCCACATTTTTAAACATAAATAGTAAGTACGTAGTGAAACTGGGACGTAACATCAGAGTTCCTGACGTTGATGGGCAGAGGGCACTTTTGTGTGCCCAGGTAATGTCTGCTCTCTATTCTGCCCCCAGCACCAAGTGCTTCTCCAGCTCACCCCTGGATCTTGCTTTCAGCTCCCCCTTTTCAGACTTGCTCTAATAGGCTGCTCAGCTTGGCCTGCCGTGCCTAGGGGGTGAGATGGTCTCCTTCCAGCCTGTGGGAGGGGAACTCCCGCTCCCCAAATGAAGGTGCCTTTCCTGAGACAGGGCTTTCATCTCCCTTAATCTGGCTCTGCAGAGTTGATGACAGGCCGGGTTGCAGCAGCTAGATGGATGGGCTGTCATACTATGTGTGAGAGCTAGCACTGGAGGGGCAGCAAGGTGAACCAACGAGGGCTGGGCCGGCCAGGGTATCCTGAGGGGGTGCAGTTCAGAAGCCCCTTGGAGTCCCTCAGAAAAGGACACTCTTGCCTTCATTAGGAAGTCAATAAGCATTCAGCAATTCAGCACCTGTTCCAGGTGCTATGTTAAATACTGGGGATACCAAGAAATGCTCCCCCCCAATGAACAAAGGTGGGCAGCAAATGTATGGAAAGAAAACTGGATTTGAAGCCAGAAGGCCTGCAATCAAATCCTGGCTTTGTCACTTTAAGCCTCTTTTGCAAAATAGGACCATGGGGTAACAGGAACTAGTTTTTAGACTTGAAAAGGACTTTGGAGATCCTAGAGTCCAATCCTCCGAATTTATAGAAGAGGAAAGGGGACCTACTGAAGGGAAGGAATACTAACAGCGACCTAGGGGCAGCCAAGTTCCTGACCCCCAGGGCAATGTTTTGTTTTTCTGTACCAGAGATTCCCCTCCTAAAGAAGGCCTTGAGGAATGAGCTTGAGCCCTGTAGCCTGTTACTGCTGCAGCAGGACTGAAACGTCACATTGGCTCTTTTCTAACAGAAAGGGGATGCTCTCCCCAGGGCTTCCCTGGTTGCTCCCAGAAGGCTTTGCTTCAGGATGGGATCCTTCATGCCTACCTCTCCCCCACTCATCAGGCTGGAAAGCCCCGAACTACACCCCCCTCCCCAAGCCTAGGAGAAGCAGCTTGCTTGGGAAAACAATGAGGCATCCTTTCCCCTCCAGTCCTCTCATTTGGTGATATAGTGGGAAGCACCCAGGTGGTCAAGCCAAGGGGGCACGGTCCCTGCTCTCCCATCTACCACTTGTACGTTGTTTTTCCTCCCCCCTAAAATGAGACGATGAATTTAGCGTCATCTCCAAGGACTTGCTCCGTGCTTGGGAGGATGGTACTCAGGGCTGGAGGGGCCTTGGAGCCGCCAGACCAGCCTACTTATTACTGAAGAGGAAACTGAGGCTGAGAGGTTTCTGTGGAGCTGGGAGGGCACACTGACAGCAGCTTAGTGGCAGAGGCGAGCCTAAGACTTGGTCTCCTAACTCTCCCAGCCCCCTGTCCTCCCCATTCCTCCCAGAACCAGGAGGGTTCCCATCTGCCCTCCGTCTGCCCCCCACTCCTTGTGACCCTGGGACAAAGGGGGCTCAGGTTCCTCATTCACAGATTGGGGTGGAGCTGGTAAGGGAAGCTGAGGGACCAATGCTGGCTCTGGGGCTACCATGCTCTCTCCCACCACTAGAGGGCAGGGCTGGTCCTCACATCTCCCCAGGTTCTTCTGTCTCTCAGCATCTCATCCCAACATCTGCTAACTGTCCATGCTCTGGGGAGGGGGAGGGGGTGTAATTCCTTCTGGAAGGCTCCCTTCCCCTGAAATGGGGAGCCTCGGCCGGTACCAGGTCTGCAGGGGTGTGGAGGGGAGTGAGCCATGGGATGTGTCCATGAGAACGCCAAAGGGACAGTTGGACCAAGAGCGAAGCCTTGGGGTTCGCCTTCTAGACAGACCTTGTGGGCAACGAGGTGCAGATAACGCCGTCTCTGGAAATGGACAAATGAAACAACATTTTTGGAGAAGTTGGTTCCAGGTCCGACATCCCAGGTTCTAAGGGTCCTCCCAACTCTGACCTCCTGGGTTCTAAGGGCCCTCCCAGCTCTGACCTCCTGGGTTCTAAGGGCCCTCCCAGCTCTGACCTCCTGGGTTCTAAGGGCCCTCCCAGCTCTGACCTCCTGGGTTCTAAGGGCCCTCCTGGCTCTGACATCCTGGGTTCTAAGGGTCCTCCCAGCTCTGACCTCCTGGGCTCTAAGGTTCCTCCCAGCTGTGACCTCCTGGGTTCTAAGGGCGCTCCCAGCTCTGACATTCTATGTTCCAAGTATTCTTCCATCTCTATCATTTTATGTTCTAAGCAGCATTTTATAATGTCTGAATCTTTTTTCTCAGGTGGCCTCTGGGAGATGGAGAGCCCACCAACGTGCTTGACCGTGGGGCCAGGACCCATCCGAACCTTACTGAGCCTGGAGGATGCTGTGTGGGCCAGTTGTGGACACCAGGTCACTGTGCTGGATGCTACGACTTTACAGACTCAGGTACCAGCCTCTGCCTGGCTTCATCTGCTCCCTCTTGTTCCTAACCTCTAGCTTGTGGGACTGGGCTTCCATATATAAACTGGTCCCCGTTCTATAAACTTCCATTTGTTCCTCCCCTCGTCAGTGAGCAACAGCTGTGTCATAATGAACCTTTGGTCTCCTTCCTCAGCAGCTTAGGGCTTTTCGTAGGCTTAGTGAGTCTGGAATCACTGGGTTCTAGCTTCGTTTCTTTCTTTTTGAGGGGCAAGACAATGGGGTCACACAGCCAGTAAGTGTCGAACATCTGAGGCCACATTTGAACTCGCGTCCCCCTGACTCCAGCTCTGCCCACTGCACCACCTTGCTGCTCCCCTAGCTTAGTCTCAGTTATCCCCTTTGGAAAGTGTGCTGGTGTGGGAGCTGGAGCCTTTGGGCTTCCATGCAGTCTCTGCCCTCTGTATTTCTCTGTGTGCGACTCAGTTACTCACGCTGTGACTAGAGGTTAGGCTGGATAATTTGTGCAGCAACATTCTTCAGTACCTACTATGCGCAAAGTATTGCAGTTAAGTCTCAGCATTCACTGAGTACATAGAATGCGCCTAAGCCTTGGGGAGAAAAGACAAAGACTCTCCAAGTAGCTTATAATCTCTTGTAGGGATAAGACACAGTCACAGTTCATATAATCTGGGGTCAGCAGAGCTCAGGCAGACGGCAGCTCTAGGAGAATTTGGGGACGGAAGGGCCCGCGTTGTTCTGGGTAAATTCCATAAACCTTCGGATCACTCTCTGAATTTTATTTATTTATTTATTGGTTTTTTTTTTTTTAATTTTATTTTTTTTACTTTTTTTTTTTACTGAATTTTATTCTGTAAAGGAAGCAGAGGGAAAAGCCTCCAGGCCTCCTTGACTCCCTCCAGCTTCCCGAGCCTACTCAGTCCCTGTCTGGGGGTTGTCCAGTAGGAAGAAGCCCTGGATGGAGGCAGCAGAGGCTTTTCCTCCCTTGCTCACGGTTATGCTGGAGGGGGGGCGTTTGGTCTTGCCAGGGGCCGCCTGGGTGGCTGCCCTCCCCCACTTCCTAAGGTGGTCTGGGGCTATTCAGGTCCCATTGGTGTTACCAGGACATGTCTGAATAGTAGAGGCAGCAGCAGCAGCGGTGATCAAAGCAGAAAGGCTCAGAGGGTCCTAGGCTAACAGGAAAAGACTTTTCTCCCCATCCCTCCTGGCCACCATTTTACATGTTATAGCCCCAGAGAAGTCCCCTCCCTAAGATCACTGACAAGCAAAGCTGAGATTCGAACTCAGCTCCTCTGATTTCCAGGGCAGCTTTTCCTGAGATACCCTGTTTCAAGAGTAAGTTTCTGAGCCACTTGCACCCTCAAGTCTCATCCTCTCAAATAGGATTTCGATTTTGATTGTTGTTATTTTCGTGGTTAACAGCGGAATCCTGGGCAGGATTTCTGTCATCTCCCCCATAATTCTCATCTCTCCCATGACCCTCATTTCCCCCCTAGCCCTCATCATTCCTCTGAAACCCCTGAGGGCTGAGAGCTGGTGTTGGAGGGAGACATCATCATGGCTTCTCTCTGCTCCTGTTTCTCTCTTTGTACACACACTCTCTTCTTCCTTCCTTCCCTCCTTCTTTCCCTCCCTCTTTCCCTGCCCTTCTCTCTCTCTCTCGATCTCTTTCTCTCTCTCTCTCTTTGTCTCTGTCTCTCTCTGTATCTGTCTCTCTGTCACTTTGTCTCTGTCTCTGTCTCTCTCTCTCTCTGCCTCTTTCTCTGTCTCTGTCTCTCTGTCTGTCTGTCTGTCTGTGTCTCTGTCTCTGTCTCTCTCGATCTCTCTCTCTCTCTCTTCTCTGAGGCAATTGGGATTAAGTGACTTGCCCAGGGTCACACAGATAGGAAGCGTTATCTGTCTCAGGCCAGATTTGAACTCGGGTCCTCCTGACTTCAGGGCTGGTGCTCTATCCACTGCGCCTATTTTTATTTAAACTAGAAGAAAATTGGAAGTCCTCCAGTCCAACCCCCTCATTTTATATGGAGCAACTGTGGCTCAGAGAGAAGCTGACTTCTCTGTCAAAGACACACCCAAGGATTGGGCTTATTATGGGCAGAATCCGGCTCCCGTGCCCTCTCTCTGTCACCTCGTTAACATTGTAGGGCTGCCTTTGCCTGCTCTGCACACCTTCGGCTCTCTTCAGGGCTCAGGGTCTCTTCTCCAGGTCCGCTCTGGATCCTCCCTGGAGCATGTCGATGACAGAGCTAGCACTGGGTCCCAAAGTCTGTCCCACCCCTGGATGTGACCGCCCCGAAGTGGGGGCTCTCTAACACAGTCTTCCAGGCAAGGAAGGATGGGCTGCTTCTTGATTTCACTTTATTCTTCTCTACTAAACCCTGCACACCCTAACGTGGGTGGGCTTTTCTCCCCCAATACTTGGAGGATGCAAAAGGGAAAGATCAAGTCGGGCTGGTGGTCCTTCTCCCCTCTGACGCCCCCCTTCCCTCTGTTTCCCTCCTGTCCCCCTTCTCCATCCTGACCCAGCCTGAACAGCCAGTCTCCTGAAAGGCTGGCTCCTGCCTGCCTGCCCGGGGCCAGAGTGCACAGCAGCCTCCAGCTTTCGCTATGATGATTTAAGATTAGTTCTGTGCTCGAGGCTCTTAAAAGGGGATCAATATGGCCTTTCACCTGCGTTTTACACCATGCTGGAGCACCATGGGGGGAGGGGGAGGGCGGTGGGGGCCCAGAGCAGCAGAAGCTCCAGCCTCAGCAGTCCAGCCAAATTGAAAAGTTTCAGGGCCCAGCGAGATGCAGGCGGCGAGCCTTCGGCACACACAATCATTTTTCCATTCTGCACAGTAACAAGGTGAATGCTATCCATATTTAATAAAGAGTCGCTCTTGCAGTTTGGAATGGAATAGAAATGGGGCTCAATCGACAGCCACGGAGGCTCTGGAAATGGCTGCTAATGAGGGCCTGGGCCTTCCTCTGTACTTTGTCCTTTGGCCTTCCCCTTCTGGCTCTCACCACTGAAGGGGGGGCAGAACGGTGCTTTGGGGGGCTTGATGTCCATGGTTAGTGTGTGTGTGTGTGTACAGATAAACACAGGACATCTCTCTCTAATCTCACCGCTGTATGAATAGCCAGACAATCTGGTGAGAGCTCTCCGGAGGCAGCTCAGTGAATAGAGGCCTTCTTGGCGTCAGGAAGGCCCAAGTTCAAATCTCAGACACTTAGTAGCTCCGGAACCCTTAACTTTAAGTTTCCTCATCTGTAAAATGGGGATAATAACAGCCCCTATCTCCTGAGCACTAAATGAGATAAAATATGTAAGCCCTTTGAAATCCTTAAAAGGCCTGCATCCATAAATAAATGCTAACTAGCTATTATTAGGAGTCCCAGCATCAAAAGAGCTTCAGAATTGAAAGAGACCTCAGTGATGCTCTAGCTCAAAGCTTCTTAAACTGTGGCTTAAGACCCCATAGGGTGGCTTGGAAATGAATATGGGGGATGTAAAATTATGATTCATTATCAGTAAATGTTTGATTTGTATAACTATTTTATTTATGCAGTTGGAGTCAAGTAAAATTTACTGGGTGAAAATGAGTCTTGAATGGGGTAGTGCAGTGTATATCCAGAAAGGAACGTGCCCGTACAAGGGCATGCAATGGAGGGCATCTTGGCTTGGGCTTGAAGCACTCCAGGAAGGGGAACCCATTAATTTTAAGACCTAATGTATGTCATTGTTGGAGAGCTGTCCCCAGCAGGACTTCTATCCTAAGCCTGACTCTTTTTACCCTCTCTTTCTGATATTTTTTCCTTTTTTAATAATAGATTTTAATTTTCAAAATACATGCAAAGATAGTTTTCGACATGCAAAACCTTGTGTTCTAATTTTTTTCTCTCTTCCTTTTCCCCATCCCCTCCCCTCAACAAGTAATGCAATGCAGGTTAAATTTGTGCAATTCTTCTAAGTATATTTCCACATTTATCCTGCTGCACAAGAAAAATCAGATTAAAAAGGAAAAAAAGAAAGAAAACAAAAAGCAAGCAAATGACAACAAAAAGGTGAAAATTCTAGGTTGTGATCCACATTCAGTTTCCACAGTGCTCTCGCTGAAAACAGATGGCTCTCTCCATCACAAGTCTGTTGGAATTAGCCTGAATGACCTCATTATTGAAAAAAAGTCATGGCCATCAGAATTAATCATCATATAATCTTGATGTTGCCATGTACAGTGTTCTCTTGGTTCTACTCACTTCACTCAGCATCAGTTCATGTAAGTCTCTCCAGGCCTTTCTGAAATCATCCTGCTGGTCATTTTTTACAGAACAATAATATTCCCTAACATTCATATACCAACTAATATATATCTAATACTAATTCATATACCATCTAATGGACGTCCACTCAGTTTCCATTTCCTTGCCATTACAAAAATGACTGTAACAAACATTTTTGCACATATGGGTCCCTTTCCTTTTTTGTGATCTTTTAGGATATAGGCCCAGTAGAGACGCTGTTGGAGTATGCACAATTTGATGGCCCTTTGGGCATAGTTCCAAATTGTTCTCCTGAATGATTGGATCAGTTCACAACTCCAGCAACAATGCATTAGTGTTCCAGTTTTCCCACATTCCCTCCAACATTTATCATCATCTTTTCCTGTCATCTTGGCCAATCTGAGAAGTGTGTACATCTGTCTGTCACTTTTATTTTTATTTTATTTTAAAGCTTTTTAGTTTGAAAACATATGTAGAGATAATCTTTAACACTCACCCTTGCAAAATCTTGCGTCCCAAATTTTTTCTCTCTTCCTTCTCTCCACTCCCCTAAGTGGCAAGTAATCCAAAACATGTTAAATATGTGCAATTCTTCTATACAGATTTACCCATTATCATGCTGCACAAGAAAAATCTGTCTCTTTTAAAATTTGGTGAGTCAGTTGGGGTTAAGTGATTTTCCCCAAGATCATAGCTAGTAAGTGCCAAATGTCTGAAGTTGGATTTGAACTCGGGTCCTCCTGCCCTCCAGGACCAGTGCTCCATCTACTTCAGCACCTGGCTGCCCCTTCTCTGTCACTCCTAATATGTCCTCTGAGGCCAGAAGAAGAAATCTCCTATCTTTCCCATGGACTGGAGATGGCGTTTCATGACCCTGAGATCCCACTTTATCCCACCTGGTTCAAGGCTCCTCCCCATTCTGCTTGTTCTCCTCTCGATGCCCTCTGGCTTGTCTTGCAGCCTCCAGAACAAATTCTCCAGCGGGGTTCTGAGCAGGGCATTGCTTCCCTCTCTGGACTTTCCTCACTTGGGAAAGGGGGATGTCCCTTCTCTGGCCCTCTCTTGGATGTGTGGCAGATGTGGGGCATGTTCAGACCTGGAAAATGGGGATAACAGCTCTCATGCTATGGAAACCCACAGGGTTGCTCAATCAAGACAAAGCCCGGGCTCTGGGGAGGGGCAAAGGGAGATGAAGGAGAAGGGGGGGGGTCTCCCTTCATAACTGTCTCTTTAGCCATAATAATTCAGTTGTTCTTACATTTGGTCAAAATGTTTGGATCTGGTTCCCTGCCACCGTTGTCCCTTGGGCTCGTCCAGGAAGAAGGGCTTCTTTTAAGTTCTCCTAAGCTCTACGCCGTTGCTGGCTTTCCCACCTCATGCCTTAGGATTTTCTGAGTTAATCCCTCTGTCCCTCATCCTTGCAGCATTAATCTTTTTCTGCCTCAGTTTCCTCCCCTGGAAAATGAGGTTACAGGAGCTTCTCCTTCCCAGGGTGGTTGTGAACATTAAATATTTGCACAGCACTTAGCGCAGTGCCTTAATAAATGCTAATCCCCTTTCTGGTTTTATTGAACCGTGGGGTTTTGCATCCCTTTCCCGGTCTTTGGGAGACTGAGGCCGCCCCATCCCCTGCCTGTGGGGCTTTGGGGGGTGACGCTGGTCAGCCCCAGCTGGAGGGCCAGGTCTCTCCTGAGGATGCGCGCTCCTCTCCCCGCCGCTGGCCTCCTGCTGCCTGGGGCTCGCTGCCCGGGGTCTTCTTGCTCTCAGCGGGGGCGTGGCGGGCCTGTCAGCAGCAGTGTCACGCACCCAGGGCCTGTGTCAACACAGCGGCCTCCACCTTCATTATCTAGATGGCCACCATCAGAGGCTAATCCAGTCTTCCAGGAGTTCATTTTCTGTGCTCGCTGGAGGGAGAAGCAGGCAGGGATGATGCCTGCATCTTAATTTAAAGAAACAGGCGGCCCAGGGCCCCGACCCCGACCAGCCGTCAGCCCCCCCCGAAGCCCGTTTCTGACTGGGGCTGTGTCTGCCCGCGGCCTGGTCCCCGGGGACCCAGGTGGCCTGAAGGAAGAAATTCATTCCCCTGTTCCCCAGCCCTGGTGGTCAGGGAGCAGGACCTGTTGGTCCCCAGGCAGCCTCTGTAGAGAGCTTCAGTAGGGTTAGAAAGACTTTGCTAATACATTCCACCCTTCCCCTGCTATGGAGCATGACAGGCAGAAGGCAGACCATGTTCTTCAGGACTGGCAAACCGAGGGTCAGAATAGGGAGGTCCTTAGAGCCCAGGAGGTCAGAGCCAGGAGGGCCCTTATTAGGGTAAATTGCCCTCAGAATAGAGAGGTACCTTAGAACAGAGAGTGTAACACTGTCATTCCCTGCCTTTTACGTATCTGTGTGCGTATTGTTTTTCCCCAGGAGAAGATAAGCTCTTTGAGGGCAGGAACCGTTTTATTTTGTCCTGGTATCTCCAGTACTGAGCAGTGAGCCTGGCCATGTAGGCCCTCAAAAAGTGACGGTTACAATGTAGAATATTTGTGTTCACAGAACATTCGCCCTGGGAAGGCTTTGAGATGATGTAGCCCTGCCCTTGTTCACACAGGACACTGATTCTCCTCCTTCTGTCCTGGAACGGAGGGTTCCCCATTTTTCCTCAAGCTTTTGCCCGGCAGTAAAGGTTTGATCCATTCGTACCATTCACGCCACTTGTGCTATGATACTTGACTGGTTTTTTTTTTCTCTGAGTGATGATAATAATAAGGATAATGACTGATATTTATATATGGCACATACTATGTGCCAGGCACTGCGCTAAAGGCTTAACAAATATTGTCTCATTTCATCCTTATCAAAACCCTGGAGGTACGTGCTATTATTATGCCCAAACCCCACTTTACAGATGAGGAAACTGAGGCAGACAGAGTGAAATGACTTGTCTGTGGTCTTCTGGACTCCAGATCTGCTGCCCTATCCACGGTGACACTGTTTTCCAGAGTCTTAAGGGGTTGATTCCAAGTAGGAGGTGGGGGAAGCAATGAATTAAATTCATTGTAAGTATTTAGTGAGCCCCTGGCTGGCTGCTTAGCTCGGTGCAGTGCTGACAGGGGTTCGGGGCAGACCAGTGAGCTTGTTTCCATCTTTACCCCCCCCCAGCACCCCTACTCCCTTACTGGGTCCTCTTGACAATTTAAGCCATTAATCACCGGAATACAGATGCTGCAGAGCAGCATGGAGGTCGCCAGTCAAAGCCTGTGTCCTGTCAGGGTCAGAAGCCATCTTCCAGCTGCATAGACATTTATTAAGCTCCTCATCTGTGTCTGGTACCATGCTAGGTAGTGGGGATACAAAGGCAATTATGGGGTGATCCCCTGGGGGGGGGGCTAAGCCATGGAGACAGAGTGATTATGGGAGGGATAAGGGAGGGGGAGCTCTCTGAATGGGGCAGCCAAGAAAGGCTTCTCAGGGGAGGTGGACCCAAACTAACTGGAGGATTCTAAGAAAAAGACCTCAGGTGGGACAGTGTCCCTGTGCAAAGGAATTGCAGAGTTATAGAGAATAGTTCATGTTATTCTGTTGTGACTTTATTGAGTGTTTTCTTGGCAAAGATGCTGGAGTGGTTTGCCATTCTCCTTTCCAACTCATTTTACAGATAAGGAAACTGAGGCAGAGAGGGGGAAGTGACTTGCCCAAGGTCACATAGCTAGTAAGTGTCTGAGGCTGGATTTGAACTCAGGAAGAAGATGCGTCTCCCTGACTCTAGACCAGATACCTTATGCACTATGGTGTCCCCCAACAATGAGAATTATCCGAAAGGTAGAATGGATTCTCTTGGGAGTTCATGGGGGATCCCAGAATTACAGCTGAACCTCGTGTGGCATCTGGTCCAATCACCTCATTTTACAGTTGGAAAACTGAGGCCCGGAGAATGAATGCTGAGATCACACACAGTGTATCAGAGGCAGAATCTGAATCTGGGTCTTCTGATTCCAGAATCTCAGGGGCTTCTCAGCCGTCATCTAGTCTATTCTCACCTCGTTTTAATTTTTTAACTGGAACCTGTGATTTCCTCAGTGGACGGAGTCCTCAGTAATACATTTCCTCCCCCAGTGCAGATTGACACTCGCCTCTCAATTGATGGTCTTAAGGAGTGCACTTTGCTCAAGGTCACACAGGTACTATTGGTCAGAGATCTTCCTGACTTTTGAGTTTAGTTTTTATAAAAAGCCGGCTTTAACGGTAGAAGTGAGGAAGAGGAGACACAATGGAATAATTTGCCCAAGTTGACCCAGGAAGTGATCCAGCTTTTCTATTTATGTGTAATTTGGTTTTATTTCTCTGTGAAAGGTAGACGATGTCCCAGTAAGTACTAAATAAATGAAGGAAATCAGGTTCTTTGCCCTCCAAATTCAGTGCCCTTTCCGTACCAGGAGAACCACAGTCATTTCCTGTAAAATGGGCATAGGAACCTCATTGAATGGATAGTTGATCACAGAGTACTGGTTTCCCAGTTGGGGGGCTTGTGTTGCACTCCTGCGGGCCTGAACTTGGACTTGGGGCCTCTGGGGACCTGTGTGTGATGGACTCGTAGACCTATGTACTATCCCACGAACGCCTGCCCTGCCATCCCCCGGGCTTGGCACAAGAGTGCCCTGGCTGGTGAGTGTGCTTCGTCACGTGGGGCATCACGACTGGAGACCGAGGGTGGAGAGGCAGCTGCTGGGGAGGGGGGCAAGCGCGGCAATCAGAGGGGGCTTGATGGAGGGCCTCGAGTTAGAGATGGCTCCCGGCTTCGAGCCGCGTGGATGAAGGGCACTTAGTGCGAGATGTGTTCTCCATCATAATCTGCTCTCTCCGCCCATGGCATCCGCCGGCTGTCCCCGTCTCCCCAGCTCTTAGGCTCTGCCCTCTGACCTCATCACTAATATTTCTTGTCACTAAACACGACAAGGGGAACGCATCTTGAGGGCCCTCGGCGTAAACAGAGTTTACAGAATTGCGTCTGCCCCCTCTCGCCGGCCCCCCTCCCCTGGCATCCCACCCTTAATTTTCACATTTAGTGCCCAAACTGAGTTTGCATGTATTAGCTGTTGTAAATCTTTCATAACAACGCTACGCAGCATGAATAATGCATCACAGCCCTGTATTAGTTTTCTGTCTCCTATCTTATTTATGACACAAAACGGGTGGGAATTTGCAAAAGTGGAATCTGGGCGCGGGGGTTCCTGGGTAATCATATGCAAATTGGCGTGAGGACTGAGAGATTGACTGGGTTCCCGTAATACCGAGAAGCTGCCACCCTGGCGAGTCCCGGTGTTTGGACCACTGAAGTGTGAAAGAGTGAAGGTCCCATGGCTTGGGAGAATGATGTTGTTTTTCGTTTTTGGTGTGGAGTTTGGTTTTGTCTTTTGGTTGTGGGAGGCTAGGGAGAAGTGTTTTTGAAGCTGGCAGGTAAAACTCGAGAAAATTGACTTCTAGGCACTGTGGGAATCGGGAGATTGTTGTTGTTCAGTTGTGACTGCCTCTTTGTGATCTCAGTCGGGGTTTTCTTGGCAGGGATGCTGCAGCGGTTTGCCATTTTGCTCTTGAGCTCAATTGACAGAAAAGGAAACTGAGGCACACATGGTGCAATGACTTGTCCAATGTCACACAGCTAATAAGTGTCTGAGCCCAGATTTGAACTTAGGTCCTCTTGACTCCAGGTCAAATGCCCTTTTCACTCTGCTACTGGGAGGGCTCTTATAACAGGAGATCAGAACCTGGAGGCAGTCTTAGAACCCAGGAGGTCAAGGATGGAAGAGAGTCTTAGAACCCAGGAGGTCAGAGCTGGGAGGGCCCTTAGAACAGAGAACTTTATGGCTAAGAGGGATCTTAGGCAGTCAAACACTGGAACTGAGAGGAAACCCAGAACAGACTGTCAGAGCTGGAAGGGAACTTAGTGTCCTCCTTTTGCTCATGAAGAAGTCAAAGGGGTTCCAGTTGACTTCTCCGCGGTTACCTAGGAAGTGATGGGGCTGGAAAGCTAAGCCGGTTCCTTTCATTCTTTCTTTTATTCTGTCTCCTTCCACCCTCCCCTGCCCGCCATCAGATCAATCCAAAAAGAGAAGTTTCTGGTATATATCTCAGGACACAGCTCTTGCACTTTCCCCTCCAGGTCAGCCAGATCATCCGTGGCTTTCCTCTCTGTCCCTTTGGCCCCCGGCGGTTCTGACCCATGAAACAGCTTCCACTTTCTCTGCAGACAGGGCTTGGGCTGTGCTTTTGATAACCCTGTTGTCATCTGGGGAAACAAAGTGCCTGGAACCGTAATCCCCATTCTGAGAAATGATTATTCCCTCCACCTCTCACACGCGCCGACCGAGGGGGAAATAAGAATGATTCTGCAAAAGCCTCGCGTTGCTTCTGTTGTGACTAATGCGGCCGGGGCCTCCGTAATC
The DNA here is from genome assembly GCF_902635505.1 of Sarcophilus harrisii. Lineage (NCBI taxonomy): Eukaryota > Metazoa > Chordata > Mammalia > Dasyuromorphia > Dasyuridae > Sarcophilus > Sarcophilus harrisii. The sequence continues at coordinate 566,240,238 of NC_045428.1, read as the reverse complement.
TCAGCCGCGATGGCGATGATGACTCCCCCTCCGGTTAGAGTATAAATAGGCTCCAAGCAGATGTTCCGTGCGGGGGTGGGGGACAGCTGGAGGGACACACTTCAGTTTTCACAACTGGGTCTGCTTAGACAACGGGCGCAGGTGCTGCCGCGAGTGACACCCCCACACTCAGAGGGCCTGGGAGCGTTCCTCCTGCGGGGAGCTGGGCAGCATCCTGGGCCATTGTCTGAGGCCCCGAGGATCAGCTTAGCCAGGGGGAGGAGTGACAGGTGGACGGGGAGTCGGAAACCTGGGACCCTGGCTGTGACTCTGGGCTTGCCTCTGCTCCCTCGTCTTTGAAGTGATGGCCATCACAGCCCCTCCTGTCCGGGATCATTTTGAGCACCAGCCAGTCCCATTGATAGAATGCTTTGCCAACTCTAGCAGACGTTATAGATGCTTGTAGATGTTGTGATTGTTAATCTGTCACTCTGGAAAAATCCCTCAACCTCCCTGACCAGTACTTCTTTTAGGTAAAATCAGTTAGTTAAAATCCATTTATTGGCAGCCAGGAGAGAGCATCAGCCCTGAAGTCAGGAGGACCTGAGTTCAAATCTAGCTTCAGACACTTAATACTCCCTGGCTGTGTGACCCTGGGCAAGTCACTTACTCCCAATTGTCTCAGCAAAAAAACCAAAACCAAAACCAAAAACAAAAAACCCATTTATTAAGTCCTCAATGTATGCTGGGTCCTGTAAGCCTCATGGATTTAAAAAAAAAAAAAGAAAGAAAAAAAGAAAACGCTTTTCCTATCCTCAGGGAGTTTACAGTCATCCTGATCTTTCTCTGGCCACTGGTCCCAGATGGCTTTGAAGGGAAAAGTAAGGAAGGTGACTTTGTACAAGGCTCCCTCACTTAAATCCAATTCACTTGCATGTCATAGCATCCTCTCCCTGATGCCCTGTTCTCTTCAAAAAAGAAGGACAAATAGCAATAATTTATTGGAGGAGACAAGATACAGAGAGTTATTAGATATTGACTGATTATATAGAAGTGATCTTGGAGGAGTGTGGAAGGGCTGGGATTTTATTTGAGTTTTAAATAAAGCTAGGGAAACTGAGGCAGAGGGAAGGGAGCAGAGCATTCTAGATAAAGGAGACAACCATGAAAAAGGTCCAGAGATGGGAGAGTGACGAGATAGAAGTAAAGTATAGGAAGCCTGGGAAGGTGGGAAGGGCCTGTGTTTTGAAGGGCAAGCAGAGGACCTTATATTTGGTTATGGAACTAAGAGAGAGCCACTGAAGCTCCTTGAGGGATGGAGGAGATCAGGTCTGTACTTTAGAAAAATCACTTTGGCGGTTGAGTGAAGAAGGCAGAGAATCAAAGCCAAGAAACACATTAGAAGGCTTTGGCTTTAGTTCAGGTGAGAGACGGATTTGAACTCAGATTAGGCCTTTGTGGGTGAAGAGGAGGAGATATTGATGGGTGGCTAAGATGGATGGGTGGACAGATGGATAAATAAGATGAATGGCTGGGTGGATTATTAGATAGGATGGATCCATAGATAGAAGGACAGATAGATGGATGGATGGATAGATGGATAATGGGTAGATTGACAGACAGATAAATGGATAAATAAGATGAATGCATAGAGAAATAGATGGATGGATGAACAGATGGATGGACAGGCAGACAGATAGGCAACTGGATGAATGCATAGATGGATGTATAAGATGGCTAGATAGATGGAAAAATGGAGAGAGAGATAAAATGGCTGGATGGGTGGATAATTAGATAACATAGATACATAAATGGATGGATAAATAAGAATAGGTAGATAAAATAGACATATAGGCAAGTGGGCAGATACATAAATACATAAGATGGATATATATGTATATGTATATATAAGACACGGGAAAGTAGAAATGAGATTTAGCTATGGATTGGACATGAGGGTGAGAATGAATCATGTAAGATGACACCAAGGTTGTCTGAGTAACTGGAAGATGGCAGTACCCTTGACAGTAACTGGGAAGTAGAGAAGGGGAAGAGTTTTTTGGGGGTGTGGGGAGTGTGGGTGGGGAGAATAATGAGTTCCTTTGTCAACCTGTTGAGAATTTGAGATGCCTTCAGGACATCAAGTTCAAGATGTCTAAAAATTGGTGACGTGGGTCTGTAACATGGGAAAAGAGCCTAGAGCTGCATAGAAAGTCTTAACTGAACCTTTGGGAATGAATAAGATTGCCAATGAGATATCGTCCCGGCACGGGACAAGAGCCCAGGTGAGGGTCTTGGAGGGATACCCACGGTTAGTGGGAGTGACCTACATGAAGAATCAGCCAAGGACACTTAGGAAATAGTGATGGTAATGAAAGATTACCAGCCTTCACTCTGAGCAGTTGCCAAGATCATCTTATTAACAAAAAATTATTTGCAAGGCTTGGGCGGCAGGGAGTAAGGTAGGAAAGATGAGACATTTATCTATTTTTATTTTGGTCTTTTAATGATTTAAAAAAAATTCAGTAAATCAGTCCTATTTCAGATGGGGAAGGGGAAAGTAAGGGAAGAGTAATAAAAAAATTCACCATTACCAACCCAAAGAAGGGGAGAACCAGGAGAGAGAAGTGTCCAAAAAAAGAGAAGAGGAATCCTAGAGAAAACGGGGGAAGACACTGCACAGATGTGAAATGAGGAATTATTCCATCAAACAACCTCAGAAGGAGTGAGGTTCCCAACTCTGGAGTCTTCAAGGGCCCAGTTCCCATCTGAGTGTGCATTATACTACCCAATGGTCTCTGAAGGTAATGCTCAGTCTGGGATTGTGTGGCGGATTTTGAACTTTAATGAGAAAAGATTAACTCAGAGTTATAAATCACACTCTGATTTTGTGTGTGTGTGTGTTTGTATTTACATAAACCCAGACATTAAAATCAAGTTGAAAATTTTTTTATAAAGGTGAGGAAGAAGTCCAGCTGCTTCTTTAGCTTTGGAAGCTAAAGCTTTGGAATTCTCATTGAAAAAAAAAAAAAACATGCTTGAAGGCCAAAAGCCTACAGTTGTGATGAGGAGGCCGGATTAGTGTGGCTCCTCTGGCTCTGACCACTTGGGATGGTGCCGGATGGCATCCCTGCAACCTGCCACCCTTTGTTTAAGGCAAAGTTTGACTCCTGTTGGCTGGAGCAGAGGAGGGTGGTCATGGGAAGGGCAGGGCAACAAAGGCTGTGCCTGGAGTGACCCAGAAATCCCCCGCAGAAAGACAAAGGAGAGTGCGCGTTGGGGCTGAGTGTGATACTCGGGGATTTGGAGCTACCGAGGCAGCTGCAAGCCCAGCCAGTGCTTTTCAGGTATCAACGCAGGAGATGAAACGCTACAGTGATTCTCATAATTGAAGAAAACAAAAAAATAAATTAAATAGGACTAATGAGGGAAATATCAATAACTCACACTTTGAAATGTTTTGAATTTTTTTTTATTACTTTTCCCTTACTTTCCCCTCCCCTGTCTGAAATAGGACTGATTTACTGATTTTTTTTAAAATCATTAAAAGACCAAGATAAAAATAGATAAATGTCTCATCTTTCCTACCTTACTCCCTGCAGCCCAAGCCTTGCAAATAACTTTTTGTTAATAAGATGATCTTGGCAACGGCTCGGAGTGAAGGCTGGTAATCTTTCATTAAGATTTTATTCTTGATTTTCACTTAGCTCTGCTTTCTCATCCTGCCCAGAACCCAGACTGGATAAGGGCATCTGTACTAGGTTATCTCCCTCAGACTCGGGCTGGGAGGATACCTTCCTTAGTGGAGATAAAGCTGAATTTGAGAGAGACCTTGGAGATAAGCTAGGTTGCCTCTCACATTTGGAAAGGAGAGAATCCAAGGTGGCCGGGACTGTGGCTCTGATCTCAGAGGAAGGCAGCAAGATAAGAGGCAAATGGACCATCTGCTCTGGATCTCAGGGAAACCCTGCCTCTAGATTAGATCAGGCCACTGTCTTTGTCACCTTGGGTAAACTGAGGCACAACTGAGCTCTTTGGCTCTAACATGTGCTCTTCAAAGGCTTATGTACCCCTGATACTTTGTGCTCCAAGGTCCCTTTCAGCTCTGACATTGTATATTCTAAACCTTCCTCACACCTCTTGCTCTACTCTGACCTCCTGGGTTCTAAGGGCCCTCCCAGTTCTGACCTCCTGAGTTCTAAGGTTCCTCCCAGCTCTGACCTCCTGTGTTCTAGGGTCCTTTCAGTTCTGGCACTCTGTCTTGGTGTAGCTTTGTCTTATGCCTTTAAGAAGGGATCAGATAACAAAGGCTCTTGATCCTTGGGCCGCTCTCCCCCCATTGGCAGTACCAGCCCCACGAGGGATGCTGGTGCCAGTCTCAGGAGGCAGCCTTATGGCTCATGGCGCCTCACCTTTGGCCAGGCAGTTTGCCAGCTTCCTGTGGTCCCCAGTCTCTGAAGTCCTATAGTCCATTGATCCTTCCCTTCCCTTCCCTGAATCACTTCAGCAGTAATGGCCTCAAATGCTGAGCTGCTCACCCTGGGGATTTACAGAAACGGTCTCTAACAGGGGCATTTGGAGGCAGAGAAATAGCGTGTGCCTGCAGGTGAGGCTGTGTCAGCAACATTCTGGGTTTTATCGCTCAGCCCATAACCCACTGCGAAGGTACCTGCGTGAAGCTCCCGGGCTTCCTGGCTAGGCCAGATTGCCTTATTTACCTGGCTATAAGCGAACGCCACATGCCAGGGGTTTCTTTTGCTTTGAAATGAGGCTCTAAGTGGAACAGCTGCAGAAAGGCCTCCATTCCCAAGCTGTTAGGAAGGGCTATTGGCTTGCAATGGCCCCAGCTTCCTCAAGCCAGCTCTCCTTCAGCCATCCAGGCACAGTGGGCTCTCCAAACCAGCCCCTCCCTGTCCTTGCTTCCTGTAGCTCTTTGCATCTTTTGAATCCTTTCCACCAGTGAATCCAGGCAACACTTTTTGAGTCAAGTTTTGAGCCTGCCAGGCTGGAGACGCCAGTCTTAGAATCCTGGGTATAGAGATGCCTGCAGGACAGGGGGGTGTCGGAGCTAGAGAGAGAGAGCTAACGTGAGACTTTAAAATGGAGAATGTTAGTTCCAGAAGGGCCTTAAAATGCCAAAAGTAGGAGGTTGCTTAGAACATAGAATATCAGTGACTGAAAGGGCTTTGGAACCCCGGAGGTCAGAGCTGGCCCTTAGAACCCAGGATGTCGGAGCTGGGAGGGATCTTTAGTTACAGCATGCAACTAAAGCTGAGCTCTTAGCAAGTGAAAGATGAAGTCCAGAAAGACCCTCCTTAGAAATCTTCTGACTCCTCACCTGATTTTACAATTGACCCAGAGACCTGTGACCAAGTCATAAGAGTCTAGCAGAAGGCTGGTGCATTTTGGCATCTGCTGGGGATTGGGCAGCACTGGGAGATTCTGGTCTTATTCGTTAATAGTTGAGGAGATGATTTTCTTTTTTTCCCAATAGTATTTGGTTTTCTCCAATATATATGAAGATCGTTTTCAATACTCATTTTTATGACTGTATTCCAAATTTTTCTCCCTCCCTCCCTCCCTTCCCATCTCCAAGACAGCAAGCAATCTGATAAAGGTTAAATATGTGCAATTCCTTTAAACATATTTCCATATCTATCATGTTGTGAAAGAAAAATCAGACCAAAAAGGAAAAAACATGAGAAAGAAAAAAAAAACAAACAAATAACAAGGTGAAAATGCTATTTTTCGATCTACATTCAGTTGAGATCATTTTCAAAGGACTCGGTAACATATGGCAGAACAATCACTGGCTTGGAAGCTGCGCTGCTGATCCCCACCTGGGAAGAACCTCGTGCTCTGTCCCCTGGCTCCCCGAGCTCCTTCAGCTTCTAAGTGTTCCCTCCATGTCCCCTTCCAGCTGAAGCCTTTCGGAAGGCCTGGACATGTAGTATCGGGGGGAGTCATTTTTTCTCATCACCTTTAGCTTTCTCCTGCCCCTTCTGGTAGAGGTAACGCAGTGGATTGAGCCCAGGGCCCTGGAATCGGCACAACTGGAGCCTCAGACACTAGTTGTGTGTTTCTGGGCAAGTTACTTCCCCTTTGCTTGCCTCAGTTTCCTCATTTGTAAAGTGGAGATAATACATTAATACACCTACTTTTTAAGGTTGTTGTGATAATCAACTAGGATAGCAATTTGTAAAGCATTTTGCAAATATTTGTACGGCACTAGGTAAATGGTGGCTCTCATCATTATTATCACCGTCGGGAGTGGGTAAGTTCATTCATTGCAGCTGTAGGGTCATTTTACTGGCCAATGGCACACTAGGGAAAATTGGGATTTGCAGTGAAGCCCTAAGGACCAAGTGTTAGATTGTAATTATGACTTTCTTCTCACTGTGGCTCAGTTTCCCCATCTGGGAAGGTAAGATACTGTCAAGGATGTTGGGAAGCTTAAATAATAAGAAATAAAAGATAGAAAACACTTTGCAAACCTTAACATACTCCAGAAATGTCAGTTGTAAAAAATATTATTGTTGTTATTGACCTATAGTCACTATAGGTAGCTGGGGAGGCCATGGTGCATAGAGAGCCCATGCTGGAGTCAGGAAGATCTGAATTCAAATGTGGCATTCGATAGTTCCTAGCTGTGCGACTCTGGACAAGTCACTTCATCCTGTTTGCCTCAGTTTCCTTATCTGTAAAATTTGCTGGAGAAGGGGATGGAAAATGTAACTAGCTGTAGGACCCTGGGTAAGTCACTTCATCCTGTTTGCCTCAGTTTCCTTATCTGTAAAATTTGCTGGAGAAGGGGATGGAAAATGTAACTAGCTATAGGACCCTGGGTAAGTCACTTCATCCTGTTTGCCTCAGTTTCCTTATCTGTAAAATTTGCTGGCAAACAACTGGCTATGTGACCCTGGGCAAGTCACTTAGCCCTGTTTCCCCCAGTTTCCTCACGTGTAAAGCGAGCTGGAGAAGGAAATGGCAAATCACTCTAGCATATTTTTCAAGAAAATTCCAAACTCACAGTCGGACTTGACTCAAATGACTGAACAATAACAATAGTTATCAGGCCTCTGGTCTCGTTAGAGCTTCATTCCTCGCACCTTCTATAGAATACGTGCTGAGGTACGCCCAGGTCTTGGTTCAGTGCCTTGTATTCAGTAGGCATTTATGTCTTGGCTCAGTGCTGGGTATTCAGCAGGCACTTAATGTATGTTGGTGGGGTTTTGATCTTGAGTTTGAAGGACAGAAGCAAGGCGGAGGCCTGTGGGTCACAGAATGACTAATGGGCCTGTCTAGAGCAGGGCTGGCAGAAGTGCTGAGTGGCCGCAATCACAGAAGGGAGGGCTGCAGACATCTCCCTGTCCACAGAGGGGGAGGGGAGGGGGTCACCCGGCCTCTGCCCTGCGAGGGGGCAGCCTCCTGGCAGTGAGTCAGGCCGGCGTCCTTGCCGCACGGATGCTTGGTCCCCCTGGTCTCCACGGGAGGGAAGGGCTGCTTTACTGTCCCCGCCTCCTCCCTGGGATGGTTGCTCCTTATTAGCGCTGCATCGTCCCAGCACCGAGGGAGCGTGGGGCTGCAAGTCGTGATGCGGCGGCCTCCCCCCCTCCTGCCCCGGTCCCCGGCGTCCCCTGCCTCATTAGGAGCATCAGCACTTTCCGAGCTTGCTTTTATAACTGGGGCGGGCACAGTGCCCCGGATGGGCTTGGGGCCTAGTGCTGGCCGTCTCAGGGCGCACTGGGGAGTGTGTCCGGCCTTGGACAGGCAGCCAGGGCTCTGCCCGACTCCGGCCTCTCCAGGAAATCAAGAGGGCATCCAATAACAAATGGCCTCCTGGGAGCTGAGCCACTGGGGGGGGGTGGTAACCAGGGCACTGTCGTTGGAGGGAGCCCAGAACCCCATCAGCCTGCCGCACCAACTGCCGGGCGTCAGGGAGCCTCCCGTCTGAGCAGCTGGAGTTTAGTCCTTTGTGACATAATCCCCACCCGGCTGAAACGGGGAGCAGACATTGAAAGATCTGCAACCTCCTTTTCTGAAACGACAAAGCCCTGGACTTAAATTGCATCAGCCAGTCCCTATCACATACGTGGGCAGAAGGTTTGGGGGGGAGCAAAGGAGAGCGCAGGTTTTTATTAATTTATAAAAATAAAAAATATTTTTATATTTCCATCACACAAGTTGTTAATGTTTCCGTTATACAGATAAGAAAACAGACTGAAAGGTGATTAAAGTGTCTTGCCCAAGTTCATAGGGCTAGAGACAGAAGTGGGATTCTGGCCTAGTGTCCTCCATAACCCAACTCTGCGGTGACCAAGGTGTGGTTTAGGAGAAAGAGGGATGGCCCCGGGGCCTGGAAGTGAGGGGTTCAAGTCCCAGCTCGGCCACACACTACCGGCAGAACCCCAGACAAACCATTTTCCTTTTCTGAACCTCGATTCCCTCATTTGGAAAACAGGGATAATAATCACTGTGCCTCCTAAACCTTAAAGCACCCTAGAAATGTTACTTTAGAGGCGGTATGAGGGAAGACCCCGGATTGGACACTGGACTCCAGGCCACCACTGGTTGTTTGGTGTAGGATCCAGGACAAGCCGTTTTGCTTTGGTTTTCCTCCTCTGAGGATGGGCCCTGTTCTCTGGGGGGATAGAAAAAGCTATTTTTTTTACAGCTTAGTTAACACAAACTCCAGCTGGCAGGAGAGCAGCAGGGGATGGTGAAGGGGTCATTAGGAGAAGTACCTCAGGGGAGTGGAGGATGATGCTCTGAGGTGTCCTGGGGATCAGGGAAATCAGCAAAGAACACAGAGCCAAAGGGCATCTCCCAGGAAGGGAGGCTGGGCAGCCCTGGCTTGAGGAAATACTCTCTCTGACTCACAAAAGACCTTGGAATTAATCTCTCCTGAGACAGAGAGAGAGAGAAACACATAGAGAGAGAGAGAGACAGAGACTGTGTGTGTGTGTGTGTGTGTGTGTGTGTGTGTGTGTGTGAGAGAGAGAGAGAGAGAGAGAGAGAGGAGAGAGAGAGAGAGAGAGAGAGAGAGAGAGAGAGAGAGAGAGAGAGAGAGAGAGAGAGAGAGAGAGGAGAGAGAGGGAGAGAGAGAGAGAGAAGAGACAGAGAGAGAGGGAGAAGAGAGAGAGACAGAGAGAGAGCGAGAGAGACAGAGAGACAGAAACAGAGATAGAGAATGGAGGGAGGGGGAGAGAGAGAGAAACCTTTTGTAGTAACTTTGACAATGGCCTTCCAGCCTTTTCTTGTGGCAGGGCCCTCTCTCACTACTCCAAGGCAGGCCTTTCATTTTTTGTCTGTTCCAATTGTAGGAAATTTCTCCTTGGACAGACATAAAATCTACCTCTTCTTTACCTGAAATTGTTGGAACAAAGTAAAATTAATTTAATACCTGGGCTCTGTAACCTGTCCTACAGAGAGTTGTATATCCTGCTTCTAGTGGGAGAGAAATCTTAATGGGAGGGGCCGAGGAAGCCATGGTGGTACCTGGAAAAGCATTCCGCCTTGGAGTCGAGACTCAAGTTTGAATGATGGCTCTGATGCCTCTTAGGGTTTGGGTTTGGGGGGGTAATTTCCCTTCCTAGTCTCAGTTTACTCATGAATTAAATGAAAGGATTGGACTAGATGGTTTCATCTCTTAAATTCTTAGAGTCCCTTCTAACTTTGACAATTTTTATTTTTGTTTCTTTTTTTATTCATTTATTTATTTATTGACAGGTTTTTATTCTTAAGGCCCCTTTTAAGCTGATGACATATGTCTGTATAGAGATATAATATCCTGTGTTCTGAAGGCCTCTCCAGTCCTGGCATTCCATGTTTTAAGGCCCCTTCCAGCTCCAGCATTCTGTGTTCTTTTTTTGTTTTGTTTTGTGTAGAACATTTTTTATTATAGCTTTTTATTTACAAAACATATGCATGGGTAATTTTTCAACACTGAACCTTGCAAAACGTTTTGTTCCAAATTTTCCCCTCCTTTCCCCCACCCCCTCCCCTAGCTGGCAGGTAGTCCAATACATGTTAAATACAGCATTCTGTGTTCTAAGGCTTCCCTCCCCAACTCTGACATTCCATGTTTAACACCTCCAGCTTTGACTTTTTGTTTGGGTAGACTTTTTTAATTTTTTTTCCCATTCCAAGGACCCTGAATTCAAAGTTTTGTTCAACCCTTTCCACCTTACTCAGTTCCAATCTATAATCAACCGTGTCAGGGCCAATCTCTTCTGTTTTTAACATCCTCCCCAGTGCCATTGGGAAAGGGCTTTAACCCTGGTTTAAAGGGTTTTAAAGGGTGGACGGAGCAGAAGTTTCCTAAAAAATATCTCCAGAATAATTGAAATTAAACAATCTAGTTCCTTTGGAAAAACAAACCCTAGTGTTGAAAAATTAAAATTGGGAAGGAGGGGGAAATGAGGAGGAGTTCCGAGAATATTCCTAAATATTATTTCAACCTCCCAATGGGAAGGGAACTGGGTTGGGGGGGAAGGGAAGAAAGGAGGGGGGGGAAAAGAAGAGGAGGAGAAGAAAAAAAGAAAAGGAAGGGAGGGAGGGAACAAGGGGGGAGAGAAGGAGAAAAGGGAAGGGGAAGAGAGAAGAACCAGAGAGAGAAGGAAGAAGGGAAAAAAGAAAGGAGGGGAGGAAAAAGGAAGAGAGAGAGGAGAAAGAGAGGGAAGGAGAGAAAGAGAGAGAGAAGAGAGAAAAAAGAAGGGAGGGAGGAGAGAGAACAGAGAGAAAGAAAGAGAAAGGAAGAGAAGAAAAGAGGAGGGAGAGAGAAAGAGAGAGACGAAAGGAGACAGAGAAGAGACAGAAGGAGAGAAGAAGAGGTGAAGGGTAAGGGATCTTTCCAAAATCTTTACCCTCATTTCCCATCTCTTTAAATACTTTACCAATTGACAAAAAGGACAAAACATTCATCACTTTGAAATAATCCTGGGATGAATCTTACCTACAACATATATCTCATACTTATAATAATAAAAAATGACTAATAAATATAAGAAATCCTGGAATCAGGGAAGACCATTCAAATCTACCCCTCAACACTTTAAACCTTCCATTTTGCCCCAAAAATTACCAATCCCTTTCAAAAAAATAAATATACCATTATGTGAAGTAAATACAATCCACATCTTTAATTCTCTAGCTTTGAAAAGAAACAAGGTCTACATATACCATTATTATTGTTTTAAAGATTTACTTATGAAACACTTTTTCCCTTTATAAAGAGTAGGGACATTTATTTCTCTATTTCTTTTTAAGGTAAAACACCTGGGACAAGGTTTCCCATTCATTCAACATTTAACTTTTACCAAGCTAAAAGGTTTTCCCCAACTTTCAGAAAAAAACTGACAGGGAAAAAACTGTTTTAAAAATTTGCTTTTTTCAGTCCTCCTTCTCAAACTGGACTTTTTCACCCTTTCCTCCACTAACCACCCTTCCACACCATGCCCTAAAAATTCTCCCTCCCAAGGGGATTAACCTTTCTTTTTCACCCATCTCTGTCCAAATATCCTTCTCGGTTTGTTTGTGGGGCTTCTCCAGCTTCTTGCCCCTCTACCTATTTCATCCCCCAGATACCTGCAAAACCCACCTGACCCACTTTATTTTCCATTTGGATCCATTTTCTGGCTCCACCTTCCCATTCTACCTTGAGGCTTATAACAATTTTTATTTCATTACTCTTTCCTCCAAATTAAAAAATTTGCCCTTTTTAAACTAAAATTATTTAATTAATAATTTTAAAAACAACTAAAAATTAAGACCCTGATAACTTTCATATAATGGGTTTTTTTCACTTTTTTTAAAAAATTTTTTGGGGTGCTTTTTTGTGGTTTGTGGATTTTGAAAGGGGTTGATGGTTGTATATTTTTTTGGGTTTTTTGTTTTTTAAAAGTTTTTTTTGGTTTTTTTTTATTTTTATTATATAATTTTTTTTAATTTATTTTTTATTTTTATTTTATATTTTTAATTTAAAATTTAAAATTTTTAAATTTATTTTATTTTTGGGGAAATGTTGGAAAAAATTTTAAAAATTTGAAGGGGATTCCCCTTTTAAAAGGGGAAAATTTTTTTTAAAACCCCAAATTTTGAAAGGAATATTTTCCTTTTTTTTAATTAAATATTTAAGGGGGAATTTTTCTTTAAAATTTAAAAATTTTTTATTTTTTTTTAATTTTTGGGAAAAAGGGGAAAATGGGTTTTTAAATTATAAAGTTTTAAAACCCGGGATTTTTTTTGGGGGGGGCCTGAACGGGGGCTGGGTGGGGGGGTCTGGTTTTGGGGTCCCCTAATTTTTTTTTTTTTGGGGTTTTGGATTTTGTTGGTGGTTGATTTGTTTGATTTGTTTTTGGGGTCCCCTTTTTTTGGGTTTTGGTTGTTGGGTTTTGGGGGTTTGGTGTTTGGGGTTTAGGGTTTTTTGATTGGGTTTTGGGGTGGGAAATTGGGGTTTGGGTGTTTTTGGTTTAAGGGGTGTTTGACCTGGTTGGGGGTTTTTTGATTTTTGGGGGGTTTGGTTTGGGTGGGGTCCCGGTTTGGGTTTTTTGGGTTTGGGGTTTAAGGGTTTTTTTTTTCCCTAGGGTTTTTTGGTTTGGTTTGGTGGTTGAATTGGGTTTTTCCCCTTTTTTTTTGGGTTTTGGTTTTCCCGTTGAATTTGTTTAAGGTTTTGGGTTGAATGGGTTGGGTTGTTTGATGGTTTGGATGTTGTCCTGGGTTTTGGTGTTGCCTTTTTTGGGGGTTGGTTTTTTTGGGGGGTTTGTGGGTTGGGGTGTTTCCTCCCGGTTTGGGTTGGGGGTGGTCTGGGTTGGAAATCCCGGGTTTTGGGGTCCCAGTTGGGTTGGGTTTGGGTGTTTTTTGGGTTTAAGGGCCCCCCGTTGGGTTGGGGTTTTTAATTTTTTGGGGGGGGATCCCGGTTCTGGGGTTTGTCCCTGGGTTTTAAAGGGGGTTGATTGTTTAAGGGGGGTTTGACCTTGGGTTCCAAGGGTAGTTTTAAAATTGGGTTTAAGGGTTTAAAGCTTATTGGCAAGGGGTTTTTGGCCCCGGGTTCAACCTCCTCCTTTACCCCGGTTTTAAACCCTTGGTTATTGGGTAAGGGGCCCCGCCTTTGGTTTCCAGGGACCCTCCAGGCCCATGGGTTTAAGGGCCTTCCCAGCTTATGGGTTCTGGGGATGGATCCTGGGTAAGGGGCCCCCAGCTCCGGGACCCGGGTTCTGGGGTTGATTGGGAAGGGCCCTCCCACTCTAATTTAAACAGGCCCTCCCATTGCCTGGGTTCTAAGGCCTCCCCTTTAACCGGCCCGGGCCTTCCCCGCCACCTCCCTTTAAGGGTCAAAACCTTTAAGGGCCCCCCAAAACCCCGGTTTGGGGGCCCTCCCATTGACACCTGGCTCCCAAACCTCCCCCCTGAACCGGGGATTGGGTCCCATTTTAATTAAGGCCCTTTCCCATTTATTTTTCAGCCAAGTAGGTCTTAGTAAATTTTCTTGAGGGTTTTTTTTTGTCGGCAGCCGATCCAATAAATTTTATAAAAATCGGGGCGAGGGCCCGGGAAAAAGGGGGGCTTTGGAACCCCGGGCCTGAACTAAATTTGCAAGTTTTTCCAGTTTTCCCCGTTTCCAAATTTTTATGGAGGGGGCCCTTTTGATGTGAAGTGGGGGGTCCCCCGGTTTACGATCTTTTTTACCTCAATGGAAAGTTTTAATTTAAATTTAATTTGATTAATGATTTATCACTTTAATTGAGAGTTTTGCTGAGAGATTATTCACTATGGGTAAGATGAAGGTTCCCAGACATTCGGAGACCCAGAATTGCTTTGGGGGAGGAAATGTGGGATGGGGAAGGAGAACCTGGGTCTGAATTTCATCTCAGGCTTAGTCTGTGTCATCATTTGCTGACCTTTCCCCTCAATGGGCCTTAGGCCTTTTACCTACAAAACAGGACTGGGGGCTTCCTCTGGTCTACCTCCATTATTTTAGAGTTGGGGTAACAGGAAACTATCATTTAAGGGACTCATCCAATGAACAGAAGTAGTGAGGGACATGTCTACATTTGAACCCAGGGCTTTGACTCCAGAATCCTGGTACAATTTTGCCACTTCCCTGGAAAAGCCGTTGTGTGGATCAAATGAGAGAAGCTACAGAAAGCATTTGGAAAATCATAGGCCTTAGCCATTGTTCGGACTATTATTTCCTGGCTCAGGGTTCAGGCTGTTTCCTTTTCAGCCTGCAAGGACTTCTGGGAAGGGCACATCATGGGGCTCTCCCCCTGTCCCGGCCTGGCAGCCTGCATTTGCCATCAGAAGCGTTGGCTTCAAATACTGATGCTCCTTGCCAGCCGGGTGACCATTTGTAGATCTCCCCTTTTCTGGGCCTGGAAGATCACTGTATAAAATGGGGGGTAATTTCCGGGCAGAGATCTCCTTCCAGGAATGTACCAGACACCTGTGTAGGAGGCAGAGTGGGGGCTTAGGGTTGGCCAGAGCTGTGGGCAGCTGGTGGGGGCCTTCATTGGCTCTGGGGGAGCCGAATCACCTTTTCTTTCTTATCCCTCCCAGACTGTAGGGAAGAAGCTTCCAAGTGCCCACTTAGCCTTGCACCCCACAGAGGCCCAAATAGCCCATCCTTTACCAAAATTGCTGCCCAGGTGCCTTGGGGCAGAGAGGTAGAAAAGACAATTCCTACTTTGTATGAGCTGCTGTTGGGTGGAGGGGGGAACGAGCCCAAATTCACAAGAAACTCCCTGGGGACAGAGAGGTACATTCCCCCTGTTCCCTGGGAGATTCCAGTTTGAGGGGGAGTGTGTCTCCCAGCCCTCCCAGAGCCTTGGGTCTGACGGACAGGAACATCCCCACCCTGGAGGGGCCCTTCTCACCACCATGATGGAGAGTAAGAACATTTGGCTCCTGGGGGTGGGTCTACCTTGGAAAGAACAAGAGCCTCTTTTGGGGGAGCTGCTCCCCTGTTCTTCCTCTTCCAGGGAGTCAAATAATCCAGGATCCTTTCCCCTGCTTTCCTAGTGCTCCCCCCTCCCCCCTTATGTCTCACAACCGTGCTGTCAGTGGCTGCCTTAGAAAAGCAATTTTGTTGGACATCTTTGAGATCTTGTCCTTTGGGGCTCTGCATTCTGATGGAGTTTAAGTGCTGAGTCCATTCATTTTTTCTCTCCCTGAGGCTTCTGGGGGTGGGGGGGAGGGTGGCAGACTCTGCCAGTTTGTTCTCTCCTTGGAGGGCCCACTCCCTGCCCGTCCCTGTCTCTGCGGGGGTAGTTGGGGCTGTAGGAGAGGGGACACGGTGGAGAGTGGGAGGCAGGGACCGTGGTCATGGTGGCAGCCATTTTTCCTGGGGCCTTGTGTTCTCCAGGGCCAGGGGCTGGTCTGTCCCAGTCTGAGGTCGGGGGGCACAGGCTGGCTCTGGCCGCTGGGGTCTGGCTCCTTCTTCTGGCGTCTGACACCTCCCTGTGTGTTACAGCAAAGCTTTGAGGCGCACCAGGAGGAGGCGGCGAGCGTGACACACATGGTGAAGGCGGGCAGCGGCGTCTGGATGGCCTTCTCCCTGGGCGCCTCCATTCGCCTCTTCCACACGGAGACTCTTGAGCACCTCCAGGAGATCAACATTGCCACACGGACCACTTCCCTCCTGCCAGGTAAGCCTGAGACCCAGAGGGACCGGAACCCCAGGGGGCTGTGGGAGCCCCTCAACTGCCAAGCGCTTTGGGGCCGCAGCTTCCTCCTCTATCTGATACAACATTAGATAGAGACAATGAAATCCTTTTAACCTCGTATATTCTAAAGGCCCTCCCAGCTCTGACCTCCTGGGTTCTAAGGGCCCTCCCAGCTCCGACTCCTGGGTTCTAAGGGCCCTCCCAGCTCCGACTCCTGGGTTCTAAGGGGCCTCTTAGATCTGATTTTCTTTGTTCTAAGGTTTCTTTCCCTCCAATCTGTGTTCTAAGGTCCTTCTTAATCTCATATCTGCCATTCTAAGGTCCTTTCCAGCTCTTACAATCTATGTTCTGAGATTCTCTTCCAGCTCTGATACACTACATTCTCAAGATCCTTCCTTCTCCCCCATTCTGTCCCAAGGTCCCTCGTGTGACCTTGGGCATGTTATTCAACCCCTCTCAGCCATTCCCTCCTCATTAAAACGAGAAGATTTGGCCTTTGAGATCTCTCCCACCTTGAAACTCTAATTCTGTGATTTCATTCATAAGGCGATGAGGTTAGATGTAATAATCCACATGCCTCCCAGAGCATCCCAGAGCAGGCTCCCTCTGCTTCCCTGCACCCTGTGCCTTTTTAGGGAAGCTTCCCCAGCTTGAGTAGGTTCTCCCTGGGAGCTCAGGGTTGACATCTGTCTTGGGTCTCTGGCTCTGTGTTTTCTGGTTCACCTCAACGAAGCAGGCAGCAAATTCCCCTTCCGCAAAAGGAGTATTTGTCCACCTTGAGCCCTAATGTTCACTAAAGTTTCCAGCAGATGGACGGGACCCAGGCCTGAGATGCCTTCCGCCAAGAAGTCAGTGTGTTGTCGAGGGCACCAGCTGCTCCATCGTGTTTCTACTATCTTGTCCACAGCCAGGCCTGGTACCTAAGTGCTTTCCGAGAGCCCTGGGACCTACAAAGTGAGAGCCTGGAGGCCAGAAGCATGAGGATGATGGGGATTGAGCTAATTGATACAAGATCCAGCCAGATGGTCTGGGTTGGCTGGTGTTACTCAGTCTGACACACCCGTATGCTGAGCCTATAAAGGGTTGTCATTCTCTTTCTCTTGGGACAAGCTGGTAGGTTCAGATCCATTAGTTACAGCTTTGAGGAGGAGAGTCTCAGTCTTCAAACCAAGAGTGATCCGTATCAATACAGAAAATAGGAAGGGATCACTTCCCCTAGAGAAGGGAAGACTCTGGGGGATGAATAGTCTCTATTTAAAAAGCTGTTATGGTGAAAAAAGAATAATTGTGTGACCTAAAGGAAGTCACCCACAGGAGGGGGACAGAATCCCGGATTTAGAGCTGTAAGAAATCTTAGGGTCATCTCAACTCTTTCATTGGATGGATAGGAGCCTATAGTGACTTGCCCAGAAGTAGCAGAATTGAGATTTGAACTCAGGTCCATTGATTCCAAGTCGAAGACACTTTCTTCTGGATCCTGGTTTTAGCTCCATAAAAGGAACTTTCTAAAAACTTGAGTAGTGCAAAAACGGATTGGGTTACATTACAAGGTAGAATGAATGTCCTATCTTTGGAAGGTTTCAAGCAAAGGATAAGTGAAGATTCATTAAGGATATGAAAAAGGAGATTCCTGTGCTAGGCAGTAGTTGCATTTTTTAAAGGATCCAGGACCTGCTGGATCTGAGGTGTTGTAATTGAATCTGTGATCCGGAGAAGGGTCTTTTGAGGCCCCAGGTAGAAAGGAGACTGATGGCAGCATCTGAACTTTATAAAGGACCCAAGACCTCTAGTTCTGAGGTATTGTAACTGATTGACTCCATGACCTGGAAAAGGGATGTCCCAAGTAGGAAGAAGACTGATCAGTTTTTCTTGGGATTTTTTTTTGTTTCTTCTCTACCTTAATTATATTATTGGTCAGTACCCCAAAATCCTTTGGATAGGGTCCTTTGTCCACAGAGAGAGAGATGATGGACAGTATCTAGAGACCACCACTTGAGTGGTTCCAGAGCAGAACAAAGAGTATTAAAAATGAGTATTTGGGTTGTTCCAGATCAATATAGCTAGCCATTGTAGCTTAGCAGGTGAGCCATTCGAAATCACCATATCACCAGTATGTTTGCCATTGGACATGACCATTCTAGACTGGAGGCTTGTGAGCCATTGGAGATCACACTATTATAGACAAAAATAAATTGTTCTAGACCAGGGGTATCAAGACTCATGACCTGTATAACTCTTGAGTATAGCCCAAACAATTTAAGTTAATATAATTTAATAGTCATATTTTTATTCCCAAATTTATAAATAATATAAGTTAATATTAATTAAGATTAAAACTAAAAAAATAAATTATAGTATAACATAGCTAATGTTAATTTGTGGTTTTCTAAGTTAATATATGGTGTATTTGAATTGTGCAATAGATGGAATGCTGGGTCTGGAGTCAGTCCCAGTTCTTCCTCAGTCCAAATCTGGTGTCAGACACTTACTAGCTGTGTGACCCTGGGCAAGTCACTTAACCCTCTTTGCCTCAGTTTCCTCATCCTGTAAAATGAGCTGAAGAAGGAAATGACTACTCAATCCTATATCTTTGCCAAGAAAACCCCAAATGGGGTCACCAAGATTCCCATCTGGCTAACCAACAGCAAAGTCAATATGTGGCCTGTTAGGGATCTGTTTCTATTTGAATTTAATATCATAGTTCTAGACTAATGTGGGAGTTGTTCTAGGCCGTAGCCAGCATACAAACTCTTTTAGACGACTGTGTGAATTTTTCTAGAGCACTGTGCAGATTGTTTCTTATCACTTTTCTCTTCCAGCCAGAAAGATTAAAGCAGGATTCTTAAATTCTTTATTAGATATATTTTTAAAGGCTTTTAAGTATTTTTTCTTTCCCCCACACCACTAAATGAAGTAATTGCATAATTAGTAATAAATTTGTTTCTCCTGTAAATGTGGCCTTTTTTTTTTGCCCATGTTAAAAATTTATCACACTTCTTTCTCCCATCCCCCTCTTTCCAGCCAAATGCCTGACTGGGATTAATGCATTTCTGAACCTTAACTCCCTCCTCCTCTTAACTAGACAGGTCATTAATAAAATGTTCTCTGAGAGCCAGAGCTTTTTAAAGTTGTATATCTACAGATAGATGGCTTTGGTGAGTTGAACACTGCAGCATTAACTCTCTGTGATAAAATATTTATCCACTATTAGAATCCCCCTCCCCCTTACTGTTTGTATGAGTCTCTCAGTATTCCATGGAGGGATGGGGGAGATCAGAGAGGGTCCCAAGAATGGGGTCTGCAGAGGAAGTCATCCTCCAGACCTGACTTCATCTCCCTGCTCACTCTTGTCCAGCCTCCCGCTGCCACACTTGTTGCTTGTTACCTTCCAGGCAGGAGGATCTTCACCTTCTTTGTGTCCTGGTCTCCTGTGGTGGGTTAGCGATGCCCAGGGACCTTTCTCAGAATCATGGTTTTAAATAATAGAGGGAAAAGCTACATTTCAGTAAGAACCAGTGAAAGTAAATCTTTTTTTTTTTTTTTCCATCCAAATTTATGGAACCCTTGAAATCTGTTCACAGGTCCCTGGGGCAGAGAGTGGGGGGTGGAATGAAGGAGTTAACTTGAAGTCAGTAATGCTTGTTCTAGGAGGTCTTGCTGAGGGCACAATATTAGTAGAAAATTACCTCTGACCAGTGGATACCCGGTGGGATAGCAAGGAATGTCAGCGGTGTATGCTCATATAAACATTCATGTTTGTTTATGTTTTAATGGTAATGGTAGAAATCATAGTTCTGAGAGGGCCGTTAGAATACAGAATGTCAGAAGGGGACCCTTAGAACAGGGAACGTCAGAACTGGGAGGGGTCTTAGCACCCATAATGTCAAAGCTGGGAGGGCCTTAGAACAAAGAATGTCAGAACTTGGAGGGCCTTAGAATAGTGATGACCTTTAGAATCCAGAATATCAGAGCACAGAGGACTCTTAGAACACAGAATGTCAGAGCTGGGAGGGCCCTTAGAACATAAAAGGCAAGGGGAATAGTAGAGCTAGGAGATAATTTAAGCATCTAGTGTTACAGAGAAGGAAACTGAGATTCAGAGAGGAAAAGTTTCTTGGCCAAAGTGACAGTGAATTTGTGATAGATTGGATTCAAAGATAGATGGTCCAGCTTCCTTTCTGGTGCCCTTTCCCACAGGCTAATCTTAATACACTATGAGAGGCCTTCTTACTCCTATTAAGATCTAATGCTAATTATTACCTGTTGGGTGGGAATCTCCAGGTCAGAATCTCCTCTCCTGCTCTAAGAGCTTCCTAGCTCCTCAGCCCTCCCTAGCGTACCTGGCACAGCTCCAATTTTTTTGTCAATCACTGCCTTGATTCGGATATTACTTTATTCTCACATTTGTTTCAATAATACCAATGACCTTCTGAATTAATAGCACATTTTCTTTCCAAAGAGACAATGAACTTTATTGTGTTATCATGTTATGGTCTATTAGACTATATAATATAATCACCAGCATTTCCATTGTGGATGCACTTTGCATCCATCCAGCACTTATTCCATCCCCATAGCAACCTAGTCAGGTTGGCAGGAGAGCTTGGATTATTTCCCCCATTTTACAGGTGAGGAAAGTGAGACTCAGAAAAGTGACTAACCCAAGATCTCATTTCTTTAGCCCAGACCCTTTCTTCTCTGCCATTCAAATCCAATAGACCCCTATTGGTTACCTATCAGTCCCTGGGCATATTACCTTCCATGGTATTATGTTACCCCATAGTCAGAACAATAATTAGGTTATAAGATATTAGGTGGCAGCTCAGCTTTAAAGGTAAAAATGGATTCCTCCTTTTGTTCTCTGTCCTTCTTGCTATTAGATTTCCACATACTTGTTCTAGAACTGAGGCAGTTGGGTGGTGTCCTTGAGTCAGAAGGATCTGAGTTCAAATATAAGTTCAGACACTTATTAGCTGTGTGACCCTGAGCAAGCTATTTCACCTTATTTGACTCAGTTTCCTCATCTGTAAAATGAGCTGGAGCAGGAAATGGCAAACCACTTTAGTATCTTTGCCAGGAAAACCCTAGAAGGGGTTACAGAGAGTCAAGCACAACTGAAACAATTGAACAACAAAAATTCTACAAGTGTGAGTTGGGAGCATTGATTTAGATACTTTTGGTTTAGTTTTGTAGAGATAGGAGAGAGCAGGGCAAGCTTGGTGGGGAAGGCTATCTAAGATCTAAGTAAGCCTTAGGGTTCAAAGAAACTATTGTAAGTAAGTATATGAAGGAGCCTCAGGAAGATTCAGGAACATCTGAATTCAAATCCAGCCTCAGACACTTGACTAGCTATGTGACGTTGGATAAGTCACTTCACTTTTGTCTATCTCAGTTTCCTCATCTATAAAATGGGAATAATAATATCCCCTATCTTCTTCTGTTGTTGTGAGGATCAAATGAGATTGTAATTAAAGTGCTTAGCACAGTGCCTGGCATAAAATGAGTAAATGTTACTGGGGTCAGGGTCATTTGTAGTGTATTAATGATGACGAAGACAACGATGATAGCAGTGTCATCCTCATCATTACCATCTTTATCTTCTTCATCACCATCATCATGTCATCTTCATCATCATGGATAAACTACAAAAGCCAGTGCCCTATCCAATACACCACACAGCATATAGGATGCTCTATAAATGTTAGCTGCTGTCATCATTATCTTCATCTTCATCTTCATCATCATCATCTCATCATCTTCATCATCAGTAACAGACTGCAAGTGACCCTGAAGCCAGTGCCCTATCCAGTACACCACACGGCCCTGTCCATGGTGCTAGTTACGTTTGCCATTGTGTGTCCCTCCCAAGCCTCACATGCCATGTTGCGCCCTCCTCCCTGCCCTCCACATCCCGCTTTCCAGGTTCTTTTGCAGCCCGGAGGGGTGCCAGGGGCCCCGCCTCTGGAGCATGCAGCTGGTGTCTCTGTGCCCCCTCCCCCTGCTTTCCCACGACCACTGCTCTTCCTAAAAGGAGGAGACAGCACGGAGCTGATCATGCAGCAAGAACTAATCCGGCCTGACATCAGAAACATGTTAATTCACGGCAGCGAATTATCCCATTTCATTGTCTGTGCCTGGAAACAACAGGGTGCGCTGTTTGAGCAAAGCAGAGGCATTCATGCATCCAGAATGTAAAACGGAGCCTGGAAATCGTGGCTCGCAAGGGTTTGTCAGCACATCATCGGCTCTTGTGATTCTGCTCGCCCTCCTGCTCCAGCCCCCTCCATCCGCTCTGCCGCCTTCTCTGCTCGCTCTGGATGCGGGTACCGCCTGGGCCCTTGGGGCCTCATTTAAGCAGGTTCCTCTGCATCTGGCCCAGCCCCTTCCGCCCTGACTCCTCATTCAGAAGCTCTCTGGAGGTAGAAGCTCCCTCTGAAGGCATCGGGTCCAACCCCTGCCCAAGTGAGCGGCACTTGTACCATCCCTGACAAATGGGCTCGCTCATTTGCTCAGCAAATAGCTATTGAACGTTCAGTATGTGCCATGCACTGTGCTAAGTGATGGGAGTAGGGGAGGGGAGAGGAAGGGGGATAGGTTATTTCCTTGTCTATGGATGGCAGTGAAGGTTTAGTCACCCCTTGTTTATTTGGCTATGTAATGTGGGTCAAGTTACTTAATTTCTCTCATTCTCTGTAATATTTTGTGTTTAGTCACGTCCAACTCTTTGTGACCCCATTTAGGACTTTCTTGGTAGAGATACTGGAGTGGTTTGCTATTTCCTGCTTCAGCTCATTTTACAGATGAGGAAACTGAGGTATACAGGGTTAAATGATCTGCTCAGGGTCACACAGGTAGGAAGTGTCTGCGACTGGATTTGAACTCTGGAAGATGAGTCTTTCTGACTCCAGACCTAGCACTCTGTGCCCTATGGAGCTCCTTCAGCCTCTCTTTGTATAAACTATGGATGATGATAAGAAACATCCACTTTACAAGACCATTGTGAAGGTCAAAG
This sequence comes from Sarcophilus harrisii, assembly GCF_902635505.1. Lineage (NCBI taxonomy): Eukaryota > Metazoa > Chordata > Mammalia > Dasyuromorphia > Dasyuridae > Sarcophilus > Sarcophilus harrisii. The sequence continues at coordinate 566,217,585 of NC_045428.1, read as the reverse complement.
GTGATAGAAAATACCTGCATAGTGCTTTATAAACTTTAAAGTCCCATCTAAGTGCTCTATGGAGGTCTATGAGCTCTCCCTGTGGTCTTGTTCTTCCTATTCAGAGAGCCCATTGTTAAATTTTCAGGGTGAACATTTTATCCCCTAGAAATTGGCAAATGCTACAAATCAAGGCTTGATTTAGTGATTTAAATAACACATTATTTATAATTGATTTTCTAGACTTTAAAAAGTGATAGAGAAAAATGCTAATGATGCCATTAAACTTAGATGGAAAAGGTTGTTTTTTAAAAAACATTTACCAGCATACACTTACATGCATTGTCCTGTGTTCTGTGTTGCCTATTATTTAATCTCCTCTGTAACCCAAAGTTCAAAAAAATGGTAGCGAATAACAGAAAGACCCATATTAGGAATCAGAACTGGATCTTGGATCCAGTTCCCAACACTCACTAATTTTGTGATTTTGGCCAAGTCATATCCTTGTTTGAGCTTCAATTTCCTTCTCTGTGAAATGGGGATAATAATAAATCATAGCCTTTGGTTCTGGAAGGGACCTTAGAGATCAATCTCATTCAGAGTTTTTGTTTGTTTTTTATTTTTTATTTTATTTTATTTTTCATTCTGCGTTTCTTAACTTAGAGTCCAAGAACTTTCCCCCCAATATTTGATAACTGTATTTCATTCTAACTGGTTCCATTTGTAATCCTTGACATTTTATTTTATGCATTTAAAAACTCAGAGAGGTCCAGGACACAAAAACGGTTAAGGAGCCCCAATCTAGTTCAATCCCATCATTTTACAGGTAGGGAAGCTGAGTTGAAAGCACTTGCCCAAGATCCCATAGAGTATATGCAGCGGAGCTGTCATTGAACCCAGGTCCTGTGATGAAAAATCTAGCAATCTATTGGACCATACTTCCTCAAAGTAGTCATCTCCCATATCAGAATCTTAGCTTCCTCATCCATAAAATGGGGACAATTAAATTAAAATTAAACTAAATTAAAGCCTGTATTACCTATCTCAGAGGAATAATGTGAGGATCCTGTGATATAAATGATTTTAACAATGGCAATAACAACAATAGTTAATAGCTTATAATGCTTTTTAAGGCTTACAAAGCACTTTAGGGACGTTATTTCACTTCAGTACATACTTGGTGATTTAAGAATTACAAAGTGCTTTACCTGTGTTATCTGAGCTCACAACAGTCTTGGGTAAGAAAGAGAATGGTCCTCCTCCCCCAAAGCCCACCCACATCACTACATTGGGGGACTGTAGTTTGTCAGCTTGGGGGTGCCCTTCCATAACTGAGTCAGAGAGCTCTGCCGAGGTCACTGGGCTGACAGGTACAGGAGCAAACCCGGGTTTTTCTGGCTGCAAGGCTTGGTTCGTCAGGCCTTGCTGATGCTCTTTTATAACTACAAAGTACTAATGTTGCTGTCCTTCTCCTCTGTCCTTAGGCCAGAAGCAAGTCTGTGTGACCAGCCTGCTCATCTGCCAGGGTCAGCTCTGGGTGGGCACCGACCAGGGCATCATTGTTCTGCTGCCTGTCCCCCGACTGGAGGGTATCCCCAAGATCACAGGTGAGACCAGACCCCTTTCCATTCCCACCCCAACCACCGCCCCCAAAGGGCTGCTATCCAAGAGGGGAAAAGTCATAGGTCGCTCTTCTGTTGTATATGGGACCCGGATCTGGGGCCATTCAAGGGGGAAAAATAATCACTCCCATTTCTAGTTCAGCTATACCAGCTTTTTGTTTCAATAAACCTTTTGGCATTTGAAGTCCTTTATAATCCAGCTCTAGCCTACCTTTCCATGCTTATTCTATATTATTCTCCAAACTGACCTGCCAGCAGTTCTTCTCAGAAAACATTTCACCTCTCATCTCCAGGCCTTTGCACAGGCTGTTCCTGATGCCTAGAATGCCCTCCCTCCTCAGCTCTTAAATTCCCTTCAAGGCTCAGATTAAGAACCATCACCTTCATGAGGCCTTTCCTGGTTCCTTTCTCCTCCAGCTCCCAACCCTCCCCCCCAGCTGCTAGTACCTCCCATGAAAACTGTGTTGTTTCTGTGGTGATCTCTGTCTCTGTCTCTCTCTCTATGTCTGTGTCTCTCTTTTTCTTTTATTTTTTTTGTCTCTTTCTCTTTCCTCTGTGTCTCTGTCTATATCTCTCTGTCTTGTTCTATGTCTCTGTCTCTCTCTGTCGCTGTCTCTTTCATGCTTTCTCTCTGTTTCTTTCTCTCTTTGTCTCTCTCTGTGTTTCTGTCTCTGTCTCTTGGTGCTTTTTCTCTGTCTTCGTTTCTGTCTGTCTCTGCCTCTCTGTCTCTCTGTGTCTCTGTCTCTCCGTCTTTATTTCTGTGTTTCTCTGTTTGTCTATATCTCTGTGTCTCTGTTGCTTTCTCTGTCTCTGTGTGTCTCTCTTTTCATCTCCTTATAGAATGAAAGATTATTCAGGGGACGACCTGTTTCATCTGTCTTTGATGTGCCTGGCATACAACAGGTGCTTAATAAGTGTGTATTGCTTGGTTATTATCATCTTTGTTTTACTAAAGGGGAAACTGAGGCTCAGAGAGATCTTGGTATCTAGAGCTTCCCAGGATCCAAGGTTAGAGGTCTAGAGGAGGAAAGAATCTCAGAGCAGCCATTCCCACTCCTCTCTGTTTACAGCTGAGGAAACTGGGTCTTGGTACAGTTAAATGGCCTTCCAAAGGTACACAGGTCATGAGCATCTGCAGTGGCCTCTGGAGCCAGCATCTTTCCCCCTTATTTTACAGCCTTACAAAGTCTCTGCTTCTGCCCCTTGAGTCAGATGTAATGCACAGACTGAAGGGTCCCATGGCTAGCGGGTGCCCACAGGTCTCCTGCCTTCAGGCTTCTAGACTAGATGGTCATCTCAGCCTTTCTACCTGGGGATAACTTAAGCCAAGTTCTTGGGGGCCTCAGTTTCCTTTTCTGTAAAGGGGTGGTAGAACTAACTGGTATCTGAGGCAACCCATGATTTTTTAAAAAATGTTATCTACATCTCATAGTTACTTAACCCCTTCTGGATCTTCATCTCCTCATCAGTAAAAAAGCAACTGTGGGCAGAGTAGATAGAGTGGGCTATAAAGACAGGGGATCTCCATTTAAATCCTTTATCTCCCACATACTGGCAGTGTGAGCTTGGGCAAGTCCTTTGACCTTCAGGTCTTGGGCTACATTCAAAGAGCACGAGATTGCAGAGTGTGTGTGCTGAGCTGCCTTAGTGAGAGGTTCCTTACCTAGGGGTTCTCTTTGCCAGTGAAATCACAGGCCCAATACAAACAAAAATTAGAGATTATGTGTTAATGCTGGTAACTTTTCATTTCTGTGGGGAAGGCTTTAGAAGTCTTAAAGAAATGTGAGTTATTGGTTTTGTGAAGCATAAAATGAAGGATTACATTAATGGAGTACATTATTGACAAATTTCCTCCCAAATCTAACATCCTATGTTCTAAGGGCTCCCAGCTCTGACATCCTGGGTTCTAAGAACCCTCCCAGCTCTGACATCCCGGGTTCTAAGGGCTCTCCCAGCTCTGACATCCCAGGTTCTAAGGCCCTCCCGGCTCTGACATCCTGGGTTCTAAGGGCCCTCCCAGCTCTGACATCCTGGGTTCTAAGGACCCTCCCAGCTCTGACATCCCGGGTTCTAAGGGCCCTCCCAGCTCTGACCTCCTGGGTTCTAAGGGCCCTCCCAGCTCTGACCTCCTGGGTTCTAAGGGCCCTCCCAGCTCTGGCCTCCTGGGTTCTAAGGGCCCTCCCAGCTCTGACCTCCTGGGTTCTAAGGGCCCTCCCAGCTCTGACCTCCTGGGTTCTAAGGGCCCTCCCAGCTCTGACCTCCTGGGTTCTAAGGGCCCTCCCAGCTCTGACCTCCTGGGTTCTAAGGGCCCTCCCAGCTCTGACCTCCTGGGTTCTAAGGGCCCTCCTGGCTCTGACCTCCTGGGTTCTAAGGGCCCTCCCAGCTCTGACCTCCTGGGTTCTAAGGGCCCTCCCAGCTCTGACCTCCTGGGTTCTAAGGGCCCTCCCAGCTCTGACCTCCCGGGTTCTAAGGGCCCTCCCAGCTCTGACCTCCTGGGTTCTAAGGGCCCTCCCAGCTCTGACCTCCTGGGTTCTAAGGGCCCTCCCAGCTCTGACCTCCTGGGTTCTAAGGGCCCTCCCAGCTCTGACATCCCGGGTTCTAAGGGCCCTCCCAGCTCTGACCTCCTGGGTTCTAAGGGCCCTCCCAGCTCTGACCTCCCGGGTTCTAAGGGCCCTCCCAGCTCTGACCTCCTGGGTTCTAAGGGCCCTCCCAGCTCTGACCTCCTGGGTTCTAAGGGCCCTCCCAGCTCTGACATCCTGGGTTCTAAGGGCCATCCCAGCTCTGACATTCCACATTAAAGTGACTTTTAGCTCTTGTATTCTATAAATTGATATCCCAGCTCTAAATCCTTGCCATCTACATTTGTCATAATAGTCACCCCTTGTCCACTCTTCTCTGTCCCACAGGAAAGGGCATGGTCTCCCTCAATGGTCACTGTGGGCCAGTGGACTTCCTAGCTGTGGCCACCAGCACTCTGGCTCCTGATATCCTGAGGAGTGACCAGGATGAGGCCGAGGAGGAGAAGGGAAGGGGCCATCCCAGGCCTCCACCGCCCTGACGTCCCCAGCCCGAGCTGGTCCAAAAAGGGCATTCTTTCCAGTACCGCCTCGCCCACGGGCAACCTGGGACCCCTCCCTTCAGGCGTGAGCCCCGGACCCCGATGGGACGGCCCTGGCCCACAGTGAGGAGGATGGCTCTATATATGAGATGGCGGATGACCCCGATGTTTGGGTGCGCAGTCGGCCCTGTGCCCGTGATGCTCATCGTAAAGAGATCTCCTCGGTGGCCATCATCTCGGGAGGGCAGGGCTATCGCAACTTTGGCGGCGGCGGGAGGCCAGCCTTGGGCAGCGAGACAGACAGTACCCTGCTCATCTGGCAGGTCCCCCTGATGATCTAGCCGCCCTCCCTCCACTGGCCGCCCTTCTAGGAATAGTGCCTTGCACTGCCCTGGGAATGCCAACATGCTGCCGTGACCTACCTGGGCCTTTATTTTCCATAGTGCCCTTTCCTCTATTTTCTGTCAGGTCAGGGTAAAAAAAGACTGAAAAGAAGTCACTTCTTCACGTGCCAGCTGCTTCGTAGGGTAAAAATAGGTCTTGAGGAGCTCTCTTGGCAGAAGGGGAAGAAAACTCTTTTTTAAAAACAAAACAAAAAAAACTTTTAAAAGGGTATTTTTTTTTTTGTTTTTGTTTTTTTGATTTAGGGTTCTAGATATGGAGGGAATCTTTGGAGAAAATAGTCTTTTAAAATAAATATATATATATGCGTTTTATATATATGTGTATATATATGTGTACATATATATATATACACACATACATGAACATCACAACTGCCAATCAAAGCACTGTCCTCATGGGCTCAAGGGCAGAATTAGATTTTACAAAACTCACCTCTCTAAAGATGTGTGCTTGTGCAAGAGTGTGTGTGTGTGTGTGTGTGTGTGTGTGTGTGTGTGTGAGTGTGTGTGTGAGAGAGAGAGAGAGCGAGAGCGAGAGCAAGAGCAAGAGATGGGTGTGTGCCCCTGTACAAATAAATAAGTATATATAATGTATATTATTTATGTAAAAATAAAGTCTGTATATATTGGTGCATCGGGAGAGACAATAATAAAGGCATGGTTAATGTCTGTATTTGAGTTGTGCGTCTTTAGAGGTTGATGGGGTCCCTTCTAGCCCCAATTGGGTTCACAAATGTTTGTGCAGAAAAATCCAGGCTCTGCAGCAAGAAGGACGATGGGTAGCCAATGATCTCTCTTCCCCACCGAGAAGAACTTCCTCACTTTTGTTCCTGGGTGCTGAAAGTGACTGTTAAAGGAGCTTGTGTGGAGGAATTATGGCTCCAGGGTAGGATGGAAGCCATTGTCTGGGCCTGTACCTAGACCAGGAGAAGAATTGGGGGCAAAGTAACCAGACTGTTGGCATTACCTCTTAAACTTTCTATCCTTATGGACAATATTGAAAAATATGGGCTACACTTTGTTTTTTTGTGGTGGTTGTTCAGTCATTTTTCAATCTTGTTCAACATTTCCTGACCCCACATGGGGTTTTCTTGTAAAAATAGCAGAGTGGGTTACAATTTCCTTCTCCAACTCATTTTTACAGATGAGGCAAATAGAATCAAGTGACTTATCCAGGGTCACCCAGCTCGTAAGGGTCTGAGATTAGATTTGAACTCATGAAGATGAGTCTCCCTGATTCCAGACCAGGTACTCTATGCCCTGTGGGTGTCCCCACCTGCCCCATGGGCTATTATGGTAATTCTTAAAGTATAGTTCATGGATCCTTGGGAGTCTGAAACTTATTCAGGGGAGTCCTCAAGGTCAAAATTATTTTCACAATAGTACTAAGATTATATAGAAATGCTCTTGGGGGGGGGAGTGTTCTTAGTAATGTTTAGAAGTATAAATAAAGGTGTCCTGAGGCCAAAAAGTTTGAGAACAGCCAGGCTATAAGATGGTATCATTCAGAGATTTGGAAATGGATCAGTGTTTTGCTGAAGTGGATAGAATGCTGAACTGAGTCAGGCAGACCTGAGTTCAAATCTAGCTTTGGACACTAGCCGTGTGATCTTATTAAATAATCTCACTTCTCTGCCTCAGATTCCTCACTTTAAAGCAGGGATCATGAAAATACCTCCAGGGTTGTTGGGAAAGTCAAAAGAGATATTTCTAAGCACTGATCATAGTACTGGCATACAGTAGGTACTTAATAAATACCTGTTCTTCAACCCCCACCCCAAAATAGTGGGGTCACTTAATCAGTGTCTTAGGTGTGTTACCAGGTTTACAGATGATGAAAAGGCAGGAAGATATCTCTAAGGCAATGGATGACGAAGTATTTTGCACAAAGTTCTCATAGGGCTAGGATAAGATAATTCATAGGGATGTTGAAGGATTTCCCAGCCCAAATCCAGAGTTCTGTCCCTTAGCTACTGTAGGAGGTGACATAGCACAGTAGAGGGAGAGCTGGGCTCAAGTCAGGAACACGTGTTCAAATCCAACTCATATGCTGATTGTGCAATCCTGGGCAGGTTCTGTAAGTATCCTGCGTTCTAGGCAGCTCTCCAAATGTTCTGAGTTCCAGAGAATGTGTCAGTCTTCATTGCTAGAGAGAATTAGTCAATAAGCATTGATTTGGTGACTACTGTATGCCAGGCACTTGCTAAGTCATGGGGAGACAAAAAGAGGCAAAGGACAATCCCTGCCCTTAAGGAACTCCCAATTTAATGGGGTTAGACATCATGCAAACAAATTAATGCAAACTAGGTACGCAAAATAAATGTAAAATACACAAAATTAGAAAAAAATGCCCCAACTGTTCATAGGGACTATTTGTGTCCCACCTGAGGCAGAGCAAACTGAGCTTGTATTGGTCTGATCAGTCCCAGAAGGACACATTGCCTCTAACAAAGTGATGTCATTTGGGTCCTCGTCAGGAATAAAGCAACCAGGATGAGTGGGAAGTAATTAACTGAGGAAGGTCCTAGAATTGAAGAAGCTGGGAAAGACTTTGTAAAGGAGTTGGGATTCTAGTTGGGACTCGGTTAATGAAACGCCAAGTCTAGTTGCCATCTTTCACATGAAAGTTCATTCTTTGGTTACAAAAGTCACCCTCACGAATCTGAAATGAGCTGGTTAGTAGTTCTCATAACAAAGATCTGGGGGTTTTAGTGAGTTCAAGCTCAACAGTGTGACATGATGTGATGTTGGGCTGTGGTAAGTGGAACTGTGATCACTGGAATGAGGGGCTTGGTGATTTGAAAGTTCCACTCGGGGTCAGGAAGACATGAACTTGGGTTCTACAAGACAGGTCACTTCCCTTTTAAGTTCCTTCATTCAACTTTCTAAGACTTAGGTCGTAGGTTCGCACCATTGGAAAGAATTTCCATACCGGGAAGCCTCCCTACTCCAGCCAAATCAAATTTAGGCAATATACCCCCAAAACAAGTCCACTGACCCTAACAAGGCAGGTAGCAATAATGGCGTACTCTTTTCGTCAAACTACACCTGGAATTGTTATCGGCCGGGGGGAGAGGTGGGGGAGAAAGGAGGGGTCCACATTTTAGGAAAGAGATGGACAAGGGGGGGCATCCAGGAGAGAAAGACCAGTATGGATTCGATTTTCAACTGGAGGAGAAAAGACCAATGGGCCTGAGATCCATCCAACCAGTGTGTTAACTACAAGACAAAAATTAAAAAGCTCCTCAAGGAACTTACATTCAAGGACGGCTATTTTGAAAGCATTTGAAGGACTGATGGGGAGGGAATAAAATCTGGTCTCATTCTGGACAGAATGAGGAACACTGTGTGTGAACTGTGCAGGGAATAATTTCAGCTTTGTGCCAGAAGGGAAAAAATGTCCCCCAAATCAGAACTTCCCAAAAGTGAAATAAGCTTCATTAAGTGCTAGTATGCTCAGCAGCAGCAGAAGTCTTCAGGAACAGGTCAGACGGGGACAGCTGGACGATGGAGTGGATAAAGCACCAGGCCTGGAGTCGGGGGCTTAAATATGATCTCAGTCACTAACCGTGTGACTCTGGGCAGGTCATTCAACCCTCAAAAAACAAAGGTGATTACTAGTCAGCATCGCCTCCGGAGGTGTTTTTGTTCTGGAATCAATCATTGAATCAACAGTCATTGAGTGGGTCAGAAAACATGTTACCTGACTTTCCCTCCAGTGGTGAGGTCCCACGGTCCCAGGTCTCTTCTCTGGCTCTTAGTTTTCTCACCTGGGAAATGAGGAGGTTGGACCCTCCCATTCCCACCCCGTGATTCTGGGTGTTCTTCCCTTCCTCTTGGCTGGAACATTTAGGGATTGGGGGCTGCAGCTGCAGGATCAGCTGAGAAGCCAGGGCTGTGATTTGGCTGGGGGTGGGGAGCAAAAAGCAGGCCTTAATTTAGTGATGGGCATGGAAAGCAGCTAGAGGGTGAAAGGGGGAGGGTGACGTGTTGCTATAGGCAACAGAGCAGGGGCTTTCATGGGGCTTGCCCAGATGTTATTGCCTTGATCTGGAGAGGGGCTTGGACCATCGCCAGGCTCCATAATATCAGCAGTGGAAGCGACCTGTGAACTTTGGAGTTGAGGCTTGCAGGTTTGGGGAGAACCAGGGGAGAAGCGTCAGTCTCCTTCCCCCATTGCCGTCCCTTTTATTGTCAGCTGGAAGGAAAGAATTATCCCCTTCAATAATCTAATGAAGAATATCCTGAATAACTCTCTTGTCATTTTTTACTAAAGACCTCAGTTTCTCCATCTGTAAGATAGGGCTAATGATGCTGTGTTCCTCACATCACAGGATAACATCTCTTACATATGCTCCCTTCTTGGCTGTGACTCCATTTCCAATCTGGTGCAGGCCCTCATTCCCTCACACCCACCCTATTATTGCAATAACTCTCTCAGATCTCTTCTGTCCAGCCCATTCTGCATTCAGCCCAGTTCTTCCTAAAGTAGATGTCATCTCCCTATTCGATAAATCCCAGCACCTTTGTATCACCTTCTGGTCTCATCCTCTGGCTTTTAAAGCCCTCCAGAAGCTGACCTTCTCTTACCTTTCAAGTTTTTATTTCCCATCCAAATACTCTCTAATTCAGAGACACTGTTACTCACACAAGATGCTCCATTTCCTGAGTAGGATTTTTCAGTGACTGCCCCTCCACATCTGAATGTCCTTCCTCGTCATCTCTGCATCCTGGCTTCCCTCAAATATAAGTTTTAGTGTTTATATTGCACTTCTCTTAGAGCCTTGTGAGTCAGGTAATGCAAGTATTATCTCCATTTTACAGATGAATAAACTGAAGCTCAATAAGGTTAAGTATTTGATCCAGAGTCATATAATTCCTAATTGTCACAGGCAAGATTCAAAGCCAGTCTCCAGTTCAGTTCTCCACACTCTTATGCCGTATTATCTTTTGTAACTAAAAGTACCATTAACACTGCAATTAAAAATGGTTTTGTTGTTAGATGAATCAATTAACTCATTAATGTGGTGTGAACATCACCAGCTAAATCTGTGGTTCTTGTGTGTTGTTGAGTTAGGTCTCTCCTGGAGATTTGGCAAGCATCTGACCTGAGCAAATGCTCTAAAGTTCAGTTCTTCCTTTGCTTTCTAAAGAAAGCATTTGGTAATGATACAGGAAGACCAGAGACCACCTTTCCCCACCTAGAGACTGGAAGCCTCTGTCACTTTATTCCCTGCACGTGTAAGCAAGAGACTTTGAAGAAAGAGAAGTTCCAGTTATTGGGAGACCAGATGAGAGGCCTATTTTCTAGCCTGCCCTCCCGCAGTGGTGCTGATTAAGGAATTGAAGACTGGAGGCTATGTGAGAAAAAGACCCTCCTTTACCGTTGGTGGAAATTGTTTGTTATTGTCCCCATGTGTATATATTTTTCTTTTCTTTTTGAAAACCAATAAGGGCAGCTTGGTATAGTGGAAAGAGCCCTGCAGCAGGTAGCAAGGTTGCTACTATGGAAAGAATACTGAATTTGAGGTCAGAAAATCTGGGTTTGAATCTTGATTCACTCTGGAATTTTCTAAAAATTTTTTGGGGGAATTTTGAATCTTTTTTGAATTTTTCTGAATTTTTTGGTGACCAAAGAGTCACATCCTTTGGATTTCAGTTTCATTATCTCTGAAATAACTGGTTGGACTGGATGTCATTAAGTTCCTTTCCAGGAACCTCCAGAAGTTTATGATCCTATGACCAGACTTTGAATTGTGGTTGTGTGTTGGACAAGTTGCCCTTTGTGGGCAACTCATTTCCCTTTCTGGTAAAATCAAGCAGCGGACTACTAGATGGCTTCTAGCTTCCTTCTTCAGCTCTGAAGCTCTTACTCCATGATCCAACCCATGTGTGTTTGGAGTTAGAAGACCCATATTTGGACATTGGTTCTGCTACTTACTGGTGGTGTGACTCTGGGCAAATCCCTACATCTGCTCCAAACTTGTTTCCTGGTTATAAAAATTGGGAGCAGGACTTAGTGGCTTCTGATGCCTCTTTCAGTTCTGGATGCTTCAATCCTATCATAAGGTTCTGGGAAAATCATCTCCCGGAGACTAACAGAAGGGATGCGTCATTGGAGTGAATCTGGGTAAGTGGTGATCTGGTGACCTGATTTGCATCAATCGTTGGCCTCAGAGTCTATCAGTCATCTCTGTCCAGCAAAGGAGCCGAGAACTAGGTATTAACACTCAGCCAGGCAAGAGGAAGAAGTCATTGGACAAAACCAGTAGGCGAGGAAAGATTTAAAGATGGCAGAGAGAGAGTTTTGCTTTGAGCTTTCTAAGGTGGATCTCTATTGATATCCCAGCTTCAATCAAAACAGTAAGATATTTGGGGAGAATCATGATTATTTGGGGAATCATGGCTTGAACCTATATCTCGACCTTAGACCATAGACACAGTTTATACAGAAGTCATAAACCAAATATCAAAGTATTTAATAGCATAACTCAGGAATAATAACAGACAGCAAATATAATTTTCAGTCCCCTCTTCCTTATACACTGCTTTTTGGGAAAAATAAATTTTTATTGATATTTTGTTTTTACATCACCTACATTTTCCAATGCATCTCTCCCTCTGCCCCTCTTAGAATGTCACTCTTTATAACAAAGAAGAAAAAAGAGGGGGAAAAGCTGGTTCAACAAAACTAGTAAAAACGTTTTAAAAAAATTTTGTTGATATGAAATATCCCAAATCAATAATTCCTCGTGTCTGCTAAGAAGTGGAGTTGGGGTGAAGGGAGGTGTTTTCTTCTGTTTGCCGTAAAGTGTGGCATTTATAATTTTGTAGCATTTTGTTTTGAGAATAGCATTTGTTTTTATCTGTTTTGTTCTTTCCATTTCCATTTAGTCATTGTGTATATTGTTTTCCTGATTCTATTGACTTCAATTTGCAGGAGTTCATGTAAATCTTACTTCTCTATATTAAGAATATTCATTCTTAAAGCCCAGTACCATTCCATTGCATGTATGTGCCACAATTTGCTTCGCTATTCTCCAATCAATGGGTATCTATTTTGGTTCCAATTCTTTTCTTCCACAAAAGTGCTGCTGCAACATTATGGGGTATATATGCCTTTTCTTTTTAATCACTGACCTCTGTGGTATATACCTAACAATGTGGGTCAAAAAGTTTCATCTCTGAATCATTTTAGCTCAATTCCATATTGCTTTTCAGAATAGTTGGATATACATATACATATATATATATATATATATATATATATATATATATATATATGTTCCCCTTCCTTCATATTTAATTGTCATGTCATTGGTTCTCTTCCAGTATGAAGGACAAACAATAATAAGTCTTATTGGTGCTGAGAGGGAAATCATCCAATGAGACTCGGTGTAGGGAAGAATTGTCCGGCTTTACAATAACATTTTCTCCCCCTGATGATATACTCTCGTGGAAATCACTTGCCCTTAGTCACATTCCTTGAATGATCACCTTAGCTCCCGTATGTCCAAGACTGTCTTCACCCTTTCACAGGCATCTCCAAGCTTTCCAAAGCCAGGGCTTGTGGGATAAGGCATCTGCATCTGTCCCAGGTTTCCTTTGTCAGCAACACATCCCAGACTCACAGTTGGCCATCACTATTTCCCACTGCTGGCGGTGTCATCCAAAATGGCATTGTTAGGACATGAGTCATGTTGTCAGCTTGTATCTGGAATTGAGCTCTGCCCACCCAGTCTAGCAGGGACAGTCCACTTCAGAGCCAAGAGCTTCACTTTGTGGATGGGATAATGAGGCTCATTGTCAGTGAATCCTCTTCTGGCCAATGCAGTGGACTCCTGGTGGCCATTGCTCTTTGAGTATAAAATCGCTCCCAATCCCTATAGATTGACTAGTTAAAACAAAGAACCACTTTGGTCCTGTAAGAGCCAACACCGGTGCACATCCAAGGTGATTTACCAAGTGCTTGATCACATTCTTCAATCCAATGATCTTTGAACAGGAATAGAGGATTCCAGCCAGATCACCTTCCCCTGCTCCTGCCATGTTTTATTCTGATTCTTCTTAGCCATATTCCTATGTGTGAGATAATTGTAAAGAGACCCTAAGTTTTTGTTGGTTTTTTTTTTTTTTTTTTTTTGCAAATCTCCAATAATAACTCCCAAATTCTAGAACACTTTTCAGGTCTTACTGATTCATAATTGCTAAATTTACCGGCTTTTTCTTGGTCTCTCTATAGTATTGGAATATATTAACTATCCTTTTCTCCTGGATACCCAACTGGAGGCCCCATGAGCATCTCAGGTTCAACATGTCCAACCTCTCGCTCTGGCTCCCTCCCTTCTTCCTAATTTTTCTATTTCTTCCAAGGGCATGCAACATTGTCTTTCTAAGCTCAGATTCATTGTCAACCCTCTCCATATCCAGTCAGTTGTCAAGTCTTGTTGATTCTTCTTCTCATGTCACCCCTCATTTCTACCCTCTTTTTCCTACTCACAAGGCTACCACAATCTTTGGTCTCCCTGATTCAGATCTTTTCACTTGACATCCATCTTCCAATTTCAGTCCAACTTCACTCTTCCAATCCATCCATTGATGGCTGCCAAAGTGATAATCCTAAAGCACAGGTCTGACTTTGTCACTCCTGGCCCCTACATATATACATATATATTTATATCTATCTATATCTATATCCTTGTAACTCTTGACCCTTACATATATACATATATATATCCTCAAATATTGGTTCTCTTCTAGGCTAAGATACAAACTCCTTTAAATTAAAGTTTTCATAAGTTGACTCAAACTTTTCTCTCTAGGCTTAATGCACATGACTCTTACAATCTCTATTTCTTATTTATTCTTAATCATGCATAGTACTTCTCAATCAATCAGTAAGCATTTATTAATTAACCTACTATGTGTCAGACATTGTGATAAGTACTGGGGATATGAAAAAAGACAAAGGACAGTCCCTGTCCTTAAGGAACTTGAAATCTAATGGGGGAGAGTAATTATAAACAAATATATACAAAGCAAGATATCTAGAGGATAAATATGAAATGATTATCAGAGAGAAGGCACTAGAAATAAGAGAGTTTGAGGAAGACTTTCTGAGAAGATGGGATTTTAGTTGGAACTTAGGAGAAGTCAGTGGTAGGAGGGGAGAAGGGAGACTATTCCAGACATGGGGGACAGCTAGAGAAAATTCCCAGAGCTGAGAGATGGAGGGTCTTGTCTGTGGAACAGTCTCCTGACTGTCAATATCATTGGACCGAAGAGTATGTAGTGGGGAGTAAGGTGTAAGAAGACTCCAAATTTAGGAGGGTGTCAGATTATGAAGGGCTTTGAATGCTCAATGGGGCATTTTATATTTGCCAGTGGAGGTGATGGGGAGCCACTGGAATTTATTGGGGTGGTGGTGATGATATAATTGGACCTGGGCTTTGGCTGGAGGATGGACTTAAAGCAGGCAAATCCACTAGAAGGTTATTATAGTAGTCCAAGAGTGAGGTAATGACCTTGCCCTTCCCACCTGCACGCCTTTGCTCGAGCTGTCCTACATGCCTAGAATACATTCCCTCTTAAATTACTCTTCCATGAATCTCTGGCTTCCTTGAAAGCTCTACTAAGATGTTCTCATTCACACAAGGGCTTTTCTGTTCCCTCATAACCGACCCACCCACTAATTACTTCATCTATGTTTTTACATTTATTTGTATGTGTACATATCATTTCCCTTTAGATAAATGTTAGCTCCTCAAGGACAGAAATTGTTTCATTTTTGTCTATGTCCCCACTAGTTCTTAGAATGTGTTGTTTGGTCGTTTTTCAGTCCCTCTGACTCTTTGTGATCCTTTTTGGGCAAAGATTCCAGAGAGGTTGGCCATTTCTTCCTCCAGCTCATTTTACAGATGAGGAAACTGAGGCAAACAGGGTCAACTGACTTGCTCAGGGTTACCCAGGTACTGAGTGTCTGAGGCTGTATTTGAACTCAGGGAAATGAGTCGCCCTGATTCCAGATTCAGTGCTCTGTGTGTGTGTGTACCTAGTCAATAAAAGCTTGTTAATGAATGAATTCATATTTCTTTGCACCTGACCAGGTGATGAGCACATCTGTCTTCTTGGAGTCAGTATTTATTTTCTGCTGAGATGCTGTGGGATGCTTGGACTTCGCAGACCCTTCCCACAGCTGGTAATTGCCAACTGACCCTCAGACTAGTGGCTTCTAGCACCTCTGGGACCTTCAGTAGTAGCCTTTCCTTATGCTTTGCCAACATCCTTCCAAATATGATAAAGACATGGACATACCCCAAGGCTTCCAGGTGGTTTGTATCTCTAACCACTTTTTCCACAGTTTACTATAAAAAAGTGGTAGGAGATTCAGAAATCTCTTGTTTCAATTTATAGAATTGATATGATTTTATATGATATGAATTGATATGAATATGATAGAATATGATATAAATTTATAGCATCATTTTCAATTTATAGGATCTCACTGAAAAGCCCAAAGCCCTATTTTCTTCATCTTTTGCCTTGGAGATCCTCGGATCCATTGTGCAGATCCAACACTGAATACTACTGACAGACCAGACAATGCAGAGCACTGCTGACTCTACACAATAGACTCACCCATTCATCTCAGTTTTATTTTGGGGGGTGTCATTGTTCAGCTGTACCCAACTCTTTTTGAACCCACTGAGGGTGGGGTTCTTGGTAAAGATACTGGACTGATTTTCCATTTCCTTCTTTAGCACATTTTACACTTGTGGAAACTGAGGCAAACAAGGTTAAGTGACTCTTAGTCATACAGCTATTAAGTATCAGAGGTTGAGTTTGAATTTGGGAAAATGAGTTTTTCTGACTCCAAGTGTGGCACTCATCTTCCTCAGTTCAAATCTGGGCTCTGACCCTCGGCTAGTCACTTAACCCAGTTTGCCTCAATTTCCCCATTTGTAAAATAAGTAGGAGAGGAAAGTGGCAAACTATTCCAGTATCTCCACTGAGAAAATCCCATATGGGATTACAAAGACCCAGATATTACTCAATAATAACAATAAAAAAATGGAAACCTCACAGGATCAAGTTCAATAAAATGAGTAAATAATAGTATAATCGTAATTGATATTCAATTAGCGTGTTAAGGTTTATAGATCAAATAAGCCCTATAAAAGCAATTTGTAAACCTTAGCATACTACACAAATGTTAGCTATTTCACGAGACCCTCTGATTGTGTACTCCACTAGTGATGCTAAAATGTCTTCATTTTGGGACTTTTTACTCTTAAAAATTGTGGAGGACTCCAAAGAGCTTTTTTATATGCATGGGTTACAGCCAACAATGTCTACAGTATTAGAAATCAGAATATCTTGATATTATTATGAAAATATTCTTGAGATTCCCTGAAAGGGTCTAGGGGTCCCTGGAATATAATTTGAAAGCTGTTGTACTACAGTAACAATTCCTTAAAAAAAATCAGAACATGTACTCTATGTCAGACACTGTGCCAAGCAGAAGAGTTAAGATTTAATCTCAGAGTGTTGTAATAGGGAGCAAGTGGAGTTTATTGAGCAGGGGAATGACACAGTCAGATCTATGTTTTAGAAAAATCTCTCTGGCATGTACGAGAAGGATAAATTGGAAAGGGAAAGGCCCGAGGCAGGGAGATCAGTTTCTGATGTCTCTCCCTCTGAGAAAGTAGTTTTTCCGAGATTACTTTTTTTTCCCCTCAATAGAGGTTTATTTTCCCAAATACACATAAAGATAGTTTTCTACATTAAATTAAAAATATTTAATCTTTCTTCTCAGTTACATTTAAAACAATTTTTTTTTACATTTAAAAAAACTTTTGAGTTTCAGAATCTCTCCCTTATCCCCATCCCCAGCCTCCATTAAGAAAGCACATTTGAAATTATGCAAAACATTTCCACAAAAGTCATCAACATTCATTTTTATAGGAACACAAAACTTATATTTGAATGGACTAGAAGTATCCTTCATAAAAGTGACTGGAATATAACTGTCACCTGGAAGTCTGACTCAATATTTCTATTCTGAGTCCCTATCCCCACTACTATATGGAACTTCATTAGTCTAGGTGAAAAATCTAAGGAAGCTTGACAGGGGGAGGGATGAAGTTCTCCAAGTCCCAGAATGCACCTGTTCTCAACTGAACCTCTGGAAAGGCAAGGGATGCTTGTTCAGTACAGAATGCTCACCTTGTCCGCAGCTGGAGCCAAGTTCATTTTGACCTTTTTTTTTTGGTGGTTCCCAAAGGGGGCCTCTGTGGTGTCCAGCCTTATGACCTTTTGCCTTCCCAGGAGAAGCAGCTCCATCTCCCATGGTTCTCCACTCAACTTTTTCAGTGGGACCCATGTGATCTATATGGTCCTCCACTTTGTTCTTGATGGCCCTTCCCTGAAGAGACGTCTCGGAGCCATGCAGGGCTGACTTGATTTGCTTCTGTTCACTCTCTCTGCTTATCATTGTTGCTTCCATTTTCCTTACCAACAGGATCAACACTTCCTTGGTGAGGCCCTAATTTGGATTTGTTGGATTCTGGTGTTCCACAATTTGCAGCCAGAGAGCCTCGCTGGGAGAATATTGGTGCTGAAAGGATGGGCTTTTGTGCTAGCAAACAGCATGGGTTCATTGAAAGCACTGCATAATCCCCAAACGCAATTCAGCTTCTCTCTTTCCTCCTATTCAATTCTGGGTTGAGCTCATTGTCCATCCGCAGTGACTGTCCAAGAGAAATGTGATAATTGTCCAGAATTACAGCGAGTGTTCAGGTAATTCTGGTAAGGCCCATTTTCCCTTTATCCACATTGATGGAGGAGGGCAGTGTGAGAAATAATCAGAAACAAAAAAAAATTTCAAAATTATATATATTCCGTTTAAAAGGCAGTTTAAAAGAAATGTGCCGATAAATACTGTGCGACATTTTACAGGGGACATTGACAAGTAGTAGGGCATCCTGTTTGCCTTAGTTTCTTCATCTGAAAAATGAGCCAGAGAAGGAAATGGCAAACCACCCCGGTATCTTTGCCAAATGGGGTCACGGACAATTGGATGTCTAGAGGAAGTTAACCAGGATGATGAAGAGGCTAGAGATCCTGAAATGGGAAAATTAGTGGGCAGGATTAGGAACATTTAGCCAAGAGAAAAGATTTTGAGCTTGGGGCATTCTAGTTGTCTTCAAGTATTGAGGAACTTATCAGGTTGACCCCAGAGAATTGAAAAAGAATAATGGCAGGAAGGTACAGTTGTACCTTGTTTTGTATATATTTCTCTATGTTGCACACTCCCATGTACCTCCCATGGAATATAAGTTCATTGAGTTAGGGGCTCCTTTTTTTTGTCTTTGTCCCTAGGCTTCATATAATGGGCACTTAATAATCATTTGTTCATTAAGGGAATAAAGAAGGATCCATTTCCCAGCCATCAGAAGAATCCAATGGTGGACTAATTCAGCTATCTTGGGAAGTAATGACTTACCACTCAAAACAAAGACTAGGAGACCATTTGGGGGTGATTTTTACTCTAGTATGTATTAGATTAACTGAGCTTTGAGCCTTGTGAATTTGTGCCTGACCTTGACATGGAAAAAACCACCAATTGTACACCTCCTATGACCTGTTGGGTCGGTCTAATGTGGCCCAATTTCCCATGGCCTCAGACTCTTTGGTGACTGATATCTGAAGCAAGACTTTCCACTTTTATACAAAGCCAGGAGTCGTTCCCATTTCGTTTTGGTAATTATTAGGTTGAGAATTGGGAATAATACCTGCCTTGGTTGGCACTGGACCATTCATTGATTAATGAATAACACTTATTATAAAATCCACACTCTATTCTGTTCTCATCATGAAGATCTTAAACTCATCCATCACCTCCTATTTATCGGAGGTTAGTAGTTAATTTCTCTTTATCACTCTTCCCCCACCCTCCCTTGCCAATGATATCTTTGGGAGCTTCTATAGTTCCAGGCCATTCACCTAGTGTTATGACACCCTTGCTATGGGATATTCTCAATACTCAGAACTGCCTCCCTTAACCCATCCACAAGCTCCATAGAGCATCATACAATGGCTCCTATAAATTAATCTCATTTGATGAGCTTTTGGTCCGCCCTCTCTACCCCCTCTGGTTCACAGCTCAATAATTCCCAGAGAAGTTCTCGTCATAGAGACATGGAATTATAGACCTGTAGCTGGGAGGGTTATTAGAAGTCATCTAGTTCAGATTCTTCATTTTTCAGATGAAGAAACTGAAGCCCAGAGTGATCAAGCAATTTGTCACAGTCAGGCAGCAATGGCATTTGGCTCCAACCCCCATTCTTTTTGCATTGCGCCATACAATTCTAAGCCTCCATCCTCTCTCCTTCAGTCTAGAAGCATCATTGTCTGCTTATTCCCAAATACTTACAGTGAATGGACATAATTCCTATTTACACTTCACCCATGGCACTTACACATCCACACACACAACACACACACACACACACACACACACACACACATGCACGCAATGTGTCTCAACAATTTTTCTTTTGTTTTGCGAAAGTTATTTCAGCAAAATATATGATGTTACTTCAACAATAAACATGAGAAAATGCCATGACATTTTCATACCCAAAGGGACAATATGACTTGAATCAACTTGCCTGACTGGAAATAGAACTTACCCTGGAAAACTTCTGTCAAAACCTAGACATTGAGAAGAAAAAACAACAATATATAACTTCAAAGCACCCCTCCTTTCTCCTCCCCTGTACCCCATGAAGAGACCCTAATAATAATTAATAAAGCAGTAAGTTTGTAATCTACTGACATGAACCTGGAAATGTTCCTGTAGTTTAGACATGTGTGCATCACCCGTACCCCCCATATTTCCTGTATCCCTGCAAGGTTAGTGTCCATGGTCTTAGTTTGACTCCTAACATAATATCCACAAGCATTCTTAGTAATTTGGAATGAATCCCCGCAAATATAACATGGGTCCCCTTGAAAACTGGAACACTAAGTTTGAAACTTGGGGGTCAGATACAGAGTTTGGATCATCCCAGTTACACAAATCATGACTCAAACCCCCTTTCCAATATAGTCTATATTCACAGACCATCCAGGAGCCACACATTTAAATAAATATGCATTTATTTAATATTATTTAAATAAATAATATTTAATTAAGACAGATTAGTCAGTTATTCCCCATAGATCTGTAGGTGCCTTTCTAGCATGCTCATTTGCCTTGCTGAGTCTAGGGAAGCTAGGTGACACAGGGGCGAGAGTATTGGGTTGAGAGTCACGCAGATTTGAATTGAGCTTCAACCACAGACACTGACTAGCTGTGTAACCTTGTCACTTAGCCTCTATCTTCCACAATTTAAGAAATTTCAAAATGGGGATCATAATAGCATCTATCTCTCAGGATTCTTGTAATGACCAAATGACTTAATATTTATAATTTTATAGCAGTACTTCACACATTATTTCTTTCTTTTCTCTGGAGTCATCAGGATTCTACTTGTACTTTTAGGTTTAAGGATACCCTTAGAGTATTGCCATCATCACTGAGATTATTCCAGTTTTTCCTGTAAATATCTTACTTGGACCTAGCTATTTCATGTTGTTTATTTTTGTTAGTTTTGCCTTCTTGGCATCCCCAGTGTTTTGCAAAGTATTTGGTACTTATAAATATTTTACATGGTTCTTAATAAATGCCTGTTAATTAATCTTCCTTCCCTCCTTCCCTTCTGCCTTCCTTCCCTCCAGCCTTCCTTCCTCCCTTCCTTCCTACTTGCCTCCTTTCTTCCTTCCTTCCTTCTCTCCATCCTCCCTTCCTTCCTTCCTTCCTCCCTTCCTCCCTTCCTTCCTCCCTCCCTCCTTTCTTCCTTCCTCCCTTCCTTCCTTCCTCCTTCCTTCCTTCCTTCCTCCTTCCTCCTTCCTCCTTCCTTCCTTCCTCCCCTCCCTCCCTTCCTTCCTTCCTCCTTTCCTTCCTTCCTTCCTCCTTCCTTCTCTCCTTCCTTCCTTCCTCCCTTCCTTCCTTCCTCCTTCCTCCTTCCTTCCTTCCTTCCTTCCTTCCTTCCTTCCTTCCTTCCTTCCTTCCCTCCCTTCCTTCTCTCCTTCCTTCTCTCCTTCCTTCCTTCCTCCCTTCCTTCCTTCTCTCCTTCCTTCCTTCCTCCTTCCTCCCTTCCTTCCTTCCTTCCTTCCTTCCTTCCTTCCTTCCCTTCCTTCCTCCCTCCTTCCTTCTCTCCTTCCTTCTCTCCTTCCTTCCTTCCTCCTTCCTCCCTCCCTCCTTCCTTCCTTCCTTCCTTCCTTCCTTCCTTCCTTCCTTCCTTCCTTCCTTCCTTCTTCCTTCCTTTCTTCCTTCCTCCCTTCCTTCTCTTCTTCCTTCCTTCCTCCCTCCCTTCCTTCTCTCCTCCTCCCTTCCT
The DNA here is from genome assembly GCF_902635505.1 of Sarcophilus harrisii. Lineage (NCBI taxonomy): Eukaryota > Metazoa > Chordata > Mammalia > Dasyuromorphia > Dasyuridae > Sarcophilus > Sarcophilus harrisii. Next base: position 566,196,080 of record NC_045428.1, on the reverse strand, counting down.
CCCTCCCTTCCTCCTTCCTTCCTCCTCCCTCCTCCTTCCTCCTTCCTCCCTCCCTCCCTTCCTTCCTTCCTTCCTCCTTCCTCCCTCCCTTCCTTCCTTCCTCCTTCCTCCCTCCTTCCTTCCTTCCTTCCTTCCTTCCTTCCTTCCTTCCTTCCTTCCTTCCTTCCTTCCTCCTTCCTCCCTTCCTTCCTTCCTTCCTTCCTCCCTTCCTTCTTTCCTTCCTCCCTCCCTTCCTTTCTTCCTCCCTTCCTTCCCTCCTTCCTTCCCTCCTGCCTTCCTTCCTCCTGCTTTCCTTCCTTCCTTCCTTCCTTCCTTCCCTCCTTCCTTCCTTCCTTCCTTCCTTTTTCTTTCTTTGTTTTTTCTTTGTTTTTTTTTTTCTGTGTAGAAAGAAAGTACACTTCTTCATTTATATTTTCTCAAGGAGAAAGTGAATAGCAAGAAAGTGCAAATTGAGAGAAATTAACATAATTACTTGGGCTATTTCTTGTCATTCTTGCTCATCAACAGAACACCTTCCAGAGGCAGTGTAGGTCAGTGGAAAGAAAGCAAGACATTGTCAAGAGATCTGAGCTCTGGTCCCTAATGGTTTTGTCATTGACCTGTTGTGGGTAAGTCCCTCTCTTAGCTTTAGCTTCCTCATCTGTTAAACACAGACAGTGACCTTGCTGGTTTTCCAGCACAGGCATATTATGAATGCTAGGACACTGGGTCACTCGGTCATTGTTGGCTTCTTTATCTCGGCCAATTAGTTGTGATTTCTCATTCTGGCTTTCCCTCAGAGAGAACTTGCATCTCGGGAGGTAATAAGCACTTATCTCATGTAAAGGTTTCTTTAAATCAGATTTGTAATAATTATGTTGTTGCTATTCAGTCATGTGTAATTCTTCATGACCCCATTAGGAGTTTTCTTGGCAAAGATACTGGAGTGTTTGCCATTTCCTTCTCTGACTCATTTTACAGATGAGAAAACCGAGGCAAATGGGGTGAAATGATTTCCCCAGGGTCACATAAACAGTATCTGAGGCCAGATTTGAACTCAAGAAGTTGTCTTCCCGACTCTGGGACCAATATTCTAGGCACTAGGATACCATCCAGCTCTGTCTGTAATATATAATAATAGTAATATTGAAATAATGTAATAATAGTTCATTTCTATTCATTCATGTATTCATTCCATGAGCATTTATTAAGCACTTCCAGCATGTAAGGCACTGAAAATGATCACTTATTTATTTTTATGGGTTCTGTGATATTTTCTGGTATGGAGAATTCCTCCTGTATAGGAAGAAAACCCCCTGAACAGATTGCTCTGCAACTCAAGAGTCACAGTCTCTCTGTATCCTCAGAGAGAAAATAGCCCCTGTTCTCAAGGAGCTTTGCCACTGTTGTAGGCATTGCAAGTATTATTATCCCCTTTTACAGATTAGACAACTGAGGTTTGGAGCTGTGAAATAATTGGCTCAAGGTTATACAACTGGTGTCAGTGTCAGGATTCGAATTCTGAGCTCTCCTATTTTATGGCCAACTGCTTTCTCTATTGGGTAGGCAATCTCTCTTTAAAGGGCTGTACTTTCTAAGGAGCCTGCTAAACTCTCCCCTTGTCCTCCTCTTCCTCCTTACTGGAAGACTTAGCTTCAGGAGAGTTTTGCCTCTGAAGGAGTAGCCAAGGACCATGCGATTCATGGAGGAGCCAAGCATTTTTGAAGAGTGAATACGGTGCCCGAGCAATAGATATGCAGGTGGATTGGAAGTCTGACCCTAACCCCAAACCCATTGGTCCAGCCTTCTATCCTTATTGGCGAATATCAAGGCCTCATGCCCATGCAAGGGGGGAGCCAGAATTGTTTGGAGCAAGAGAGAAGAGCTCATGGCTTTTCAGTTTCTTGGGGCTTCCCAGTCTTTCTGGGGTTTTTGGTCTCCTTTGTGTTCTTCTGCCTTCTGACTTTGACAGAGAGTATTTGTATTGCCAACCTCTCCTCAGGTTGATGAAGGAAGAAATTGAACTTTAATCATGTCTCTGATTCCAGCTTGGAGACTTCAGGGAATTTTCCTTTAGGTCTGGGAAGCTCTCTTGCTTGAGTTGAGTTCCCTTGTTCTCGGCTGGGAGCGCTCCTTTCACTCTCTATTATCTGGGGTGTATATTCATAGGCATAGTTTCTCTGATTTCTGTTTTGCCATAAATTGATTTCATTTCTATGTGCTACATGAGTTCGTTGTGGAAATGGTGTTTAGTGGGAAGAGAATAAAGCCTTGGATAGAGAGCTTGGGGTCCCTCTACTTTCATTAAGAAATAACAATCAGGAGTTTAGTGGGAATTGTAAATTCATATATCCTAGACCAATCTACTATTTAAAGGAGCATCTTGATGTAACTCCAGCCTAGATCTTATTCTCTTTGTCTCTGTCTGTCTCTGTCTATCTCTCTTCTGTCTCTGTCTCTATCTGTCTGTCTCTGTCTCTGTCTATCTCTCTTTTTCCGTCTGTTCTCTTTTGTCCTTTTTTCTCTGTTCTGTCTCTCGTCTGCCCTTTTTCCCCTTTTTTTTTTTTTTGTTATTGTTTGTTGAATTTTTTTTTTTTTTTTTTATTGTTTTTTTCTTTTTTTTTTGTTTGTTTTTTTCTTCCCCTTCTTTCCCCTTTTTTTTCCTCCTTTTTTTCTTTTTTTCCCCCCTTTTTTCTTTCCCTTTTTTCTTTCCTTTTCCCCTTTGCCTCCCCTCTCTTTTCCCTTCCTCCTTTTCCCTCCCAAATGGTAAGGGGAATTTTCCCCCAAAAATTAAACCTTTTGGGGGAAAAAAACTAAATTTTTCTTTCCCTTAGAAAGCCCAAAAACCAACCACCTTTTGTAAGATTTAATAAGAATTCGAAAGAAAGAAAAAAGGAAAAAAAAATAAAAAAAGGAAAAATAAACAATAACCACTTATGTTAAGTGTTTGAAAGGAAATAAGGAACCCATAAAAAAACTTCCTGGGAAAAAAATCAATTTTTTTTATTGTTTAATAAAAGGGGTTGTTTGGGGAAAACATAAAGTAGGAAACGAAACAGAAGGAAAAGTGGAAAAGCTTTAACAAATGTGAACCTAAATTTAAAAGGGGGGAGGAAAACATTTATTAAACACCTACTGTGTGCCAAACAACATGCTAAGTGCTTCAAAAATACATTACCCTCCTTTGATCCTTACAATAATTTCAAGAGGGAGGTGCTATTGTTATCTTCATTTAACAGTTGAGGAAACCGAGGCAGACAGATGAAAAGTTGATTTGTCCCGGGTTCTCAGGCAGTAAGTGTCTGAATCTACATTTGAACTCAGGTCTTCTTGAGTTTAGCCCCAGCTCTCTATCCACTGTGACATGAAGCCATCAGTAGACGGGAGGTAATTATCTGGCAGAGAAGGACATGGGATTGTTTGGCCCGGGGGGAGTCCAGGTGCCCCCTTGAGTGGAGAGATGGGCACTGGATCCAGAAGTCAGAGGACCGAGGTGGGAACCCCGGATCTGCGATGTATCAGCTATAAGACTTTCTCTAGGTCTCAGTTTCCTCATTTGTCAAATGTGGCAGATGAATTGGTTGATCTCTAAAAGTCCTTCCCGGCTCAAAGTCACACTATCCCATGATCCTTTGAATTCTTTCAGGGCTAAACCCAAAGGGGACGGAAAGATTTAGCTCCGAGGAAGACACGGAGTCTGCACTATGTTGTTTGTTCAAAATAAGGTGACCAGAATTTTTTCCCCCCAGACAAATCCAGGGACATGGATTTACATGCAGCTTTAAATAAATCAGTGGCTCATTTGCATACATTTACATGTTTGTCTAGCTGTGAGGTTCAAGAGGCCCAAATCCAGTGTGTATAAATTGAAGTGAGTACATTAGGGCCACTCTGACTTTCCCCGAACCTTCTAACCAGGGCTAATGGCTCCTCGCAGTGGGGCTCACGTTGCAGCAAGAGGGGCTCCTGCTAAACTTAGGAGCCTTTGGGTACCAAGGGGGGGCAATTCTGGGGCAATGCCGGAGGGCTCACAAAGCTTCCAGGGGGTTGAGTCAAGCTGGGGGACTCTTGGGAGATGGAGCCTCTCAGCTGCAAATTTGGAGGGCGTCCTTCAAAGAGCCAGAGTCAGTCTGTGAGAAAACCAGCATTTATTAAGCACCTTCTGTATGCCAGACATTGAGCTAAGTTCTGGGAATACAAAGAAAAGTAAAATACAGTTCCTGTCCTCAAGGAGCTCCCAGTCTAATGGGAGGAAATCATGCAAACAGCAATGGACAGACAAGAGGTGTACAGGGTAAACTGGAGATGATCTATAGAGAGAAGGCAGAAGTGACTTGTCAAATAAGCTAATGAAAATCATAGCATTTTAAAGTTTGCAAAACATTTTAAATTAACAATCTTACATGGAGGAGTAGGTCCTATTATTATCCCTTTTTCAGCTCAGGAAACTGAGTCACAGGTTTAAGTGACTTTCCAAGGTCACATAGTTAATAAGCTCCTGAGGCTGAATTTGAATGCATCTTCCTGATTCCAAGCCCAGTACTTTACCCACTGTGCCATATATGGAGGTCTGGACTCTCAGGCCAGTGTCCTGTCCCTTGCATTACCCTAGAGAGAGTAAGGGATTTGCCCAGCGTCAGCCAGTTAGAGCAGAACAGCAGTGAGGTCAGGATCTAGGTCCTCCCTTCCCTCCTCTGTTAACAAGGAGGGTTGGAGGGGAAGCCTCTGATTCTTCCTTTTTCCCTTTTATATTTACATTTTCCTCTCTGCATCATCCCAGGTGTACACCATCACCCTGCCCCCCCCTCCTCAATACTTTCCCCCAGCGTGGCCTGGTAACCATGGTGATGGTGCCATGGCAACCAGCTCACAGGGAAAGAGCGAGAAAGGCCCGAGAACCTGTACCAGGGGATGCCTGTAAGGGAGAAGGGAATTCACTTCTTTCTGCCCTCAGGGAACCCACCGTGGGACCTAGCAGGTAGCCTCTGTCCTCCAGGATCCCCAGTCTGAGAGAGACAAGGGCTTCAACTTCTGGAGGAAGTCAGAAAAGATTCTGGGAGATGTAGAAGAAGAAGCACTGGTTTTAGAATCAGAGGACCTGGATTCGAATTCTACTTCCTGTGTGACCTCAATCAAGTAACTTCCCTATTCTGAGCCTCAGTTTTCCATGCTGTAAAATGAATAGGATTGGAAGCAGCAATGCATAAGGTTCCTTCTGTGTTTCCATCTGTAACCTAGCTGAGGGCCAGAAGGAGGCAGGAGAACCCAAGTCATTCCCCCAAGCCTTCAACCCATCTAATGGGATCCCCTGAGGAGTCTGATTGGATTTTTTTTTTGATATTTCAGTTATTAGCTAGATATTCCTGACAACTCAAGCTTGAAATGGGACCACAGAGAAATGACTGTCAAAAAGGGAAAATGACCAGATTATGCCAATTAGATAATATTTTCCTAATTAAACAACAAATGCATTTATTGCCTTTACAGGGGAAAAACCTCCAAACAGACAACAATCCTGAGTATTATTCCCATTCTGTTTCTCAACAAGTCAGTAATCCTCACCTCGGGTGCTGGGAGAGTGGAAATCCTCAGACATCTGCAGGATTTAGAATCCAATTCTTTTATTTGAGAACAGTGAAAACTGAGGTCCAGAGAAGCGTTTTGTCGAAGGTCGGTCAGTTGGTCACTCCACTCCTTCACAGAGTGCTTCTTTTGTGCTAGGTGTGCAGGGTACAAAGAAAGGCAAAGCTGGTCATGCAGGTAATCTCTGAGGCTCCTTTCCAAGCTGACCTGCTGGGAAGACTATGACCCTGGCTTCCATGGTCCCTGTGGGTTCCACTAAAACTCTCCACTTATAGCTCACTGCTTCTCTGAGAGGTGGGGGAGATTCAGCCTACACTTGCTGCTAATTAAGCTCCACACACAGTCAGGAAGCCCTCATAATTCTCCTTAATTCTTTCTGATGAGCCCCCATAAGTGTGTCTTCTTGGGAGGTGGAACACAGCTATTGGCATAAATAGGGTTTCCCATTGAAAGAATAGCCTCAAATCAAAGACAAAGTGGACAGCGACAGTGCTGGACAGCTCCATAGAGATTCAATCCTTTTATTTGGCAGATGAAGAAATGGATGAACAGACAAGGGCAATTTCTTTTCCAAAGACACAGGTAGAGCTAAGGGGTCTGAATCCTAGCATAGTGCTCTGTAAACCACCTTGCAGTGTTCCATTCTCCAAACATTTATTAAATGTCTATTGTGTGGCAGGTATTATTCTTGGTGCTTGGGATGCAATGATAAAAAGGAAGTAACTCCCCTCCTCAACTAGGTTACGTGCTACTGATGTATTTGGTATTATGAAAATAAAGTAAAAATCTATAGAAGGAAAAATAGAAAAATATAGAAGGAGTGATGTCGGGGCATTCCTTGTTCCCTGAGAATGTGTAGAATAGTCTACCCCATTCCATCTCCATCCCTACCTCTCTCCCCTTTTGACAAAATGATATCTCAGAGGCCATTAGACTTATCATCAAGCTTATCTAACCCTGTTATTTTATCGATAAGGACACTGAGACAGATAGATTAAGAAGCTTGAGTAGAACCAAACAATTGTGCATTAGGGGTGCCATAATGGATAGAGCATTGGAATCAGGAACACTCATCCTCATGGGTTCAAATCTGGCCAGGACTTCTAACATTTACTAGCTGTGTGACTCTGAGCAAGTCACTTTATCCTGTTTGCTTCAGTTTCCTTATCTGTAAAATGAATTGTAGAAGGAAATAGCAAACCATTCCACTTTTTTTGCCTATATGGGGTTAGAAAGAGTCATGACTGAAACAACTGAACAACAGCAACAAATGTACAACTAATCTTTTATCCAAGGGCAGAATTTGAACTCATATCATGCTAGCTCTAAGCCTGGCACTCTATTCATTGAGTCATTTCCCTTTATGTTATGGAAGCAAAAACTGGGGGTCAGGGAAGTTGAGATATAATAAAGCTCATGTAGATGAGCCTCAGCCTCAGAAGCAGGATTTGAATTCCAGAGATTTTCTAATCCAGAGCCAGTGGTCTTTACTCCCTGCATTGTTGTGAAGATCAAATGAACAAAAGTGCTCATCACAGTGGCTGACATACAGTAGGTGCTTAATCAATGCTTGTTTCTTCCACTCTTATCACATTGCAGTTCTTTGCACATGTCTGGGATAGATTTGTAGGGTTGTCACTGGGGGATGGGAGATATAACCCCCATATGCCTTAGAAAGTCCTCCCCCCACTGTCAAACCAGACTCCTAAGACGTGCTTCCCAAAACCAATCCCAAGCAGCAGCTGCTCTCAGCAACATGGTTAGCTCTGCTCTGGTGAACTTGATTATCTTTATCAAATTAATTTACTTTAGCCAGTGCAGCCACCTAATTAAGACATTTCCCAGGGCCATGTTTGGGCTGGCTAATAAGGTGGGAGCAGTCAGATTTGCTGTAGGAATACATTTGAGATGAAGTGGGAACCCAGAATAACTTTGAGTACATCTACCCTGGGCTCCCCCTTAGACTAGACTAGGCAGAGAAATTTTACCAAGTCAACTTGTCCCATCCTCTTGCCTTTGGGTGGCTTTTGGGATGGGTACATGAGGGAGATTTCCCAGTGTCTCTCTCAGCACTGGAGAGCTCGTCATTCTAACTCATCCACTCCCTCTCGGTGTCATAGGGTGACTGAGTTAGGCCTGGAAGGGGTCTTCAGGGCCATTTGGCCTTGAATGTTACAGATAATTAGCATGAGACCTAGAGACCCACACCCAACATCACCAAGATGTAATGGCGAGAGTCGCCATGGTGTCTTCCTAAAGACATAGAACAGTTTTCCACTACAGAATTCTTCGGTCCATGCTTGAGACTTGACTCAGTGATTGATCTTGCCTTGAGCTAGAAAACCCTAGATTGGTTTAATTAACCTTCCATCTGTGTCCTAGTCTCTCAACTCTCCAACTGTGGGAAATGTCTTCTTATGGAGCTGTCCCTACTTGTCCTTGCTTCAATGGAAAACTCTGCCATTCTACTGGTAAAAGATTGTAGCAGGGAATCCAAAAATATATTGTACTTATTTATTGGTTTAAACACTATATTAGTAGGCTTTCACAGGGGTGGGGTGGCCAGGGTTTGCTTCAGGGTCTCACTATTTAGTGATGGATACAGACAACATTTGAGATAGTTGATCTCAGTCTCAGGTTTGTAAAAATAATTAGTACAAGTAAGAAATGGGTTCTTCCCATTCTTGTTCAGTCTTGTTATCCATTCCCAAACCCTCCCCTCCCAGTTCTGGTCTATCTCTTTCCCATCCACAAAAGACTGTCTTAGAGTCTCGATGGCCCAGTTTGTGCTGGTTGGTTTGGGAGGGCAAACATCCCTAGTTCTAGCTCTGTAATGCAATGGGATATGAACTCCTTGAGGGGTTGGATGCTCCCACACAGGGTGCGACACATGGAGGGTTCTTGGAATGACTTGGTGGGTTGGAGGACCACTTTAAGGTGATCAAAAGGGTTTGAGCCCACAGTCAGAAACTGTGGCCTGAGGCTACAGAGGCCAGAGAAGCCCTGTTCTTCTGGAGAGTAAAAGGTCATAAGCTGAGCTTGCAAGGGAAAGGAGGACAGGTGCAGGACAGGTAGGAGACATAGTGAATAGAGTGCCAGATCTGTAGTCAGGAAGAGCTGTGTTCCTCATTGGGCTCAGATACTTCCTAAGGCACTTTACCTGGGGTGCCTCAGTTTCCTTATCTGTAAAATGAGCTGGAGAAGGAAATAGCAAATCAGCCAGTGTCTCTGCCAAGAAAGCCCCAAATGAAGTCACAGGGACCCAGGCACAACTGAAAACAACAAAGATGATGATGTTGGGGGGTAGGATTGACCCGGACCACTAGAGGAGATAATGCTATACTCATGATGTCCAGTCTGTAGCCCCAGCACA